>NC_058081.1:536749297-537349297 GCF_014858855.1 Bufo gargarizans
AGATGGTGAAGGAGTACATAGCAGACCATCTCAGCATCCTCAGTGATCCCTCTGTGCCTTACAACTACTGGGTGTCCAAGTTGGACACGTGGCACGAACTGGCGCTCTACACCTTGGAGGTGCTGGCCTGCCCCGCCACCAGCATTTTGTCAGAGTGGGTATTTAGTGCTGTTGGGGGCATAATAACTGATAAGCGCATCCGCCTGTCAACTGAAAATGCTGACTGGTTGACTCTTATAAAAATGAACAAGGCCTGGATTGCCCCTGACTTCTCTACTCCACCAGAGGAAAGTGGCTGAACATAAAGGCACTTTAAATGTGGCTTTTATGGTGTATTAAATACACTGTATTCCCATGCACCCCTTCCACCACAAAAAAGGGTATATGGTTCATTCTTCCTTTTCTCGTCCTCCTCCTCCTCCATCATATCAACGTGCTTATTAGGCTGCCCTCGCTCCGAATGTTTTAGAGGATCAGCTCAGCAGCAGGCCCTCGTCCATAATGTTTTAGATGGTCAGATCAGAAGCAGGCCCTAGCCCCCAACGTTTTAGAGGGTCACCAGCATACAATCAATAATAATTTTTCAAGGGTGTGTATGATGCCCTCCTTTATATGTAATAAGGGGTGTATTGGTGTGCCGGTAATGTTTGGCAGCCCTTTCACTTAGTGCATAGGCTTTATGAGTGTAGGAGTCCCACTACCTGAACAATTGTACCACAATGTGAATGAGGCCCTCCTTTATGTGATATGCAGGTTGTATCGGAGTGCCTCTTCCTTGTTATTTTTGGCAGCACTTGCACTTTATATACAAGTAAATATACAAGAAAGAATGTTTCCTAATAATTTTTACTCTAAAATCGATTTTATCTTCGGTTTGGTGCGTATTATTGTCAGTCTGTAAAAGTTGCGTACTACTCGGACAACATCGTTCCCAGCAGAGACCTGGGAGTCCAAGATGCATCTAGACATCCCCCAATGCTGTTCCTGAACCATTTCAGTGGTGTTTCCATCAATTTCTGATCTTTTCCTGTGAACCAGACACCCTCCCCTCTTCAGAGCAGGGGGTGCCTGGTTTAATGCTCTGGTTCTCCCAGTGACTTCCATTGTGCTCTGGTGCTCTGTAGAGCACCCGAGCTTCCAAACGTGTTCTACTCGAACACCAGAGCACCCGAGCACTTTGGTGCTCGATCAAAACTAAGGCCTCATGCACATGACCGTTTTTTGCATTCCGTATACGGTCCATATACAGAACCATTCATTTCAATGGGTCCGCAAAAAAACGGAATGTACTCCGTATGCGTTCCGTTTCCGTATTTCTGTTTTTCCATTGAAAGATAGAACATGTCCTATTATTGCCCCCAAATCACGTACCGTGGCTCCATTCAAGTCAATGGGTCCGCAAAAAAAACAGAACACATACAGAAATGCATCTATTGAAAATTTTATGCCCAGCCCAATTTTTTCTATGTAATTACTGTATACTGTATATGCCATACGGAGAAAACTGAACGGAAAAACTGAACAGAAACGGAAACACCCACGGAAACAAAAAACGGAACAATGTATCCGTGAAAAACAGACCGCAAAACACTGAAAAAGCCATACGGTCGTGTGCAATAGACCTAATTTTGAGGTTACGCTCCCTTTAATAGAGACCACACTGTCATCTAAAATAGATATCTGTCACCTCTGATGAAGTACCCTGGGAGGTGATGTAACCCTTGATCACAACTAATAGCCCCTTAGGGTGCATTCACATGGTCTTAAGTGTTTTGCGGTCTGCAAATTGCGGATCCACAAAACTTGGATACTGGCTGTGTGCATGCTGAATCACAGTGCAGGCCCATTGACTTCCGCTCGGCCACTCTGTAAAAGATAGGATATGTCCTATACGTGCCGCAACATGTGGACCATGGACTACAAAACATTTATGGACGTTTGAATGCACCCATAGTGTCAGCCAGATTCATGCCCCTGCTGATTCAATACTTCTGGCATTTTTTTTTTTCATATTTATTTTATTTATTTATTTATCGTATGCACTTACTGTATATAGCGCTACTATATTCTGCAGCACTTTACAGACATTAGCATAAAGTTGATTGTATCCAAGGATAAAAGGCAACCAGAGGTATCCTCTTATGTGGCAGAGCTTTCTGTGGGAGCCCTGAAGCACCTTCCATACTGCACCTCTACGGCTATGCCTGTGAAGTTGCAATATGTGGAGCAGAGATCCATATTGAATTGAATTCTTTTTTTTATATTTACAAATTTTTAACCTTCTTTATATATATATATATATATATATATATATATGTATATATATTCATTCCTTTTCACAGCTTTGCATAGATCAATAGTATGAATATAAGTGAATATAATAAACTTTGTAATATGCTGTATATTAGCAGAGAAAATGTCTCTCCTCTTATCAGCTGTTTTCCTGCTATCCCTTGCTTCTTAAACTAACATTTTCTCAGTATTTTCTGCTAATACTGTCTTGTGAAAACATGACGGGCTGTTGGATCACTGAAGGATCAGATAACAAGCTCCATCAGAAATCTAAGGAAGGAGGAGGAGAAAAGGAGTGAGCTGCAGTGAGTGAGATGCAGAAAGACAGACACACGCAGAGATTGCTTTAGTGAATAGTAGCTTTTCTATCTTAACCCAAGTGCTTTATTCATGTCTTTATTGTTCAGAACTTCTGGATAGTGTCCTATATTGTGCTTCTATTTCAGGCATGTCCAAAGTGCGGCCCTCCAGCTGTTGCAAAACTACAACTCCCAGCATGCCTGGATAGCTTACAGCTATTAGGGCATGCTGGGAGTTGTAGTTTTGCAACAGCTGGAGGGCTGCACTTTGGACATGCCTGTTCTATTTGATTCTTAGGTAGCAGAGTCTCCTATCTCAAATTAGAGCTGAAGATTGCAGAGGGGTAAACTGCTAAAAAATGGCAGACACAAGTAATGTATTTATATAGCATATTCATGTATATAGATGTGGCTGCTTATTCTGCAATTCAGTAAATACTCTGTACAACTTCTTAGACCTCTTCCACCAGAAGGTCTAAGACATCGTACTGTTATGGTAAAGTAATGGGACAGCACTCATTCGGTTCCATGCAATAGTCTAGAATTTTTATTTTGAATCCGCCACCAGTTTGCGCACATGTATTCCACATTTGGGGATTATATTGGTTGCCTTTTTTCAATCTGGAGACTGTTCACTAAGTAGCTTGAAAAAGGGCAACCAATCTAAGCCCTTTTTATGTGAAAACTAGTGGTGGATACAAAATTAAAATCACGACTATTGCATGAAACTGAATGAGTGCTGTCCCATTACAGTATTGCTTATTCTGCAGGGTTATCTGACAGTGTAGGAATGCTTTAGGGTCTTATGCACATAACTCTTCTGAGTGTATGAATGTGTACAGGTTTGGTATGCTATATTTCATAACATCACCAAGTCTTCCTTCAACAGAATTTGCATAACCTGAGTTGCATGAATTCACAAAACAGACTACATACATTTATCTTACTGCCAAAGTCATTGTGTAGCCCAGGTAGGTAGGAGATATTTTGTCCTCCTGAATTTATTCACATATTTAGTACTTTCTAGGTGAGAAAAAAATAGCAGATTTCTCCTTCAGAATGTCAAATAACTTTACACTTACCAATTGACAAAACTCCATGATGAGGAGGAAGGGGATCGTTTCTGTGCATAGTCCCAGGCATTGTAAAATGTTTGGATGCTGCAGACTTCTTTAGTGGAAAAAAAAAATTGTCAATATGATGGTAAGTGTGCACAAATTAAGGGTACTTTCACACTTGCGTTGGGAGGATCCAGCAGGCAGTTCCGTTGCCAGAACTGCCTGCCGGATCCGGAAATCTGTGCGCAAACGGATAGCATTTGTAGACGGATCCAGATGCGGATCTGTCTCACAAATGCATTGCAATACCGGATCCGTCTCTCTGGTGTCATCTGGAAAAACGGATCAAGTATTTATTTTTTTCCCATTTTTAAAGGTCTGCTCATGCGCAGAACGGGAAACCGTATCCGTTTTGCCGGAAAACTTGGTGCTGAATCCGGCATTAATGCATTTCAATGGAAATTAATGCCGGATCCAGCATTCCGTCAAGTGTTCCGGAATTTTGGCCGGAGAAAATATTGCAGCATGTGCGGTATAAGGATAGGATAAAACTGATCAGTTTTTTTTTTCCGGTATTGAGCCCCTAGTTTAACGCAAGTGTGAAAGTACCCTAACACAAAAATTCATAAAATCATTTACTATATATATATATATATATACACTCCTCAACACTGAAATTGCAACACCAAGAAGGAGTATTGGAAGTATGGAAATCACAGGATGTATAGACATGTTACTGTTATGAAAATGATGAAAAAAATGGAAACTATATTCAAAACGTCTTGATTTATTAAGTATTGTGTATAAGAACCACACACACAAATACACACACACATACGCCTTGGCATGCTATCAGTGAGGTTAGTTTAGTGCTCTCATTAAGAGAAACAAAATAACAGTATTGCAGGTTTGATACCTTTTAATGGCTAACAAAAATAGAAGTAATGATGTTACATAGCGAGCTTTCGAGACATCACCAGTCCCTTTATCGGGCGTACTCCTCGCTATGTAACATCATTACTTCTATTTTTGTTAGCCATTAAAAGGTATCAAACCTGCAATACTCTTATTTTGTTTCTCTTAATGAGAGCACTAAACTAGTTTTCTATTGGCTAACACGGTACCAGACTTTTTCCTTTTTCTTTTGATCAGTGAGGTTACTAATGGTTATCTGAGGAATGTTCTACCACGCTGAATGCACTTTGGCACATAAGTCATTAAGATCCACTGCTGGCAGCAACCTTTGCAACTGCGGGCCAGTGACATACCAGTTGTGCTCAATGGCAGACAAGTCCAAATATACTGCAGGCCATAGTAGCACTTTTAGGCCATGCAGGCTGCTCACAGTAGCATGAGCAACATGCAGCCTGGCTTTGTCCGTTGAAAAATGGCTCCTGGGACACTTTGAAGAAATAAATGTGCAAATGGTTTCACGGCCAAATCAATGTAACATCGAGCTGTTAGTGTACCTGAAATGAAGACTAGAGGGGTCCAGCCACTATACATTAGGCCACCCCACACCATAATCCCAAGAGTAGGAACAGTGTGACATTCCCTTATGAAGGCCTCTATATGGCGTTGCCCAAGGGATTTCCAGACCAACTCCAGCTATCACTGTACTCTACTCCAGCTTCCACTGCTGTCTTGCTGTGCACCATGATAGCCTTTGAGAGCAGTAGCATGAGGCCAATTGAATACCTGCAGCCCCAGAGCCCATTGTCGTGCAAAAGCCTTCTGAAGGTTTGTGTAGGCATTGCTTGCCAACCTAGGCTTGGGATGTGATGTCCATTTTCATTGGCAGTAAAGAATTGATCACTATGAGCTATTCTTTTAATTAGATGATCTGTCCATGCAGATGTTCGCCTCTATTCACCTCTTGCTGTCATTCCAGGTGATCGTTGTTCTCCTAACCACTGGGACACACAACATTGAACAATGCTGAGGTCTCAGCCAGGGTGCATAAAGATCTGCTGGAGTAATACGTTTCAGTTCAAGGGTTCTGTCTCTCTCAGTTTGTGACAAGTGGCGATATCTGGCATGTCAATGAACAGGAGGCATCACACAATGATCTCTCAACTGGCCAAAAATTGCTGCTTTTAATCAGGCTTTAGGCCCCTCCCACATGCCACAGAATGGAGCTAGCTGCTTGAAAATGTGATCATCTCCAGATCTTAGTAACACCTGCTACTTCCTTGATTTGCAGAACCTTATGACATGTCCTTCTCGGTGTTACAATTTCAACATTGAGGAATATATATATATATATATATATATATATATATACAATGCATTCAGAAAGTCTTCAGGCTCTTTCAATTATGTTATGCAGCCTTGTGCTAAAATAGAATAAAAATCAAGCTTTCCCCATCTATCTGCCCCCATTACCCACAGTAAGAAAGTGGAAACAGTTTTGTAGAAATTTGTGCAAATTTACTAAAAAGTATAAACCAAAATTTTGCATGGACATAAGTATTCGGACCATTTCATATAACAATAAACATTTTGCTCTTGGGGCCTACTATTCAGTCTATTAGACATGATTTACAAAGACACACCCCTGTTTATATAAGATCTTACCGCTGATCATGTAGGTCAGAGTAAAAACCAAGCCATGAGGTCGAAAGAGCTGCCTGTAGAGACAGGATTTGTGGAGGTGAGTAAAAAATAATTCTGCTACACTGAAAGTTTCCAAGATCACATTGGGCTCCATAACTCTTAAATGGAAGCAGCTTGGAACAACCAGGACTCTTCCTATAGCTAGCCACCCCACCAAACAAAGTACTCAAGGAAAAAGGGTCTTGGTAAGAGAGTTGACCAAGAACTCAACTGTCAGTCTGACTGAGCTCCAAAGATCTTGTATGCAGAAACTTCTAGAAGGTCAACCATCACTGCAGCACTCCAGCAATCTGGGCTTTATGGCAGAGTGGCCAGAAATAAGCTTCTCCTCAGTAAAGAAAAAATAAAATAAAAAAACACGACAGCCTGTCTGGAATTTGCCCAAAAAAAAAAAAAACAAGACAGGGAGACTGAGGAAAAATCTGAATGGAGCAAAGTACAGAGATATTCTTAACGAAAACCTGAGCCAAAATGCTCTGGACCTCAGACAGACATAAGATTAATCTTCCAACAAAGCAAGGTATCTAAGCACGCAGCCAAGACAACATAGGAGTGGCCTAGCCAAATCCCTGACTTGAACCCAATAATACATTTTGGGAGAGACTTGAAAATGTCTGTCCACCGATGGTCCCAATCCAACCTGACAGAGCTAAAGAGGATATGCAGAGAAGAATGACAGAAAATCCCCAAATTCAGGTGTGCAAACCTTGTGGCATCATACCCAAGAAGACTGAAGCAGTAATCGCTGCTAAATGTGCTTCAACTAAGTCCTGAGTAAAGGGTCTGAATACTTGTGTCAATCCAAGATGTTTGTTTTTTAATTTCAATAAATTGGCAAAGACTTCTAACATTCTGTTTTCACTTTCTCATTATGGGGTATTGAGTGCAGATTGATGGGAGGGAAACTTGATTTTTTTTTTTTTTTGCACAAGGCTACAACATACCAAAATGTAAAAAAAGTGAAAGGATCTGAAGACTTTATAAATATATTTTATATATATTTGTAAATTGCTTTTTTTATAGTTGCAAAAGATATACAGAGCAAATTAGATAAGGACGTGAATGTTCCACATTTAACGCATTACATTGTTTTATGTCAATTTCTATCTTTTCATCTTACATTTAGAATTCTGTTCACATTCCCTTCTTATACAAGTTCAAAAGACCTCTGCATAGTAGAATAATATAATCCATGGGTAAATTCTGTTAGTTCTGTGTCTTGTACCCATGGGCTAACTAAGGCTACTTTCACACTTGCGGCAATGTGATCCGGCGGGCAGTTCCATCGTCGGAACTGCCCGCCAGAGCCGCCGATTTTGATGTGACTATCCGTGCGGATCCGTCTCACAAATGCATTGCAAGAACAGATCCGTCCCTTCCCTTTTTCATGCGGACAGATATAGCCGTCTTGTATCTTTTTTCACATTTTTACCGGTCTGCGCATGCGCAGGCCGGAAGGACGGATCCGGCATTCCGGTATTTTGAATGCTGGATCCGGCACTAATAGATTCCGGCATTCAGGCAAGTCTTTTTTCACCGGAGATAAAACCATAGCATGCTATGGTTTTATCCTTTGCCTGATCAGTCAAAACGACTGAACTGAAGACATCCTGATGCATCCTGAATGGATTACTCTCCATTCAGAATGCATGGGGATAAAACTGATCAGTTCTTCTCCGGTATAGAGCCCCTGTGACGGAACTCAGTGCCGGAAAAGAAAAACGCTAGTGTGAAAGTAGCCTTACATGGCACTTGCTAGACAACATATAATTATTTTCCTTTTCGTTTACAGATAAGTATCACAGAGAATCACTTATATGAGACTTGAAAAATAAAGTAAAATAAATACATGTAGCAAATGCCACATAACACATCAAAACTGTAAACAACAAAGTCGTATAAATGCAGTATATAACATATAACAGGAGCAGAACAATGAAAATGAAGGAAGCAACATATTCCTCACATGATGGAGATGAGCGAGTTTTGTCAGGAAGCTCATCACTCTACTGGACAAAATAACACGCTATTTTTTCCTGTTTTTTTTTATTTTTTTTTATGGAATCTGCAACACATGTGAACACAGCCTTAAATTTTACATGTATATTTATAACCAAATCCCCTTAATCCTAGGACATTTTAGAAAAAAAACAGGCTTTAAACTGCTATAGTAGAGGCTCCCAGGGTCAGACTGGGGTTCCTTGGGCCCATCTGAGTGTCCACTATCAATCTGATCTGTACAGAACATTTGTATGTCCATTTCTAATTTAATTGCATAAAAAACAGACACTTATGGTAGGTGATTGGCTCTAACGTCAGCTCAAAGTTATATTGAATACCTTTCAGATGGACCATAGGGTCCCTGTTAGCCCTGGCCCACTGTAGGATCCTCTAGTACTCTGGAAGGTCAGTCTGACACTGTAGGTTCCTGATAAGCATCATCTCACTGAATAGGTAATAGTGGGAATATAAGAAGAGAGCCCCCAGAATCAATAAGGAGTCACAAACTTATATGACAGTAACTGAAGAGCTGAGCACTAATACCCTTCTATCCATTGCTAGAGGAAAGCATATTTGATCCTTAAGACACAGGACTGTGGTGGGGTTAGGTGAAGTCGTGAGGGTGTCACCCTGAGACTAGACCATGAGAGCTCCATTGGATGTCTCGCTAGTATGCACACCCTTAAGTCTACTTGCTCTTAAGTTGTCTCTCTTTTTATATATACAGTCAGGTCCATAAATATTGGGACATCAACACAATTCTAACATTTTTGGCTCTACACACCACCACAATGGATTTGAAATGAAACAAACAAGATGTGCTTTAACTGCAGACTGTCAGATTTAATTTGAGGGTATTTACATTCAAACCAGGTGAACGGTGTAGGAATTGCAACAGTTTGCATATGTGCCTCTTACCTGTTAAGGGACCAAAAGTAATGGGACAGAATAATACTTATAAATCAAACTTTCACTTTTTAATACTTGGTTGCAAATCCTTTGCAGTCAATTACAGCCTGAAGTCTGGAACGCATAGACACCACCAGACGCTGGGTTTAATCCCTGGTGATGCTATGCCAGGCCTCTACTGCAACTGTCTTCAGTTCCTGCTTGTTCTTGGGGCATTTTCCCTTCAGTTTTGTCTTCAGCAAGTGAAATGCATGCTTAATGGGATTCAGGTCAGGTGATTGACTTGGCCATTGCATAACATTCCACTTCTTTCCTTTAAAAACTCTTTGGTTGCTTTTGCAGTATGCTTTGGGTCATTGTCCATCTGCACTATGAAGGGCCATCCAATGAGTTCTGAAAAATTTGACTGAAGATGAGCAGATAATATTGCCTGAAACACTTCAGAATTCATCCTGCTGCTTTTGTCAGCAGTCACATCATCAATAAATACAAGAGAACCAGTTCCATTGGCAGCCATACATGCCCACGCCATGACACTACCACCACCATGCTTCACTGATGAGGTGGTATGCTTAGGATAATGAGCAGTTCCTTTCCTTCTCTATACTCTTCTCTTCCCATCACTCTGGTACAAGTTGATCTTGGTCTCATCTGTCCATAGGATGTTGTTCCAGAACTGAAGGCTTTTTTAGATGTTGTTTTGCAAACTCTAATCTGGCCTTCCTGTTTTTAGGCTCACAAATGGTTTACATCTTGTGGTGAACCCTCTGTATTCACTCTGGTGAAGTCTTCTCTTGATTGTTGACTTTGACACACATACACCTACCTCCTGGAGAGTGTTCTTGGTCTGGCCAACTGTTGTGAAGGGTGTTTTCTTCACCAGGGAAATAATTCTTTGGTCATCCACCACAGTTGTTTTCCGTGGTCTTCCGGTTCTTTTGGTGTTGCTCAGCTCACCGGTGCATTCCTTCTTTTTAAGAATGTTCCAAACAGTTGTTTTGGCCACGCCTAATGTTTTTGCTATCTCTCTGATGGGTTTGTTGTGTTTTTTTCAGCCTAATGATGGCTTGCTTCACTGATATTGACAGCTCTTTGGATCTCATCTTGAGAGTTGACAGCAACAGATTCCAAATGCTAATAGCAGACTTGGAATGAACTCTGGACCTTTTATCTGCTCAATGTAATTGGGATAATGAGGGAATAACACACACCTGGCCATGGAACAGCTGAGAAGCCAAGTGTCCCATTACTTTTGGTCCCTTAACAAGTGGGAGGCACATATGCAAACTGTTGTAATTCCTACACCGTTTACCTGATTTGGATGTAAATACCCTCAAAATAAAGCTGACAGTCTGCAGTTAAAGCACATCTTGTTTGTTTCATTTCAAATCCATTGTGGTGGTGTATAGAGCCAAAAATGTTAGAATTGTGTCGATGTCTATATAAACATATAAAACATCCATCCAATAGTCTAAAACCTTAATTTACTAGTGGAAATGGAAGTATGAATTTCTACAGCTACTCCATCTGTTTTGTACAGGAATGTGGGAGTCCATACACTCATGTTTAAGTAGAAGTAATTGTAATGGTTAAATATTAACACATAGTGGGATACTGGATAAGTAAAAAAAATAATGCTGTGTGTTATGTGCTCATATAAAATGATTTCCTTCATTGCATGAGGCTTATTTAACTTTTCCTGTTGATCTCAACAATTTCAATTTCTTCTGAATGATCTAAGGAAAAACAAGTCTGGAAGGCTGAGATCTAGGTCACACTCCTATTATGGATAAGAACATCACAGATCAGTGGTTGACTGTGCACAAGATAATCCTTCAGTGAATACATTTTAAAATGGGAAAGATATTTGGAATATATACATGGGCGACTATTAGATTGTGCATATATGTATCGTGGTAATCCTATAAGTAGGCTATGGTAAGATCTCATCATTGTCTGAGTCAAAGAGCACATAGAAATCTTGAAGGGAAAAAGATAGAAAAAGATAGTTATCTGTCGGGTAACTATGGAGCAAATGTAAAAAGAAAGATGTGAAATGACAAAATATGAAAGCGGGTGCAACATAGGAGCATGAATGGACCAATACCCAATCGTGTATGTAAGTATACTTCAGCCAATAAAGCCAGGTCCTAGTGAAAAGGGTGTGAGATACTCAAGTGTTGTCCACATGCATCATCTCATTCATCTTATTGACCAAAATGACAGCCGCCCTAAGCAGTATTGTAATCTTCAGGTATTGAGTTCTTATGATATGGACAATTGATGTGGATTGTGATTAGAACATATAACAAAGTTGTCCATTGATCCAAAAGAAGAAGGTGCTACTCTTAGCCAGTTGTAAGTGTATATCTAGATTAGAAAGCTTTTACTGTACTGTCAGAGGTTCTCATGGGTGTGGATATGGGTTCACAGACAGTAAGCAATGCTCTTTAGAGAACAATAAGCCTTTCTGCTCCATTAAGAAAGGTGAGAATAACCTATTGACATGTCTTTCAAATTAAACCAGGGGAAAAGCACACGAGTCCTTGCTATTGGTGGGAGCTTCTGACAAGTCAGATGTTTTCTATAACTGGAGGTATATGTTAAAAAATTATCTCTGCACACATTGAATTAACTTTTGTATATCCTTGAGGCAGTGGCGTGCTAAAGGGAGGGGGGGGGGGGGGGGGGGCACCGCCCCGGGTGCCTTCTCATAGGGGAGTACCAGAGCCCAGAAGCAATGAGCGCTTCCATCAATACATATGGAAGCACTCATTGCTGGAGCACTGGCGAGCTGCAGTCCTGTCACTCAGCTCCCCGTGTACTGTCTCTCCCACACTGAATGGTGAAGCAGGGAGACCATTACTCCACCATTCAGCCTGCAGGCACAGATCGCGCTGCCGTCCTGTGGGGGAGGAGCCTGCAGCCCAGGAATCGGCCTAAGCTCCTCCTACACAGTGCTGCAGAGTGATCTGTGGCTACAGAATAGAGCTGGATGTGAGCATCAGGAACGGAACAAGGTGAGTAGTCATTATGTTTTTTGTTTTATTTTTTTGTTTGTTTTTTTAAAACTGAGGGGGCACAGAGGTCATTTTCTACTGTGAAGTGGGCACAGAGAACATTACTACTGTGAAGAGGGAACAATGGGCGTTTTTACTATAGAGGGGGTACAGAGGGCATTACTACTACAAAGGGGGCACAGAGAACAATACTACTACAAAGGGGGAACAGAGGGCATTACCACTATTA
Organism: Bufo gargarizans; assembly: GCF_014858855.1. Classification (NCBI taxonomy): domain Eukaryota; kingdom Metazoa; phylum Chordata; class Amphibia; order Anura; family Bufonidae; genus Bufo; species Bufo gargarizans. The sequence continues at coordinate 536,761,722 of NC_058081.1, forward strand.
AGGGGGCACAATGGGCATTACTACTATGAAGCGGGCACAATAGTCATTACTATTGTGGAAGAGGCACAATGGGCATTGCTACTGTGGAGGGGGAACATGGTGCATTACTACTATGGATGTGACACAATGGGCATTTCTACTATGAAGGGGCCACAATGGGCATTATTACTATGAAGGGGGCACAATGGCCATTACTACTGTGAAGGGGCACAGAGGGCATTCCTACTGTTATGGGGGCACAGTGAGGGAATAACTACTCTGAAGGGGCACAGAGAGGGCATTACAACTGAGAAGGAGGCACAGAGAGGGCATAACTACTGTGAGTGGGCCACAAAGAGGGCATTATAACTGTGAAGGGGCACAGATAGGACATTACTACTGTGAAAGGGGCAAAGAGAGGGCATAAGTACTGTGAAGGGGGCACAATGAGGGCATAGCTACTGAGAAAGGGGCACAATGAAGGGATAAGTACTTTAAGGGGGTACAATGTGGGCATAACTACTGTGAAAGTTGTACAGTGAGGGTATAAATACTGTGAGTGGGCAGAATATGGGCATAACTACCATGAGGGGGCACATATCTGGGCAAAACTACTGTGAAGGTTGTACAATGAGGGCAATACTACTGTGAGGGGGTAAACATGTTTTAAAGTATTTGGTGAGGGGGGGGTGACAGAGAAAGAAACCACCCCAGGTGCCAAACACCCTAGGCACGCTACTGCCTTGAGGTCACTTCTCATTTAAAGAGAATTCATTGTGAGAAGAAGTTTTTTAGGTAAAACATATATATTTTTTCAAATGTTCTTGGTGTTTATTAATTTTCCATGGTAATATCTAGTTTAAGGTTAAAGATGGCCATCCACATTCAATACCTGTCGGACGAACTACCATTCGGCCCACAGCTATCTCTCCCAACTTCGTCAATCACATACACATTCGGTTCACGTGAGCATGTATGTGTTGTCAATGTGGAAAAAGAAGAAAGTCACCGTCAGTCCCAAAAAGATCAGGTGAAAATATTCACTTTGCCCATCCTTCTCTACTCCAACATCATATGTCAGCGGAGAGCCGAGAGATCCCTATACATTTCAGCCAAACCAGCTGTTCTGAGCGGTAGTGATGGACAAACATCGGCCAGGACGGTTCACGAACGCGATCGCGCGAACGCGATCAAATGTTCGCGACCCGTAAGTTTGCGGAGGGCCCCATTCACTTTAATGGCAGGTGAACTTGAAAAACCTTTAGCTCATATTTGCAGCCACCAAATACTTAGTAGAAGTGTACAAATAGTCCCACAACATGGACAGTGGCATACTAGAGAGGGATCAATGACAAAAGTTCCAACAAAAAATATGTATCTTAATCAGGGGACATTTTTATCCTTTTAAAAAGAAATTCTCTGAAATGTGCCCTGCACCTAGAAACATTTTATTTTAGGCCACAGGAGTACGGGCCTTAAAAATTAGGCATTTACCTGACATAAAATAAATCATGATTATGTAGCTCGAGGTGCATTATGCGGTCACTGAATAACAATTTTTACTGTAGCCCACTTTTTTTCTACTTTTTTGGGGGGGCAAGTGGCATATCACACCAGTGGAAATTATTTGTTCCAATGTTGTTTGTCACTATCTGTAGCTGAGATAACGCAGCAAAACCGCAAACAAATGCTGCACTACACAAATCACTATATAGAAAGTATATAATTGGTATATAGCACCCCTGCTTCAATCATTTTTTTTGTGGGGCCCACACCAGTAGAAATTATTTGTTCCAATAGTGTTTGTCCCTCTGTATACCTGCAGTATCTCAGCAGAACCGCACACAACTGTTGCACAATACCAATGCACTATAATATATTTTCTATGTTAGAAAGTATATTATAAGTATATTACACCCCTGAGTATGTCACACCTATCGATAGCACACCTATACCAGTCCTTAAAATGACTTTTGTGGCCCTATTAGCTAGCGTTTGGTGTCCCTAACAGCCTGTCCCTGCTCCACACAGTAACCTCTCCCTACACTGGCAAAACACCTAATGTAAAATGGCTGCCAGATCGGGTTTATTTATAAGGTAGGGGGTATGTCCATGTACTGAAACATCTCAATTGGCTGTCCTGTACCACCTGATGGATGTGTCATGGGTCAAAGTTCTTCATAATGTAAAAGAATATGGCGCCGTCGGACATCGCCATATGTACGCCCGTTTGGAGAACCGCGACCGAGCAAAGTTTGCTGCGAAACGACCACCGGGTGAACCGCAAGGCCATCATTATTGGCGAACAATACATTAATGTGGATAAGGGAGTGGCTGCAAGATCTCTGGCTCTGTGAGATAGAGAAGGTTTAAGGGGATAGAGGTGTAGACAAGGTGTTAAGTAGGAGCTTAAAGGCAATAAAATAGGGTAAGTCATGGGTAGTGAATGAGAATTCTGCTCTGCACTGCCTCCAGGGTCAGACTGGCTCTTCAGAGTACCAGAGCTCTGACAATAATAGACTCTAATAAAAAAAAGGGCCCTTAAGATCTTCCTATACACAAAGAGGTTGGGCCCTCAGAATTATTTCCTCTGGTGGGCCCAAGGGACATCAGTCAGACTCTGACTGCATTGGTGGTGATACGATATGGCACGATCATGGTGGTTGTGGCAGGTGGTCACTTTAAGGCTCATTAAGGTTGTGGCCAAGGCAGGGATTGCTAGCTGGGATAGTCCCAATCAATTTATTGTTAATTAGGTTATGTGTGAAAGTGCAAGAGTAAGCCCTTAAGGTTTACCTTGCTCGCTCTTAATAGGCTAGCATTTCTTGTTCTACACAGCTCACTTTTCATCTCATTATTATCACAGGCACAATTTCACATTACTAACATAATGAAGGCAGATTATCTCCACCCCCTCCCTGCACAATCACCTCTGCCCAGGTCACAGATTATGCACACAGACACTATCCTATATAAGTAACTGAGTTGTTTTCTGAGGTTTTAAATTTTTTTAATATTGATTCATTTCCTTTAAGGTGCATATACAATGTTACATAATCTAATTTTGTACAGAAATGGTATCTTGAAGAGGTTTTCCATAAGTTGAATATTGATGGCCTATTGTCAGGATAGGTCATCAATATCTGATTAGTGGGGGTCTGACATCTGGTGGCTGTATAGCGGCTGTGCTTGGTATTGCAGGTCATTTTACTTGAAAGGAACTGAACTGAAAATAGGCCAATGTGACCAATTAACTTGATGTCATTGACCTAAGTGCTCACTTCAAACAGTTGATCAAGGAGGTGCCAGGTGACCCCCACCAATCAGATATTGATGGCTTATCTTAAGGATAGGCCATCAATATTGTGCTCCTGAAAAACCCTGAAAAAGGTTCTTTAAAGGGGTTGTTCGCTTTTTACTTTTGATGACCTACCAGAGCAGCAGGGGAACGACTTCCGGCGCCCCTGCTGATCAGCTGTTTGAAGAGAAAGCAGTGCTCATACAAGCGAAGCCTCCTCTGTTCTGACTACCTGCTCGGTGCAGCAAATGCAGTGGTGGGCAGGTGTAATTACTATGGTGATAGGATGGCTCTGTCCTATGCACTTGAACAGATGGACCTGTCCCACAGAAGTGAATGGGGACCCCATACTTGTAATTACACCTGCTCACCACTGCAATTGCTGCGGCGAGCAGGTAAACAGAGCAGAGAAGGCAACGCTCATTTGAGCACTGATTTCTCTTCAAACAGCTGGTCAGTGGAGGTCCCGGGTGTTTAGAGATGTCCCCCTGTTGGTCTGATATTCATGCCTTATCCTTAGGATAGGTCATTGATAGCAAAAAACTGACAACCCCATTAAGCCTGAATAGCTGATGATGGCAAAGCAGTTATTTTCTTACATAATCCTACTAATAATGCTAGGAAATACTAGTTGCTGACAGATACCCAATGCTATGCATCCTTGCATAAGGCACCTTTATATGCTTATCACTTACAGCTGCTAGTCATGCCATGACCACAAGCACAAGGCCAGATACAGTTTGTTAACATAAGTATGATGATTAGGCTTTATTTTTTACATCAATTCATACCAAGGGTCCCTAACCCTTAAAAGGGTTGTCGGGGTTCAGGGCTGAACCCAAATATATGCTCCCCTTCAGTCCTTTACCATGCAGGAGTGAAGCATTGGGGCACTTCCTTGTTCCGATGCTCCCCTTGCCTTGCGCTCCATCGCACAGCGCTAGGTCTGTTTGTTGTGAGCCAGTGACGTACCGGGCCTCAGATCAGTATTGTAGGCAGCGACTTCTGCCTAGAGATGATGTACTATATGATTTGTGATTTTCATTTTTTTGCCACAATCATGGCACAATCCTTTTCCATACCACCTACCATAGCTTTAGTGGCATTTAAAGGGGTTGTCTGGGTTCAGGGCTGAACCTGGATATAAGCTCCCCTTCAGTCCTTTACCGTGTAGGAGTGGAGTATCTAAGCATTTCCTTGCTCCGATGCTCCCCTTGCCTTGCTCTGCATAGCTAGGTCTGTTTGTTGTGAACCGGTGATATACTAGGCTTCACATCAGTACACTAGGTGGAGACTTCCACATAGCAGGGAGCCTGGTGATGTCACCAGCACAAATTGGTGGTGTATAGCACTGTTCTGGGCTTTTCTAGAGACGGGCATCATTCCCTTTGAACATAGTTTGTATCACCATGCCAGAAAATGTGCGTTAAATGCTGTATCTGAAGAAAAAATACCAATAATAACTGGTGCTCATCCTACAAAAAACAAGCCCTCACACAGCTCTGTGGACAAAAGCATAAAAAAGTTATAGCTGTCTGCATATGACAATGCAAGGTTCTTTTTTTTAATAGAACCGGTAATTCATAATAAAAACTATATATAGTTGCAAGAAAAAGTATGTGAACCCTTTGGAATTATATGGATTTCTGCACAAATTGGTCATAAAATGTGATCTGATCTTCATCTAAGTCACAACAATAGACAATCACAGTCTGCTTAAACTAATTACACACAAAGAATTAAATGTTACCATGTTTTTATTGAACACACCATGTAAACATTCACAGTGCAGGTGGAAAAAGTATGTGAACCCCTAGACTAATGACATCTCCAAGAGTTAATTGGAGTGAGGTGTCAGCCAACTGGAGTCCAATCAATGAGATGAGATTGGAGGTGTTGGTTACAGCTGCCCTGCCCTATAAAACACACACACCAGTTCTGGGTTTGCTTTTCACAAGATTCATTGCCTGATGTGAATGATGCCTCGCACAAAGGAGCTCTCAGAAGACCTACAATTAAGAATTGTTGACTTGCATAAAGCTGGAAAGGGTTATAAAAGTATCGCCAAAAGCCTTGCTGTTCATCAGTCCACGGTAAGACAAATTGTCTATAAATGGAAAAAGCTCAACACTGCTGCTACTCTCCCTAGGAGTGGCCGTCCTGTAAACATGACTGCAAGAGCACAGCACAGCCTGCTCAATGAGGTGAAGAAGAATCCTAGAGTGTCAGCTAAAGACTTACAAAAGTCTCTGGCATATGCTAACATCCTTGTTAGCGAATCCACGATACGTAAAACACTAAACAAGAATGTATTTCATGGGAGGATACCACAGAGGAAGCCACTGCTGTCCAGAAAAACATTGCTGCACGCTTACAGTTTGCACAAGAATTACTCCTGACCGTTGTGCACGTCTGATCTGCAACTACGGGAAACGTTTGGTTGAAGTTATTGCTGCCAAAGGAGGTTTAACCAGTTATTAAATCCAAGGGTTCACATACTTTTTCCACCTGCACTGTGAATGTTTACATGGTGTGTTCAATAAAACCATGGTAACATTTAATTCTTTGTGTGTTATTAGTTTAAGCAGACTGTGATTGTCTATTGTTGTGACTTAGATGAAGATCAGATCACATTTTATGACCAATTTGTGCAGAAATCCATATAATTCCAAAGGGTTCACATACTTTTTCTTGCAACTGTACATTTAGTATCGCCATAATCAAACTGACCCACAGAATAAGGCTACATGCACACGACCGTTGTGTGTTTTCCGGTCTGCAAATCGCGGATCCGCAAATCACGGATGGCGTCCGTGTGCGTTCCGCAATTTGCGAAACGGCACGGACAGCCTTTAATATAACTGGCTATTCTTGTCCGCAAAGCGCGGACAAGAATAGGACAGTTTATTTATTTTTTGCGGGGCCACGGAACGGAGCAACGTATGCGGACAGCACACGGAGTGCTGTCCACATCTTTTGCGGCCCCATTGAAGTGAATGGGTCCGCATCCGAGCCGCCAAAACTGCGGCTTGGATGCGGACCTAAACAACGGCCGTGTGCAAGAGGCTCAAGCTTGTCGTGCCACTTTTAGCATATAATGAACACCATAAAGACAAAATCTAAAAAAGTATGGCAGAAATTATTTTTTTTTTATTTCACCCGAGGATGCTATTAAAAAAAATACAACTTGCCCAGCAATAAATAATCCCTGAAAAGTCATGTTGAGTAGAAAAGTAAAAATGCTATGAATCTTGGAAAGAAGGGAGGAACAAACAAAAATGTAAAAACAAATTTTATCTTGAGTGAGTCTATTGTGCATTGGAAATATAGACAAAGTTACAGCAAAACATTGTATCATCGCATCTGGAAAAAAAAGTGCCACAAAATATCAGATACCTGTAAGGCTGTGCTTCAGACAGAAACTTCCGTTGTTCCAAAGGGCTGGCATTGACCCGTAGCTCCTTAACCACGACCTGCGCAGGAGTGTAGTCTGAGAATATCTCCCCCAAAATAACCTTCATGGGCAATGAAAAAAAAAAGTAATCGGACACGGTAGGTGAAATAGGTAATGTGTTTATTCATGTTGTACTCCAAAATAATCTATATAATGTATAATATTCTAGCATTTACATGCACATATGATGGACAGCGAATAGTTATGAACGTTGCTTTACTGCGTGTTCCCCAACTAATGAGTCTACAGTGCCAGTAGCCTGGGAATCACTTAATATTCCTGGTGCCACTAGTGTACAGGAAGCATAAATTATAGTGCACTACTGGGTCCAGGAAGAATATACATTTAGAGTCCATTCACACGTCAATACTTCTGGGTCCGCAATTTTGCGGAACGGGTGCGGAACCATTCATTTCAATGGGGCCACAAAAGATGCGGCAGCACACCGTGTGCTAGTTCCATTCCGCAGCCCTGTAAAAAAAAAATAGAACATGTCCTATATGATAGGCGGTATCCGCGTTTTGCGAATTTGCAATTTGCGCACTGCAACAGTTACAGACATATAAAAAAAGCCATGTCACTTGGCATCTTTAATATGCTTTTTGCCTTTTAATACCCAATGTGACTTAACACCATCTGTCATAAATTAACTGTGGTTGGTAACATATCAAAGGTTTTTGACCTCGTGGGATCTAATGAACTACTTATTTCAGTTGTATATCCATTAGATTGACCAATCAAAGGCTGTCGCTGTGGCGTAACCTTGAACGTCCATGATTAGCCAATCCCCATTTTGTCCCAATAGACTTGTCATTGATTGATGTGGAAAACAACACCAGTTTCAGTGGAACAGTGCATTTATTGAAAGGTAAGAACAGTATTTTTGGAGTATAAGACTCACTTTATTAGAAATATATATTTTTTTTTTTAGTGCCTACATCTAGTCTGCAGTCAGACTTGCCTGTCATATTTGAACTGTGGTTTTGACCTCAGGGTATCTAAGGAACTACAAATTTCAATTGTATATCCATTAGTACCATTACATGTATTCTCCTATGCATCTGTAGACATTCTGCTTCCAATATTCAATTAAGCAAAAAAGCAAAAAATACATCATGTACACCTTACAAAGATGCTAATTAAATCTTCAATAAGGGAAATATAGTAATATCAATATTAAAAGGAGAATTACAAGTCTGGCCAATCAAGGTCTGTCACTATGGCATCAACGTGGACATCCATGATTAGCCATTCCCAATCTTGTCCCAATGGTCAACTTGTCATTACACTCCGGGGATAAAGAAGTTTTGAACAATGCATTTATTGAAAGGTATGAACAGTATTTTTGAACTATAAGACTCACTTTTTTAGAACGCTGGCATGAGTCACTTCATGTGCTTTATGGGTTAGATCATGTGACCTCACTGACCAATCCTAGCCCTCCTGCACATATATAAGTGTCTCAGCCCCCTTCAAAGATGCCTCAGTGTCAAGGTCCTTGTTTCTCTGCTTGTATTCCTGTGTACCTGGCTCTTGCTTGTGTTTCTGGACTCTGCTACCAGTCTGATCCCTGCCTGCTTGCCTTGAATCTCCTGTTGCCAACATGGACTGCCTGACCTGTACCTGTGCCTGTGCCACCTGCACAGACCTATTGCTTGTTTGACTTTCCCTCTGCCTCATCCTTCGGTCCTGCACTGTTGCTCCTGGTTACAACTCAGCCTGCTGAATACGTCTGTACCTCTGGTACCTTTCTCAGGTACCTCCTGGTCTGCCTGGACCAGCTGTCTTGTGTGACAATCCTCCTCAAGAGCTAGTGACCTGGTGTTCCCCTCGGGAAAGTCTATCCCCACCCTCAGGGGTACTGTGAAGATCAAGGGGTTCACTTATACAATGCCCTTAGAGGAGGTAGGACACGTGACACAGTGGGTTCACTCCTGCTGGTTCATGACATGTACACTGTAACTTGTAATGTTTATTGTGATGATGTTGCTACTCCTATCATGTGACCACATGCGCCATTGCTGTTTGTTTCAGTGGTCAAAAGATGAGACACTAGGAGTAACGGGAGCTGACTGTAATTTATTAACCCCTTCATCCTAGACTATTGAACGCTCCACTTTATTAATCTACCAGGGAAGTTTGAATTAATTGAAAATAGCTATTTTTTCAAATTCCTGTCTTTAAACCAGTGGGGCATCTTACTGTGAGATGTGTCTTATAGTCCAAAAAATAAGGTATATGCCAGTGTATTTTATTCTATTGGTTTTGGATGCCTTATAGTCATTTAATGTATTGTTTTTCCTAAAGACCATCATTGGGCTCTTTTATTTGTACAGATTACATTCCTCAACCTTTCCCCTTCTCTCTTCCTCCCTTTTTCTGATCCATCCCTACTTCAGAGAAATCCAAAGGGAAAAAAAGGACTGTCAGTGCTCACCTTTCCAAACCAGCCATTTCCAATCTCCTGAAGATAGCTTAGGTCCTGCCGACTAAATCCTGTCTGTTTCACTGTGCATACAGAAAATATAGTTAGTACCAGTTTTCCAATAACATATATAGCAAATGTATCTGTTCAATCACTAGTATTTTACACATTCTCAAATGATTGACATTAAAGGGGTTCTCTGGGCTTTTCATAAAATTCTGCCATCTTCTGGTCTGTGTAGGAAAGTTAGTTTGGGCAATGCTTACCCATCCATCGCTGTTGTCTCAGCTGTGCTCACAGTGGCTGTGGGCTCTATTGCCGACATGATGAATTCCCAAGTCTTCCTGTTAAGCTGCATATACTGTATATGCAGTAGAACAGGAAGACTCGGGAACACATCGAGTTGTGCATGCAGCCAGGATTTTATTAAAAGCCCAGAGAACCCCTTTAATGAAGAATACAATGTCAATGTCAGGACCTCCACAGGGCAGTCCCCACAAGCCCATACCTTATACTTAAATATTCTGCAACAGAACCAAATACACAGTAGAGCAGAATTCAACTCTATCACTGTCCTGAGGAAAGCAATACAGTTGCATTCAGGAGAGCATTTTCTTCTGCCAGCCAGGTGGATAAGTACCAGATGCACCTAGCATTAATTAATGCTGAGAGCATCAGATCCCTATGTAACTGACTGGTGGCTGTGAGGAGAGCTCACAAGGCCTCATAGCCATTGGCCTACTAGGAAATTTATTTTTAGGGTCTATGGCCAGTCTATCCCTGCACATAATCAAGATAATACATAGGGGGAGATTTATCAAACTGGTGTAAAGTAGAACTTGCCCATAGCAACCAATCAGATGCCACCTGTCACGGTCTCTCCCGTGACAGGGGTCAGAAGATCTAAGAGACTGGATGCACGAGATGTGATCTGACAGCCTCTTTGGTTTCACTTGTTTCTGTGTTGTTGCTGGTTATGACCACACCTCTTGTCTCAGGTGTAGCTTAAGTGGTCATTCCAAGTATATGCTATGCGGTTGATAGCTCCCTTCTGGTTGTGGAAGTGCTGGTGTTTGGTTCTCCTCTGAGTTCCTGCTCGTTCGCGTACATCAGACTTAAGTGTCTTTTTCCTATTTCTAGTTTGTCGTATTCCCATATCTTTTGGTATTAAGCCTGAGGGAGTCTTCTGTTCCTTCAACTGGGAAGGAACAGGTCATCTTTTGTCCTGACACTATTTCCAGGGCCCTTTAAGGTCAGATAGGGTTTAAGGTTCCTGCATATGAACATTCCTTCCATCGAGGTCTGTTCATACTGATAGTAGTCAAGGCTCGGTTTAGGGATTCACTAGGTGGTGACCTTTTCCCTTTTCCTAGTTTCCAAGCCTAGTACCTTTTCCCTTCCCTCCTGTGTTCGGTGTGGAGTTTACCTCCCACACCGCGCCGTGACATTATCAACCACCATAAACCGTCATTTTTTGTTTGTGTCAGTGAGGCTATGGATCCAATCACTGCACTGGCTAGACAATTGCAGGGTCTGTCTATAGAGGTAGCTGACCTCCACACGCACATCCAGGGATCACAGGCTGCTGGTGCCAGTAGTACTTTCACGAAAATCCTGAGTCCTTGGAAGAGGCTATGTCCCTTGCTGTACGTATAGATAGACGCCTGAAAGAGAGATCTAAGGTCCCTCAATCTCAGGACGAACTATCATATAACATAGCGGCTTCCTCTGATACCTTGGGTGGAAAGACTCCTGAGTTTATGCCTGGTGAAGAATCTATGCAGTTAGAGGACCTACCTCTGGGCCTGCTTGCAAGAGTTTTAGTCCTAAGAAGGGCGTATGTTTTTTCTGTGGAAAAAGGGAACATTTTGTTAATGTTTGTCCTTACGTTCAGCGTCAAGGTGAAAACAAAAAAAAAAGTTTAATTCCCATCTTACTCTTGGTGGGGTGGGTGGGGAGTCAGAGAACCTACTTTTGTCATTTCGTGGTAGTATCTGATTTCTCCTGTCTGCCGAGGTGGCACTAGAGTCCAAAACTGTGGGAATTGAGGTGTTTATTGACAGTGGGGAAGGGGTTAACCTAGTTGATGGTCAGTTCGTCCGTTTGCATGGGTTGACAACAAGTGCATTAGAGAAAAATATTTCGGTGTTTGCAATAGACTCCGCACCATTTACTCAGAAATGTTTGTCACAGATGGTGCAGGACATCTGTTTAAGAGTGGGTGATTGTCATCAGGAAGCCATTTTGTGCTTTGTGCTGGAGGGTCTGCCTACTTCGTTGGTTCTGGGTTTACCATGGTTGAGCAAACATAATACTACAATTGACTGGCGAGACAGATTCTCGAATGTAGTGATTATTGCATGGACAACTGTCTTAATGCATCTCTTTCTGTCTTGACTACTAAAGCTGTTCCCTCTTTCATTTCTGTTTTTTTGTGATGTATTTTCTGAGAGGGGTTGCCAGTGGTTTACCCCCACACCGGGAATATGATTATCCTATCAATCTTATTCCCAGAACAAAGTTTCCCAAATCTAGGTTATGTAACCTTTCTGAACTCGAAAGAGCGGCCATTCGAGAATATATTGCAGAGAGTTTGGCTAAGGGACATATTAGACCTTCCAAGTCCCCAGTGGCAGCAGGGTTTACGTGATCCGTACCACCTTCCTTTGATTCCTGACTTGTTTAACCAGATTGTTGGTGCCAAGGTGTTCTCCAAGTAGGACCTAAGGGGGGCATAGAATCTGGTCAGGATCAAGGAAGGGGATGGATGGAACACGGCGTTTAATACCCCAGAGGGTCATTTTGAGAGTCTGGTCATGCCGTTTGGGTTAACTAATGCTCCTGTGGCTTTCCAGCATTTTGTTATTTATATCTTTCATAATATGGTGGGGAGGTTTGTTGTTGTGTATCTGAATGACATACTAATTTATTCTCTAGATATGAAGACTCATTAGGATCACGTGAGACAGGTGTTACAGATCCTAAGAGAGAGTAAATTGTATGCTAAGAGTACTTTAACACTAGCGCTTTTCTTTTCCAGTATTGAGTTCCGTCCTAGGCATTCAGTACCGGAAAAAAACTGAATATCAGGATATCTTCAGTTCAGTCACTGTATGGTTTTTGGATGGAGAAAATACTGCAGCATGCTGCGGTATTTTCTCTATTCAAATTTCCGGAACACTTGCCAGAACACTTGTCTGCATGCGCAGACCTTTAAAAATGTGAAAAAGATAAATACCGGATCCGTTTTTCCAGATGAAACCTGGAGAGACGGATCCGGTATTGCAATACATTTGTGAGATGGATCCGCTTCCGGATCCATCTACAAATGTTATCCGTTTGCATACAGATTGCCGGACCCGGCAGGCAGTTCCGACGACGGAACTGCCTGCCGGAATCCAGCGACGCTAGTGTAAAAGTACCCTAAGATGGAGAAGTGTGTATTTGCAGTTCAGGAAGTGCAATTCCTGGGTTAACTACTCTTTTCAGGTTTTCGTATGGATCCAGAGAAGGTCCGTGCTGTGTTGGACTGGGATCGACCCGAAAAACTGAAAGCGCTTATGTGGTTTTTGGGATTCACCAACTACTACTGTAAATAATTTTGAACTATTCGACTGCCGTTAAACCTTTAACTGACATGACTAGGAAAGGTTTGGATGTCTCAGTCTAGTCTGATGCGGCATTACAAGCTTTTTCTGTGGTGAAGGAATGTTTTGCTTCGCTCCTATATTGGTGCAACCGGATGTGTCACAGCCATTCATTGTGGAAGTTGAAGCATCCGAGGTTGGGGTAGGAGCAGTCTTGTCCAGGGTCCTTCACCTAGTAAATGGTGCCCATGTGCATTCTTCTCTAAGAAACTCTCGGCTGCAGAGAGGAATTATGATGTGGGTAATAGAGAATTGCTGACCATTAAGTTGGCTTTTGAGGAGTGGCGTCATTGGTTGGAAGGAGCAATTTATCCTATTACTGTGCTTACTGATCACAAAAATCTGGCTTACCTGGAGTCGGCTAATTGACTGAACCCAAAGCAGGCAAGATGGTCGTTGTTTTTGACCAGATTTAATTTAATTGTCACAGCCTATTTGGTTTCACTTGTTTCTGTGTTGTTGCTGGTTATGACCACACCTCTTGTGTCAGGTGTAGCTTAAGTGGTCATTCCAACTCCTCTATTTAGTCTGGTCTTACCCATCATGCTATGCGGTTGATAGCTCCTTTCTGGTTGTGGAAGTGCTGGTGTTTGGTTCTCCTCTGAGTTCCTGCGCGTCCGCGCACTTCGGAGTTAAGTTTCTTTTTTCTATTTCTAGTTTGTCGTATTCCCATATCTTCTGGTATTAGGCCTGAGGGAGTCTCCTGTTCCTTCAGCTGGGAAGGAACAGGTCATCTTTTGTCCTGACACTGCTTCCATGGCCCTTTAGGGTCAGGTAGCGCTCTAGGTTCCTGCGTATGAACCTTTCTACCATTGAGGTCTGTTCATACTGATAGTAGTCAGGGCTCGGTTTAGAGATTCATAAGGTGGTGACCTTTTCCCTTTCCCTAGTTTCCAGGTCTAGTACCTTTTCCTTCCCTCCTGTGTTCGGTGTGGAGTTTACCTCCCACACCGCTCCATGACACCACCTTTCATTTTCCAAAGGAGCTATGAAAAATGAAAGGTGGAATCTGAATGGTAGCTATGGGAAACTAAGCCAGTTCTACTTTAAACCAGTTTAGTAAATCTCCTTCATAAGGTTTTGCGTTTAAATTTACCAATGGGAGAACTGATATGTAATACAGTACCAGAAAGTGTGGAGTGAAAGAGTTAAAGTGTCATAGACTACTCTGTACACAGTGGGGGAGATTTATCAAAACTGGTGTAAAGTAAAACTGGCTTAGTTGTCATAGCAACAAATCACGTTCCACCTTTTATTTTCCAAAGGAGTTGTGAAACATGATAGTTGGAATATGTTTGGTTTCTATGGAAAACTAAGCCAGTTTTCCTTTACATCAGTTTTAAAAAATGGGTGGGTCACATTTACTAATCCTGTCTAAAATGTTTACAATGTAATCATTTATAACCTAATGACTTGCAAAATATATTACAGTGGTGCACGCTTTACAATAAATTTGGCGCATGGCTAGATACTTTTCTCAACTTTTTCACCACCTATTGAATGACTTGCTTTGAGCCAACAGTTTGTGTCAAACTTTTGCCACATGTTGTTGCATCTTAAGACATTCCCTTTAAGCTAAGTCATACTCCTTTCCTTCTAAGCCATGCCCCATCGCTAAGCAGGGTGCAGTGGATTATTCTTTTTTGGAGCATTTGCTTCATAAATAGGTCTAAAACTAAAACTAAATGCATCAAAATATGCAAAAGTTTGGTTCATTTTGCAATAAGGTCTCAGGGATATACACGATATATCTTTCCCAGTGTGTTGGTGAATGTTGAGGAGACCTGGAATGAATAAAAAGGAAGGCGCCAGGTACTTTAATTGTGCATCGTGCAGTTAATTGAATCTTTTATGCAGAATCAGAAGGCCACTTTATTGGAGCTCTACCAAAATAAATCTACAGTAAAAGTCTTTTGAGATATAGTCTTAAACCAGGGCTCATGGGAGATGGGTACCTGTTTTAGGAGCCTGTGTGTTGGGGACGGGTAAAGACACTTCTGAGAGAGGAAGAATGTAGACATCCGGAATGGACTGGGAAGAGGAAGTCTCCTCAGCGGGTGGAGTATACTCCCCAGAAAACTCTTCTCCATCTGGATTTTCAAACTCCTATAGAACATAAAGACATTTTAAAAGAGAATAAAAAGTACAAAAGACACACAATGCAGAAGAATAAATATATCTAAAATATTCTTTATGTAAATTACACTGCTGTATGTAAATATATTGGATGAAAACAAAGGTGGCTGTAGTGCACTATGGTACTTTAAAAAATGTAGCAAAGAGCAGAGGATATGATAAAACAACCAAAGAAGGGTTAGTCACCTGGAAAATGCACCGCTGCTCCGGGGCTTCTTGGTGGAGTCCTGCAGTGATGACATTTCAGCTACACGCACGCCATGGAGGTGGTCACAATGCCATCACTGCACGATAGCAGCAGAGACCAGTGGAAGCAAATGATCAGTGGTGGATTTTCCCAAGGACTAATACTTCTCTTGTATTTTTATCACATGCCCTGCTCTTTGTTACATGTTTAAATATTCCCCCCAGGGATATCTCCATGCACCTTACTGTCAATAAAAAGAAAAGCAAGAGCAGGAGGTACCACAGCACACCCTCTCAAGATACAACATGTACCTCCTGGGGTAGAAACAGGCTGAAATTCTAGACCCAAGAGAGATAGTAACCCACATGTTGAGAACCTAGGGTCTAAATGATTATAGATATTATTAAATTAGAAGATAACTACCCATGATAGTATATTTTTTCCCCATACTTTTAGGCGGGCCACATATGCCCGATATTTCTACCAAATCATGAAGGCTAATAATTAAGCTGTAATCAGAAGTGCTTGGCCGAATCTGAGTCTCCCACTGATGTTAAGAATCCTTCCCCTGTTTTCATAGTAAAGGATTGGCACTCTGCTGCGCTCTGGCATCCACATGATAAGCACTCATCTTGGCACCAATAACAGAATCTGCAGCTCAGACACAGCATCTAGTTGACTGCATAAAGAAATTTTAGAAAGGTGGAAATTTTTTTTTTCAATCCATACATTTTTCAAGCTACTTAAGGGCAATATACAGTAAAATAATACAATGGGCAGATGGTTTGATTGTGATTACACAGTAAACATTTGGACCCATCTAAAAATTGGGAAACTGGGATACTGATGGGTCTGTTCAATGTAAGCCTTTATAAACAGTAAAACAGTGCCACAAATAATACAGCTAGTTAACTATGTAATCAAGTAACAAAAAGTATGTGTTAAAGAAGCAATTAGGGTCCGCGCTTCAACGTAGGGATATCAGAAAAAGCACATCAAACACTGTTCATGCACAGGGCATTGTTTTATATTTTATACGATGATCAAGACTGTGATCTTGTTAGTGAAATAAAGTTATTTCACTATATGTGGGTCTGCACGATGTTTGTATTTTCTTTAAAGGTGCAAGGAGTATAATGGGTTCAGAGACTTAGGAGAGGTGAAGAAGGGGAAATAAGGAAGAAATGGGAAGAAACTAACTGTGCATGAACAGTGTTTGATGTGCTTTTTCTGATATCCCTACATTAAAGCGCGGATCCTAATTGTTTCTTTAACTTTGGACTTAAGGTGGTGGGGACCTACTAACTAAAGAGGGGCTGCAGCTCGTGTGTAGCACCCTTTCCGATCCACAATACACCAGAAAGTACATGAACATTACCTAAAGGGAACATGGTTCATTTTAAACATGGTGTCTGAGCTGCAAGCAGCTTGTTATAGAGCAGGAGTTGAGCAGATTGATAAATGGTTTTGTGGGAAAAGATTCCGTAAAACCTGTTATTTCTTCATTTAAATTGCTGCTCGTTCTGGGCTTTGAAGTCAAGGCGGCGGTCCTATCAGTGATTGACAGCCTTCCCTCTATGACTGTGTATACAGAGATAGTTTTCCCCTGTAATTGGAGCTCCTTCACATGCCCCAGTCAAAGTGGAAACAAGCAAAATAACAAAAAGTCTAAATGGTTTCCAATGGTTTTATGACCTCTTTGGAGGCACATATTGCAAAAATATATAAAACAATAAGCAAAAAAAAAAAAAATACAACATTTAAAAAATGTAAAAATAAATGCCCACGCCAACAGAAACTGGTGCCATAACGGTTTATGTGAGACTTATATAGCGCTGCTATATTCCACAGCGCTTTACAGACATTATCATCACTCACTGTCCCCAATGTAGCTCACAATCTAAGGTCTTTATCAGTATGTCTTTGTGGTATGGGAGGAAATCGGAGAACCCGGAGGAAACCCACGCAAACACAGGGAGAACATACAAACTCCATGCAGGTGTTGTTATATATCAAAAGGATGGACACAAAATAAGGAACCTATATTAACATTTTGTGATCAATTTGCAAATTGGAAACAAAAAAATAAATATCTAAAAATATAAATAATAAACCCAATGTGTCACATAAAAAAGTCCCAGAAATTATTTTGGTAGCCCAACATAAATGTTAGGCCCCTTAAACCACCACGTATGCTATATCACAAAAAAAGGTCTAGTTTAGTTAGGCAATAATTTGCCTGCTCTTTTGAGTAACTGGTTGTAAACATATCTGAGAGACTTGCTTTCATCCTATAAGACGTTTAACATTATAACTTCTACATCATAAATACATATGTCTGTTTTGGTAAATACGTGTATTCTATATGAAATAATAATTCGGAACTATGCATTGTGCCATTCCCCTATTCCCCCAGGAATTGCTAGTTGGTGATGTGTCCCTAAGCACTGTGGCACTGTCCAATCACCACCGACAGTGTAGGACATACAGAGGAATAACACAACACAGATTTATCAGGAAAAATGTTCTAGAATTATTTCATGGAGAATACAAGTACTTACTAAAACAGATATTTCAGCAGCAGTGACTGGACTTCTATAAAGTCCATGGTGGCATGATAGCAACATTTAGTTGATGAAGATTTGTGAATACCTTTTGTGAAAAACTCCTCACAGCTTTTCCCGGCATGGTGGTGCCCTTATGTGACATAAGAGGCTCACCGGCCAGTGGTGCCCCCAGCAGCAGGAAGCCCACTCAAATGAAGATCAAAAAGGGGCATAGCACTAAACCAGTTCATTAAGAACATGGGACAGGGTCAGACTAGCCAAATAGAGTAAAAGAGGATCCTCTGGTAGGCCCAGCCATAGTGGGCCCCAAAGGTCCAAGAGAAAAAAACCATCTGAAGCTGACATGGGGGGTCACAAGGTTATGTCATTATATGGTGTTACAAAACTGTTAGTTACACTGTTACAAAACTGTTAATTGCACTGTGTGCGGTCGGTCAGGACTTCAGGGACCCATAACTCCCGAACCCTTGGACCGACGGAGCCGGATTTTGGATATGTTGTTCCCCTACACCAGGACTGTCTGAGGATACCGAATGTAAAGATGTACCCCCTGGTTTTGGGGTACATCCAGAACTTGGGTAACATTGTGTGTGGGTTGATTATGTTAAAGGCTTATCTGAGGGGAGGAGACGTGGGGGCTGTCCCAGACATGTAATTGTGTATTGTGGTAATCATGTAAATGTAGCCCTTCCCAGGGCAGGATGGCATAAAAGGAGGCCCCGGGTCAATAAACATCAGTCTTGCTTAACCTTCAAATCGCAGCCTCGACTCGTTTGTGGAGGGGGGAAGGATTATCCTAGCTGAAAGATCATTACCGGGATTGTTCTACATTTACAGGATCCTTCTGGATACCGAGACGAAGCGGCTCCTCTCTCTCTCCCTAAACAGAGATCCAGACTATCCAAGCGGTCCAGCTCCCAGCTAGCCGGGGAGTAACCGTAACATTTGGATGGCAGCAGTGGGATTGTCCTGGATTTCCTAGGAGAGGTACTGAACGGATGGAGAGCGCTTACGAAAAATTGAAACGTGCGACCCTGAAGGATTTACTCGAAAGCAGAGGGGGGAACGCCAGCAACCGTCCGAGAAGGGAACTGATCGCAGAACTAACCGAACTGGATCAGGGCTTCACGATGGCAGAAACCCCGACCACGAGTAGTGACGAAAAGACCAGGATTGTTCGGGAGAGGCTCTCTCTATACGGGCCGAACCCGCCTATGGAACTGGTACAGCAGTTGATGGCAGAAGCGGACGAGGATATACGGAAGGCTCGAGCCCACGAACTCAGCCTAGTGACCGCACACCGCAATGCCGAAGCACCGCAGGTAATCGTTCCTGTCGGAAACGCCGGGAGGCCAAAGATACCCTATGCGGCTTTTAGACCCTTCCTAGAGAGCGAGACAGGAATCGATGAATATTTAGCGGACTTCGAGAGGCAATGTGCCCTGCACCAGATTCCCAACAGAGAGTGGCCCACGATATTGTCTGGAAAACTATCCGGGCGAGCTCTGGAAGCATTTCGGACTCTGGGCGCTGAGGAAGTGACACAGTATGCGCTGGTCAAAGAGACACTGTTGCGGCGGTACGCTGTAACTCCTGACACGTATCGCCGACAATTTCGCAGCACGAGAAAGAAGCCTAACGACACACATATGGAATGGGCGCACCGAATGCGGAGAGCGGCAAATCACTGGATGAGCGGAAGTAAAGCTGTGACTGGTGAAGAAATTTTACAATTATTTCTCTTAGAACATTTTTATAACGGCATGGAGCAGCAGGGGAAGGAATGGCTGCGAGACAGACGACCCTCTACCTTAGAAGAAGCAGCCAAATTGGCCGATGAACATTACGACTCCCGTCTACACGAACCCACAAACTACCGAGCCCCAGCACGGGTCGAACACAAAGATGTTTACCGCACGCCACCACGTACTGAATTCCGAGCCTCGGTGCCCGCGGGCCCCGCGCGGTACTCAGGACCACCGAGTAACAACTCTGATCGCCCCAGACCGACCTGCTACCGATGCAAGCAACCAGGGCACCTCATGGCTAGCT
Organism: Bufo gargarizans; assembly: GCF_014858855.1. NCBI lineage: Eukaryota > Metazoa > Chordata > Amphibia > Anura > Bufonidae > Bufo > Bufo gargarizans. The sequence continues at coordinate 536,781,467 of NC_058081.1, forward strand.
GCCCCCTTAATGCACACCAGACCCCCCGGAATTATAATTACCCCCCTGGGTCATCTCGTCCTGCCCGGGCGCTCTGTGTTAACCAAGAAGCCCCTATGGAGGAATATTTGGGACCACTTCACGAAGCAGATCCGGTATATGCTGCTTCGGATAACCGCCAGCACCATCGGCAGAAGGTATGGCTCGAGGGGCGATCTACCGAGGGGTTAAGAGACACGGGGGCTACCATTACACTAGTCCAGAGCCATTTGGTGCCGGAGCACAAGCAATCAGGGCAGACTGTGGCCGTTAGAGTGGCGGGAGGGGATGTGTACAAAATTCCGACCGCTAAAGTACATCTTGATTGGGGAGTGGGAAAGGGGTCCGTAAACGTGGGCATAATGGATAATTTACCTGCCGAAGTACTACTGGGCAACGATTTGGGCCCCATGACTTCTGCCTATGCTCCAGTGGACAACAACGAGGCAAACCCAGTGACTACCAGAGCCCAAGCCCGAATGGAGCAAGAACTATCACCGGTGCGGGAGACACAGGTAAGACCTACCCCGACCTCGACTGACCCGTTAGGTCCCATACCCTGGGACACCCCAGATGCTTTCGAGACAGAGTCTAAGACTGACCCGACATTACAAAAGTACCGGGAACGAGCAGAGATCGGAGGGAGCGGGTCAGATAACGAAACCTTTTTATGGGAAAAGGGAAAGCTGTATCGCTTGACGGAGAAAAGGGAGCAGCAGAGGCGACAGCTGGTAGTGCCCCACAAATACCGTCGAGAAATACTCAAGATAGGACACGACATTCCCTTGGCAGGCCACCTAGCTGTAACCCGCACACTACACCGCATTACTCACACATTCTTTTGGCCAGGGGTACACGCTGATGTTAGGACTTATTGTAAGACCTGCGATGTGTGCCAACGAGTAGGGAGGAGAGGCGATCACCCTAAAGCTCATTTAGTAAATATGCCCATTGTGGAGGAACCCTTCAGCAGGGTTGCTATTGACCTAGTGGGACCGCTGGCTACCCCTAGTCCCTCCGGTAAGCGCTACATTCTTACCGTAGTGGACTACGCTACCAGGTACCCGGAAGCTGTCGCCCTATCCAACATCCAAGCGGATACGGTAGCGAATGCGCTGGTGCAGGTGTTTTCCCGGGTAGGATTTCCGAAAGAAATCCTGTCCGACCGAGGCACCCAATTTACGGCCGAATTGACTCAGCAACTCTGGCAGGTTTGCAAAATTAAGTCCCTCCTGAGCTCTCCATACCACCCCCAGACAAACGGACTTTGTGAGAGGTTCAACGGGACCCTCAAACAAATGCTCAAAACATTTACTCAGGAATACCGAGACTGGGAGCGTTTTCTGCCACACCTCCTATTTGCTTATCGGGAGGTGCCCCAGGAAACGACCGGGTTTTCGCCCTTCGAGTTGCTCTACGGAAGAAAAGTACGGGGACCCCTAAACCTGATCCGGGAGCACTGGGAGGGAGAGATGGAGACTGACGGTGTCCCCATTGTGCCGTACGTGCTGGAACTCAGGGACCGAATGGAGCAATTAGCTAAATCAGTGCAGGCTAACCTCCAGTCGGCCCAGAGAAGACAGAAGGTGTGGTACGATCGGGGGGCCCGAAAGAGAATCTTTACCCTAGGACAAAAGGTGTTAGTGCTTAAGCCAGTTAAGACAGACAAATTACAGGCGTCCTGGCAGGGCCCCTATCAGATAGTGGAGAAAAGGGGAGACACCACCTATGTAATAGCTAGCTGCCATGACAGCAATCTTAGAAAGACATTCCATGTGAACATGCTCAAGGAATATCTTGAGCGGCCGGAGAACGTGACGGCCATATGCTGTCCCCCTCAGGAAGACCCCGACAGTCTACCCATTCCAGATCTGTTAGAAAAAAGTCCCCACGCAGATATAGTAGCTCAGGTCAAGATAGGGGACCGACTTAGCCCCACTGAAAGGGAGCAGCTTAACCAACTCCTGCAGTCCAAAAGCCCCACTTTCTCCCAGAAGCCAGGGTACACTACCTTAACCACCCACCAGGTAGATACCCCAGGACAAGCTCCTTTACGCCAGGCTTCTTACCGAATCCCCGAGGCAGTTAGGGCAGAGATGAAGAAGGAGATCGATGAGATGCTCCAACTCAAGGTAATTGAGCCCTCCGATAGTCCCTGGGCTTCTCCAGTGGTCCTGGTGCCCAAGAAAGATGGTACAACCCGGTTTTGCGTAGACTATCGGAGGCTCAATGAAAAGACAGTGACGGACGCTTACCCTATGCCCAGGGTAGACGAGCTACTCGATCGTATAGCCAGGGGAAATTATCTGACCACCATCGACCTCTGCAAGGGTTACTGGCAGATTCCCCTGACCCAGGAGGCTGTCCCCAAGTCAGCATTCGTCACCCCGTTCGGCTTATATCATTTTATGGTAATGCCGTTTGGGATGAAGAATGCCCCAGCTACATTCCAGCGCTTGGTTGATAGGCTCCTGGATGGCTTCCAGAGTTTTGCTTGCGCATACCTGGACGACATAGCGATCTACAGTGAGTCCTGGGGGGACCACTTAGCTCACGTAGGAATGGTTCTGGATCAGATCCGGACTGCGGGCCTGACTCTGAAGCCAGAAAAATGCCACTTTGGGATGGCCGAGGTACAGTACCTGGGTCACCGGGTGGGGTGTGGGAAACAGCGACCAGAGCCGGCCAAGATAGAAGCTGTTGCCAATTGGCCCACCCCCACCACTAAGACTCAGGTCCTAGCATTCCTGGGCACAGCAGGGTACTACAGACGGTTTGTACCAGACTACAGCACACTTGCCAAACCCCTGACTGACCTGACCAAGAAAAACTTACCTCGACAGGTCCTGTGGTCTCCCCACTGTGAAACGGCTTTCCAAGCTCTCAAACTTGCTCTTGTCAACGCTCCCGTCTTGGCGGCCCCAGCCCTTAACAAACGTTTTATCGTCCATACAGACGCTTCCATGTTCGGGCTGGGAGCTGTCCTCAGCCAAGTAGGCGAAGACGGAGGGGAGCACCCAGTTGTCTACATCAGCCGTAAGCTCCTGCCACGCGAAGTCAGCTATGCAGCGGTAGAAAAAGAGTGTTTGGCTTTGGTGTGGGCACTAAAGAAATTGACTCCCTATTTGTATGGACAAGAGTTCACTCTGGTTACCGACCATAACCCGTTGGTGTGGCTAAACCGGGTCTCGGGGGATAACGGCAGACTTTTACGTTGGAGTCTGTCATTACAACCCTTCAACTTCACCATTACCTACAGACCTGGGAAACAGAATGGCAACGCTGACGGGTTGTCCAGACAAACAGACCTCAGCCCAGCATAACTAGCGGTCTGGACAGCCTTAGTCTGCCCCGAAAAGGGGTCAGACAGTGTCTGCCAGAGTGTTCCACAAAAAGGGAGCACTGTTACAAAACTGTTAGTTACACTGTTACAAAACTGTTAATTACACTGTGTGCGGTCGGTCAGGACTTCAGGGACCCGTAACTCCCGAACCCTTGGACCGACGGAGCCGGATTTTGGATATGTTGTTCCCCTACACCAGGACTGTCTGAGGATACCGAATGTAAAGATGTACCCCCTGGTTTTGGGGTACATCCAGAACTTGGGTAACATTGTGTGTGGGTTGATTATGTTAAAGGCTTATCTGAGGGGAGGAGACGTGGGGGCTGTCCCAGACATGTAATTGTGTATTGTGGTAATCATGTAAATGTAGCCCTTCCCAGGGCAGGATGGCATAAAAGGAGGCCCCGGGTCAATAAACATCAGTCTTGCTTAACCTTCAAATCGCAGCCTCGACTCGTTTGTGGAGGGGGGAAGGATTATCCTAGCTGAAAGATCATTACCGGGATTGTTCTACATTTACAGGATCCTTCTGGATACCGAGACGAAGCGGCTCCTCTCTCTCAGATAAGCCTTTAACATAATCAACCCACACACAATGTTACCCAAGTTCTGGATGTACCCCAAAACCAGGGGGTACATCTTTACATTCGGTATCCTCAGACAGTCCTGGTGTAGGGGAACAACATATCCAAAATCCGGCTCCGTCGGTCCAAGGGTTCGGGAGTTACGGGTCCCTGAAGTCCTGACCGACCGCACACAGTGTAATTAACAGTTTTGTAACAGTGTAACTAACAGTTTTGTAACATATGGATAGCCTGCATAAAGAGGAATTTATATGGAAAGAAAAGGTTGTATACAATGCAACTCCTACAAATATCTGCACCCTGTATGTATCGTGGCTCCTACTACAATATAGTTCACAACATAATTCGCTACCGGTCTTCTCTTGTCTATGAGATTCTGATATGTTCAGCGCAACCAGTCTCACCTTGAATCCAACATCACCTCTCTTGCAGCAGAGACAGGTAAGGAGCAGGAAGATAAAGGCTAGTAGACCAGAGCAAGAGATAAGTACCACAGCGTATGGTGGTGCAAGAGGGGCCCTCTGTGATGAGCCATCTACAAGATTAAGGAGAAGAATATGTTTTTTAAACGGTACAAATAATGCATAAAATCAATGCATAACATGGAAAATACCAATAAAACATTTATTTTAATACAATATCTTGGTTCTTCATTGTGAATAGGAACTGATATAGTCTTAGAGAGAACAACATAGGTCTTTTGAAAAGATTTAAACATTTGAAGCATGTTTATGACCAAACATTTCTACAAATCACCCATGTTCTAAACTCATCCCAAGAAGCTTGCAGCAAAGGAAACCATTCCTGTCCAGACCACAATCAAAATGCTGTTGTAGGTCCTGGCTATGGAGACAATGAGCTGAGAAATATCAGGTCCAAAACCATGGACCTTGATTGGTTGCTAAATGGCTAACTAAGGTTTAAAGGTCTTGTCCCATATGGACATTTATAGCATATTGATAGAATATGTCCAATAGTTGTCAGTTGCACTTCTGGGACCCACCCCTATCTCAATAACAGGGCTTCACAGTGGAGACCACACCGTGCATGTGCTGAGTATCCTCCATTCACTGCTATGGGGCTTCCGAAAACAGCTAAGCATTCTCATGCTCTCCATTCATGGAAGTGCTTCTTGAGATAGCAGATAGTCCCAAAGGTGGGAACCGTACCTATTGAACATTTATGCATTTAATGTCAATATGCTATGAATGTCCAAATGGGGATATTACTTTGATATATGATGCTCAATCCCAATGGAACCTCTTAGAAATAACCATCCAAAGTAGTAGTGAAGAATAGTCTTCAAAGAAGAGGCCAGTGTACCTATCATAGATGGGAACTGAAAATCCATGCTAGAGCTGGTCCAGAGTTGGGGTGGTCTTTTTAAAGAGGGGAACTTTTGGAAAGGTTTCACTAAAGATAATATGGGACATTTATCAATGGTGGGCTTTGTCTGTGTAAATTTAAAGTCTGTCTTCTCTTGTTGTGCCATTATTTCAAACCAGGAGCAAGGATTTTATAAATCCGGCAGTGCCCTTTTTAATGATAGTACACCACATTTTGGCTGCAACATTTTCTGTGGCATTTAAAAATGTTGCACGTGACAAATGCCCCTTAAAAATAATCTAATGGCAGAAACAGACCTACTTTTCCCATTGCTTTTGAAAGTGGGGGGAGGGGAGGGGGTGGAGGGCACAGCTCTCCAAAAGTTGCAGGATTTAGGGCAAAACGTTGCATGGCAGTTTTGACAAATGTCCCCATATATCTTTACTTCAGTAGAAATCTGCTTCTCAGTAAGCTTGTGGAAACAGAATGAATATACGGTACATACACCACACTGAAATGAAATGAGGGGGAACCTGATGGAGATATGCCAGTGTCACCGAAGGCAAGCATGGACAGTCACCATGCGATGCCATAAGAAACAGCTGATTATTATACTGTATGTTCTGTTCGAGGCGTAACTTATAGGGAGCTTGCCCCGAGAAAATTCACTGATGAACCAGACACAATGCCTTGTAGGGATAGCTCAGCTAAATGTCATGATACCTCACACTTAACGATCCATTGCCTCATTCTGGAGAAAATGTATTTTTAATCTATATGCAAGTGATCAGTTAAGTGCACCGAGGACGGGGCCAAGACTCTCTGAGCACCCTCGCTCCTCCTGCTCGCTCTGCCAGCCCTTCCCTCTCCTTCTTGATTCACAGGGCCACATGAGATGACTATGCAGAAACCTGGCCCTATCAATCAAGAAAGAGAGGAAGGGGTTGACAGAGGAAGCGGGGGGCTGCAGGAGTGCACAGAGCCCGCTCCTTGGTGCACTTAGAAGCTAATTTGCATATGGATTAGGGCTCATTCAGAGAACCGTATGAATGAGTCTGTATCCGATACGCAATATTGCGGAATGGGTGCAGACCCATTCATTTCAAGTTGTTCCGTTCTGTGGCCCGCAAAAAAGATAGAACTTGTCGTATTCTTGTCCCCAATTGACGTTATCCGTGTTTTGCGGATCCACAATTTGCAGACCACAACAAAACACTACGGTCGTCTGAATTTTTTTCTCCAGAATGAAGCAACAGATCACTAAGTGAAAGACATCATTACATTCAGATGAGCTGGCTCTACAGGGCATTGTGTCTGGTTTATCAGTGAATTTCCTGGTGACAGATTCCCTTTAAAGAGGACCTGTCACCTCTTCTGTCACCCCTTGCATTCCCAATGTAATAACAGTTCTGGAGCATCTATTCTGATGACTTTATGATGTGACATTCCTTTATTACTCCTGCTAGAAGTCATGACTGAACTACTGACAGTTTGCAATGAATGTCCAGACGGATGTTACCCGTTGGGAGTGTGTCCTTGCACAATCTGACACTGGCAGCACTGACTGGATAGTGGTGGCAGACTGTGCAGGGTCACACCCCAACTGGTAACATCCATCTGGACCTACATTGCAAATTGCTAGTAATTCATTCATAATTTCTTTCAGGAATAAAAAAGGAATTTCACATCATAAAATAGCTGCTCCAGAATAGTTATTACATGGGAAATGTAAGTAGTTACTAAAACCGACATGTCAGGAAGGTAGTGGCTTCCCTTTAAGGCTCATAAGCCCAAATGAAAAAACTATAACAGGTCTCTCGCCTTACTATTTGTGGCCTCTAGCTCTTCATCTCTGTGTGTAATGCTATAGGCAGCATGGCGGGGTGCAGAAGCTGCAAGTTCTTCTTCTCACGGTTTACTTTGATTCCTGTACTTTATATGGTAACTACTGAGAATTAATCATATACTGATTAAATGTTGAAGCCATAAAACAGCGGTGAAGAACCAGCCAGGGGAGCTTTTAGACGGGCTAAGAGGGTGCCTGCTGCAGTGTTAAATCTGACTGGAATACCAAGCTGGGCTATTAGCAGAGAAAATGCGATATTACATCCTCCCTCCAGAGCGCACCGCGGGCACATGAGGAGTATTTGTCCCCCTGAATAATATCCGTGTAACTGAGGTAACAAAATATGTCCTGTGTAGTGGAATCTGCTGGGCTGGTGGCATGCAATCCACTGTGAATATACAGCCTTAAAGGCCTTTCTCTCCTTAAATTGGTTCTTCTAAAGCACTCCAAGTGTTGAGTGAAGCAAAGCATTCGAAGACGAATTCGGTCCACAGTTTAGGAAAACTTTGATCCTCAATGAAGCCGAAATTCCTTCCTTGTAACAAAGCGAAAGTAAGAAACCCGGGAACATGAGACCACCCATAATGCCGTGCAGCCAGCCAATCTGCAGATAGTCATCCCCTGTGATGTCACTATAAAAACCTCATCCCGCGCGGTCTCCGCCATTGTCCTGTGAGCTGAGCATAGGGAGAGACATGGCAAGTGTTCATGCGCTAGGGACAGCGTTGCTGCAATAATCTAGCGGCCATGTTTGATCCATCCACCATGTTCGGCATCTGGTTTTAACCCTAATCATTTTAAAAGCGTAATACCATTAGGTTCATAGGAGAGATCCACGTGGTATTATTGTCATCCCTGTTGTGAATGCCTCAATTTCATTTCTTTGAGGAATATTTTCCCGCCTAGATGCTGTGTACCGTCTCTGGTACCATCACACAGGCAGACAGGCGCCTTTTTTTTTATTTACTGTCAGTGATCAAGAAAGGGTTAACTTCCAAGCCTTCACACTGAGATTGGGCCATCAAGTGGGAATAATATGACTAGGCAGAGTGGCTGGGGTATACAGTTGCAAGAAAAAGTATGTGAACCCTTTGGAATGATATGGATTTCTGCACAAATTGGTCATAAAATGTGATCTGATCTTCATCTAAGTCACAACAATAGACAATCACAGTCTGCTTAAACTAATAACACACAAATAATTAAATGTTACCATGTTTTTATTGAACACACTATGTAAATATTCACAGTGCAGATGGAAAAAGTATGTGAACCCTTGGATTTAATAACTGGTTGAACCTCCTTTGGCAGAATAACTTCCACCAAATGTTTCCTGTAGTTGCAGATCAGACGTGCACAACGGTCAGGAGTAATTCTTGACCATTCCTCTTTACAGAACTGTTTCGGTTCAGCAATATTCTTGGGATGTCTGGTGTGAATCGCTTTCTTGAGGTCATGCCACAGCATCTCAATCAGGTTGAGGTCAGGACTCTGACTGGGCCACTCCAGAAGGTGTATTTTCTTCTGTTTAAGCCCATCTGTTGTTGATTTACTTCTATGCTTAGGATCGTTGTCCTGTTGCAACACCCATCTTCTGTTGACCTTTAGCTGGTGGACAGATGGCCCTAAGTTCTCCTGCAAAATGTCTTGATAAACTTGGGAATTCATTTTTCCTTCGATGATAGCAATCCGTCCAGGCCCTGATGCAGCAAAGCAGCCCCAAACCATGATGCCCCCACCACCATACTTCACAGTTGGGATGAGGTTTTGATGTTGGTGTGCTGTGCCTCTTTTTCTCCACACATAGTGTTGTGTGTTTCTTCCAAACAACTCAACTTTGGTTTCATCTGTCCACAGAATATTTTACCACTACTGCTGTGGAACATCCAGGTGCTCTTGTGCAAACTGTATACGTGCAGCAATGTTTTTTTGGACAGCAGTGGCTTCCTCTGTGGTATCCTCCCATGAAATACATTCTCGTTTAGTGTTTTACGTATCGTAGATTCGCTAACAGGGATGTTAGCATATGCCAGAGACTTTTGTAAGTCTTTAGCTGACACTCTAGGATTCTTCTTCACCTTATTGAGCAGTCTGCACTGTGCTCTTGCAGTCATCTTTACAGGATGGCCACTCCTAGGGAGAGTAGCAGCAGTGCTGAACTTTCTCCATTTATAGACAACTTGTCTTACCGTGGACTGAGGAACAGCAAGGCTTTTGGAGATACTTTTATGACCCTTTCCAGCTTTATGCAAGACAACAATTCTTAATCGTAGGTCTTCTGAGAGCTCTTTTGTGCGAGGCATCATTCACATCAGGCAATGCTTCTTGTGAAAAGCAAACCAAGAACTGGTGTGTGTTTTTTATAGGGCAGGGCAGCTGTAACCAACACCTCCAATCTCATCTCATTGATTGGACTCCAGTTGGCTGACACCTCACTTCAATTAGCTCTTGGAGATGTCATTAGTCTAGGGGTTCACATACTTTTTCCACCTGCACTGTGACTGTTTACATAGTGTGTTCAATAAAAACATGGTAACATTTAATTCTTTGTGTGTTATTAGTTTAAGCAGACTGTGATTGTCTATTGTTGTGACTTAGATGAAGATCAGATCACATTTTATGACCAATTTGTGCAGAAATCCATATTATTCCAAAGGGGTCACATACTTTTTTTTTAAACTGTACCTGATTTATCGCAATTTGTGATGAATTAATTCGGAACTAATCTAATTTCTTGATGAACTTCAGCGAATTGGCCGAATAAAATTTTTCTTCTCATATCCAATGCCTATGATAATACTGTGCTGCTTGAATACAGGGGAAGTAAGTATTATCATGGGAACACTAGCAGAGTAGCACTACTCACAGGCAACCCGTTACTGCAACCCTTGATAGCACAAGACCATAATAAGATATTTATTTCATTGTAGATTATAATCAATTACATGTGTAAATGACTGCAAAGTATATTAAAGGGGTATTCGCATCTCATAAACTGTGGGCAAGGGCATAGCTGTAGGGGGTAGAGAGGTAGTCATCACTACTGGGCTCAGTAGCTTGACGGGGCCTAATGACCCTTGTGGTGCCAAAGACACCGGCATTATAGAAAGTGCATGCTAGTCAAGTTACACCTCTGGCTGGAGGGAAGGGGTTAGGTCAAGAAGTTGGCATGGGGGTGACCTTTAAATTTTTGCCTCAGTCAGCACGTAGGCTATGTGCTTCCCTGGCCACAATGCACTGAGGGAAGGGGGGCCCAAGTATCAGGGCCTATGAGCCTTTAGCTACACCCTGACTGTGGGCATGTTGCTAGGATATGCCTTCACTTTACGATTGGTCTGACCTATTGGACCTCTACTGATCCTGAGAATGAAGGCAGAATAACACTGAGTGTTTCTCCCGGCACATCAAAGCACCTGTCTACCCAGCGGTGAAGGAAACTAAAGACTTCAGGAGAATGGGGCCACGTTTAGGTTTCCTGCACATCCAGGTGACCACAAGCGCTGATGTGCAGGAAAAAAATATGAAAAGGGGATGCAATGCAACACCAGCGCTGCGACCGCTTAATTTTCAGGATTGTTGACGGAAAACTGTCCATTAAAAGTCAAAGATGTTCTCTCCTGTCCATTAGGTCTATGGACCATGGAGGCTGCTGTAAAGTCTATCTCTAAATGTCATTAACCCTTTGAGCCCAGGACGTTTTTTTCATTTTTGCGTTTTTTGTTTTCCACTCCCTGCCTCTCTGGAGCCATAATTTGTTTAATTTTCTGTACACATAGCCAAATAAGGGCTTGTTTTTGTGGGACAAGTTTCACTTTCTAATGCCACCGTTTAATATTGCATACAATGTTAAAATTCCCAATGGGGTGAAATTGGAAAAAAAACGCAATTTCGCAACAGTTTTATGTTTTGGGGGTTTTCTTTACGACATTTACTATGCGGTAAAACTGACCTGTTACTTTCATTCTCCAGGTCAGGACAATTAGAGTGATACCAATATATGTATAAAACTTTTTAAAACTGAAAAAATATATATATATATTTTCTTTTATTACCATATTCTGACCCCTATAACTTTTGTGGCCGATCTGTACTTTTCATTGATACCATTTTAGGATGTATATAACTTTTTGATCACTTTTTATAAAAAAAAATTGTGGGAAGTGAAGCGACCAAAACACGGCAAATCGACCATTTTGCTATTTTTTCCATTTTGCTGTTTGCCTATGGGATAAATATTTTTAGATCTTAACAGAATGGGCGTTTTCGCACGTGACAATACCCATGTTATATTTTTATGTCTTTTTATTTTCATTTTGGGGAAAGGGGGGGGTAATTTTAATTTAGATTTTTTTTTATTAAAAAAAAAATACTTTTTTTTTTACACTTTTTTTATAGTTCCCATAGGGAACTATAACAAGCAATTACCAGATTGCTATTCTCGTAGACTCCAAAGCATTAGCAATGGAGTCTATAAGGGCTGTTTCACACGAGCGGATGCCGAGCGTGACATCCGCTGCGTGAATGACAGCCAAGACCCGATGCGGACAGTAGAAGCACGGAGCATTAACATCATTGATGATGCTCTGTGCCTCTCTGTGATCTCTTTACTACGAAATCACAGTGAGATAAAGTTGTCACTGTGATTTTGTAGTAAAGAGATCACAGAGAGGCACGGAGCATTATCAATCATGTTACTGCTCCGTGCTTCTGCAGTCTGCATCGGGTCTTGGCTGTCATTCATGCAGCGGATGTCACGCTCGGCATCCACTCGTGTGAAACAGCCCTAAGGATTTTACTATGTTCCTATGGAGCCCTGCCACAGGCAGGGACTCCATAGGAACTTTTGTTCATTCAGGAGAACAGAAGCTGCCTCACACTGAATCCAACTCCCCTGATCCTTGCTGGGCAGAGCCCACCTGGAAGTGTGCACTTCTGGGTTTTGCACCTCTAGATGCTGTGGTCATGTTTGACCACGGCATCTGAGGGGTTAAAAGTCTGTGAGCAGCATTACCGCCGGTTGCGGGCATTAGGCCAGGGTGTCTGCTGTGTGGAAAAGGCGCCATCTTTAAAGACTCAACCTTTGACATACTAATACGTCATAAGTCGGGAAGGGGTTAAAGGGAATGTGTCATCAGAAAATTATACATTTTTTTAAATCATGTTTTTATGTTTAAAATATTTTTAAATCATTTTTGAGGATGTTATTTTAATTTCCCTTGTCAATATCTATATGTAAACAAAAACCTGCAGTTCGCACTGTATGCACCCTTTTTTGGTCTGTACAGATCACTTTACCGCAGTTACCTGCTACCTAATCCTGCCTGTAATGATATCACCTCTGTGCATAGATAAGACAGGATCCACCACTCACAACAGGTGATTGTCAAAGCTTATCTATTCTTCCCTTGTACAATGACCTCTGCACAGGTCACAGCATGTCTAGAAGACTCTCCCATAGAAGTCAATAAGGTCCCCTCCTGACCCTTGTGTCTGTGGCCCATGGGGCTGCCGCAAAGCAATTTTCTTAATGCTTTCTAAATGCTGTTAAGAATGGCTAAGGCAAGATGGCTGCCGCCATAATCATGTTCAGAAAACAGAATAAAAAATCTGCGATCAGAAAACAAAAAAGGAGATGTGTTACTATCTGGTTTTATCTGGCAGGTACAATTTTTGGTGACACATTTCCTTTAACTGCCTGAATAATCAATCATTTTCAGGAACTACAATAAAAAATTCAATCAAATGAGAAAAAAGGATATGTGTCACTCTCTGGTTTTAACTCGCAGAAAAAAAATGATCTCCATTTAAGCAGCTGGTCGCAGTCCAGCATATCCCACTATCCCACTGGTCTTTAGGCATAGTGTAATAGAATATTAGTCATCCCAAAGCAATATTTGCTGACAGCGTTTGAACTGTGAAAAAAGAAGTCTTACAAGAAGGATGATGAAAACTCACATTCTGGACACTAGAGGCGCTATTGAAAACAAACCAATAATGGTGACCCTACATTTATAGAATATAATACACAGACAAACTCTAATTGAATATTGCTCCCTTACAAAAGTAGGAAAGTCCCTTAGTAAATACAAGATCTTCCATAAGCCCTTCTGTGGGTGGGTGAAGCTTGATAAAAATTGCTGGTGTGTTTTCCATTGACAGATCTGCAAGGGCAATGGCCAGAATGTAATTTACAGGCACATATCGCCTATCGCAGTCCTGCAGCTGCTGTGACATCTTCATACAGTGAAGCAGCAATGTGCTGAGCTCTGCCAGAAATAGAAAGTCACCCGAGGGGCTGGTTACATGCAGTCAGTGGCCAGTGGGGAGGATGGAGTAAGTTCATGGTACAGTATATGGCATTATGGGGCAGTGTGGTTGTCTGAACTATAGGCCATTATAAGGTTCAGAGGAGGAATGGTGATTAGGGATGAGCGAATCAACTTCGGATGAAACATCCAAAGTCGATTCGCATGAAACTTTGTTCTAATACTGTACGGAGCAGGAGGTACCACTTGGAACCGAACCCGAGTTCAGGAAATGTTTTTTTACAGTACAAATAAATTTATGAAGTTATTGCGCAAAGTCTCGCGATAACTTACAGTCTCTCCGTACAGTATTAGAACAAAGTTTTATGCAAATTGATTTCGAAGTCGATTTGCTCATCCCTACTGGTCATTCACCTTACAGGGAAACTTCACGGTGTGCCGATACCCAGGGAACTGCCTATGCCCTCCTCACGGCCGTCAACCAGGTAAGTAATGATCTGACGCTCCCCTCCTGACTCCTGAATTCAGCTGTGTTGCCATCCTGAGGCAATTGGAGTAGGAGGACAGGACATGGCAGCTGGCGCTGACCGCCACAGACCGGCGGTTTTTGGGGAGGCATTTTCCGCTGCTGGGGCAGTATTTTGTGATGCACTGTGGAATTTGGCTCTGCTGGGAAGGTATTATGCATTGTAATATGGTATTACTGGCCCGCCAACTTGTGTTGGCCGTCAATTTGGACCTGATTACAAAATGGTGCCACTTTATTTTTTTCCAGGGCCACTTTAAGTTCCTAGTCTGTGAAAACTATGAGGGCAATATGGTGGTGGACACTATGCTAGCATCATATGGCACTATGATTCTGGGCAATCTGGATGGTATTAAGGGGCAAGGTCAGTGGCGTCTCTAGCTTTCAAATTTTGGGGGGGCACACTGGGGGCCAGGACAAAAGTAGGGGGGCAGCTATAACAACGATACATTTACACAAGTACGCTTAGAAATGCTGCGATACTTTACCCAATACCTAAAACCGCAATAGGGAAGAAAAACCCCAATCACTCAGATTTCAACATGTCCTAGCTGCCTGGGGATCTGTGGATGACACTTAGGGCTCTTTCACACCTGCGTTCTGGTCTTCCGGCATAGAGTTCCGTCGTCGGGGCTCTATGCCGGAAGAATCCTGATCAGTTTTATCCTAATGCATTCAGAATGGAGAGAAATCCGTTCAGGATGCATCAGGATGTCTTCAGTTCCGGAACAGAAAGTTTTTTGGCCGGAGAAAATACCGCAGCATGCTGCGCTTTTTGCTCCGGCCAAAAGTCCCGAAGACTTGACGCAAGGCCGGATCCGGAATTAATGCCCATTGAAAGGCATTAATCCGGATCCGGCCTTAAGCTAAACGTCGTTTCGGCGCATTGCCGGATCCGACGTTTAGCTTTTTTAGAGTGGTTACCATGGCTGCCGGGACGCTAAAGTCCTGGCAGCCATGGTAAAGTGTAGCGGGGAGCGGAGGAGCAGCATACTTACCGTCCGTGCGGCTCCCGGGGCGCTCCAGAGTGACGTCAGGGCGCCCCACGCACATGGATGACGTGATCGCATGGCACGTCATCCATGCGCATGGGGCGCTCTGACGTCATGTCCCCCTCCCACCGCTCACATTTGAACATGATTTCTCTAAACGGTAAAGTAAACACTGTAATCATCCAGGCTGCACTGACAGTAACTTTAAAGGGGTTCTGCACTTTCATTTAACTGATGATCTATCCTCTGGATAGATCATCAGCTTCTGATCGGTGGGGGTCAGACACCCGGGACCCCCGCCGATCAGCTGTTTGAAAAGGCACCGGCGCTCGAGGAGCACCGCGGCCTTCTCACTGTTTACCGCCAGCCCACTGACGTCACGACTAGTATTAACTAGCCTGAGCGCGGCTAAGCTCTGTTCACTTGAATGGAGCTTAGCCCCGCCCACGCTAGTTGATACTAGTCGTGACGTCAGTGGGCTGGTGGTAAACAGTGAGAAGGCCGCGGCGCTACTGGAGCGCCGGTGCCTTCTCAAGCAGCTGATCGGCGGGGGTCCCGGGTGTCTGACCCCCGCCGATCAGAAGCTGATGGTCTATCCAGAGTATAGATCATCAATTAAATTAAAGTGCAGAACCCCTTTAACTTTTAAATCAGGAAGATTCTGGGGCAGCCGCCAGCCAGCTCTCCTCTCAGACTCAGTCAGAGTCATATCTAATCTCTCTAGTTAGAATAGAAAGAGACTTAGTCAGTCCACTCAGTCACTACTTGTAAGTTGTACCTTATTATTATTAAGTTAACCTGCTACACATCGTCACCACTAGGTCAGGCTCAGTCCAGTCTGTTCGGTATCGGTAGGGTAGGGCCACGCCACACACTGTCTGTTCTCTAGTCTGGGCCTGGCTGGCTTAAAGGGCTTCTGTCACCCCACTAAAGTCATTTTTTTTTGCCAACTTAAATTTCTTATAATGCGATATATCAATATATAATGCTCTTACTCATTTTGGTTGGGCAGTTTCTTCAAAAAACGGACTTTCATAATATGTAAATGAGCTCTCTACCAGCAAGTAGGGTGGTTACTTGCTGGTAGCAGCCGCATCCTCCTTTCATAAAGACGCCCCCTCCTCATGTTGATTGACAGGGCCAGCGAACGCGCTCGTCCTCTGGCTGGCCCTGTCTGCGTTCAAAATCTGGTGCCTGCGCCGTACCGATCTTCAGTCGGTGCAGGCGCACTGAGAGGAGGACGCTCGCTCGGCCGCTCCTTCCTCAGTGCACCTGCGCCGGGTGTAGATGTGATGTCATCGGCACAGGCGCATTGAGGAAGGAGCGGCCGAGCGAGTGTCAGATTTTGAACGCAGACAGGGCCAGCCAGAGGACGAGCGCGTTCGCTGGCCCTGTCAATCAACATGAGGAGGGGGCATCTTTATGAAAGGAGGATGCGGCTGCTATGAGCAAGTAACCGCCCTACTTGCTGGTAGAGAGCTAATTTACATATTATGAAAGTCCGTTTTTTGAAGAAACTGCCCAACCAAAATGAGTAAGAGCATTATATATTGATAAATTGCATTATAAGGAATTTAAGTTGCCCAAAAAAAAAAAAAATGACTTTAGTGGGGTGACAGAAGCCCTGCAGCTGCTGCCAGTAGTTGAATGAATCAGAATCAGCTAGTCTCAACTAGCGGCACGCTGATTTATGCACAGCACTGCCACCGAGTTTGACTGAGTCTGACTCAACTTGTCAGGGCCGGGGGCGGAGCTGGGGGCAGGGCCGGGGGCGGAGCCGGGGACGCGGCAGCGGTGGGTGGAGACTAGAGAATGAGACGGCAACGGCACCAAGTCAGATCATCAGATGTGAAGATGTCCGGTAGGGCTGCCTAGTGCCTACACAGTGCACAGCAGCGCAGCATAGACCATCCACCACCGAAATGAATGGGGGATATTTTAGTT
Source organism: Bufo gargarizans (assembly GCF_014858855.1). NCBI lineage: Eukaryota > Metazoa > Chordata > Amphibia > Anura > Bufonidae > Bufo > Bufo gargarizans. Next base: position 536,798,312 of record NC_058081.1, read on the forward strand.
GGGGGGGCACATGGGGGGGCACAGCTTGATGTAGGGGGGGCCGTGGCCCCCTCTGGCCCCCCCCTGGCGACGCCACTGGGCAAGGTGGCTATGTTTTTCAAGCAGAGTAGGGGCAAGCTTTTTTGGGAGGAGAAGGTTTTTTATCTGACCTGTGTTAGTTTTCATTACTATAGAAAACATATGGGGGGAGATTTATCAAACTGGTGTAAAGTAGAGCTGGTTTAGTTGCCTATAGCAACCAGTCAGATTCCCCCTACCCCCTTTATTTTCCAAAGAAGCTGTGAAAAATGAAAAGTGGTATCTAAATGATTTCTATGGGCAACTAAGACAGTTCTACTTTACACCTGTTTCATAAATGACCCCCATGGTATTTTAAAAGTACAAAACTGCCCCTACTATTGCCCCTGGGCATGTCACATTTACAAGTTCCTCCTCTTCTAGAATTTTTGTCTAGATGTATTTGTTCTCTAACAGCATATTTTAATTTCAGTTATAGTATTCACTGACTATTATTGAACTCTGCAAATTACAGAAAGGCATTATAGGATAAAACAGCCATCTTCTGGATAATACCACTATTAGGTCCTGCATGCCTTAAATGATTTGTGCCACCATTACATTTTATTTCAATATAATTTAACATGAAAAACGAGTTACTTTTGAAATCTACTTTTTGTAGTAATGCTGCAGTAGTAAAATATGTTCTATACTTCTTTACAATGGTGCCCCTTGGTGTTTAATCTTTATAACAATGTTCACATCCACCTACTTAGGGGGACGCACATGCTCAGTTCTGTCCTTCAACTGCTACCAGTTATATCTACTCTTAGAATATGCGACAGGTACAGGGAGAAGGCTGAAGCCAAATGGATATTCCCTCTCAGAAATGACACACCTCTAAGAAGGGACACACCTTCTGAGCTGCCAGCCTTCAGTAGATCTAGCAGAACAATTGGAGCAATGAATGGGGGCAGTTCTGGATCCATGTGAGGTACAGGACCAGGGGCGTAGCTATAGGGGGTGCAGAGATAGCAGTCGCTACTGGGCCCAGGAGCCTGTGGGGGCCCAAAGACCCTTGTGCTGCATAAGAAGACACACAAAGCACTGAGGGAAGGGGGGCCCAAGCCTAACTCTTGCACCAGGGCCCATGAGCCTTTAGCTACGCCCCTGTACAGGACTGTAGTGTATTACATTAGAATTTTAATCATGGGATTACCCCTTTAAACTAAGGTAATCCCTTTGCTGATACAGTAGTCCTAGACATCTGAGAAAGGGAAAATCATTTATTGTCTGTGGGATCGCTCATTGTTACGTGCCACTGTGAACAATTCTGGTATTGAATGTACCAAGAGTGGAGGATGAATGACCCATTCACAACAGTTATGAATGAACTAGAGAGAAGCATTCAGTCTGACAGGAAGTCCATCAGTGTTAGTAGAGACGTGGAAATTAAGGAGATACCACAAAGAAATGTAAGAAAGTAATGAAATAGGCAACATAAAAATCAGAAGGAAAGTGTACAAGATATACTGATGTTGACTGAATAAAGATGCAAATAGAGCTAATGGGTCCAGGACACACTGCCAGGGCAAAACAAAAGTGCTTCCAAGCACAAGGTAAGTATGCAGGTACATTTCAAGTACGGATTGTTCCCTTCCTGTGGTCCACCCATTACTTCTAATCACACCTATGTTTAAGTTAACTTAGAAATGTCCTACTAAGTCAAGTTTTGGCTGCTATGTACAGTTCCTTGACCATGCTATCATTAGCGCTGTGCCAAGCCAAGACAGGGAAGCACCCACCTAACACCTCTGTTCTGCTTATACGAATCTATGGTGCTCAATGATTTTGATATTGATGGCCTATCCTATCCCTCCGGCGTGTACTGCGGCTTCCTCACAGCTTCCCAAGCACAGCCCCATACAATATATAGAAACTACACTTGGTATTTCAGACCATGTCTATTCACTTGAATAGGACTGAGCTACACATAGTCCAGCTCACCAATAATTGGCGTCACTGGCCTAGGAAGAGGCCACAGGGTTGAGTCCTCCTCACCGATCAGGTTTTGATGACCTATCGCGAGTCTACATCAAACATCAAAATCCCTGACAACCTATTTAAAAGGTAATGATGAAGTGAATAGACTTTTATGTGGAGCTGTCAACTTGCCAGATGGTCAGATGGACTGGAGACCAAATTTCATAAAATATTAGTTAGGAATTACAATTTTAGCACAGGGGGCAACATATGTATTTAGTAAGTATTATTGGTTGTTGCCTATGCATACTCCTATTGTGCTACAGATGGACTGCCATCGGGCAAGAAATTGTCCTCTATGGGGAGCAAGTGAATTTTTTACCAGAAACATCCACTGAGTGGTGAGGACTCATCATAAGAGACTGTATTGTAAATGTCCAACACAAGTACATTTCATTAAGGGATGCTTCCTTCATTACATTCTTATCACACCATCATAAATAAAAACAGGCATATAGCTTTTTGGGATATAATTTTTTGAAGCCCCTAATTGTATTCTACTTCCTGTCCTGTCTCTTTCACTTCCTCCATTGTTTAAAGTCTTATTTGACTTTCTCAGACCATTTACTGTGACCATAGAGGGAAGGGGGATGAATGACTCAATTAGAACATCACACATTACACTGATATGCTCTTCTGTGGGCATCTTTATGTAGGCCTATCAAAAGCCTATTCTGATGGAAATGTCCCTTCTTCTGTGTTTTTTGGGGGAAATGGTTGTTTTCCCCTTCTGCTGAGGAGCATAGAGGAATAGTTGAGGAATAGAAGTGTTTGTGGCTAGTATGGACAAGCCTCAATATGCAGGTGTTTTCAGCTTTATAATAGTACTGCAATTATGTATACATTGTAAGTATATCATAGCTGGTGTGCACCTCCCTGACACTCTAGTGTTGAGAAGCAATCTCCTTGTCATAAATTATAACCCCAAGGTAGCACTTGTAGGTAGTTACCATCAGCCACTGTTTAAGAAGCAGGCCATGTGCCTAAATTAAAATCTACAGCAGCTCCAGGTTGCCATAGATTTTTTTAATTCATGCCAGAAAACTGTTGCAAATGAATATAAATGTGTCGGGCTTAATAGAGCTATCCTCTCCACCCTAGCCATGCCCCCTTTTAGAAAGGCAAAGTCTGGTATCTCTCTATTAACCACTTAGTGATTGGCTTGTTTTGGGCCTTAGTGACCAAGCAATTTTTTACATTTTTTCATCATCACATTCCAAGAACTGTAACTTTTTTATTTTTTTTCTGTCAATGTAGCCATATGAGGGCTTATATTTGGCAGGGCATGTAGTTTTTAATTGCACCATTTTGGAGTACACATAAGTTACATATTAACTCTTATTAACTCTTGTTTTTTTTTGGGGGGGGGGGGTGTAAAAACCACCAATGCTGCCACAAGTTTTTGCATTATAAATTTTGCAGCATTCATTTTTTTGCCATAAATAATATGATAACTTTATTCTCCAGGTCAGTATGATTACAGCAATACAAATACATAGAGTTTTTTAATATTTTATTACTTTTGAGCAATAAAATCCCTTTATTTAAAGAAATAAATGTTTTTGCCACATCTCTTAACTTTTTTATTTTTCATTTTATGGAGCTGTACGTTTTTGTGGGACAACTTGCAGTTTTCTTTGGTATCATTTTAGAGTACATAACACTTTTTGATCTCTTTTTATTCCGTTTTTTTGTGGCGAATAAGCAAAAAACAGTAAAACAGCATTTACTGTGAATGAAAACATTCAGAGTAAATTACATTATAATCGTGCAGTGTGGGTCGTTAAGGACGTGACGATACCAAATATATATATTTGCAATTTTATTCATTGAGAAAGATATACTGGTACTTTTTTGGAGATTGTTTTATGTAATAAAACATTAACTTTTTTAAAACTATTTACTCCTCCCACAAGGGGACTTTAACAGGAGATCTTTTGTTTACTTCTATAATATACTGTACTGCTTATAAAGTACATTGTAATATACTGTCAGCGCAATACAGACAGGCACCATCTGATGGGCATATACTGCAAGCGAGCTTTCATTAGGCTCCAGGCTGCCATGCAAAGATCACCTCCAATCTCATACTAATGGTACCGATGGGGGACAGAGAGTCCCTCCCTGTAAATCACTTAGGGGGTTAAACAGCTTAGATCGGTTCTTCTGCTGATCCCGGCCGCAAAAGCAGAAGCCTGGCTCTCATGTGAGAGCCAAATTCCTTCTCTCTGCTGTAGGGGTTTCCACACTTAGACTAGGCCAACATAAAAAGGTGACAGCCTAGTCCAGGGGCGTAGCTAATGGCTCATGGGTCCTGGTGCAAGAGTTCAGCTTGGGGCCTCCTTCCCTCAGTGCTTTGTGGCCAAGGGCAGGAAGCGCATAGCCTTCGTGCTGCCTGAGGATAAAATTGAAACATCTGCCCCATGCAACATTCTTGATTTAACCCCCTTCCCTTGAGCCAGAGGTCTAACTTGACCAGCATGGACTTTCTATAATACTGGTGTCTTCTTATGCACCACAAGGGTCTTTGGGCCCCCTCAGGCTCCTGGGCCCGGTAGCGACTGCTACCTCTGCACCCCCTATAGCTACGCCCCTGGCCTAGTCTAAAGCCTGTTAGTGACTGCTGTAAAAAGGTGTGTGGGAGGTCACTAACAGGTTAGCTGTCATTGTCTCTTCTGAAATTTGGTAGGGGGACCAACTGAAAGGACTCCATCATTGTGTCCCATATTTGGTTGACTGACACAAAATATTCACAAGAAAAAAACCTTTACTAACAATACATTAAAGATAAAGTTGGAACACCTCAAGGTTTAACAAAGTTTGTAACATCAGTTTTGAATAATTTGCAGGGGTTTGTTTCTAAAGTGGGGTCATTTATGGGTGGTTTACATTACTTAAGCCCCTCAAAATCACTTTATAACTGAATTAGTGCTTAAAAAATGGTTTTGGAAATTTTGGTGAAAATTTGAAAAATAGCTTCTAAACTTCTAAGGCTTCTAACGTCCTAAAAAAAAAAAAATTACATTTACAAAATAATGCCAACATAAAGCAGACACATAGGGAATGTTAATTGATAAGCATTTTATGAAGTCTTAAAAGTAGAGAAATTCTAATTTATTATTTTTGGTAAATTTTGGATTATTTTATAAATAAGGGTGAAATATATCGACTCAAATTTACCACTGTTATGAAGTACAATATGTCACGAGAAAACAGTCTCAGAATGGCTTGGATAGGTAAAAGCGTTCCGAATTTATTACCACATAAAGTGAGACATGTCAGATTTGCAAAAATCGGCCTGGGATTTAAGGAGAAAAGTGGCCCGGTACTGAAAGGGTTAATGTTATGCGGAGGTCAAGAGACACAGGAAAGGGAAACAATATTTTTAATTTTAGAATGGACTCTGACCATTGGTGGTTAGGCCCTGACCTAACTTATGAGGTCACAGTACAAAAAGATTAAGAAACCCAGATATAGATAATTTAGATCTTTTGGCCCCTGCCACTGTGGATGACATAGATACAGCAATAACTTCTGGAATTTTCCTGTGGTATGTGCTCCTCTAAGAATATTGCTTCATATAATTCCATTAATATGTGCATTTGTATGTTCCCTTGATGCTATTAAAAGTTCCCTTCATCACAAACATCAGAGGAAATAAAGTTTCCACATTACCTACAAGCCTCATAGTCAATAATTAATTTAAATCAGTAAATGAGTAAATGAAGGGAAGAAAACAGAATTCCATTACGCAGAGAAGTAATATCTTCGTTCTCCGTAGTAGAAAAACGTATCTGGAATAAAATATGCCTCAATTACATGTGCATTTTCACTTGCTGAGCAATGAGATGTTTTTCTTACTACTATGCTTCAGTCTGGAGCATTATAAATTATAGAGGTGATACCAAGTGATGTTGCTTGAGTGCAAACCTCGAGTGAGCAGAAGAGAAAATCACACTCTAGCATGAACAAACGGTCACCAGTTGCTGTGTTTGTCAGTTTTTAATATAGCATATACATATTTAATGTGGTACATTCCTTTTAATTTTTACTGCACTGTCACAATTCCCATGTTAACACACATTTATTTTTGCCTGGGACATAAAGATAATACTCAATATCTAAAAAAGATTTTAAGATGGAATCCAAACTATGGTGCTCTACTGTTCCTCATGTCATAGGAGATCATACCACCTATACTATAACAATATTTCATCTCAATTACCAATTTTGAAAAATACTACCGCTTTCTATTAAACCAAACACGTATCTTTGTTTAGCATTTTAAAGGGTTTGTACCAAGACCAAAACTGTTTCTACTAGTCACAAGATGGAGTATGAGCAACAGATCAGTGGGGGTTGAACCATTAGGTCCCCATTCCTCAAATGAATGGAGTGGTTGGTTGAGTATGTGAGCCAAGGCTTCAATCTTTCTCTATGGGACTAGTGGAAATAGCAGAGTACAACAAAAGGTTGCAGTGGAGCACATGCTCAAACTCCATTCATTTGGGAGAATTAGAACTCCCATTCTTAGGATTGGTGGTAAGGGATTAGTTTTGATCTTGGTACAAACTATTTAAAGGGGTTGTCCAAGTTATTTTTTGTTCTTTGTATGTTTATACCCAAAGTAAAGGGTTTTGAAATCACTTCCTTCATCTACAGTGGCCCTGTTCTCCTAGTTAACAGACCTGTGATTTCAGCTTCTTTCCCTGCTCTGATGACGTTCCCTGCACAAACCTGAGGGAGCAGGATGTGTAGGCCTGAACATCACTTGAAGGCTGTGCTGGTTGAAGCAACAAGCCATGCCCCCCTGAACAGCCCGATCAGTTGGCTGAGCTGTCTGCCCTATGTCTCCCCTTCCACTGGATTCTTCAGCACAGTTTAAACTCTTCTACCATCAGCAGCACAGACTCAGGGCTGGATGCCTGCCTCGGGTTCTGAGCAGCTGCAGGGTTTCCTCTTCTCCAGGCACTGAGGAGATAAATACTGTGCACAGGATCCCTCTCCCTCCGCACCTTGCAAACACAGAGATGACAAAAACAGGAGGAGTTCTCTCCTCTGTACCTTTCTGCTGGCTGTGAGGAAGTGTCTGAAGAGCATTGCACAAGAACAGGAAGGGGGAAGATCCTATGTGTTTCAGCAATGTCATTGTACTGCACAGCTGGGACTTGTAGTCCCACACATACAACATGAGTATCCCAGTAGTCAGACTGTAGACAGTTAAGCAATTTTATTCACTCCCTTTGCAGTGCAGGGGGACGGGAAAGGCAGTCTTTGTTGACATCCACAAATATTCAAGAGGGAAACCTCAAAGATTGTAGTTACGCCCCCCCCCCCCTCCCCAAACAAAGAGCCAGAACAGAACTAGGGAAATAAGGAAACATTTTTTTTTCCTATAACGTGCTTAGCTTATGTATATTGCTGATCATCAGATATACAGTACTTCATTTTTTTTTTTACATTACTTGGAAAACCCTTTTTAATGTTATGATGCCATGATATAAATTGTAGCACTATATCTTCAAACCATGGAACCCTTGAATTCATTGGAATGTGGACTGGAGTTCTGAAAAAAAGGGCTTAGCAAATGGTTAAAACTAGAGATGAGCGTAGTTTTAAAAAATTTGATTCAGTAACTTCGCCAAAGTTTGCCAAGAAATTAGATTATTAATTTGTCACAAATCACTATAAATCAGGTATACTCAGGCTACTCTGCCTTAGGGTATAGCCGCACAGAGCCATGCTGCTTTTAAGAACCGTGGGGCCAATTAGCCTGCAGCCGCCTTTCATTTAATAATGAAGACCGCACTGTATAGTCCTTCTTCATTGTTAATGGCCGTGCAGCAGCTTTAAACAGTGGCTGTTGCTGGTATGGTGTTTGGCTGGTTAGATGGGGGACAATATGCATATTATTGCTGTTCTTGCCTGCAATCTCCTGCAGGTTATTTGACAGTAAACACTGAATATCAATCAGCTCTGGCATACCCACTTCTCCAACCCCAGCGGTCTGCTGCCCTACAGGTGGGAGCCCTTTTTCTGCCATCTGCTTTTCCTCCTTTTCCACATCATCTACTGTCGATGAGAATATGTCATCAGGAACATCCAGCTCCTCCTCTCTCTGCATCTTGCTGACTTTTCTAGGATATGGAGACTTTTAAGGATGATTTAGAAGAAGCAAAGCCAGCAAAAGATGAGGATGGTCATAATTAAGACCTGGCCCTCCTAAGGGGTGCAGATTTAATGGTATTGGTTGGCACTCTGGCAGTGAAATAATAAAGACTTCCATCTTATTAGCATTGAATTACATTTACAGCTGATGTAGGAATAAGTATATGTAGGAATAAATAAATAAAACTGATGCAGAATAAGTCTCCCTCCACTCTCCCTGCACTCTCTCTGCACTCTCCCTGCACTCTCTCTGCACTCTCCCTGCACCCTACCTGCAGTCTTCCTCCACTCTCCTTGCACTCTTCCTCTCCAATATTCATCTAGTAATCATTTTCAGCAACACTGTTCCTAGCGCATGAGTGCTTGCCATGTCTCTCTCTATGCTCAGCTCACAGGACAATGGTGGAGACCACAAAGGTTTTATAGGGTTGTGACATCACAGGGGATGGCTATCTGCGGATTGAATGACTGCACGGCATTATGGGTGATCTTGATTTTAAAACACGTGTAGCTGCTTTTAGACGAAAGTGCTTTGTTACCACAAAGCATGTAGAAATTCAGCTTTGTTGTGAATCAAAGCTTTCCTAAACATCTGACCAAATTCTTTTTCGAATGCTTTGCTTCGCTAAACTCTAAAACAACCTCAAAAACCTCAAAAACACAAACCATTTTTTTGCCTTAGCAGAGCACATCAATCATCTCAAGGTGCAGAATACAGGGTTTAGTGCCATATGTCTTCAAACAAAGATATAATGACCTTGTTTGTTTCTTAGGTAAATTCACAATTGAAACCCTTCATTCCGAAAAAGTACAACAAACTCAAATACAAACCATTTACTTCCCTACAGAGATTGACTACTAGTAAGAAAACATGACTCTAGGGTTGTGGTCTGGGATAAGATAATTTGGTAAATGCGGTAAAACCTCTTTTGAAAGATGGCGAGTATGCATAATATGTAGTGGCACTAAAAATCTGCCACAGGAACTCTTATTTGGATAAAGGGATGGTCTTCTTAATGGTGGTCTTCTAAAAAGGTTTCAATGTATTAAATAAAATTAATTTAAAAAAACTGGACCAATGCTCATTTTGGAGACGTCTCATTTTCCAGACCCTTACCTCAAGAATAAAACCTAGTGTGAGATTGAAAGAACTATCCTATTGCAGCATACGGGTAGGCTACCCGACACTGCTAGATTTGAGTGTGTAGTTCCCTTTAAGCCAGTCAGGCCGGTTACCGGCAATCCTTATCACAGCCAGCAGAGGGAGCCCCCAGTTCAGTATAAATAGGCTAGGGCCTAGCTCAGGAAGTTAGAAGTTTCCAGACTCAGTGCAGAGAGGATTCCCTCCTGAGTCCATGCATAGAAGTCAGAAGGGCATAGCTAATCAGCCTGAAGACACAGAATACCACAGAGGCCGATCAGATAAAGCAAGAGGTACTCAAGATAACAGAGGAGGTACTAGATAAGGACAGCTTCAAGGGTACGCCGGATAATGGGCATTAGACCTTGGAGAGAAAGTCACATGTAGCAGGACCAGTCAGGAATAGTGAGTAAGCCGCCTGTACTGCATCTCCTGTAATCAACACTCTGTATAATGCCTTGCTAAGACCGGCCATTCTGTACTTTCAAGAACCAGCTGTATTCACTGATATTCAGTAAATGTTCCAGTTTTTGTTGGCTACCCTATGCTTGCTTCATTCTTTTATAACATCATACACGGCGTGTCACCGTTTAATTGACACTGGCGTCACGAACTCATCAACTACCTGCCTGTTCCAGCATTCGCCCCAATTTGAAGACGACAGTGGATCCCAGGTTAGTGGTCAATCTGCACTACAAAGCCCAGCATACACTACTGACCCCCTGGGACACTGCACTATGATATTCAGGAAAGAAAACTAAAGAAATATTACAATCTACCATAAATCTACTGTATAAGTATATCTAGACAAGAAAGAACAGAAGATCAATGGAGTTCTGTGATTCCAAAAGTTCTTAGCCTAAAATGGTGTATGGAATATAATTGATATTGACAATCTCCAACCAGCTACAGACTAGTGGTGATGATCTGAGATCACGGACTCTCAACGCCTTATCTTCTGGCACATATAATATATATTACATATACCACATGCCAGAATATACAAGTGTGGTGGACATGAGCCTCAATGTAGTACAATGCAGTACAAATTACTCAGCTGTTTTCAGAACTCCAATAGATGTGAATGCAATGGTCTCGAGATGGGACCCTGTTTCAAGATAGGAGCAGGTCACAGAGACTCTTTACAAGACATCTAAACCTTTAAAGGGGTTATCCAACACATTTTTTTTAAAAATTACACACTTTTCTGGTTATTTGGAGGAATGTCTTTCCGTTTTCCGCGGATGGGCATCAGTTCACATGGGACAATCAAGCACCTGCATCTCTAGGAGGCATTGCATTTGGCACGTGTTAATCACCTCTTCCCCTGCATTCAAAATAGTACCTGGTATATAGTCCCAGAGATACATATGGTATGTTATGCCCCCACAATTTCCATCTCTACAGGTAGAGATATAGCTATATATGTTGTATAAATTTAGAATTGGTGATGGATGGATGAATGAATGAATGAATGAATGAATGAATGGTGTCTAGGCTGCTTCACTTGCTTCTCTATGAGATGAATATGCCAACAATAAATAGGGAGGGGGGTGGCAGAGAAGCTATTGGTCGTTAGTGCAGGAGAAGGACAAAAACCAGGGGGCGCTGTCAAAAAGGAAACTGTAATGTACATACAAATTGAACAATATATTTTTGAATGTCCTATTCATTGTGGACTAATACTTTTCATGGGATAACCCCTTTAATCATGAAGTGCTTATAACCTGAATTCTGATTCATAGTATGTCTTAAAGCTTATTTAGGGAACTTCTTTGCTTGGCCAGAAATGTGTATGTTTCTCTACTGGAGCAAACATGCAACTACTGTTAGAAAAAAATATTTGGCTTTATTATTCTTCATTTTCACCAAAACAAACCTTATGAAAACCAATGGTGCTTACTGCATACTATTATACAATGGACTTAATAATAACAGTTGTGTTTCTGACTTTTTGCACTTTTACACCATTCTTGCCACTCTTCAAAAAAAGAGGCTTAGTGTATGGGGGATGTGGTCTTCAACATCCTGGCAAATTTACCAGAAACCAGCATAAATGTTATCTTAAATCTGCTTGGGCTCGTTTCTGGAGCACAGGTAGCCAAAGACGTGCATAAATTATTAGCGGGTATGTATAAATAAATTAGATGTATCTGACTCCAGTGCGAAGTAGATCTTATTCTTGATACATTTGCCTGATTATGCAGTAAGCTCCCTCTAGTGGTGGCTGCATGCTGCCAGAATGTTCTCTTTTACATCTATGTAGGAGTTTGGAGATCTGTATCAGAAAAACACCCTACGACAGACTCACAGCCCTACGACAATATAAAATTTTTTATAAACAGAATTCAACATAGGGCTACCTCTGTATGTTTTTCCAATGTTTACATCACTGTCTGGTTTCCTCTTATACTCCAAGAAAGTGCCAATAGGTTAAATACCTTCCTATAAAATTGACCATAGTTTGTGAATGCGTGTTTGAGATAGGGAAGTTAGATTGTGAGCCCTTTTTGTAACAGGGACTGGTGTGGTTACAATCTCTGTACAGAACTCCAGTATATAAGTGCAACAGGAAATAAATAGGAATATTGGTCTTAAAAGGTGTAGACATTCAGTTTGAGTTCCTTTTAGACTACACCCTAAAATATAGGACCTTATTTTCAATAATGCAATTTAAAGAAAAATATAAGACAATTTGCAGCATAAATTCTGATGCTTTTATTCTGGTAATTTGTTACTTGTGCCATGGGAAATAGGACTACTAGCAACATCTGGGCTCCATCACCCAGCTACTCTGCAAAAGTACAGTAATACAGTAATTTGAAAGAATGAGACAAGACTTTTACTGCTAATTTTCATAGTCAATAATTTTTTTTCAGTGGGTATTCATTTTATGACTCATGAAACAGCACACTAGCTATAGACCAACTGCTTGATGCCTTAGTCATTACAGCCACGGGACCATGGGTTCAATTCTGGTTAGGAAATCATCTGCGTGGAGTTAAAGGGGTTTTCCATGCTCCTTCTTTTGACTATTGATCTATCCTCAGGTTGTGAGGGTCTGACACCCCAATAACCTACAATAAGCTGTTCCCTGAAGCCTCTGGTGCTGGAACTAGCACTTTGAATGGAACAGGACACATAGCTCCTTTCAAGATTACTGCAGTTCAACTCCCATTCACTTCAGTGGTAGTAACCCAGCACAGCCAATACACTTTGAATGAATCTGTGCTTCCTGTCCCATTCCAAGTGCTAATGACAGTGCCGGAGGCTGCAAGGAACAGCTGATCATGGGGGAGTGAGGTGATGGACCCTCAGTGATTGAAGGGTATTGTGTAGTGAGGGTATTAAAGGGTTGTTTGTGTGTTTAATATTTATTACCTATGCCTAGGATAGGTCATCAGTATCAGATGGGGGATAGGGGGGTCCAACTCCTGGGATTCATATTGATCAGCTTATTGTGTGTATATGAGAAATTGTACAATAGGCTCCTCAGGGGTGGGGCTTGACAAGAAATATTACAAACTTTTATACAGGTACAACCTCAGTATCCTGATATTTTAGCCCATATCCCTCTGTTAACCTAAAACTACAGTTCAATCAGCATATTATATAGCAGGAAGAGCTGAGCAGATTTATGTATAGTTTTTGGGAAAAGATTCAGTATAACTTGTCATTTATTCACATCTACTCAATCTGGACTTAGTAGTCACGTGTGTAGTCCTATCATTGAAGGCAATATTGGTGCCTTTCTACTGTATGAATGGCTACATATTACTTCAATGCAGGTGTATGTTATGGAATGTTCTTTTTACTGGAGGTTGGCTTGAAGCATTGGTCAGCTTATGATACGTCTCCTGATTTGATCATCACGTAGATGCTTGTATGACTAATGAAGACCATTTATGAGACAATTTTACATTTTATTGGATTATAATTGTCAATGCTACCTTGTCTTACTGGGGTCATGAATTTTAAACTGGGCATTCACAAGTTGTATTTTTTTTAAAGGCTTATATTACAAAAAAACATAGTAGTAATTTGGTTGGATTCTGATGGAACTGGCATCTAAAATGAAAAATTGATTGTAAGCTTAAATGCAATAGGGCTAGGGTATATGTGTATTAAAATAAAACTGTCACCAGGTTTATGGAGCCCTATCTGTGGCTTACATGAAGTAGTGAAATGGAATGTGAATTATAGTGGTGTATCACCTACTGTAGGGGCGGATTGTGAACTTAAAGTGGTCTTGGAAAAAAAAAAGAAAAGTGGCCCATGTTGACCAAGTGGCCCAAACTGACAGAATACAGGCCAAAACAAGTAGGCTGGGACAACCAAAGTAGGCGGGCCTGCAATACTGTAGTGCAGCGCAGAATACCGCCCCAGCAGAACCAAATACCACAGGGCAGCACAAAATACTGCTGCCCTTACCATAGTATTCAACGGTATCACCATCATGAGGACAGTAATACAGTTGAGTCCAGGAGGGCACCTGCAGCCGCTGAGCATCAGATCATTATGTACTTGGCCTGCAGCCATCAAGAGGGCTTGAGTGGAAATTTCCCTGTAGGGTCTATGGCTAATCTGCCCATGACCTACTGTATAGGTGATACCATATAAACTTTGTTTTTGTCAAATTATTTGAAAAAATACAGGAAAAAAGGTATAATCGGGGTATATGTATATAAATTATGCTTGGTCAGCCATGTAGGGTGTATTTTCCACATATGTATAGGATTCCTACAACTATGAATATGACCCAGGGACGCTTCACTAGATCACAAGGAAAGGATCCTCATTATTTTCTGTCTAGTATGTTACAATCTTCACTGCTCCACAGAGTGATATCATTTTCGGCTGATACAAAGTACAATCACACCCATGTATACCATGGGGAGCCTTAGAGGTAAACACTTGACAGGTCCTCCGGGATTTGATGAAGAGAAGCACACAGGTTGAAATCTGTTTTGTACTCACAAATGCAAAAGCAACCAACATTTTATATTATCTTACATTCATCTAACCTGGGAGGCCTCCTAGGTTGACCCTTTCACCAGAGAAATAGCATGATGCAAATATTCTATCATATTACATAGCTCAACAGAAGCAAGCAAAAACTCCAGGGACCAAAAACCTGCATTAAAGACACAGCTGTCCTATATCAACACATTGGAAAATTGCTTTGCAATGACTGCACAGTTCATAATGGCAGGTTGCATGTGAAAGGGTTAAAAGTTAGTTGCCATTGCAATGAAAGGGCGATTTATCGGTAGATGTCCTACAGAGGAGCACTTCAAAAATAGTGAATAAATGTGGGGGTTGAAGGGGTTAAAAATGGCTGAGGCAAGGATAAATGAATGGCTAGTGATGAGATAACTGGGACGCTGTGTGGAACGGTAGCTTAAAATGGGAGATAGGCGAGCAGCGTATAATAGAAGCAAAGGCTACATCAAAAGTGCAGGTAAAATAGCAGCACATGCCGTCTGAATGAAATCGGATGCAATAGAAAAGAAACAGGACAAAAGGAAAAAGGGGGGTGGGTAGCTCACCGCTTTCTGCTGGGGCTGCCAAGGCCTTTTCGGGGTTGAAATACGACATGGAAACCACCAGGATAAAGAGGGGGTCCACTCTCAGCATCTTAGGGGGACAAATTCCGTGGTCTTGGAGAGATCACACTCTGCTACAGCACAAGATATAATAAAAAAAAGCACAAACAGAATGCAAGGCACATCATGAATGCAGATAGCATGCAATCTCCAGTCCAACATAAGCTAGCATAAAAGTCTATGCTGCCTGCATAATGAAACCCGCCACCCCCCCGGATCACTAAAGGACACAGCAGAGCGATGCAGTGTATGTGTGGATTGCTATATCTGTATAAATGATGTCAGTGTCCCTATTGTGCCTGCCCGGAATCATCATCATCCTCATCCTCTTTTGCAAACAGAGATGGAGAGTAAAAAAAAAAAAAAAAGGGCCAATGAATTGCCTGGTCTTACCTGCTTCCCCATTGGGATGATAGCATTGCAGAACAGAGGGATCTAGGGCTCATGTCCAAAGCAAACCTCTGCTGGTCTGGAGGATAGAAAATACACACATGGAAGGATAGGTGAAAAAAATAAAAAAATAAATCCCAGACGGATGCAATGTGTTAAAGGATGATGTGATTACTATACGGCTCGTGTCTGCTGTCAGGCACAGCAAAAAATACACTCATGATAGGAACATGGACAAGTCAATCTATGCATGGATGGCTAGAAAATAAATATAATGAAGCTGAGATTGATATTTTTTCTGCTCTGTATGTTGCAAGGGCCCCCTTCTATGTGATGGATAGGAGACCCTCCTATTGTCCCGCCTGCCTGTCTTTAGAGATGGGAATAGTGATTGGCGCTCAGGTCTGTCTTTTAGGATCTTGGGTAGAGGAGATGCTGTAGAGGGGAGGGAGGAGGATGTCGTCATGGAGACCATGGTGCTTGCAGCCTCAGCAGCAGCTCGAACGGAGAATCTGCAGAAGGACTGGAGCTAATTTGGTGGAAAGGCAGAGCTGACTTCCCCTCCATTGTGCTGATAGCCGAGACCCTTTAAGAAGGCTAAAAAGCATGCACAAGCGTCATAGGGTTCTTCATGTCACTCCTACACCTGAGCAAGTGATATTAACTGAGATGAGGTGGACCAAAGGCTGCAAGACTCGACCTATCAAAATGATGACCCCCTCCCCCCTTATATAGCATGATGCCACCAAGCTATGTTCACACTGGCCAGTTTTCTCGGCGGTTTTGCAGCACCTTCATTTTATTTATTTATTATTTATAGCAGCGCATAAAATAATAATAAATAAACATCTTATTAGGAAGAAGAAAGGTATAATATTCTTGTCTGCATACTGTATTTTCTTCAGTTGTGTTTGATTAACAGCATAATGAGGTTATTTGCTTTTGATTTTATTTATATATTTTATAACCTGATTGAATGAGGAACATTCACAGTCGTTTACACACCATAAGCTATCGCACATACAGTTAGAGTATGTCTTAAAGGGAATGTGTTTTCAGAAAATGACATTTTTCAAATTAAATTTTTATGTTAAACATATTTATTTAGAATTTTTGGTAAGGTTTTTTTTTTTTTTTCATGTCACTAGTGCAGAGCCCCAGAGGACTACTGCAAAGGATTTAATGTTACAGAGTTAAATGTGATTTGTTGTTAAAGCACTTATTTCTTTGTGCACTTATTTTTTGGTGCACTATGTATACAGTACCTAGAACTAGAACTTACTGGGCCCTACAGCAAATTTTTGAATGGCCCCTTCCCCACCAGCAACCCCCTACTCCCATGCAACCCTCAGTCCTGTGGCTAGTCAAGAACGCTCTCTAAGACCAGATTAGGTCAAGCAGCCGCTCTGTCCATTTCCTACACGTATATACTGTATGTGATGTCACTATAATTGTCATTGTATAATACTGTTCAGGGGCCCTGACAATAAAATCTTTCAGTCTTCCTCCCAAGATAGCCCCTTCTTAGTTCGGGCCCCGTTGCAGCCACCTCCTATGCTTCCACTATAGCTACGCTCCTGCCTAATGGCAATGTATGGACATAAAAGGTTAACTAACAGGCGCCTGCACCCTGGTTAGATAGAGAGTCTGAGCAAGAGCCAAAACCTACATATGTGAGCTCTTCCAAAGAAGGCCCAAAGAGAAACCTTCTCCTGAGACTGAAAAGCAGCCAGAGAGTTATGTAACTGAGAGGATACTCCTGAGAAGGAGAATAGACAGCCATAGAAGGTCTAGAATCACCAAGACCATGCACTGGAGTCAGACAGTTAGGTACTGCTTTTTTATGGCATTAAGACTTTACTGCTTATGAAAAGGGTTAGAGGGGTTCTCTGGGCATTTCACCTAATTAGTAGTTGTAACTTTAAGGCTACTTTCACACTAGCGTTTTTTGAGGATCCTTTATGGATCTTCAAAAACGCTTCCATTACAATAATACAGCCGCATGCATCCGTCATGAACGGATCCGGTTGTATTATGTCTTCTATAGCCATGACGGATCCATTTTGAACTCCATTGAAAGTCAATAGGAGACGGATCCGTTTTCTATTATGCCAGATTGTGTCAGAGAAAACGGATCCGTCCCCATTGACTTACATTGTGTGTCAGGATGGATCCATTTAGCTCAGCTTTGTCAGGCGGACAGCAAAACGCTGCAGGCAACGTTTGGGTGTCTGCCTCCAGAAGATCGGGATGGTGACTGAACTGAGGCAAACTGATGCATTCTGAGCGGAACCTTTTGCATTCAGAATGCATTAGGGGCAAAACTGATCCGTTTACGCTAGTGTAAAAGTAGCCTAAGCTGTGGAAGGAAGCTCTTTTACATAGTACTTACCCGTCCTTTACTCCCCAATGCCGCTGTCTTCTTTTCCTGTTTATCTACTTTTACTTCTATGCAGATAAACAGGAAAATAAGCAGTCACATCTGGTCAAGACCCGGGCAGAAGAGCCTACAGGTGAGTGGGTGCAGTGGAGACAGCGGAATTGAGGGACAGGTAAGTACTATGTAAAAGAGCTTCCTTCCACGGGTTAGTTACTGCTACTAATTAGGTAAAATGGCCGTAGAACCCCTTTGGTATGCACTGGTCATCTGTATTTAAGATCTCCACCCCGGCTTGGAAAATCCAGTATTGTTTGTGAGAGTATTTCACACCTATGATCAATTGGGAAGATTGCTAGAATGCATAAAAAGATACTCAGGGACTATCAGTACCATCAGTTCACTGCCCATACACAATTATTGGGGAAAAGTAAGCTCTCTGATATACAGTGCCTTGAAAAAGTATTCACCCCCCTTGACTTTTTTCGTGTTTTGTTACATTACACCCTTAAATTCAATGTTTTCTTAATCTGAATATTATGTGATGAATCAGAACACAATAGTCTAAGTTTGTGAAGTGAAACGAGAAAACTATATAACTAAAACTATTGTTTAGAAATAGAAAACAGAAAATTAGCATGTGCGTATGTATTCACCCCCTTTGTTAGAAAGCCCCCCAAAAAGCTCTGGTGCAACCAATTACCTTCAGAAGTCACATAATTAGTGAAATGATGTCCACCTGTGTGCAATCTACGTGTCACATGATCTGTCATTACATATACACACACCTTTTCTTAAAGGCCCCAGAGGCTGCAACACCTAAGCAAGAGGCATCACTAACAAAACACTGCAATGAAGACCAAGGAACTCTCCAAACAAGTAAGGGACAATGTTGTTGAGAAGTACAAGTCAGGGTTAGGTTATAAAAAAATATCCAAATCTTTGATGATCCCCAGGAGCACCATCAAATCTATCATAACCAAATGGAAAGAACATGGCACAACAACATACCTGCCAAGAGACGGCCGCCCACCAAAACTCATGGACCCGGCAAGGAGGGCATTAATCAGAGAGGCAGCACAGAGACATAAGGTAACCGTGGAGGAGCTGCAAAGTTCCACAGCAGAGACTGGAGTATCCGTACATAGGACAACAATAAGCCGTATGCTCCATAGAGTTGGGGTTTATGGCAGCGTAGCCAGAAGAAAGCCACTACTTTCAGCAAAAAACAAAAAGGCACATTGTGAGTTTGCGAAAAGGCATGTGGGAGACTCCCAAAATGTATGGAGGAAGGTGCTCTGGTCTGATGAGACTAAAATTTAACTTTTCGGCCATCAGAAAGCACTATGTCTGGTGAAAACCCAACACAGCACATCACCCAAAGAACACCATCCCCACAATGAAACATGGTGGTGGCAGCATCATGCTTTGGGGATGTTTTTCAGCAGCCCGGACTGGGAAACTTGTCAGAGTTGAGGGAAAGATGGATGGTGCTAAATACAGGGATATTCTTGAGCAAAACCTGTACCACTCTGTGCGTGATTTGAGGCTAGGATGGAGGTTCACCTTCCAGCAGGACAATGCTAAAGCAATACTTCAGTGGTTTAAGGGGGAACATGTAAATGTGTTGAAATGGCCTAGTTAAAGCCCAGATCTCAATCCAATAGAAAATCTGTGGTCAGACTTAAAGATTGATGTTCACAAGCGTAAACCTTCCAACTTGAAGGAGCTGGAGCAGTTTTGCAAGGAGGAAATGGCAAACATCCCAGTGGTAAGATATGGCAAGCTCATAGAGACTTATCCAAAGCGACTTAGAGCTGTGATTGCTGCAAAAGGTGGCTCTACAAAGCATTGACTTTAGGGGGGTGAATAGTTATGCACATTTACTTTTTCTGTTATTTTGTCCTATTTGTTGTTTGCTTCACAATAAAATATAAAAACATCTTCAAAGTTGTGGGCATGTTCTGGAAAATAAATGATGCAAATCCTCAAACAATCCATGTTAATTCCAGGTTGTAAGGCACCAAAGGCACCAAAACATGAAAAAAGTCAAGGGGGGTGAATACTTTTGCAAGGCACTGTATCTCAGGACTGCACCAATTGCTGCTATCTGTACTGAAACTCTCACAATCTCCTCAGTAAAGAGAGACTTTATTTATTCTAATTAAACTGGGCCTGGTTACTGCCTCCATCATCTGCTGGCTCCTGCTCCTGTACATCTGCCTTTTACCCTGACAACCGTTTATTATCAAGGTCAAGGGAACCCCAACTGTTACCATGCAGGAGCCCCAGAAAGGTCCAGGTTGTGCCCTTAGGGAAGAAAGGGTGTGCCCTCCAGTCACTGAGAGTGACCCGGGGAGTGCTAGAGGGGAAGATTGCCACTGCGCACTGTGAGTACCACTACCACCATCATAGCAACTATCGTTCCTCTCATCCTCCCCTCTGGATCACTGCACTATATATTTACAAAAAGACATATATAAACACTGGCCACTCGGCCTAATGATAGGTCAGGATTTCCTGTTTTGTACAGGTAACTTTTCAGTAGCCATCATCATTATCACCACAGCAGAATTACAATGACAAGTAACACCTCTGTATAGATAAGACAGGATTTACAATAGGTGATATCACAGCGTATGCTCCTAGAAAAGAGATGCCTAGAAAACTCTCCCATAGAAGTCAATGGAGTCCCCTTCTGTCTGTTGTGTCTATGGCTCATTTAGCTGCTCTCAAAAGACAAAGTCTTACCTGGTCCCCACTGATGGGTCCGGTCTCTATCGCTCCAAGGCCGGCTCTTCATCTCCTTGCTGTGCTGAAATCAACATCCATTTAGAGGGAGGGGGGCGTGTACGTGACCACAGAAGCCATTCGTCACAGGAGACCAGGCAAGTATGATCACCACTAGGGGTCTGCCACTCTGGCAGGTCTTTTATAGCCTTGGATAAACCCTTTAACATATTTTAGGCTTAGTGGTCAGGATTCTATACACTTTTTTTTAATATAGATCCTGAAAGTGTTATTTTACCTCAAAACTGGAGGTACATAATGACAGAAAAGTCCCACAACAAAAAAAACATTTGTGCAACTTGGCTGCAACTTGTGCACATTTTAGAGCTGTGATTTAGCTGTAAAAACACAACCAAATTCAGAAAAGTCGCAGTTAAGTTGTGGACAGCAAAGTCTCCTAAGACAATAGTGTTGAATTTTCTGCGTCGCACTTGCAGCATGTCGCAGTGTTGCATGATTTTCATTTTGTCGTGTAACCAGAGTTGCCTCCTAGGGTGGATATCCTCTCAAAGAAGATGGCCAGTATACATAATATACAGAGGAACTGAATATCTGTCAGAAGAAATCTGAGAAGTATATATTTTGTATGTTTTTTCTTCTGGAGCCCATATGACTATAATGTGACCACTAGCCATGTGCTTAGGTTTCAATGGAGTGTGGTGGTCACTTTGATCATTCCTATGTGGAGAGTCATGCTACAACCTTATTTACTGTATTCTCACAAACCTAAACCCCTCAAAAGGGAGACTGTCATCACCAAAATCCTGCATACCTACATGTAGGGCTGGTTCTTCAAAAATATATATACCCATACTGTGATAATCTGGTCCTCTAGCGAAAAGGTTAATTTCCTTTTTATGGTAATGAGGTTTTAGGTGCACGGTGGAAGGGGCTGCTCCATTAGGTACACCATAGCCAGTAGTGCCGCCCAGCACGTCCTCATTCTAGTTGATTGACACTCCCTGGATTTCCATACCTCATTGCTTCCCAGCAGGATTTCCAAACAGTGCAGCCCCTCCAAAGGTGCACCTAAAACTTCATTACCCAAAAAACAAAAATACGTTTTTCACTAGCCTAGACAACTGGATTTATGGTGCTCCTTCTAACCATATTTCTAAATGTATTTAGACAAGACGAATGGCATAATACTTTGACAAATACCTGACATGAAGCTATAAATCAACTGGTTCCCTTCATATGGTATATTATAAAACTGTCTGCTGCAGCCACCACTAGAGGCTGGGCAATGCACACCAATTTATACAGCTACCTTTGAATTCAATGGAAGCCATAACGTTTCTTTGCACTGAGCTCTCGCTAGTAGTGACTGCAGAAGATGCAGAGCATTTGCTGATGTCTTTTCTCCTTGGCATTGAGTTAACACAAGCCTGGATGTTAAAGACCAACAAATTGCGAATACTGCAGATTTTAAAGAGGTGGTCACAAATAATGATCAGGGCCAGCTCTATAATAAGGCAGACCAAGCGGCTGCTTAAGGGGACATAGAAGGGGGGAATGGAGCCAGGACCGAAAAATTATTATAATTATTTTTATTTATTTTTATTTTTTTAAATACATAACTTGCAGACTTGTCCCGCCGGGCAGCAGGCAGCAGCAACTGGTGTAGACTGGGGAGCGGAGGTCTAGAAACTGGAGGCGGAGCTGTTATTGGTGAGTAACTGTGTGGACAAATGTCTCTGAGTAGAGACAACATGGATGGAGGGGGGAGAAATGTGACAACATGGATGGAGGGGGGAGAAATGTGACAACATGGATGGAGTGGGGGAGAAATGTAAGGGCTGATGTCACATAGGTGATTTGACATGGGGGGGATGTGACATGGAGGGGGAGAAATGTGACATGGAGGGCTGATGTGACATAGGTGATTTGACATGGAGGGAGAGAAATGTGGCAACATGGATGGAGGGGATGGGGGTCTGATCTGAGGCATTGGGGGTCTGATCTGAGGTCTGATTGCTATTCTGACCTGAGGTGTAATGGAAAATATTTTTTTCTTATTATCCTCCTCTAAAACCTAGGTGCGTCTTATGGGCCGGTGCGTCTTATAGGGTGAAAAATACGGTCCTCAAACCAGAAATTGTCTGAAGCAGAGCAAAGATACCAGGACCACACAGAGGAGAAGCCAGCTGATGCAGACAGGACCAGGGCCAGGTGAGCTGCCGGGGAGGGGGGGGGGGGGGCACGAAAAAATCCTTGCACCAGCCCTGATAATGATCAAATAATCAAGGGCAATTAATTAAACCCCTGAACTGTAAAATGCTGCAGAATATGTTGGTGCTATATATTATTATTATTATTATTATAAGATTATTATTATTATTATTATTATTATTATTATTAATTAGCAGCACCTACTACCCTCCTATGGAAGCGGTAAGGGTATACTTAATTTTTCAAACATGACTTCTGCATTTCTGCCCAGTCCATTATTATAAATAATGGCATGGATTAATTGGTCATGTGCTGTTGTTCATCTGAGATTACCTAATTTTAAGACTGTCTAAGGACCAGGCCTTTAGCATAGCCTAGCGGTTTACAGCGCTCTATGATCTCCCCTTTGCTGCCAGAAGATGCACCTAATTTATGACACATCTCCAGCAATCAGTGCTCCTAAATTTCCCTTGGCTGATGTAGATTTTAGTCTTCTTTTACCCCAGAAAACTGGTGTAAAAGAAGATAAATGTGCTAGTCCCCGTGGCCCTACCTCCTCTACACCCCTCTCTTTTTGGGAAAGTGGCGAGAGCAGCGGCGAAACGCCATTTTGCTAAATGTTTTCCACAACTGTTCTAAAACAGTGTTTTCAGCTTTTTTTCACCAGAAAACTGAATGGAATGATAGCTTTCCCATCCCCTTTGTTTATTAAGTTCTGATACATAAAACCATACAATCCAAAGAGAATGTATTTAGTTTTTCTTATGAGAGCATGTATGAACTCACCCTTAGGATAGGACACATAAAATCACAGCCAGTGTTTAATATAATTTACCCAAACCTGATAGAAATGATGAGGCACAGGGAGAAAGCACCCGTTTCTGTACACAATGCATGCTCAGGACATTGTAATGGTCACATATAAACCCCAATGGCTATACATACCTCAATGTGTGACAAGCTCTGGTATGTGCATGAACGGGAATATGGTGAACTGAGGAGGAGAATATGGTATGAAGAAGGTCAGAAGAGTAGATGTACAGTTCCATGTAAAAATAAAGTTGTAGGAGAAAAGCTATATAATCAAAAACTAAAAGCTATTGTGTAGTGTTTCGAAATGTGAGCAGCATGATTTTAGAGTACAATTAAAAGAGTGAACGACAGCGATTAGTCTAATTGTCTGTAGTAGAGCATATGACAATAGAAGTGCAGAACGAGAGAAACTTAATCTAAATCTAGAGACATGAGTGGGAGATTTTGATAAAGGAGAACGATTGCCATAGACCAGGGATGTCAAACTCGTGGCCCTCCAGCTGTTGCAAAACTACAACTCCCATCATGCCTGGGCATACTACAGCTATCAGGGAATGATGGGAGTTGTACTTTTGCAACATCTGGAGGGCCATGAGTTTGACATCCATGCCATAGACCATCAGCAGCATTGTGGACATTAGTGAGGTGGTATACAGTGATGTGCAAAGAGCTGTAGGAGGTGCAGAGTAGTATACAGGTCTACATGGGAACCAGAATTTATTCTGGATAGAACAACTGGCAGACACTCACTGGTATTTTTCATCGGTGTCGAAGAGATTGCTGCAGGCGCAGCACTATGAAGTGCCTTTTGCGCTGTGGCATTAGAAGAATTTTGGTATCTCTGACTTTTTAGTCTAACCAGACTGTCTATTATTCTGTAATTCCTCTAGCGCCGTTCTATGGAAACAGTAGGTTTAACCACCTCAGCTCCCCTAGCTTAAACACCCTTAATGACCAGACCACTTTTTACAATTCTGCACAACACTACTTTCACGGTTTATTGCTCGGTCATACAACTTACCACCCAAATTAATTTTACCTCCTTTTCTTCTCACTAATAGAGCTTTCATTTGGTGGTATTTCATTGCTGCTGACATTTTTACTTTTTTTGTTATTAATCGAAATCTACAGATTTTTTTGCAAAAAAATGAAATTGTTCACTTTCAGTTGTAATTTTTTTTTTAAACTATATTTCTATATAAATTTTCTCTAAATTTATTGTTCTACATGTCTTTGATAAAAAAAAATGGTTTGGGTAAAAAAAAAAATGGTTTGGGTAAAAGTTATAGCGTTTACAAACTATGGTACAAAAATGTGAATTTCCACATTTTGAAGCAGCTCTGACTTTCTGAGCACCTGTCATGTTTCCTGAGGTTCTACAATGCCCAGACAGTAGAAAACCCCCACAAATGACCCCATTTCGGAAAGTAGACACCCTAAGGTATTCGCTGATGGGCATAGTGAGTTCATAGAACTTTTTATTTTTTGTCACGTTAGCAGAAAATGATTTTTTTTATTTATTTATTTTTCCTTACAAAGTCTCATATTCCACTAACTTGTGACAAAAAATAAAAACTTCCATGAACTCACTATGCCCATCAGGAAATACCTTGGAGTGTCTTCTTTCCAAAATGGGGTCACTTGTGGGGTAGTTATACTGCACTGGCATTTTAGGGGCCCTAATGCGTGAGAAAAAGTCTGGAATCCAAATGTGTAAAAAATGCCCTGTGAAATCCTAAAGGTGCTCTTTAGAATTTGGGCCCCTTTTCCCACCTAGGCTGCAAAAAAGTGTCACACATGTGGTATCGCCATACTCAAGGGAAGTAGGGCAATGTGTTTTGGGGTGTATTTTTATATATACCCATTGTCATGGTCTTACCTCCTTGCTGTTCCCTTCGTTTGACATGTGCTGGCGGCCATCTTGGTTTCTGGGTTTTCTTGTAGCCTCCCACCCTGCGGCTCCTCCTTCCCACTGGGAGGAGCTGGATGCCTAGCTCACATATATAGGAGGTCTGTGGCTTCAGTTCCTTGCTTGGTCCTCCTGTGTTCACATGCTTCCAAGACTGCTGCTGCTTCTGGTTCCTGATCCTGGCCTCGTCTGACTACCCCGTTGGTTCCTGATTCCGGCTTCGTCTGACTACCCCGTTGGTTCCTGATTCCGGCTTCGTCTGACTACCCCGTTGGTTCCTGATTCCGGCTTCGTCTGACTACCCCGTTGGTTCCTGTTCCTGGCTTCGTCTGACTACCCTTCTGGTTCCTGACCTCTGTCTCCGCAAGACCCTGCTTCGGTTTAGCCATCCGTTTGGACTCTGCTTACGGCTCTTCAATAAAACCTTCTTATTTTCCACTTATCTCTTGTTGTACGTCTGGTTCATGGTTCCATGACATTAGGACCAAGCCATGAATTCTGACGGTACAGGGCCACCCTCGCTACCTACGCTGGTTGCCAGACTTGATCAGCAGGATCACCTGTTGGGTCGGTTCGCTGTGGCGTTGCAAACCCTGCTTGAACGCACGGCTCATTTAGCTTCCGTTGCCGATGGGTCGGTTGTTGCTCCTGGGCCCGCTCCTACTGCCGCTTCGGTTGTTGCGCCAGAGTCTACCCTGACACCTGTTGCTGCGCCTGTGGTGTTTCAGGGTATGATCGGTTCTGCCCCCCTTCCACAGCGCTTTGGGGGAGAGCCAACTCAGTGCCGAGGTTTCCTTAACCAGGTGGGCATTTACTTCGAGTTGCTGCCACATGCCTTTCCTACTGAGAGATCAAGGGTGGGCTTCTTGATCTCGCTGCTCTCGGACAAGGCCTTGGCCTGGGCCAGCCCTTTATGGGAGAACAACAATCCGGTGGTTGCCGAGTTTTCCGGTTTTGTTGCTTCTCTTCGGAAGGTATTCGATGTGCCGGCTCATGCTGCCTCTGCTGCGAAGCTCCTTATGTCCATCAGACAGGGTTCACGATCCGTAGCTGAATACGCCATTGAGTTTCGTACCCTGGCAGCAGAGGTGGGCTGGAATAATGAGGCTCTGGTCGCTGCTTTCTCTCATGGTCTCTCGGATGCCTTGAAGGATGAGGTTGCAGCTAAGGACCTACCAGTGGAGCTCGAGTCTCTTATTTCTTTCCTGATTTTGATTGACACCAGACTCAGGGAGAGACCTTCCTTTAAGGAGAGCCTGCGGAGGTCTCCTAACAGATTGGCGCCTACGTTTGCTGTCCCACCCGTGCCTCCCTCTCCTCCCACGCCTCCTGGGGATGACTTGTCTGGGGGTGAACCCATGCAGCGGGGGTTTGCTCGCCTGTCTGAGGGGGAGAGGGTACTCCGGAGACGCGAGGGCCGATGCATGTACTGTGGTCTCGGTGGGCATTTTCGGTTGGCATGTCCGAACCGTCCGGGAGAACGCTCGCACCTGAGGTCCTGTCGGGGGCAGATCTTGGGTGGAGTCTCCTCGTCCCCGGTTTCCCGTGTTGACAAACCACTGATCACGGTTGTCCTCTCCTGGGTCGGGGGCTCGTGACGACCCAGGCGTTGGTGGACTCTGGTGCTGGTGGTTTGTTCATTGATAGAGTGTTCGTTGCCGCCAATTCCATTCTTCTGCAGCCTCGAGGTTCCCCACTGGCTCTTGAGGCGATAGACGGCAGACCCCTTCTGCCGCCACACGTGACTCATGAGACCCTTCCAGTGGGGATAGCCATTGGTGCCGTTCACAGAGAGTCGGTCTGTCTCCAGGTTATTTCGTCTCCACACTACTCGGTGGTCTTGGGGTACCCCTGGCTCCAGAAGCATAATCCGACTTTCGATTGGAGATCGGTCGAGATCCTCTCGTGGTCACCGCAGTGTGGGGCTAGTTGCATCCATGGGCCTGTCAAGTTGCTGTGTACTTCCTCGGACTCTCTGTTGCCTCCTGAATACGAAGAGTACCGGGATGTATTCGATAAGGTGCGCGCGGTTGCCCTACCTCCGCACCGCCCATACGATTGTGCCATAGAGTTACAATCCGGTGCCGTTCCTCCTCGTGGCAAAGTCTATCCACTGTCGGTAGCGGAGAATGAGGCCATGGAGGAGTACGTGAGGGAGGCGCTTTCACGCGGACACATTCGCAAATCCTCGTCCCCGGCAGGGGCTGGATTTTTCTTTGTGAAAAAGAAGGGCGGCGAGTTGAGGCCTTGCATCGATTACAGGGGTCTCAATCGCATCACGATCAAGAACGCTTACCCGATACCCTTGATTTCCGAGCTGTTCGATCGCCTCAAAGGGGCCACGGTCTTTACCAAACTCGACCTGAGGGCGGCATATAACCTGGTAAGGATCAAGGCGGGCGATGAGTGGAAGACCGCGTTTAACACCAGGACCGGTCATTATGAATCCTTGGTTATGCCCTTTGGGTTGTGCAATGCGCCCGCGGTCTTCCAGGAATTCATCAACGATGTTTTCCGTGACCTGTTGCAGCAGTGTGTGGTGGTCTATTTGGATGACATCTTGGTATATTCTGCATCCATGGAGGCCCACATTCTGGATGTCAGACGAGTGTTGCAACGCTTACGAGAGAACAAGCTGTTCGGTAAGCTTGAGAAATGCGAATTTCACCGATCCCAGGTAACCTTCTTAGGTTACATCATTTCCGCTGAGGGGTTCTCCATGGATCCTGAGAAGGTTTCGGCTGTCTTACAGTGGCCCCAGCCCAGTGGGCTTCGTGCCCTGCAGCGCTTTTTGGGCTTCGCCAATTATTATCGGAAGTTCATCAGGGACTTTTCCATGCTAGCCAAGCCTCTCACGGATCTGACCAGGAAGGGCAGTAATCCTCAGGTCTGGCCGCTCGAGGCCATCCGAGCTTTTGAGGCTCTAAAGTCCGCCTTTGTGTCGGCTCCGATTCTGTCGCATCCCAACCCTGGGTTGCCTTTTGTCCTCGAGGTGGACGCGTCTGAGACGGGAGTAGGCGCCCTCCTGTCTCAGCGTAGAACACCAGAGGGTCCTCTGCTTCCTTGTGGGTTTTACTCCCGGAAACTGTCTTCCGCGGAGTGCAACTATCAGATTGGTGACAGGGAGTTATTGGCCATCGTGCAGGCCCTTAAAGAATGGAGGCACTTGCTCGAGGGCTCGGTGGTTCCGGTTCTCATCCTGACGGACCACAAGAATCTGACCTACCTCTCTGAGGCCAAGAGATTGACACCACGTCAGGCCAGATGGGCTCTGTTCTTGTCACGTTTTAATTACGTGGTCTCCTACCTACCCGGCTCCAAGAACATCAGAGCGGATGCCTTATCACGGCAGTACTCCGAGCTGTCCGGGGAGGAGTCGATTCCGACTACGGTCATACCCCCGAATCAGATCCTGGCCGCTATTCGCACCAGCCTGACTTCTCCTCTGGGTGAGCAGATTTTGGCGGCTCAATCTGGTGCTCCCTCTGGGAGACCCAACGGCAGATGTTTTGTGCCTGAGGAGTTGCGCACTCGGTTGTTGCGAACCTACCATAACTCCAAGGCCGCGGGGCACCCTGGAAAGAATCAGCTGTCCTGGGCGGTTTCACGTCTGTTCTGGTGGCCTTCTCTACGTTCCGACATCGCCGCATATGTAGCGGCATGCTCCGTTTGTGCCCAGAGTAAGTCCCCTCGGCACCTTCCGTTGGGCCTTTTGCAACCCATAGCCACCGGGGAGCGTCCATGGTCACACCTGGGGATGGATTTCATTGTGGACCTCCCTGCATCCCGAGGCCATACGGTCATTCTCATGATTGTGGATCGGTTTTCCAAAATGTGCCACTGTGTTCCTCTCAAGAAGTTACCCTCTGCACAAGAGTTGGCCTCGATTTTTGCCAGGGAGGTCTTCCGGTTGCACGGTTTGCCCAAGGAGATTGTGTCGGATCGGGGGAGTCAGTTTGTGTCCAGGTTCTGGCGCGCCTTTTGCTCCCAGTTGGGGATTCATCTCTCTTTCTCCTCGGCCTACCACCCTCAGTCCAATGGGGCCGCAGAACGATCCAATCAGGCCTTGGAGCAATTCCTTCGTTGCTATGTCTCCGATCACCAAGACAATTGGGTTGACCTCCTGCCTTGGGCTGAGTTTGCCAGGAACACGGCGGTGAACTCTTCCTCTGGGACGTCTCCCTTCATGGCCAATTATGGGTTCCAACCTGCCGTGTTACCGGAGGTATTCTCTCCCCAGGATATTCCGGCTGTGGAGGATCACCTTTCCGTCCTACGTGCTTCTTGGGTACAGATCCAGAGGTCCCTTGAGGTCTCTGCGCAGCGCCAGAAACTCCAGGCTGATCGCAGACGAGCGCCCTCTCCTTCCTACCAGGTCGGAGACCGCGTATGGTTGTCCACCCGCAACCTCAACCTTCGAGTGCCCACTCCCAAGCTGGCGCCTCGCTTTGTTGGTCCCTTCCGAGTGCTTCGCAGGGTAAACCCGGTAGCCTATGCCCTTGCGCTTCCTCCTGGCATGCGGATCTCCAACGTGTTTCATGTCTCCCTGTTGAAGCCACTGGTGTGTAATCGTTTCACTTCCTCGATTCCTCGGCCTCGTCCGGTCCAAGTGGGCAATCGTGAGGAGTATGAGGTGAGCAATATCCTGGACTCACGCCTGGTCCGCGGCCGGGTGCAGTTTTTGGTCCATTGGCGTGGTTATGGTCCAGAGGAGCGTTCCTGGGTTCCCTCCGCAGATGTCCATGCTCCTGTCTTGCTCCGAGCCTTCCACGCACGCTTCCCTTCCCTTCTCACTAATAGAGCTTTCATTTGGTGGTATTTCATTACTGCTGACATTTTTACTTTTTTTGTTATTAATCGAAATCTACAGATTTTTTTGCAAAAAAATGAAATTGTTCACTTTCAGTTGTAATTTTTTTTTTAAACTATATTTCTATATAAATTTTCTCTAAATTTATTGTTCTACATGTCTTTGATAAAAAAAAATGGTTTGGGTAAAAAAAAAATGGTTTGGGTAAAAGTTATAGCGTTTACAATCTATGGTACAAAAATGTGAATTTCCACATTTTGAAGCAGCTCTGACTTTCTGAGCACCTGTCATGTTTCCTGAGGTTCTACAATGCCCAGACAGTAGAAAACCCCCACAAATGACCCCATTTCGGAAAGTAGACACCCTAAGGTATTCGCTGATGGGCATAGTGAGTTCATAGAACTTTTTATTTTTTGTCACGTTAGCAGAAAATGATTTTTTTTATTTATTTATTTTTCCTTACAAAGTCTCATATTCCACTAACTTGTGACAAAAAATAAAAACTTCCATGAACTCACTATGCCCATCAGGAAATACCTTGGAGTGTCTTCTTTCCAAAATGGGGTCACTTGTGGGGTAGTTATACTGCACTGGCATTTTAGGGGCCCTAATGCGTGAGAAAAAGTCTGGAATCCAAATGTGTAAAAAATGCCCTGTGAAATCCTAAAGGTGCTCTTTAGAATTTGGGCCCCTTTTCCCACCTAGGCTGCAAAAAAGTGTCACACATGTGGTATCGCCATACTCAAGGGAAGTAGGGCAATGTGTTTTGGGGTGTATTTTTATATATACCCATTGTCATGGTCTTACCTCCTTGCTGTTCCCTTCGTTTGACATGTGCTGGCGGCCATCTTGGTTTCTGGGTTTTCTTGTAGCCTCCCACCCTGCGGCTCCTCCTTCCCACTGGGAGGAGCTGGATGCCTAGCTCACATATATAGGAGGTCTGTGGCTTCAGTTCCTTGCTTGGTCCTCCTGTGTTCACATGCTTCCAAGACTGCTGCTGCTTCTGGTTCCTGATCCTGGCCTCGTCTGACTACCCCGTTGGTTCCTGATTCCGGCTTCGTCTGACTACCCCGTTGGTTCCTGATTCCGGCTTCGTCTGACTACCCCGTTGGTTCCTGATTCCGGCTTCGTCTGACTACCCCGTTGGTTCCTGTTCCTGGCTTCGTCTGACTACCCTTCTGGTTCCTGACCTCTGTCTCCGCAAGACCCTGCTTCGGTTTAGCCATCCGTTTGGACTCTGCTTACGGCTCTTCAATAAAACCTTCTTATTTTCCACTTATCTCTTGTTGTACGTCTGGTTCATGGTTCCATGACACCCATGCTGGGTGAGAGAAATATCTCTCTAAAAGTCAACTTTTCCAAATTTTTTTTATACAAAGTTGTCATTATAGCGAGATATTTCTCTCACCCAGCATGGGTATATGTAAAAATACACCCCAAAACACATTTCCCAACTTCTCCTGAGTACGGGGATACCACATGTGTGACACTTTTTTGCAGCCTAGGTGCGCAAAGGGGCCCAAATTCTTTTTAGGAGGGCATTTTTAGACATTTGGATTCCAGACTTCTTCTCACGCTTTAGGGCCCCTAAAATGCCAGGGCAGTATAAATGCCCCACATGTGACCCTATTTTGGAAATCTCGCATCTCGCGAGATCACGCGCCGGCGCGTGAAGGAGGAATGAATCGACCGCCTCCGGACCGCAATCCTGCATTAGGCGGTCCGGAGGCGGTTAAAGAGCACACCAAATGCTTAAAATAACTTCTTTATTAACTTCAACTTTTCTTCATATATAACACTGCCTCCTCAGCAGCAGATAGTCCATGTACAAAACACGTGTTGAAAAGATATCACAAAATAGTGGTATGCATAAGATGGTGGTTTAACTATTCAATCTTGTCATTCAACATAAAATGGTGGATTTATTATCTCTTGAGTATCTGTACTGTCACTTTAAGTTATTTAAACACTTTATGATCTCTCTGAGAGATATATCTGAAATTTAACAGTTCTACTGGCTAAACTGGGTTTGCAGTTTGCAGTAACTACTTGCAGATTGGTTGAGTATGATCTGGTATGGTTGTATGCAATTTAGATTGCAATATGGAATCTGAATTTGTATGCTTGCAATTTGTATGGTTGCAATTTGTATAGTTGCAATTTGTATTTGCAATTGTATGGTTGCAATTGGTGGAACTGTAAGTAAACACATATATAACTGGTTCAGTATACAGTTCTAATCACAATACTAACAATATAAACATTATATAACTGTTTTAACTACCTATTTTGGCCTCTTGTTCCCATAAAACTCAGCTCTCAGTGGAGTAAATGTCTCTTCAGCTCCTGTCTCTGGTGAATAATGATTCTAGCTTCAGGAGCTGGGGTATACTCCCAGACAGGCTGTGTGTGAGGCTGGCTGTGATTAGTGAAAACTCTTGCTGTATGAGAAGCTGGCTGTGATTGGTCTACACTTCTGCCCAGCAACAACAAATTAACACTATACTTTCTGTTGTTTCTGCTGTGTCACTGAGCTTACCTTATATTACAAAATGAATCTTAAAGGCATATTATCTTTTTATGTTTCTGTGAACACAAAATATAACAAATATAACAGTTACAGTTGCAAGAAAAAGTATGTGAACCCTTTGGAATTAAAAAATTGTGATCTGATCTTCATCTAAGTCGCAATAATAGACAATCACAGTCTGCTTAAACTAATAACACACAAAGAATTAAATGTTACCATGTTTTTATTGAACACACAATGTAAACATTCACAGTGCAGGTGGAAAAAGTATGTGAACCCCTGGACTAATGACATCTCCAAGAGCTAATTGGAGTGAGGTGTCAGCCAACTGGAGTCCAATCAATGAGATGAGATTAGAGGTGTTTGTTTACAGCTACCCTGCCCTCTAAAAAACACACACCAGTTCTGGGTTTGCTTTTCACAAGAAGCATTGCCTGATGTGAATGATGCCTCGCACAAAAGAGCTCTCGGAAGATCTATGATTAAGAATTGTTGACTTGCATAAAGCTGGAAAGGGTTATAAAAGTATCTCCAAAAGCCTTGCTGTTGATCAGTCCACGGAAAGACAAATTGTCTATAAATGGAGAAAGTTCAGCACTGCTGCTACTCTCCCTAGGAGTGGCCGTCCTGTAAAGATGACTGCAAGAGCACAGCGCAGACTACTCAATGAGGTGAAGAAGAATCCTAGAGTGTCAGCTAAAGACTTACAAAAGTCTCTGGCATATGCTAACATCCCTGTTAGCGAATCTACGATACGTAAAACACTAAACAAGAATGGATTTCATGGGAGGATACCACAGAGGAAGCCACTGCTGTCCAAAAAAAACATTGCTGCATGTTTACAGTTTGCACAAGAGCACCTGGATGTTCCACAGCAGTACTGGCAAAATATTCTGTGGACAGATGAAACCAAAGTTGAGTTGTTTGGAAGAAACACCAACATCAAAACCTCATCCCAACTGTAAAATATGGTGGTGGGGGCATCATGGTTTGGGCCTGCTTTGCTGCGTCAGGGCCTGGACGGATTGCTATCATCGAAGGAAAAATTAATTCCCAAGTTTATCAAGACATTTTGCAGGAGAACTTGAGGCCATCTGTCCACCAACTGAAGCTCAACAGAAGATGGGTGTTGCAACAGGACAAAGTAAATCAACAATAGAATGGCTAAAACAGAGGAAAATACACCTTCTGGAGTGGCCCAGTCAGAGTCCTGACCTCAACCAGATTGAGATGCTGTGGCATGACCTCAAGAAAGCGATTCACACCAAACATCCCAAGAATATTGCTGAACTGAAACAGTTCTGTAAAGAGGAATGGTCAAGAATTACTCCTGACCGTTGTGCACGTCTGATCTGCAACTACAGGAAACGTTTGGTTGAAGTTATTGCTGCCAAAGGAGGTTCAACCAGTTATTAAATCCAAGGGTTCACATACTTTTTCCACCTGCACTGTGAATGTTTACATGATGTGTTCAATAAAAACATGGTAACATTTAATTCTTTGTGTGTTATTAGTTTAAGCAGACTGTGATTGTCTATTGTTGTGAATTAGATGAAGATCAGATCACAATTTTTTACCAATTTGTGCAGAAATCCATATCATTCCAAAGGGTTCACATACTTTTTCTTGCAACTGTATATGACATCCAAACATGATGTCACAGTAAATAACTCTGCTTTTGTCTTTAACACATAAACAAAGGAACTTTATTATACACATATAAGCTATATTAGCGACCTAAGACAGGTCTTAGGCTATTTTCACACTAGCGTTAGTGTGATCCAGCAGGCAGTTCCGTCGTCGGAGCTGCCTGCCGGATCCGCCGATCAGTGTGACAAATGCATTGCAAGAACGGATCCGTCTCTCCGCTTGTCATGCAGATGGACGGATCCGTCTTGCAGTCTTTTTCACAGTTTTCCTTCAGTTGTTTTGCAATGCCGGATCTGGCACTAATGCAAGTCAATGGGAATTAATTCTGGCATTCCGGCGACTGATCAAGCATTTTGGACGGACATAATACCGCAGCATGCTGCGGTATTATGTCCAGTCAAAACGCCTGACAGTGACTGAACGGAAGGCATACTGATGCAAACTGATTTCTATCCATTCAGAATGCATTGGGATATGCCTGATCTCTGAACTCTACACCGGAAAAGAATAACGCAAGTGTGAAAGTACCCTTAGCTGGCCAGCTACAGAGATTGCATGGAAGGAAATGTATACTGTAGACATAAAAAAAAAGAATGCAGTGAAATATCGCACTTCTTGGAGGTATTCCCAAATATCAATGAATGACACTGACAGACTGATTTGTTGTAGGGAGAAAGAAGTATCAGATTTGGTAAGTTTGATTTCAACATCAGAGCTCATTATCAATTTAGCAAAATTCTTACCGGCTTCATTACCGGGCGATTGTCCGTTTTTGTTTTGCACTGTATGGAAGATTTGCTATTCCCCTATGGGGCCCTGCCACATGCAGGCCTCCATAAGTACTACAGCTGTAATAGTCTTGGATTCTTCAGAGAGATCGAGGCTATTACAGAGAAAAAGTGGCTTCCCCGATCTCCACAAGTGGAAGACATTTGGCCCCTGGGAGCAAAGCCAACTTAGACAACTGAACACAGCATCTCAGGGATGCCCACTCCATTCCAGAGTGGTTAATTACGTAGACAACATTAATGTCTGAGAGGGTCAGGTTCCGTCTCCAGGACTTCCAGATTTTTGTGATCAAAAATCAGCACTCTAGAGAGAACCTATGCATGTGGCTCTCTCCATCGAAGATGTGGGATGTTGTGGTTGTTCGCAACTCCCATAAACTACAATGGAAAGAGCCACATACACAGATGTCCACCTCTAACTTATAAACTCCTTTCTGGAGCCCGAAACAGAGGTAAAGGGACCCCATTCTCCTAATATATGGGGGACACAAGAGATAGCTACATGGGGCAACATTAGCACTTGCCCATTGTTGTTCCTGAAATATGTGTGCAGTGACCCATCATCACTGCTAAAAAGTTAGTTTGGTTCTAAAAAAGCCAATGCTTTGTGTTATGCTGTGATCCCAGCAGCTCACTACAGGTGGTGCAGCTTAGTTATTGTGCCCTACTCAGTAGTGTTGAGCGCGAATATTTGAATAGCGGATTTTTATCTTGAATATCGCAACTTTGAGAATTAGCAAATATTTTGAATATAGTGCTATATATTTATTATAGCGAATATTCGTCATTTTTTTCAATCTGAACAAATTAATCCTCCCTGCTTCTTGCTTGTGGGCCAATAAGTCATTGACCCACAAGCAACTTAAGCAGGGAGGAATCATGACTCCAGATGGAAAAAAAAAATTACCAATATTCTAAAAAAAATATATATAGCACTATATCGAATATAGTGCTATATATTCCTTTTTGACCTACGCCTGTATTGATCGCGTAATATTCGCATATTACGCGATCATTACATTGATGATTTTTCGAGTAAAAAAAAATGTTGAATATAACAAATATTCGAATTCGCAAATATTCAACAAATATTCTATAAAATATTCGCGAAATATTGCGAATTCGAATATGACCCCTGCCGCTCATCACTACTGCTCAGAAGAAGGAAGGCTTGATCCACCCCCTCTGAGGGAGGAGCTGTGTAGTCTGATCGCATCAGCCACTCTCTGAACCGTAAGGACCTTGTGATGACGCAGGGTCACATGACATGCTACAGTCACGTGGTTTGAAGCAGCTGCGGTATCTAGAAGCCGGGTAATATCAACCCCTGGGACTGTGGTGATAATGATTAGGATTATAATATAAAAATGATTATAAATAACCCTAATCATGGTGTTTAAAATGAGTCAGATGGTGAGTTTAGGATCGAGGCTTCCAAATGTCAGATAACCCTGTGGTGTAACATAGTCCTTACAGCACATGGAGTTGAGACACTACCTATCAGCCAAAGACTCTGGCTCAGACTGTGGAAGAATAAGCAGCTTGTAAGCTTGGCAGAAACTGGTAGCAAAAACAGAGGACTTTCCCCAAGAAATAGTGATAAGCTGCCACAGAAAAGAAACTTTACCAGGAGAGTAAACCTGAAAAATCAGGAAAGCTGTCCACAGACTGTCTAGGACCAGATGTGTGCATGTGCAGGGACAGCGAAGATACAGGTAACATTGAACTTTGCTGTATGTAAATGGTTTGTAGCTTCTAATGGGTAGCCAGACGGCCGGTATTA
This sequence comes from Bufo gargarizans, assembly GCF_014858855.1. Taxonomy (NCBI): domain Eukaryota; kingdom Metazoa; phylum Chordata; class Amphibia; order Anura; family Bufonidae; genus Bufo; species Bufo gargarizans. The sequence continues at coordinate 536,835,279 of NC_058081.1, forward strand.
GGCCAGACAGTCCGGTTTTCTGTCTCCCTGTCCTCTGTCTAGAGCACGGCCTAGACAGGCGCAGGGATGCCCTCCTTTTCAGCAGCTCACACTCAAACAGCAGCATTTTGCTGTCTGAGCATGATCTGCAGGAACAAACTGACTTACTGACAGGCTTCTCCCAATCCCAGTCAGTCAGTAGAGCTGGCAGACCAGTCACTCTGTGACTGGCTGAGGATGAGAGAAGAATTCCGGCCCCGTGCAGCTCACCTGAAGGCATTCCAGTACTTTTCTTTTCCTTTGCCGGCAACAGAGGATGTAGCATAGCAGGGTTGGGGTGTGGCCTAGTGGCATTAGGGGGCGTGACTAGTATCTGGCTTTTGGGGGTGAAGCAAGTGGCCACCCTAAGCCTCTAGCACCTACCACATTTTTTAATCTTGGACTTTGCTGCATGTGGATGATTTGTAGCCTCCGGCGCCTACCACATATTTGAGAGACTTGTATGGCCATAGTTAATGATGGAAAATAGCAGAGTGTTTAGAGATCCATTGGGAAAAGTAATCTCTGTGCTATACCTCAGAACTGTGCACGTTGCTGCTATTTGTACTTCAACTCTCATAATCCTCAGTAAAAAGGCTGTTCTTTGTCATCACTAAACTGGGCCTGTTTATTGCCTTCACCATCCGTCAGCTCCTGTATTCATTCCTGCCTTGCATTCTGCCAACTATCTACAATCAAGGGCACACCAACTACCATGAGGGAGGAGCCCCAGTACCAGGGTGTGTCCCAAGGGAAGAAAGGGTGCACCCACCATTCACTGCATGGCCCCAAGGAGTACCAGAGGTATAACTGCCATAGTGAGCAGTGAGTACTACTACCCTTCTCATGACAACAACCACCACTTTCATCCTCGCTTCCACTCTGCTGTGATTCAATGAGGTCTCATCCCATGGTGTAGACGTAAGGAGGTACCTAGGTAGCAGTTGCAAAAAAACCATCCTCCTCAGACCAATGTGCTGGTGATGAATTATACAGCAATATCCAAGTTGTAATACCATCAAAAGCAACAACAGTTAAGTATGGGAGTCCTCCTTTTCTGTGGCTGACACACTCAGCAGCATTGCTAAGCGCACACTGCAACCATAGCCCGCTGTGAATGTAGCCAAGAGGTGGATAGCCAGCAAAGACTGTATACAATGCAAGAGGCAAATGACTTGTGATGATGTCACCATCATGTGATCAGTGCAGGCTGGGTAAAAGCTCAGTGGTGGAGGGGAGAGGTGGTATGAAGGACCTGTGAGGACATCATGTGAAGCATGGATTCAGTATGAGCCAGGGAAATGCTGGGATTTGTAAATCTCTTCTCTTATACCTCTACACTGTAATGTCCTCTGATATCGCATAACATTCTGGACACGGTGGGAGTTGTAGTTCTATCCTTCTATGACTCCTCACTGTAATGTCCTTTAATATCACATAATAATGGCTTGCAAATCCTGGGAGTTGTAGTTCTCTTCTCATATACCTCTACCCTGTAATGTTCAACACAAACTCTTGGAGACAGCGAGGGGAGGCATTAAGTATTACCAAGTTTGGGGAGTAAAGCAATTATTTATCTTATAGATTTCTGGTGTATTTTGGCTGATGCTGGTATATGGATTATGGTTTCCATTCTGTGTGTTATATTGTCACCCACTCTCCCAGGTATGATGTCCTCTTTTTGGGGTGTGATGTCCTCCTTTTTGGAGTTACAAAAGTGGCCTCCTTAAAGGGCACAGATGCTGACTGTGTACGGGGGTGCAGAGCAGGCACTATTAGCAAATGAGTTCTTCCATTGTGGAAGTGCTCATTACAGAATTAGAGGACAGGAGGCCCGGGGTGCGGCGAGTATGCACTTTACTTACTGCGGGGGGGTGGGGTGGGGGGTGTTGGCGGGAGAATTTGTTACTACCAGGACCCCCTTTTGAACATACTGGTCAATCTGAGTGACCACAGATTGTTCTAGTGAATGACTCAAGAGATACTGACGGACTTGGGGTGGTGTATATCCTGGTTTTAAATGTACCATGAAAGGAGTGACATCCAATCTGCCAATATCAGTTTTATTCTTTGCCCACAATTTGTCTGGGACTGGCTGCAGGTCCTGCTCCAATTGTACCACACAGGATGTTTGGTCCAGCTCCAGGTGTAAAGCTACAACCCAGGTTAAAACATCATCGGGGGTGTCAATATCTATATGTGTGGTACCATCCTCATTAAAGTAAATATGAGCCCCCAGTGCCTGCAAGAAGTCAATACCCAACAAATTAAATTGGATATTTTCTTTAACTAACAACTGAGTCACCACTGTACTGCCTTTGATTTTTAACTTCATAGTTATGGTCTCTGGGATGAAGACCACTTCCCCTGTGAACCCTGATGCGGGGACACACTGTGTACTTATCTGCCATGGCTTAATATAATTTGAATTGATCACTTTCTTGGCTGCCCCCGTGTCTATTAACCTCTTAAGGACATAGGGCGTACAGGTACGCCCTTGTGTCCTGGTACTAAAGGACACAGGGCGTACATGTACGCCCTGTGCATTTTCGATCACCGCCGCACGGAACCCCGTTGAGCAGGCACTTGGAGCAAATGCGCCGGGGGGTCCGGTGACCCCCCCATGTATGCGATCGCAGAAAACCGCAGGTCAATTCAGACCTGCGGTTTTCTGCGTTTCCGGGTTATTCGGGTCTCTGAAGTCCCGATAACCCGGAACAGGATGGTGATGGTGGTGTGATTTCACCCCACCAATCACCATCCAGCGATCCTGAGTGGTGATGGTGACATCACCACTCAGGATCGCTTTCTGATTGGTCTGTGGGCGGTCCGGAGGCAGATTCAAAAGAGGCAGGCGCTCCTCTCCTCCTCCTTTTGTGTTCCGGAGCCGGAGGAGAGAGGAGCTGCCTGCACGTGTCTGCTGCACCGCTGCCTGCACCCGATCTGTGCCCCCCAGGACCCGATCTGTGCCCCCCAGGACCCGATCTGTGCCCCCCAGGACCCCATCAGGTACATAGGGACAGCTAGGGAAAGTTTGGTTTAGGCAGGGAAAAAAAAGGGAAAGTTAGTTTCTGAACTTTGATTGCATCACCCTAAGTTAGGGTGTCTGGGGTCCACAGCACAGCTGTGTGACCCTAGACCCCCCCAGGGGTGCTTCCACTTGCCCCCCCCCCCACCTTTTTTGGGGTGCATTTTTTTTTTTCGTGTACGCTGACTGTGGCCGGCACTTAGTGTCCGGCCACTGTTAGCGCATCGCACACCCCACCGCTGATCAACTTCGGACGGTTGATCAGCGGTTGAATTTTTTTCCCCACATTTTTTGCCCTTTTTTTAGTTAGTTTATTTTATTTTTTTTCTGTTAGTTTTAGGGTGAGTTCGTGAACACCCGTGCCCCCACACACATGCACACAAAATAAAGAGTTACACACACGCACATATACACGCAGACACACACTCCCCTATGGCCCGCCGGACGTTCTCGGCCGAGGAGGCATACGCCCAGATTGCCTCTGACTCCGAGAGTCCCAGTGAGGATGAGGATGACCCCACATTCCTGTTGTCATCCGCATCCTCCTCATCATCTAGCGATGATGATGAGCCCCCAAGGCGGCGGAGACGCCGCCAGGCGGAGCAAGGGGACCGCCATGTTAGGGACCCTGTGGCCCACACTAGTACGAGCAGCTCTGGGGCTCGTACTGGTTTCCCGGCCCACCAGTTAAATCCACCGGAGCCCCCTGCCGGTGAACTTGTCTGGTGTAGCCCAGAGCGATACGAGCCTGTGATTCCTGATTTTGTAGGCCAATCAGGAATCCAGATTTCCACAGTGGGCTACACTGAATATGACTTTTTTTGTCATTTTTTCAGTGACCCACTGGTAAATCTGATGGTGGAGCAGACGAATCTGTACGCCCAATAGTTCGTCGCTCAACACCCGGGCTCCTTTTTGGCCAGGCCCGGTGGCTGGATGCCGGTCAGTGCAGCCGAAATGAGGACATTTTGGGGCCTCGTGCTGCATATGGGCCTGGTCAAAAAACCCAGTGTCAGGCTGTACTGGAGTGGGGACGTCCTATACCAGGCCCCACTTTACAGTACAGCCATGACACGCTCCCGGTTTGAGGCCATCCGGAAATGTCTGCATTATTCCGATAATGCAGCATGTCCCCCCCCGAGGTGATCCTGCCCATGACCGTCTGTACAAGATACGGCCGGTCATCGATCACTTTGGGGCCAAATTCATGGAGGCCTATGTACCTGGAAGAGAGGTCGCGGTTGATGAGTCTCTCATTGCGTTCAAGGGGAGACTCATTTTCCGCCAGTATGTGCCCTCCAAGCGGGCGAGGTATGGCGTGAAGCTATACAAAATTTGTGAGAGTACCTCAGGGTACACTTACAAATTTCGTGTATACGAGGGGCGAGATTCCCGGATTCAACCCCCCAGAATGTCCCCCCACTCTGGGTGTTACCGGGAAACTTGTGTGGGACCTTATGTACCCACTGCTGGATAAGGGTTACCACCTTTATGTGGATAACTTTTATACCAGTATCCCCTTGTTCCAGTCCCTTGCCGCCAGATCCACGTCCGCTTGTGGGACCGTGCGGAAAAATCAACGCGGCCTCCCTGCCCACCCCCTCCAGGTACCTATCCCCAGGGGTGAGACCCGTGCCCTTACCACTGGAAACCTGTTGCTGGTCAGGTATAAGGACAAGAGGGATGTCCTTATGCTGTCCACAATTCATGGTAACGGCATCACCCCTGTCCCTGTGCGAGGTACCGCGGCAACGGTCCTCAAGCCCGATTGTATCGTCGCTTACAATCGGTATATGGGAGGAGTTGATCTCTCTGATCAAGTCCTCAAGCCATATAACGCCATGCGCAAAACCCGGGCATGGTACAAAAAAGTTGCGGTCTACTTGGTGCAGGTTGCCATGTACAACTCTTTTGTACTATCCCGAAGCGCTGGTAGCACAGGGACATTCCTCCAGTTCTATGAGGCAGTCCTCAAGGCCCTGATCTTTTCGGACCGGGAAAGAGCAGGCCGGAGTACCTCGGGAACTGTAGGTGCCCGGATCGTCCCTGGCCAACACTTTCCAGGTGTGGTCCACCATACTGGAAAGAAGGGACGAACCCAAAAAAAGTGCAGAGTGTGTCGCAGGAGGGGGATACAGAAGGACACGACTACTCAGTGCAACACTTGCCCCGATCATCCGGGCCTCTGCATTGACGGTTGCTTCAGGGAGTATCACACTTCCATGGAGTACTAAATTTATATCCCAATTTAGCACTGACATCGGATAAAAAAAAACTGGTTCTCAGACTTGAGACACCCAAAAAAAACTAAAATAATTTATTAAAAGTAGACATATTAGGTATCGCCACGTCGGTAATAATCTCCTCTATAAAACTACCCCATGACCTAACCCCCCAGATTAACACGGTCAAGGAAAAAAAAAAAAAAAGTGCAAAAAAAGTTGTTTTTTTTGTCACCTTACATAATAAAAAGTTTAATAGCAAGCGATCAAAAAGTCATATAGCCCCCCAAAAAGCGCCAATAAAGCCGTCCGCTCATCCCACAAAAAATTAGCCCCCACATGAGATAATTGGATAAATTTTTTTTTACAAAAATGACCCTTAGACTTTAGAGATACCCCCAAAAAAATTTGAATCAAAAAAGATAATATAGTCTAAAACCAAAATAATTGTAAAAAAAGTTGACTTATCAGGTATTGCCGCGTCCGTAAGAATCTCCTCTATAAAAATACCCCATGACCCAACCCCCCAGATTAACACGGTCAAAAAAAAAAAAAATAGGTGCAAAAAAAGAATTTTTTTGTCACCTTACATAACAAAAAGTTTAATAGCAAGCAATAAAAAAGTCATATAGCCCCCAAAATAGTGCCAATAAAACCGTCCGCTCATCCCGCAAAAAATGAGTCCCCACATGAGATAATTGGATAAAAAAAATAAAAATAAATGACCCTTAGACTTTAGAGATACCCAAAAAAAGATTTGTATCAAAAAAGAGAATATAGTCAAAAAACTAAATAATTGTAAAAAAAAAGTAGACTTATTAGGTATTGCCGCGTCCGTAAGAATCTCCTATATAAAAATATCCCATTACCTAACCCCCCAGATTAACACAGTTAAAAAAAAAAAAAAAAAGTGCCAAAACCGCTATTTTTGGCACTTTTCCATTTCAATCCGTTTTTTCCGGTAACAAAACAAGGGTTAACAACCAAACAAAACTTAATATTTATTACCCTGATACTGCAGTTTACAGAAACACCACATTTGTGGTCGTAAACTGCTGTATCAGTAAAAGGGAGGCCGCAAAAGGAAAGGACCGACATGGTTTCTGGAAGGCCGATTTTGATGGCCTTTTTTATTGACACCATGTCCCTTTTGAAGCCCCCCTGATGCACCCTAGAGTAAAAACTCCCCAAAACTGACCCCATCTAAGAAACTACACCCCTCAAGGTATTCAAAACTGATTATACAAACTTCATTAACCCTTTAGGTGTTCCTCAACAGTTAATGGCAAATGGAGATGAAATTTCAGAATTTCAATTTTTGGTAACCTTGCGTCACAAAAATGTAATATAGAGCAACCAAAAATCATATTTACCCTAAAAATAGTCCCCAAAAAAATGCCACCTTATCCCGTAGTTTCCAAAATGGGGTCACTTTTAGGGAGTTTCTACTCTAGGGGTGCATCAGGGGGGTTCAAATGGGACATGGTGTAAATAAACCAGTCCATAAAAATCAGCCCTCCAAAAACCAAACGGCGCACCTTTCCCTCTACGCCCCGCTGTGTGGCCGTACAGTAGTTTACGGCCACATATTGGGTGTTTCTGTAAACGGCAGAGTCAGGGCAATAAAGATACAGTCTTGTTTGGCTGTTAACCCTTGATTTGTTAGTGGAAAAAATGGGTTAAAATGGAAAATTAGACAAAAAAATGAAATTTGCTAATTTCATCCCCATTTGCCAATAACTCTTGTGCAACACCTAAAGGGTTAACGACGTATGTAAAATCAGTTTTGAATACCTTGAGGGGTGTAGTTTCTTAGATGGGGTCACTTTTAGGGAGTTTCTACTCTAGGGGTGCATCAGGGGTCTTCAAATGGGACATGGTGTAAATAAACCAGTCCATAAAAATCAGCCCTCCAAAAACCAAACGGCGCACCTTTCCCTCTACGCCCCGCTGTGTGGCCGTACAGTAGTTTACGGCCACATATTGGGTGTTTCTGTAAACGGCAGAGTCAAGGTACTAAAGATACAGTCTTGTTTGGCTGTTAACCCTTGCTTTGTTAGTGGAAAAAATGGGTTAAAATAAAAAATTTGACAAAAAAAAGAAATTCTCAAATTTCATCCCCATTTGCCAATAACTCTTGTGCAACACCTAAAGGGTTAACAATGTATGTAAAATCAGTTTTGAATACCTTGAGGGGTGTAGTTTCTTAGATGGGGTCATTTTTGGGTGGTTTCTATTATGTAAGCCTCGCAAAGTGACTTCAGACCTGAACTGGTCCCTAAAAATGTAGTTTTTGTAAATTGCTGAAAAATTTCAAGATTTGCTTCTAAACTTCTAAGCCTTATAACATCCCCAAAAAATAAAATATCATTCCCAAAACAATTCAAACATAAAGTAGACATATGGGGAATGTAAAGTCATCACAATTTTTGGGGGTATTACTATGTATTACAGAAGTAGAGAAACTGAAACTTTGACATTTGCACATTTTTCCAAAAATTTGTTAAATTAGGTATTTTTTGGTGCAAAAAAAAATATTTTTTTGACTTCATTTCACCAGTGTCATGAAGTACAATATGTGACGAAAAAACAATCTCAGAACGGCCTGGATAAGTCAAAGCGTTTTAAAGTTATCAGCACTTAAAGTGACACTGGTCAGATTTGCAAAAAATGGCCTGGTCCTAAGGTGTAAAAAGGCTGTGTCCTTAAGGGGTTAAGAAAGGAACCTTTTGGTTGCCTACCTGGATTGGTATCTCAATTTGGCAGCCCACGGCTGCTGCAGTCATGAAAGATAAGGACACGGGGTTGCCGGATTCCTATTGTGAGGTCACTGGACCAGGGGTGTGCACTGAACCCTGGTTCTGTGAGTCCACCTGTTGTCCTTGAGGGGGTAACTGGCAATTTCTGCGTATGTGACCAGGTTTGCCACAATTGTAACATCTGAAGTCATCCCTCCTCTGTCTGTTCTGTCCCTGTTGACCAGACCATGGTCTCTGTTGTCCTTGTACCGTATAGATTTTTGAGGATTTGGTAGTGGACATGTCTAGTTCCAAACCCTTAGCAGCAGCAACTAACTGAGGTAGTGCTGTCACCCTTTATTCAGGCTTGCATGCCTTCAGTTTTGTCTGTAGGGCAGGTCTCAGTCCCTCCATGAAAGCAGATGTCAGTAACTTCTGTCCCATAGGTCCAGTGGTATCCCAACCCATGTCCATCCACACTGTCCGTAGTCTAGACTCAAATGCCACTACGTCTTCTTTAGTCTCCTGTATTATGTCTTTTAAACTACGGACACTGTCATGTTCCTTTGTCCTGGCCCATCTACCAAAAATTCTGCAATATTCTATGTCCGATGTATCAGTTTTTTTTTCTTTTGCCAGTCAGACCATGAGGACTGTACAGTTTTTACCCTTTAGCCAGTAACTGTTCTTTTAGAGAGTTATATGGTGATTCTCCAATTTTTAAGGCCACTAAGTCATTTAAGTCAGCCATGTCGCCCTATATGTGGCTTGTATCTGTTGTAACATACGGTGGGCAGGCATAGGTCTTGTCAATGGGTCAGGAATTCTACCTAAAAGTCCCATTTGGTCCTTAGGACTCTTTGCACATATTGGACTTGGTTTCCACACATTGTAAATGTAAATGTCCAGCCTGGTCTACCCATCATCCCAAAATATGACGGTGGGGGAGTTGAAGGTGGCAGACATATTTTCTTTTCTGCCTCACTGTCATGTTTTACACTTGTGTCATAATACAATTTTAAAACATGACAGGAGGCTTCCTATTTTGCATTAACTCTCTTTACTAACTCCACAGCAGTAAAGAAAAATGTAAAGGGTAACAAGTAGATCACTGCGCAGCATAGTATATAAGGGTCATGCTGCCTGTACACTTCCTCTTTCTTTACTGCTCCATCACAGACAGGTCAGACTTTTTGCTCCCCTGGAGCTATATTACTTCTTGTACATTTATTTCTTACTATATCGTATTATTATCATTTACCTCGGGTTCCTCAGATCCCCCTCTAGCCTGGAGTGCCTCCTGGCTTCCTCCTTTTCGCGCCGTTTTCGCGCCATTTTCGGGGCTGTTTTCCCGCCATTTTCACAGCCGTTTTCCCGCCATTTTCGCGGCCGTTTTCGTGCCGGCCCGCTTCTAAATCACGGCTGGCCTCAAAAATGTAGTCCCCTGCTTACGGCCTACACTCGCGGCCGCCATTTTGTATTGCGGACATCGCGGGATTTCGCAGCCATCTTAATTTTACCTCATAACATCTCATTGGGGATTCAGTGTGACTGTACTAATTAGCTGTTACTCCCTCATTACTGGTTTTCACCCCTGTGCCTATCTCAGACTACTATTCAGTTCTCTCTGTGCCTCATGTGGCTGGGTCAGTCAGGTCAGTGCTGCTGCCTGTTTATTATTGTGACCTGCATTTAAGGGTTTCAACCCTGTGCGACCGGGGTGAGCCCCCACTATTAATACGCTGCTTATTGGGAGACTAGCTGTTGCAGTTCTCTCTAACTGGGTGAGCCCCAGTTTATAAGGTCACTACTTTACCCTGCTGGGGTTTATACTGGGCTTTGTTCCCATACTATTAAAACTGACTATACGCCTGTTCTCAAGACCTGGGTGCCCGTTTATTACTGTACCTTTCAGTGACATACCAGCCGACCCTTATCATGGAGAATTCCCAGAATGTCCCTGTAGACTTCCAGGCTATGATTAACGCAGCTGTCGCTGCCTCTGTGGAGAAGGCACTCTCCAAGGCCCGAGCTTCGGCTCCTGACGTACCTAAAACGCGCAGACGTCCACGGCACGAGTCGGACTCCGACCTGTCCGACTATCAGACAGGGGATGAATCCCGCCCTACGAAACGCCATGACAAAGGCGAGGACTATACACCCAAACCACCCAAGGGTAAGGCACCTGCCAAGAGTAAACCTGCCAAACTTCACACTCCGGCCCCGCGTCAGGAGTACTCTTCAGAAGAAGAACAGGACCCTACCCACTCCATGTCAGTGCTAGATGAGTGGCAAGCTGTCGCTTCAGAGTCGGATTACGACGCATGGGGCTCGGACGAGAAGTCTGTTTCCGCTTTCATGCAGGAGACCCTCCTGGGTGCGGCCCAGGCAAGAGGTATCGAAGACACTGCTGACGCAGAACCTCCTCTTGACTCAGACACCATTATGGACCCCTCAGGTCAGGCGATGTTCGATCCTCGCAACATACGACACCCCAGATCGGGTGAATGGTCGCCTCCAGAACACCTTTCCAGGTTCATGCACCTGTGGCTCCGCAAACCTCTGGAGAAAGAGGTCCGCAACCGACTCAGGTCTGAATTCCCCCGCCCTTCCCTGCCGGATAAGGTCGCTTAGACCCCAGAATTTGACAAAGTTATGACGACCTTTATGATGCGCAGTGGCAGAGACCCTCGACGGGGGGTAGAGAAAGGCCTATGGGGAGCCCAAGATAACCTACTGGATTCCGTAGGCCCCCTGGCTCGCATTATGTATCTGGCGGATGATGCCTACGCCAAAGCCGATTCCTTCTCCACCGAGGACTTCAGGGAATGGGCACATGACATTCGTGAGTGGGCACAACGTTGTTTTTGTTTCATCGGAAACGCCAATGTTACGCTCTCTTCGGAGAGACGAAAAGCAGCGTTATTCCGTATTAACGGTAAATTGGCAGACCTTGGCACAAAAGAGATTGGGCCCCAGGCACAAGGGAAACTTTTCGGTGAACCATTCCTCAAGGAATTAAACAAACATGTCAACGTGTTCACCTCCCTTAATAAGGCGCAATCCTCAATGCGCAGTGTCTTCAGGAGCAACCCTACCAGAGGGGTTTTTGGAAGGGCTGGCCGGCAACGGGGCCGTGCCGCCAGCCGATTTTGGCCTTCAGGCCCCCGTACTCAACCAACACCATTTTATCCAACAAGGGACTATCAGCAACGACCCTTTTCCAGAGGCTCGGAGAGAGGCCATGGAATCCGCGGACGCGGACGTTCCCGCTTTACTGCAGGTAAGGACCCATATTCCTCCGTTGTTACCATGTACCCGCACTGCGGGCCGTATTTCCCTTTGTTTCCACAATTGGGCCGCCCTTTGCTCAGACGCATGGATTCTACAAACAGTGCAGGGATATATCATAGACCTAGTGGGAACCCCCTTTCAGGTTCAGCCCCCTCACCCCATCCACATGTCGTCTTTCGACCACAACCTCGTCAACGCGGAGCTACGTGAGCTTCGGGACAAAGGGGCTATTCAACCAGTCCACGAACAGGGAGGTTACTTCAGCAACATCTTCCTCGTGCTGAAGAAGTCGGGAGAATACCGCCCAGTTATCAATCTTCACGCCCTCAACGCGTACGTGGTCTACCGCCACTTCAAGATGGAGGGCATCCACCTCCTGCGGGACCTTCTTCGGAGCAACGACTGGTTCGCCAGGCTCGATCTAAAAGATGCATACCTGTCAGTCCCAGTGCACCCGGACCGTCGAGCACTCCTACGTTTCCTCTGGCATGGTCGCCCTTGGCATTTCACTTGCCTCCCTTTCGGGCTCAGCTCAGCCCCATGGTGTTTCACCAAACTCCTAAAACCGGTGGTGGCCCACCTGAGGTCCAGGGGCATTCGATGCATCATCTACTTGGATGACCTCCTCCTGTTCTGCTCCGACGAACGCAGACTACGCCAACACACTCACCTGGCAGTATCCCTACTGGAATCTCTGGGCTTCGTGGTGAACCAACAGAAATCGGAGCTGACCCCTACCCAGACTATACAATTCCTCGGCTTCGAGATTGACTCGACGACGTGCACTCTGAGGCTACCAACATCAAAGATCGCAACCATTCGCAAGGAGATTCGCAGAATTCTCCGACTCGATTCCATCCCTCTACGCAACCTGGCCAGGATTGTGGGACTCCTCTCAGCTTCCATTCAAGCCATATTTCCGGGTCCTTTCCACTACAGGGCCATGCAACGACTCAAGGCAAAATACCTTCGCCACAGACCTACCTATGATCAACCCGTCCCGGTGACGACAGAAGTTCGCGAAGAGCTGTCATGGTGGCTGGACAGCATGCAAGCCTGGAACGGCAAGGCCATATTCGGAGACACTCCAGATTTCGTTTTAGAATCAGACGCCAGCTTGTGGGGATGGGGTGCCACCAACGGAACCATCTCCACGGGAGGAGCATGGACGACGCAGGAGCTCTCCATGCACATCAATTGCCTCGAACTCCTAGCAGGATCCTTCGCGATTCGCAGCCTGGCTCGGGAGAGCTCCAATTGTAGCATCCCCCTTTGCATGGACATCTCCGCAGTCCAGTACATCAACCGCCTAGGAGGCGCTCTCTCACGCCTACTGTCGGATATCACGAGGGACATCTTCGACTACTGCCTCCCTCGCAACATCACGTTACAAGCGGAATACTTGCCGGGAGAAATCAACCTCGCAGCCGACTGGTTCTCTCGCCACTGGAGAGACATCAGCGACTGGAAGCTGAACACGAGAATCTTCAGGGCCCTGGCAGCCCGGAGGGGTCCCTTTCACCTGGATCTGTTCGCCTCTCGCAACAATCACCAGACCCCGGAGTTCTTCAGCTGGCTCCCGGACCCGGAGAGCAAGGCGACAGACGCATTTCTCCAACAATGGCCTGGCCGGCGACAGGAGCCTACGCTTTTCCCCCATTCTCCATGATTGCGAGAACACTACACCAGATGCGGACACAGCAAATCAAACTGGTTCTCATAACGCCCTTGTGGCAGAGTCAACCATGGTTCCCGGACCTCCTGGCCTCCTTCTACATGGATCCTCTCCTCTTTCCATCCTTCCAGGACCTGCTCACGGATCCCAAAGGATGTCTCCACCCGCTCATCCTGGAAGATCGACTACCCCTGGAGGCTTGGTCTCTTTCCGGGGTTCCTGGCGAGTCAGCGGACTATCGCAGACTGCTAGGGACCTCTTATGGGACTCATGGGCCCCGGGAACTAGACGCTGCTACCTTTCAGCTTGGGCCTCCTGGTCTACTTGGTGCATGGAACGGGACTCCGATCCATTTACGGCACCTGTTCCCATGATTCTCAATTTTCTTTCCTCCTTGTTTTCTTCTGGCCGCTCTTATCGCTCTATCAACGTCGTTCGCTCCGCGATTTCGGCAGCCCATACTCCCGTCGGGGACCTCCCGGTCGGCAAAGATCCTCTGGTCTGTCGCCTACTCTGCGGCATGCGGCTCCGCCGCCCCCAGCCCCTAAATACCATCACCTATGGGACGTGGGACTGGTTCTCAGTTTTTTCAGGGATTGGCCTCCGAATGACCGCCTCTCCCTTCGCCAACTATCCGCTAAGTGCGCTTTTCTCCTTTGTCTTGTGTCTTTCCGACGGGTGTCGGACGTTTTGGCCTTTGATGTCGATGCCTTTGAGGTGACCCCTGAAGGAGTCACATTCCATATCTCTCGTCGCACTAAATCAGGTTCGACGTCGGTCTCTTATCCCTTTTTTCCAGACAACCCGCAGCTCTGTGTTGTGTCCACCCTTCGCAGTTATGTTTCGGTTACCTCCTCACTCCGTTCCTCTACGTCGGGTCAACTCCTAGTTTCCTACGTGCGCCCTTACGCCCCAGTCTCTGTCACCACGCTGGCCCGTTGGATCCGCTGCATCCTTTCCCTCACAGGTATAGACCCCGCTTTCGGCGCCCACTCCGTTCGCGGAGCGGCGGCTTCATCAGCCCTAATGGCAGGGGCGTCCCTTTCGGATATTCTCCGATCGGCGGACTGGTCTAGGGAATCTACTTTCCGTACCTTTTATTTTCGCACTCCCCCTTCTGCTGGGACATCTCTTCTTCAGCGTTAAATTTGCAAAATAGGAAGCCTCCTGTCATGTTTTAAAATTGAAGATTATGCTAGCTTTAGTGTACTAATAATCTTAATTTTAATAAAGACAGGAGGCGAGTATTTTCCCTCCCTTCTATTCCCTACCCTGACTCTTTGGGGGAGTGAATCTCAAGGTGTCGGATATGGGGCTTGATTTTAATAATCTCTCTGTTTTGGGACATATTCGGAATTTCTCACCCTAAGTATTGCCTCCCTGACGGACAGTTCTTAGTTGTATTACATACTTACACCTACCATACATTTAGCCACTAGATAATTTGCACGCTATTTGTAATGATTTAACTTTACACTATTCCGTTAAAGCCCATAAGCGTGAATAGTTACGATTCTATACCTAACCTATTTTATACTCTCCTTTCAGTGTAACCCTCTTCAGGTCCTCCACTGGTCGCTGGTTTGTTAATCTTACGAGCCCATAGGATGAGATGAGAGCTTCGTTCGGTCTTACCTCCAACCTCGTTTACCAGAAGTCTCCTCAAGTTCTGCTCGCCAGAAACCGCTGTTACAGTTTTCGTTAAATTTCTGGATGTTCGCGCTCAACCTGGACTTTGATGTCGCTTTTAGAAAGAGGAAGTGTACAGGCAGCATGACCCTTATATACTATGCTGCGCAGTGATCTACTTGTTACTCTTTACATTTTTCTTTACAGCTGTGGAGTTAGTAAAGAGAGTTAATGCAAAATACTCGCCTCCTGTCTTTATTAAAATTAAGATTATTAGTACACTAAAGCTAGCATAATCTTCAATTTTCCTCCAAATGTTACATGTGGCCATTTCTCATTCTTCTTCGCTTTCTCTGCTGTCCGACACCAACATTCCACAACCTCCTCACATTCCTGATCCTTTATCTAACCACTATGTGTTCTTTTGAACCTTTCCCAAACTTCAGAATCTAAGTTACCATGTTTCATACCCTCCTTCTGTAACACCTTCTGTGTCTTTTTCTTGTCTTGCTTCCCTTCTGAATCTTCAACTATCTGTTTGGCTAATTTGTACCCCTCAGGTATACTCTGTGTATTGCCCATGTCTATGTGTTAAGAATTTCTCTACCAGACGTCTGAAATATCTACAGTTATTACTGTAGACCCATCTATGTGCTTCCTTATAGCCGATTTCCCCATTAATCTCCTGTTAATGTATCAACTATATTACACATAGGAAAACAATAATCTAATCTGCTTCTCATGGATAGATTGATGGCTTGCACATACCTGGATTTTGGCATATAGCCTTTGTGTGGTTGTCTATTGTATGTCGTAGATAATAGTAGTCCAAGACGCATCCAGCTATCCTCTTAATGCTGTTTCCAAACCATTTTGTTGGGGTTTCCATCAATTTTTAATCTTCCTGTTTTTGTGAACCAGACACCCTCTTCTCTTTCGAGCAGGGGGTGCCTGGGGTTCTCCCATTGACTTCCATTGTGCTCAGGTGCTTGGTAGAGCAAACAAGCATACTGATGTGTTCAGCCAGAGCACACGAGCACTTTGGTGCTCGATCAACACTACTGGTAGTAACTTTAAAACGCTTTAACTTATCCAAGCCATTATGATATTGTTTTCTCGTCACATATTGTATTTCATAACAGTGGAAAAATTCAGTCACCAAAAAATTCTAAAATTCAAAAAAAATACAAAATTTGCCAAAAATTTGATCACTTGGTGTATTACTCTTTTTGCATTATTCTTTTCCTTTTTTTTACGGTGTTCACCTGAGGGATTAGGTCATGTGATATTTGTATGTGACTGCTTATTACGGACGTGGTGATACCTAATACAGTATGTATACTTTATTTTTATTTTTTTATTATTACACAATAAAAGCATTTTTTAACCAAAACAAATCATGTTTTAGTGTCTCCATATTCTGAGAGCCATATTTGTTTTATTTTTGGGGCGATTGTCATAGGTAGGGGCTAATTTTTTGCAGGATGAAGTGACAGTTACTTGGTACTATTTGGGGGGTCATACACCGTTTTGATCTCTTAGTTTTGCACTTTTAGTGATGTAAAATTGTTTATTTAGCACAGTTTTTTTTGGTTTGTTTTTTAACGGTGTTCACCTGAGTGGTTAGGTCATGTGATATTTTTATATAGAGCCGGTCGATACGGACACAGCGATACATAATATGTCTTATGTTTTCTTTTTTCAATTTTTCTTTAAATTTTTTTTTTATAATTTATTTATTTTTTTACATTTTTTTAACATTTTTTTTCAGTTTATTTTTTGTCTGGGACTTTAACTTTTGGTGGTCTGCTCCCCTTTACATCGCATTACAATACTTCTGTATTGTAATGCATTGGCTGTAAGTGTATTACCAGTGTAATACAGGGGGCTGGATCTCACAGGCCCTCCCGGAAAGCAGCCACGATGCCTAAGGAAGGCATCAGGCCACCTTCCCTGCCATCTGGTCCCCGTCACAGAAGTGCGGG
This sequence comes from Bufo gargarizans, assembly GCF_014858855.1. Lineage (NCBI taxonomy): Eukaryota > Metazoa > Chordata > Amphibia > Anura > Bufonidae > Bufo > Bufo gargarizans. Next base: position 536,851,868 of record NC_058081.1, read on the forward strand.
GACCCGATGGACACCCCGCACATATCTGAAGCTCGCACGTGCCGTGGTCAGTGCTGACTGCGGCCGTGCAGGGGTAAATGCGCCGGCATCGGTGATTTCACCGATGCCGGTGCTTACAGCAAGAGTCCGGCTATCAGTGACTGCCAGACCCCTGCCCCCAATCGGCCGTGCACAGCTCCTGCACCCGCCCGATCACCATGCAGTAAATTAACGCCACTGGGCTTTAAGTCACGTCCAGGTCTGACATACATGTACGTCATCGGGTGTTAAGGAGGCGGATGTATCTAATGTAATGATGTACGGGGCCTTTTACTGGAATACAGAATGATGATTGCAGTTTATGTACAGTACAGACCAAAAGTTTGGACACACCTTCTCATTCAAAGAGTTTTCTTTATTTTCATGACTATGAAGGCATCAAAACTATAAATTAACACAAGTGGAATTATATACATAACAAAAAAGTGTGAAACAACTGAAAATATGTCATATTCTAGGTTCTTCAAAGTAGCCTTTTGCTTTGATTCCTGCTTTGCACACTCTTGCCATTACTTGTGCGTTGCCTAAAAATCGCAGCATGCTCTATTTTGTGCGTTTTTCACGTAACGCAGGCCCCATAGAAATGAATGGGGTTGCGTGAAAATCGCAAGCATCCGCAAGCAAGTGCGGATGCGGTGCGATTTTCATGCACGGTTGCTAGGAGACGATCGGGATGGAGACCCGATCATTATTATTTTCCCTTATAACATGGTTATAAGGGAAAAAAATAGCATTCTGAATACAGAATGCATAGTAAAATAGCGCTGGAGGGGTTAAAAATAAAAAAATTAAATTAAACTCACCTTAATCCACTTGATTGCGCATCCGGCATCTCTTCTGTCTTCTTTCTTTGCTGTGTGCAGGAACAGGACCTGTGGTGACGTCACTCCGGTCATCACATGATCCATCACATGATCTTTTACCATGGTGATGGATCATGTAATGGACCATGTGATGACCGGATTGACGTCACCACAGGTCCTGTTCCTGCACACAGCAAAGAAAGAAGACAGAAGAGACGCCGGCTGCGCGATCAAGTGGATTAAGGTAAGTTAAATTTATTTTTATTTTTTTAACCCCTCCAGCGCTATTTTACTATGCATTCTGTATTCAGAATGCTATTATTTTCCCTTATAACCATGTTATAAGGGGAAATAATACAATCTACAGAACACCGATCCCAAGCCCGAACTTCTGTGAATCGCGCATATTCCCGCAACGTACCCACACATTTTCCCGCAATGCCCGTGTGAAAGAGGCCTAATTTAACCAGCAAATACTGGCGGTCAGACAAAGAAAGCTTCTCCTGAGTCCGAACCAACAGGACACAAACTATAATCTATAGACTGTGTGTGTGTAGGGTATATAGTGTGCGGCAGGATATTTCTCTGCTGTCCATACGTACATGCTACAGACATAGTGCTCTGATGTCACAATACTTAGTGCACCAATAAGTAATATCTACTTAGATCTGATAAAAAGTGAAGTTCTATGTATCGCGAAAAAAAACATTCAGATCATAAGTGGCGATTTTCGCAATCGCAAATATTTTATAACACTCTATCTGCATATAAAGCAATTGGTACATGCATGTGAAATGTAATCAAATACACTGGTGTAATGTGAAATTACTTCCGACCGTCTTTTCCAATCGCCTCAAACTTCAGGTAGTTGCTAGGCCACGCCCCTTTTTGCACATGCGCATTAAGAAAATTTTACAATGCAATTTCCGATTTTCAAAAAAAATTATAAATGGGGAACGAAGATAGCAAATTTGCAAATTCTGTCTCTTATTCTTCTCCAGCCCAGTATTTTCCTACTACTTCTTTTCAAACTTGCTCCACCTCTACACATGCTCGGGTCCCATCCTCCTCGGACCCTTCCTTTCTCCAGACCCCACAATTACGCCCTGCATCCTTTCCTGTGGCCCGTAGTTTCATCACAGTAGATCGCCAGGGCAGGGGGGCTACCATTGACAGCCCCAGACCATCAAGCCCACGACAGTCCACCTCCCCTCCCCAACAATTGTAAAAAAAAAAGTTTATATTTTTATTTTATTTTTTATTGTTTAAAATATATATTTTTTTTTATAGTTTACTGCACTGTGTCTGTGTTTTTATTGTCCTGTACAGGGAACCTTGTCACTACAGCTGTGTTGAAATTAAAACTACCCTCACTACTGTGCGTTTATTATAACACCCTTGGTAGTTTTTATTTCAAAACAGCATTAGTGCCAATGTTGTAAGAACCATTAACATGACCATCAATAATCAGCTATCTTTTGGCTCTTTATTGATTGTAGACCCTATGATTGGCACATGAACAAGCAAATGCTTGTTTATTGTTCAATCTTGTGCCCTTTCATATGAGCCCTTGTGGGAGTCACGGTCCATCAGCATCATCAGGAATTCATTAATAAATTGTAATTTTACCGTTTAATGATTTCCCGATGACGCTCTAATATAACTAGTGTGATTACCACAAGGGACACGCAAGGGACATACAGTTTTTTAAAGGGGTATACACATAGACAATGGGGGGATTTGGCTTGAATTTGCCCCCATTGTCTGATAGGTGTGGGTAACATTAGTAGGACCCGCACCTATATCGAGAACGGAGCGAGGAGCACTGTTGCTGGAGGACAAGAAATTTCCTGTGGTACGTCCACCACCAAGCGCTAATCCCCGCCTCTCCAATAGATATGAATGGAGGGCAGCAGCGCAGTGCGACCTCCTCCTCCGTTCTCAATATATGTGAGGGTACCAGAGGTGGGACCTGCACCTATAAGACAATGTGGGCATATTTTAGTGGTATGCCCCCATTGTATGAGATGAGAAAACCCCTTTAAGGCCTCTTGCACACGACTGTATGCCCCCAGAGACATAGGTCCGTGAGCGGGCCATATGTCCCGTAGTGGCATTGATCGTGCGCACGAGAGTACACAGCATCATAGTGTACAATGATTCTGTGCAAGTTGAGCTGCCCGTGGGGATATAGTCTTGCATTAATAGATCATATGTACAATAGCCTAGTGTGCGGCACAACATGGTCAGCATCATGATGCTCTGTACTCCCGTACACACGATCAATGACGATCAGGGACCTATGGCCCGCTAACGAACACTATACATCTTTAAGGGCTGTTTCACACGAGCGGATGCCGTGCGTGACATCCGCTGCGTGAATGACAGCCAAGACCCGATGCGGATAGCAGAAGCACGGAGCATTAACATGATTGATGATGCTCCGTGCCTCTCTGTGACCTCTTTACTACGAAATCACAGTGAGATAAAGTTGTCATTGTGATTTCGTAGTAAAGAGGTTACAGAGAGACACGGAGCATTATCAATCATGTTAATGCTCGGTGCTTCTGCTGTCCGCATCGGGTCTTGGCTGTCATTCACGCAGCGGATGTCACGCACGGCATCCGCTCGTGTGAAACAGCCCTAAGTGCATGTAGTCGTGTACAAGAGTCCGAAAGGTGTGGTCCATTATCAAAGCTGGACCAACTTTGAATTTCAACAAGATAGCCCTGGAGAAATATAGGAGCATGACAACCCTGGGGATCTGAATACATGAAGATGGAACCTAGAGATGCTACTCATTCCATAAAGGATCCGCTAAACGGATGGCAAAACGGAAACGAACTATGGCAAACAGATCCGCAATACAGACGGATCCGTTTGAACGGATCCATCTGAATGGCTTCCGTTTGTCTCCGTTTAATCATTTTATTGACGGATCCGTGAAACGCAAGTGTGAAAGTAGCCTTAAAGAACGTACTTGACAAAAAAGAGGATTATATTGTAAAGTAAGTGTTGGTGTGAAATTGCTTTTATTTTTGTTCCTGTTTTCATTACGTTCTTTTGTTAGAAGCTCATGTGTTAACTTGTTAACACGGGCAGTGGCTTGTTTTAGCATCCAATTAGGGTAACCCCTGGCTGACAATCTATTGTGTATAGCTTTCTGTTCACATTGGTAGGTTTTTTCTGTGCTGCAATTACGTTTGGCTATGAATAATTCACCAGTGGGAATAGCTTTCAAAGTATGTTTAGGATGTAATGTACCTGAAGGAAGAATTGTATTACCTGAGATTGGTTTTCTATATGTACAGTAGTTGTGATGATCTCCTGATTTGGTATACCCTGTAATTTTAGGTCTAAAAATGTAATTTCATATTCATTTACAGTATGGGTAAATGCAAGATTGTAGTTATTATTATTTAAATAGGATATAAAAGTGGGTACGGCAGACACATCTCCCTGCCAAATAAATAGTGGGTCATCGATGTATCTGCCGTACCACCTAATATTATCCAAAAAAGGATTATTTTCATTATAAATATAAATTGGCCAGGGAAGGAGAGTATTTCGCACCTATAGGGACACCAGTTTTTTGTAGAATTTGTTTTTGTCAAACTGAAAAAAAATAGTTTTTAATTAGAAAAACTGTAATTTCAAAATGAAAGTGTATGAGATCCAATGAGTATTCACTATAAGCTCTCAAATGGAATTCCAGAGCTTTCATTATAAACCCATGTGTGCCAAATTCTATGATCCATATTGTGCAATACTTCTTTTGTGTCCTTTAGAAAGCCTGGTACTCTGCATAGTAAGGGCCCTTTCACACTCGTGTGAAGCCTGTGCCCGTATTGCGGACCGCATTTGTGAATCTGCAATACCCGGGTCCCATTCCGTGGCCATTCTGCATCACGGATGCGGACCCATTCATTTTAATGGGTCTGCAAATCCGGAGATGCGGAACGGTGCAGAACGGAACACTACGGAAGCACTACGGAGTGCTTTCTGAGGTTCCGTTCCGTGCTTCCGCACCGCAAAAAGATAGAGCTTGCTCTATCTTTTTGCGGAACGGAGGGATCGCGGACCCATTCAAATAAATGGGGCCCCGATCCCTATGCGACTGCAACACGGCAGGTGCCTGTGCTTAGCGGACCGCAATTTGCTGTCCACAGCACGGGCATGGGCTTCACACAGTCGTGTGAATAAGCCCTAACAGGGGGTTCAGACCTGAGCGTTCTGAAACGAGCGCTCTGTATGCGCGATTGTACAGGCTTTTACAATCGCGCATACAGAGACAGGCGTGCACACATTGTCGCGCGTTCCCGAATATCTATGTGCGGGAACGCGCGACAAACGCCCGAAAAAAAGCTCAAGAACTTGTTTGAGCGTCGGGCGTTTTACAGCGCGATCGTACGCGCTGTAAAACACCCAGGTGAGAACCATTCCCATAGGGAAGCATTGGTTTCTCCTTGTTGAGCGTTTTACAGCGCGTAGGAACGCGCTGTAAAACGCTCAGGTCTGAACTTAGGGTAAGGCTGAGTTCACACGGGCGAGATTTCCGCGCGGGTGCAATGCAGTAGGTGAACGCATTGCACCTGCACTGAATCCTGACCCATTCATTTCAATGGGGCTGTGCACATGAGCATTTTTTTTCACGCATCACTTCTGCAATGCTTTAAAATCGCAGCATGTTCTATATTCTGCGTTTTTAACGCAGCCCTGGCTCCATAGAAGTGAATGGGGCTGCGTTAATAACGCATTGCATCTGCAAGCAAGTGCGGATGCAATGCGTTTTTCACTGATGGTTGCTAGGAGATGTTGTTTGTAAACCTTCAGTTTTTTATCACGCGCGTGAAAAACGCATCAAAACGCATTGCATCCGCGCGGAAAAAACTGAACAACTAAACGCAATTGCAGCCAAAACTGACTGAACTTGCTTGCAAAATGGTGCGAGTTTAACTGAACGCACCCTGAACGCATCCGGACCAAATCTGTCACGCTCGTGTGAACTCAGCCTTAGGCCCCTTTCACACGGGCGAGTTTTCCGTGCGGGTGCGATGCGTGCGGTGAACGCATTGCACCCGCACTGAATCCTGACCCATTCATTTCTATGAGACTGTGCACACGAGCGGTGATTTTCACGCATCACTTGTGCGTTGCGTGAAAATCGCAGCATGCTCCTCTTTGTGCGTTTTTCACGTAACGCAGGCCCTATAGAAATGAATGGGGTTGCGTGAAAATCGCATGCATCCGCAAGCAAGTGCGGATGCGGTGCGATTTTCACGCATGGGTTCTAGGTGACAGTCTATTCACTGTATTATTTTCCCTTATAACATGGTTATAAGGGAAAATAATAGCATTCTGAATACAGAATGCTTTGTATAATAGTGCTGGAGGGGTTAAAAATAATAAAAAAGTTAACTCACCTTCTCCTCTTGTTAGCGCAGATGCCGGTCTGTTCTTTATCTGTGGGCTAAAGGACCTTTGATGACGTCAGATCACATGCTCCATCACCATGGTGATGGACCATGTGATTGGAGCATGTGATCTGACGTCACCTCAGGTCATTCAGTCCACAGCTAAAGAACAGAGTGGCATCTGCGCGAACAGGAGGAGAAGGTGAGTTAACTTTTTTATTATTTTTAACCCTTCCAGCACTATTATACAAAGCATTCTGTAGTCAGAATGCTATTATTTTCCCTTATAACCATGTTATAAGGGAAAATAATACAATCTTCAGAACATCAATCCCAAGCCCGAACTTCTGTGAAGAAGTTCGGGTCTGGGTACCAAACATGCGCGATTTTTCTCACGCGAGTGCAAAACGCATGACAATGTTTTGCACTCGCGCAGAAAAATCGCGCATTTTCCCGCAACGCACCCGCCTCTTATCCGGGCAAAAAACATGACGCCCGTGTGAAAGAGGCCTTAGGCCTCTTTCACACGGGCGTCATGTTTTTTGCCCGGATAAGAGGCGGGTGCGTTGCGGGAAAATGCGCGATTTTTCTGCGCGAGTGCAAAACATTGTCATGCGTTTTGCACTCGCGTGAGAAAAATCGCGCATGTTTGGTACCCAGACCCGAACTTCTTCACAGAAGTTCGGGCTTGGGATTGATGTTCTGAAGATTGTATTATTTTCCCTTATAACATGGTTATAAGGGAAAATAATAGCATTCTGACTACAGAATGCTTTGTATAATAGTGCTGGAAGGGTTAAAAATAATAAAAAAGTTAACTCACCTTCTCCTCCTGTTCGCGCAGATGCCACTCTGTTCTTTAGCTGTGGACTGAATGACCTGAGGTGACGTCAGATCACATGCTCCAATCACATGGTCCATCACCATGGTGATGGAGCATGTGATCTGACGTCATCAAAGGTCCTTTAGCCCACAGATAAAGAACAGACCGGCATCTGCGCTAACAAGAGGAGAAGGTGAGTTAACTTTTTTATTATTTTTAACCCCTCCAGCACTATTATACAAAGCATTCTGTATTCAGAATGCTATTATTTTCCCTTATAACCATGTTATAAGGGAAAATAATACAGTGAATAGACTGTCACCTAGAACCCATGCGTGAAAATCGCACCGCATCTGCACTTGCTTGCGGATGCATGCGATTTTCACGCAACCCCATTCATTTCTATAGGGCCTGCGTTACGTGAAAAACGCACAAAGAGGAGCATGCTGCGATTTTCACGCAACGCACAAGTGATGCGTGAAAATCACCGCTCGTGTGCACAGTCTCATAGAAATGAATGGGTCAGGATTCAGTGCGGGTGCAATGCGTTCACCGCACGCATCGCACCCGCACGGAAAACTCGCCCGTGTGAAAGGGGCCTTAGTGTTGTAGTAAATTGTCTAACCAGGCTCCCAGATTTTCACAAAGGGAACCCACACCTGAGACAATAAGTCTCAGTGGGGGAGGTGAGACACCCTTGTGAACCTTCGGGAGCCCATAGACAATAGGTGTAATAGGTTCATTAATAAGAAAAAAGTCACTTTGTTTTTGGTTAATGACCCCCAAAGCTAGACCTTCAGATAAGACCTTAAGATTTTTTGTTTCAATAGGTTTTTAGCGGGGTCATGTGTCAGGATTTCATAAATGAGTGGCTGGTTCAACATACTCATGATTTGCTGCTTATATTGCACAGTGTCCATCACAACCACGGCGCCTCCTTTATCTGCCATTTTTATAGTGATAGAGTACTCATTCTGTAATTGTGATAATGCAAGTTTTTTGGCTGGTGACAAGTTGTGATGAACACGTGCAGAATCATATTTAAAATGCAAATTTTTGATCTCCCTAATCAATACTGTTTGGAAACGGTCCATGGATCCAACCTAGAATGTATTGGGTAAAAACCCTTATTGGTTGTCTTGAAATCCATGGACATGTTCACATTACAGTTAGTGTGCCGAACACCATCATCCAAATTTTCTAAATTAATTACCGATAATTGCTCTAAAAATTAAATTTCTTGATAAACATTAACTGATTGTTTACTAGTGTGCTCCACATCTGCGGCAAAATCCTGATTGTCAAAAAAAATATCTCCTGATTGTTACATCCCTAATAAATTTGTTGATGTCTTTTATGATACCAAAAATATTAGGAGTATTAGTAGGTGCAAAATTTGATATTTGTTGAGTTCATAGGAAGACAAGGTTTATTTCTTCCTGTGCTGTTGGCGTGTAATCACACCTGTTGCGTTTTCTATGTTTGTATCCAGCTCTCCTCCGTTTTTTGGAGTGTTGTTAGATGTTTGTTTTCTTAATGGCTTTGCATTCCTATAATAGGAAAGATGTGCATTTGTTGAAACTGAAGGTGATTCCAAAATCCGACTCAACTATTTGTCTGATGTGTCCATTTCTGATGAGCTAAAAGTGACACAGCTGTTCGTTGTCCGTTTGTGGTATCACTTGGATTTATTTTTAAGAATGGATCTTGGTACATGAGGAGCTTGAGACCTTCTGCCCCATTCATAAACCTGGTTTTGTTGATAATCATATACAGGTGAAACTCGAAAAATGAGAATATCGTGCAAAGTTCATTTATTTCAGTAATGAAACTTAAAAAGGTGAAACTAACATATGAGAGACTCATTACATGCAAAGCGAGATATTTCAAGCCTTTATTTGCTATAATTTGGATGATTATGGCTTACAGCTTATGAAACCCCAAAGTCACAATCTCAGGTACCCTTTGCTCAGGGGGTATGGATTAATTCGCTGACTAGAATGTGACACTTTAAGCCTAGAATATTGAACCTTTTCAAAAAATTAAAATTTTAAGTTGCATTACTGAAATAAATGGACTTTTGCACAATATTCAAATTTTGCGAGTTTCACCCGTAGATCTCTTTCATACTTGTGCTATATGATCCTCCAGTTTAGTGTTGATCACGAATATTCGAATATAGGTACTTCGAAAATTTGCAAATATTTAGAATATAGTGATATATATTCGTAATTTCAAATATTCGAGATTTTTTTATTGCAAATTTTCATAATGCTAATTTTTATCGCAAATTTTTCAATTGCAGAGCAAAAACATGATTCCTCCCTGTTTCTTGCTTGTGGGCCAATGAGTCATAGCACTATATCGAATATATTTGTTTTTTCAAATATTCGTAATATTCTAAAACAAGAATATATAGCAATACAGCAAATATTCGAAAAAAAAACGAATGTAGAGCAATTTAGCTAATATAGTGCTATAATCGTTTTTTTTTATAGTTGTAATTTTTTTCCAATCTGAACTTCAGATGAGAAAAAAATTACAACTATTAGACAAAGAAGATTATAGCACTATATTAGCTTAATTGCTCTATATTCGTTTATTTATTTTTTTATATTCGCTATATCTCTATATATTCTTGTTTTAGAATATTACGAATATTCGAAAAACAAATATATTCATTTTTTTGAATATTCATAATATATTCGAAAAAAAACTAATGTAGAGCAATTTAGCGCTATAATAGTTTTTTTTATAGTTGTAATTTTTTTCCAATCTGAACTTCAGATGAGAAAAAAATTACAACTATTAGACAAAGAAGATTATAGCACTATATTAGCTAAATTGCTCTATATTAGTTTTTTTTTCGAATATTCGCTATATTGCTATATATTCTTGTTTTAGAATATTACAAATATTTGAAAAAACTAAAATATTCGATATAGTGCTATGACTCATTGGCCCACAAGCAAGAAGCAGAGAGGAATCAAGTTTTTTGCTCGGGAATTAAAAGATTTGCGATAAAAATTCGCATTATGAAAATTAGCATATTGTGCGATCATTACCTTGTCGATTTTTCGAGTAAAAAAATCATAGAATATAACAAATATTCGAATTCGCGAATATTCGCCAAATATTCTACTAAATATTCGTGAACTCCAGTTCTGACACTTGTTTAATTTCAGTCCTTTTATCATCATAATCATGTGTTTGCTTGAACTGATCGAGGTTCATCTTAGTTGCATTAATTTTTTATTGTTTACAAGATGTTTTATTTTGTTTTTTATGATCAACGATTAATTCTATTAGTTTATGGAGCATTGGAGAGGAAAGGCGTTCCTGATTCACTCTTACAGGTGCAGCAGCGGGCGCTGGATAGTGAGCAGGTTAGGACTGGTACTTAGCAGGGTGAGTGTAGAAGCTGCATGGCCACGCACGTTAGCAGGGAGCACTGGTCAAGATTTTAGACATGATGACAGGTGTGAAAATATAAGAAAATACAGATAAAAAAGCATTACCCACTCAAAGCTCGGCATCTTTGAGGTAAGAATAGGAGTAGTAGTTCCCAGGAAAAGAAACTTGTTGTCAGTTCCTCCACAATAATACATTTGGGAACCACTACACTATTACTATAGTATTCTGTCTATCTATAGCCACCACTGGGGTGCTTATACTATACTACCATACCCCACTAGCGGCAGCTACAGGGTGACAACATGTATATATATATATGTGTGACCATAAGGAGAGGCTCTGAATCAGAAAAACTGCTTTGATCAATATTTGAATATACAGTGGAACCTATCCAAAAGACTACTTTTTGAAAACACCACACCTTTATCCAGACCAGAATTCTTGTGACAGATTTTCAGTTCAACCATATACAGTGAAGTCTCTTGCCCAAGATGCATAAAAAATGGTCTTCTCAAAGAACATGAGCAGAATGCATAATATGTGGTGAAACACATTCTGTCACAGGAAAGCTGGTCTGAGTAAGGGGGTGGTCTCCTGAGAGGGGTGATCTTTTGGAACAGGTTCACTGTTATGGCATACTAGCCATGAGACACAGACCACCCCCACGGATGATCACTTTAGATGCAATTTGGGTGGTCACCTCAAAAATGTTTCATTGTGACCTTTGTGCATATTTAAATAAATTATGGCTAGAGGTTTCTGACTTATTGGAACCAGAATATGAGAATGAGTGCCTAGAACTTGTTGGTCAGATAGTATGATGTAGTTAGAAGCAGTCAAAGTGCTTTATCAAACATGTAAATTATAGCCAAGCATTGGCTCCAACCTATTCTGCCAACCATAGAAGAACTAACCAGAAAGTCTAATACTATGATTATGGCAGAGCAGGCAGTGTACTGAAGAAAGGAGAACCCTTGGCTGAATAAACCAGGGCTGGCGTCGCCTGCTCTTATGCCAACACTAATACTTTTTCTGTAATTAAAAGTGAGAATGCACAACTTATGTTATATTTTCATTAAACAATAGTAGGATTGGGGAGTTATGAGAATGTTTTTGTGTATTATATAATTTGTGAAAAAAATATGAATAATACTGGTTTCATAAAAAAAAAAAAAAAAAACATCACCAAATGTAGGTAAATTGCATGATTTTTAAATTGGAAGATTTTTGGTCTCTTCCGTTTGGGGTCCGACCGGATATGCTGCTTTTTACCTGTTCAGATGTATAGTTGTAAATGCAGCTGACCAGGAAAATAAGCAGCTACATCCATTTGGGACCTGGGCGGAAGAGCCCACAATGAGAGTGAGTGCCGCAGAGATGGTGAGGGATGGGCAAGTTCTATGTAAACCATCTTCCCTCCACAGGTTATTACAGAATACTAAGTCAGTGAAAGGACAGGAGAACCCCTTTAATGATAACGTTTTTCTTAAAAGGGATAGCCACTTTGCTGCTAAATTACAGTAATGCCATACACCAGTGTGTAGATGCTAATTGGCTTCTGGGCTTACCATAGCCTACAAGGGTTTGGCGCTACAACCCCCTTTTTCATGTACTGTGACTGCACTGAAAGCGTTCAGCATAGGTGCAGGAAGAGAACATCAAAGAAGCGCTGGATATCCTGTATCTGTGCCTGTGTTGGCCGCTTTCAGTGCAGTACTAATGATGAGCGGCAGGGGCAATATTCGAATTTGCAATATTTTGCAAATATTTGGGCGAATATTCATCAGAAATTCGTGAATTCGCCATTATTTTCTTGAATGTGAAAATCGGCAATGTAATATGCGCGGATTGCGCGCACAATACAGGCGCAGGTCACTTTTGCTATATTTTCCAAGCTGCTAGACGTTTCCTGAGACTGGAGAAAATGGTTGGCACAGAAGAACATTACAGTAGCTTTATATGCAGATAGAGTGCTCCAATATATTCGCGATTGTGCAAATCGGCAATTAATGATGCGCATATTTTGGCGCAATACGTGCAACACATTTTAGCAGGTCTGACTACATATTACTGATTGGTGCACTAAGTATTGTTGTGAACCTGTGACATCACAGCACTATGTATGTAACATGTATATATGGACAGCAGAACCTATCACACTACCTAACACCCCGCACTGGAACCTATCAGCTACACTATATCAGAATATAATCTACACTGACTATCTCCCACTAACTATCTGTATTATATATATAAACTAACTAACTAATGTAATACAGCAAAGCACAGAGCACAGCAATGACACTGCTGTCTCTCTCAGAACTCCGATGTGTTCCTGACAGGAATATATTGGAAAAAGTCTTAGCTTTTAATATCTGCTTGTAGGACCAGCTAGTATAGTCAGTGGCATATCCGTTTGGTGCATTTTTTTCTGTGATTTATATAATTATATTTTCATCCGCACAATGCTCCGTTTTGTGTAGGATGCCTTTGTGGTGCATGTGGACCTCGCCGGCATCCTCCATTGTACGCATTTTTTGCTGGGGATGGTCGTTTGCTGCGGTCCACATGCGGTGGGACTGCTCCCCAATGAAAAACACGCTACAGTGTTTGGGGTTTGAGCAGTTCCCCCATACTTGCCACTATATTTCTGTGACTCTCTCAGAACTGCAAAAAAACTACAGAAAATGGCTGCTGGGGAGTGTAGTGTCCCACTAGATAGGAGTGGGCACTACACAAGGGTCAATTGGGTCACGTGTTACTTCTGTTCACAAGGGACAGTGATGTTATATTCCTATATGTATTTAAGGTGTTTTTACATGTGTTGTTTCCCCTGTTATATGCTCAGCAGGCCTATTTGGGTGTAGATAGACATCCTAGACACTAGAGGGAGATAGGGAGCCCCTAGTATAAATGTCCAGGCCCAGACAGGGAGGGGTTGGGTCATAGTCAGTAGTGATGGGAAGTTCGGATCTTTCAGATGAATCGGTTCATTTGAATCAGCTCATTCAAATGAACCGATTCATGAATCGGATCTTCGGTTCACTTCATGAGCCGGCAGAGGCAAGTGAACTGAAGATCAATGCGCATGCTCAGCTCATCGAATCTTCGGTTCACTTGCTGAGTCGGCTCTCAAGTGAACCGAAGGTCAGGAGGGACTGGCTCCTGGCAAACACAGCTCTGCTGCAGTGAAGCAGACTGTGATGTAGTGGCTATAGTTATTGCGGGACTCAGATAATTGTCTGAGAGTTTTAGTTAAAAGAATCGTGTCACCGAGTCCCTACCAGACTTCCTGCTCTGCTACATGCTAGATTAATGCCCCCCCTTCCCCCCGGACGGACGGACTTACAGGGAGCCGTAGAGCAGGGAGCCTGGCAGGGACTCGGTGACTCACGGTTCTTTTAACTCAAAAGAATCAAATGAGTCTCTGACGATTCTCTGAGTCCCTGCGACTCCCCCTGTGCTGGTAGGCAGTGCTGGCTGCCTCTGATTGGTTGGAGGGCGGGGAGGGGTGGGGCTAGCGTCCACTGGAGGCTCCTATTACACTGCCTGCTGCTGATCTGACTGAGCCGTTTCATTCGGATCGGCTCAGTCAGAAGAACCGACTCTTCCGGATCAGTGAACTGAATCGGTTCAAAAGAACGATTCGTTCATGATCCGGACATCACTAGTAGTCAGGAGTCTGTGGAGACAGAAGTGAGAAGGCACCAGCCAGAGATATGCTGAGGGCCTCCTCCTGACATGCAGCTAGATAGTCCAGGCTTCTAGTTGCCACCGGGAGGCTAGTGAAGGAGTACAGCCTGCCTGGAGACCAACAATCCAACAACCACAGAAGAAGCAACCCCAGTAGTAGGGATGAACCTCCTGGGAGAAACCTGCAGCTTCCCTCACAACAGGAACAATGCAACCAGCTCAGATAAGTAAGCTGATGGGCAGAGGTACTGCAAAATAGAAGAAGGGTCAATACGGGAGGAAGAATTATTACCAAGGATTAAAGCCAGCATTTAGGCATCCGGGCCTTGGGAGCCAGCCAGCTGGAATAGCTGTGGGGATAGTGCAGCCTAGTTCTGCGAAGCATTAACTGTTTACCCTCCAAGTATCTTGCAAAATTGTTACCTGCCATTTATTGAAAGTAAGCCTGCTTGTGAACTGTATGGTTCAAGGGACTGCATAAACATCTGTATGTACAAAGTTGGACTGTTACCAAGTAAAAGCAACTTTTGGTTCACCATACCCTCTGTGTACCTCAATTACCACTGCTATAAATCGGTGTGCCACCGGTACAGGCACTGGCGTCACGATCCTTAAAGGGACCTTGCCCCAGGCACTCAAAATACCTGCAACATCCAGGGCACCTCACACACCATCAGGCCTGGTCCCTACATCTAGAGTGTGCCCCAGAGGAACTTGTGTCTACCTCTCCTTCACTGCTGCATGCCTGCCCAGGGTTCTCCTCTAAAAAGTGAGTAACCCTCGATTGCCCATAACCGTGACCTCACCATCGCAATACCCTGCAGGTCTGGCGTGCTGCAGGAGGTTTTTATATAGTAAGGGGGAGGCAACTTTTCTATTGGTTGCTAGGGATGTTGCTAAGCTCACACAAAGACATTGCAGCCTTCTCATTGGCCCACAAGCAAGAAGCAGGGAGGGACCATGGGTTCAGATGAAAATTGTTTTAGAATATTCTCAAATACGAATATATAGCACTATATTCTAAATCTTCACAAATTCTCGAAGTCGCGATATTCGCGATTAAAATTCGCAATTCGAATATTCTCGCCCAACACTATGCAGTACCTGAATAAAGCACCATCTTGGAAAAGGATATGAATGGTGGCAACTATTTCCACCACTACCCTGTACACTGAGGGGGGGGGGGCATGCAGGCTAAGGTGATCCAAGAGGCCAATCAGCAGCTTCTTATGCAATCACATGCTAGTGTATGGCATTAGTTTAATTTAGCAGAAAAGTGGCCAACCCCTTTAAATATCTTTTACTATAAACATTGATGAAGAGTATGTGTGTGTGTGTGTGGGGGGGGGGGGGGGGTGTTATATACAGGGTTTAGGAAATGTTCAGCTGCGCTGGCCCCTCTATGGGGATGTTGATATTTTATTATAACGTACAAGGGTAATTTAATTTACCCTTCCATACTAGAAAGATGAAGCATATCAGTAATGACCTCAATGAAATGAAATAGAAGTTAATGACATTAGTGTTGTAGATTTATGGTTTGGTTCGCTTGTCTGCATCTGCACTGAAGCTACTGTAGCTGTGTAGACTAAATACTTGTGGTAGCATAAAGGTGACCATTCCCAAAATAAACTCAGTCATTCTTATAGTCTAAGCCTATATATTCTTATAGTCTACAGGGCCCTTTACACAGGCTGAGAATCTTAAAGATAATTGCTAACGAGCATTCTTAGTAATGCTCGTTAGCGATAATCTGGCGATGTAAATGTGCCGTTGATTACCTCATGAACAACCGAAACTCTCGTTCATCGGGTAATACGATCGTTTGTGCGCACACAAAAATCGTTGTTTGTTGGCAGCATATTGTGCTGTGTAAACACAGTCTGCTGCCTGCAAATAACGAGTCAGTATGGGGAAGAGCGATGGCATTAGAGATCACTGCTCCCCATACTCTGGAAGAGATCACTGCAGGTAAATGCAGAGGTCTCCTCCACCAGCAATCAGCAGATTGTCGGAAAGGAATGATTCCTTCCTCACTATAAATGGTCCTTAAGCCCATGTATATGCAGCTGAACAGGAGGACTTAGGAACACATCTGGTCAGGACCTGAATGGAAGAGCCTGCATCCAGTCCTGGTGGTCATGTGAGACAGTGGCATCAGCAACTCGATGGAGGGGTAAGTACTATCTAGACTAGCTTCAATTGACAGACGAGTTATGCATGTTATAGAGCAGGAGGAGCTGAACAGATTGATATATAGTTTAATGGGAAAGATTCAGTATATTGTTTGTATTTACTTAATTTATATTCCTGCTCATTCTTGGCTTTGAAACAAAGGAGACATTTCTATCAGTGATTGACAGCTATCTCTGTATACACAGTCATAGAGGGAAGGCTTTGCCACTTCCTGTCCAGGCCCGGTGGTCATGTGACTGGGTGACCGCTGGGGCTGGGGGAGAGCAGGAGCCGTCGGGTGTTCCATAGACCTCGATCAGGCCTGCACTGAGGCTGTACAGCACTGCATTCTGCTATACAGCCTCTCTGGGGGGTGTATTTCCACTGTACCTGGGGCTACTATGTCAGCCCCAGTAACAGGAGAAATCAATAGTAAAAAAAAAAAAATATGAAGTTAAATGTCCCTCAGAGGTCTTTTATGACCTTATGGGGGACACAAAGTGTAAAATAAAATTAAAATAATTAAAAAAAGAAAGTGTTTTGAAAAAAAAAAGTTTCACATTAAAAAAGAAAGTTTTCCCCCAAATCCGTTATTTAAAAGTTAAAAATAGAAGAAAAAATTTAAATGGACATATTTGGTATCACCGCATCGTTACGACTGTCTCTATAATAAAATCAAATAATATCAAAATGATGCCAACATAAAGTAGACATATAGGGAATGTTAATTAATTAATATATTTTATGAAGCATCGCCATCTGTCTTAAAAGCAGAGAGATTAAAATTTAGAAAATAGTGCATTTTTTCAAATTTTTATTAACTTTTGGATTAAAAAAAATAATAATAATGTAAATATTGACTCAAATTTACCATTAACATGACGTACAATGTGTCACGAGAAAACAATCTCTGAATGGCTTGGATAAGTAAAAGCGTTCTGAAGTTATTACCACATAAAGTGTCACATGTCAGATTTGCAAAATTAGGCCTGGTCAGAAAGGGGGTAAATGGTCCGGTCTGGAAGTGGTTAAAAAGTAAGAACTCGGGTCTGGATTGAAAACAGCTGAAACCTGCTTTCACTTGCATCTGCTATCACTCCTGACCAATTCTAACAGCTACATCTCTGGGTGTAGTGGAGATCATGCTGTGCATCTGGTCTTGTTTTAAAGCCTAAACTGTCAGCTTTCAAACAAGACCTATACCTCTACCTTTATACTAGGCTCAAGATATGAGAAGTTAAAGCAGGCCTCCGCCAACCTCTGCTGCCCGAGCTTTGTTGGGGCTGAACTGTTAGTGCCTTTTCTCAAAGCTGTAGCAGAACTGGGACAAAACTGTTAAGAGATGAAGCTCTAAGACCGTAATAGTAATTTACTGCAGTATTTGGCACAAGCTATCAAAATATTCCTTATTTAAGTCCCCTGAGGGCACTAAAAATTACAGTAATAAAACACAAAAAATTCAAATAATCAATTTCCTCAACTTTTTATCCAAATTATAAAAATCAATGTCTGTTTGTCCATCTGTCCTCTATAGTTATCCAAAGGTACATCGGGTGTCCGGGAAGGTTTTTGTAAAGGTCTCAGCTCTCTAGGATGTACTATTCTTGAGATATTCCCAAAAAATTTATTAGCCAATAGAAGCTTGCAGATTCTTCACTCAAATCCTGACATACACTTGGTCACATGAGCCTTATTAGCCAATAGAAGCTTTCAGGTCCTTCCGTCTTGACATGCACACAGTTTCACACCAGGTTTCCATACCAACTCCATTTTTCTTCACTGTTATAGGTCACTGTAAACAGGTCGTGGTGCTATGAAAGTCATTGTTAAGGGGGCACAACACTTTGAAGATCATTTTTAAGGGGGTGCTGTGGAGGTCACTGTTACTGGGGACAGTTAATAAAATAAACAGTGTGTAACTGCCAGGGTATATAAGGCTACTAACAATTTCCCTGTAAGAAAAAACAAAAATGCGGACATGGATTAACCTCACCTTTGGACCAAATCCAATAAACCCACAAACAGATCAAGATTTCATACTTTTTCTAGTATAAAAAAATAAAAAAATAATGGTATTCCTGCATCTGAAAATGCTCAAAGTATTAAAATCTAAGAATAATCTCAATGTGCTGTAAACACTGTAAGGGAAAAAAAATCTAAATGGCTGATTTGCAGTTTTTTTGTCACCTCCTAAAAAATTTAATAAAAGGTGATCCAAAAGTCATATGTTTCCCAGAAAAGTATCAAAAAGTTATAACTACAGCTCGTCCCAAAAAAAACAAGCCCCTTTAAACAGCTCTGTAGATAGAAATATTAAAATATTCTGGGTGTCAGAAAATGGCAATGCAAAGAAATTTTAGAAGGTTTTTATTATTTTAAAAGTACTAAAAACGACATCAATTTGGCATCACTGTAAACACCATAAAAACAAAACCCCAAAAACCATGGCAGAAGTGCTTTTCTTCCAGCTTCGCCCCAGAAAGAATGTTTTTCCTGTTTTATAGTACATGATATGGTCGATTAAATGGTGACATTACAAAACACAATTTCTCACGAAAGAACTTGTCCATACCCCGAGGAGCCCCTAAAATTAACTGAACAGCTGATCAGGCATGTGCCCCATATCTATGGGAATTACAGAGATAGTAGAACGCTTGGCTTTCTCCAGAATTCCCACAGAAATTAATGGAGCAACTGCACGGATGCCTGACCGTTCCCTGCATTTTATGGGTGGGGGGGTTCAATGGGGTATGGGTCCCTGTTCTCATGATCAGTGGAAGAGTCATAAATCTAATAGTTATTCTCTATCCTGTGGATAGGGGATAACTTTATATAACCGGAATATGCCTTTAATATTCCCAGGAAGCACAGCTTTGTCAAGGTTTTAGGCTTCAGTTAACATGTATACACTTCAAATTCACTTCTTACTTACAGATATTTGTTCTGATTTACTTCTTGTATTAGAAAACTTTTCAGCAAAAAGACACGTAAACGACAAAGCAGTTAATCTAATGTTATACTGTAATACTAAGCTTGCACATTAGTAAATTAGTCAGAATTAACACCTCATTGATGTGAAATCGCCATGTTTTCACTCTGTGAGGCAAGTGCTTTGTTTAGAATGAAACCATCAAGTCCATGATTTCCCATGAGTTCTCGCCTAACTCTTAGTCACTTACCAATGATTGCAAGTATGTCACTGCTCAATCTACAGGGCTTAATGTACTTAAAAATGTAAGCATTGAGCAATACTGTCGGGTTAAAATCTGATGAAATCTGGCGGTTCTCTTCCTGTTACATGATGACTTCAATGGAGAATGTCAACTGTTTCAGTGAAATAGATAAGGTATTACCACTGATGAGATTATTTATGTGAGGATGTTTCTGAGAGCTTATACACATGGCCGTATTACACCTCGCTACAGCTCCATAAAATGGTGCAAGAGTTATCTTTTATTGGTCTTAGGTTCCACCTTGTACTATGGTACTGAATGCAATAACTGCTTGCCAACTGCCCATTGACTACATATATCTAGAAAGTCAGCATATATCTCTGAACAGACATTTAAAAATGCTTTTCACCGTTCCTGCTTTCCGCATCAGACTATACACAAAAAGTTCAAAAAGCGCTATGTACAGAGATCAGGAAGTACCAGGGGCGGGGAGTCTGCACAAACTGCTGGGTCTTAGCAGACCCATATCAGCGCTGCAGTGAAGTTGTACAGCACTGTACAACTTTTCTGGGGATTATGCTCTCCCTTTAAATGGGGCTACTATATCCACATCAGTTACATGGAGTGAAATGTAAAGACTTATCTGACTTTATGAGGGAACAAAGTAAAATAAAAAAATAAAATAATAAATGCAAAAATAAATAAAAAAACATCACTACACACCACACTGCAGCTTCTAGCTCTGCCCCCATTCACTATTACCCATATATCTTAAATATCAAAACGACTGCTGTGAAAAGAGGACGTAAAAACATATTTACATACAGTACAGACCAAAAGTTTGGACACACCTTCTCATTCAAAGAGTTTTCTTTATTTTCATGACTATGAAAATTGTAGATTCACACTGAAGGCATCAAAACTATGAATTAACACATGTGGAATTATATACATAACAAAAAAGTGTGAAACAACTGAAAATATGTCATATTCTAGGTTCTTCAAAGTAGCCACCTTTTGCTTTGATTACTGCTTTGCACAGCCTTGGCATTCTCTTGATGAGCTTCAAGAGGTAGTCACCTGAAATGGTCTTCCAACAGTCTTGAAGGAGTTCCCAGAGATGCTTAACACTTGTTGGCCCTTTGGCCTTCACTCTGCAGTCCAGCTCACCCCAAACCATCTCAATTGGGTTCAGGTCCGTTGACTGTGGAGGCCAGGTCATCTGGCGCAGTACCCCATCACTCTCCTTCATGGTCAAATAGCCCTTACACAGCCTAGAGGTGTGTTTGGGGTCATTGTTCTGTTGAAAAATAAATGATGGTCCAACTAAACGCAAACCGGATGGAATAGCATGCCGCTGCAAGATGCTGTGGTAGCCATGCTGGTTCAGTATGCCTTCAGTTTTGAATAAATCCCCAACAGTGTCACCAGCAAAGCACCCCCACACCATCACACCTCCTCCTTCATGCTTCACGGTGGGAACCAGGCATGTAAAGTCCATCCGTTCACCTTTTCTGCGTTGCACAAAGACACGGTGGTTGGAACCAAAGATCTCAAATTTGGACTCATCAAAAAGCACAGATTTCCACTGGTCTAATGTCCATTCCTTGTGTTCTTTAGCCCAAACAAGTCTTATCTGCTTGTTGCCTGTCATTAGCAGTGGTTTCCTAGCAGAAATTCTACCATGAAGGCCTGATTCACACAGTCTCCTCTTAACAGTTGTTCTAGAAATGTGTCTGTGTCATGGTCTTACCTTCTTACTGTTCTCCTTCGTTTGACATGTGCTGGCGGCCATCTTGGTTTCTGGGTTTCTTGTAGCCTCCCACCCTGCGGCTTCTCCTTCCCACTGGGAGGAGCTGGATGCCTAGCTCATATATATAGGAGGTCTGTGGCTTCAGTTCCTTGCTTGGTCCTCCTGTGTTCACATGCTTCTAAGACTGCTGCTGCTTCTGGTTCCTGATCCTGGCCTCGTCTGACTACCCCGTTGGTTCCTGATCCTGGCTTCGTCTGACTACCCTGCTGGTTCCTGATCCAGGCTTCGTCTGACTACCCTTCTGGTTCCTGACCTCTGTCTACGCAAGACCCTGCTTCGGTTTAGCCATCCGTTTGGACTTTTGCTTACAGCTTGATTTTCAATAAAGCCTTCTTATTTCCACTTATCTCTTGTTGTACGTCTGGTTCATGGTTCCATGACAGTCTGCTGCTAGAACTTTGTGTGGCATTGACCTGGTCTCTAATCTGAGCTGCTGTTAACCTGCGATTTCTGAGGCTGGTGACTCGGATGAACTTATCCTCCGCAGCAGAGGTGACTCTTGGTCTTCCTTTCCTGGGGCGGTCCGCGTGTGAGCCAGTTTCTTTGTAGCGCTTGATGGTTTTTGGGACTGGGGACACTTTCAACGTTTTCCCAATTTTTCGGACTGACTGACCTTCATTTCTTAAAGTAATGATGGCCACTCGTTTTTCTTTACTTAGCTGCTTTTTTCTTGCCATAATACAAATTCTAACAGTCTATTCAGTAGGACTATCAGCTGTGTATCCACCTGACTTCTCCACAACGCAACTGATGGTCCCAACCCCATTTATAAGGCAAGAAATCCCACTTATTAAACCTGACAGGGCACACCTGTGAAGTGAAAACCATTTCAGATGACTACCTCTTGAAGCTCATCAAGAGAATGCCAAGAGTGGGCAAAGCAGTAATCAAAGCAAAAGGTGGCTACTTTGAAGAACCTAGAATATGACATATTTTCAGTTGTTTCACACTTTTTTGTTATGTATATAATTCCACATGTGTTAATTCATAGTTTTGATGCCTTCAGTGTGAATCTACAATTTTCATAGTCATGAAAATAAAGAAAACTCTTTGAATGAGAAGGTGTGTCCAAACTTTTGGTCTGTACTGTATTTAAAAAAATTACAGAACTGAACAGAAAATATGTATGGCTTTCAAAGACACATGTCCTAAATAAAGAACGTAAATGCAGCTAGTCAGTAAAGAGGGGGAAATGCTCTGGTCGGGTTAATAGGAATGTCCTGGTTTAGGAAGACATGGCTGCTTTCTACTAGTGATGAGCGTCAGGGGTCATATTCGAATTCGTGATATTTCGCAAATATTTTGTAGAATATTCGTAGAATATTCGCAAATTCGAATATTCGTTATATTGTACGATTTTTTTTACTCGAAAAATCGGCAAGGTAATGATTGTGTAATATGCAAATTTTCGTAATTCGAATTTTCGGATTCAAATTTTTTATTGCAAATTTTTCAACTTACAACGATTATAGCACTATATTAGCTAAATTGCTCTATATTTGATTTTTTTTGAATATTCGCTATATTGCTATAACTTTAGATATTTGTAATATCCTAAAACAAGAATATATAGCAATATAGCGAATATTCAAAAAAACAAATACAGAGCAATTTAGCTAATATAGTGCTATAATCTTTTTTTTTATAGTTGTAATTTTTTTCCAATCTGAACTCTGAACAGATGAGAAAAAAATTACAACTATTAGACAAAGAAGATTATAGCACTATATTAGCTAAATTGCTCTATATTCATTTTTTTTCGAATACTCGCTATATTGCTATAACTTAGTTTTTTCGAATATTCGTAATATTCTAAAACAAGAATATATAGCAATATAGCGAATATTCGAAAAAAATAAATATAGAGCAAATTTCGCAAACACTACTACTCCTAAAGTCAAGTATATTGCAGCCTTCTTATTAGCGCACAAGCTAGAAGCAGGGAGGGATAATGTGTACTGATAAAAAAAAAAAATCAAAAAAAAAAAAAAAAAAAAAAAAGGGGATTTTTTTTCCCGAATATTCGAAATTACGAATATATAACTGTATTTGAAATATTCGCGAATTTTCGAAGTACCTATATTCGCGATAAAAATTCGAAATTCGAATATTCGTGATCAACACTACTTTCTACTGCAAACAGTGCCACACCTGTCCATGGGATGTGTCTGGTATGACAGCACAACAACATTAAACAGAAAGGAGCTGAGCTGCAATACCACATATAACCTGTGGACTGGTATTTTCTAATCCTGGGCAACCCCTTTTACAATTCTACAGGGTTCAGAGCTGAGATCTCCCAGTATTTCACACTAAATCTATGTGCAGAGATTGTGCTAATTTGAAAACTGTCCCACTGCTTTACAGGACCTCGGTTAAAGGGCCCGTCTGTTGGCAAGCTTGTTGCCTATTTCCAAACACTAAGCTGGGAGCAGTGCTGTGTGAGAAGAGAATGCAAAGGTCCCTTTATTCTATGCACCTTAGGGTCCCAGTGGTCAGACCCATATCATCAAGTATTTTGTCACATATGACATATCCTAGCATATGTACATTTAAAGGGAGCCTAAACTCTTCCTAAACTGGTAACATTGCCGCATAGGTGACAGGGGAACAAGTCTAAACACCCACAGTCCTCAATTCATACAACTATCATACCAGAGAACATCAAGTTTTAATGACTCATGCCCTATATGATATGGAGAAGCCAAGACTTCAATGGATGTTCATCAACTAAGTAAGTGTCCTGGGGTCTCAGCTATAAACCCTTCACAAACCTTCTCCTCTACTCTTGATTGATGCCTCTAGCAGTCCTTGGTGAGTGATTCTAGTACCTCTGTACATAAATAAATAAAAACTATAATATCAGTTCTGGCATCTGTTTCCTTTGGCGTTTTTGTACTGCCATGTAAAGACTTGAATGTTCTTCTAATGGTCCTTATACACAGGAGAACGATCTAGCAGATTGTCTGTATTTACATGCACCGATCTCCTCCAGCTCCTCCAGAGTATGGGGAGGAGTGATCACTAAAGCCATCGCTCTTCCCCATACTGACTTGTTTTCCCGACAGCAAATCATGTTTACACAGCACCATCTGCCAGTGGGAAACGATGATCTTTTGTGCTGCACAAAAGATGCAATTACCCGATGAACGAGTGTTTCTGCATGAAGGACTTTTTTCTCAGCCCAAAACTTTTTCCTGAATGGAAACCTAATAGATCCCATTATAGTCAATGAAATCTGTTAGGCTCAGTTCTAGTCAGTTATGTGCCGAATCTGGCACTTCCGTTATTTTCATTCTTCTGCTCCTATAACAGAGCAGAACAATGGAAATAGCGCAGATGTAAAAAAGCCCTTAAAGGGGTTTGACAGGACTTTTATATGGATGGCCTATCAGGCGAGGTCTGACTCCGGGCACCCCTGCTGATTGATCAGCTTTTTTTCAGTAACTCCAGCGCCAGAAATAGGCACTGAGTAGTGGATGTTCCCATTCACTTCAATAGATTGAGCAATGTAGTCCAGAACCTATATCTGGCACCAGAGAATGTCGGGAGTTGGACTGTGGCCGTTCAAATATTGTTGATGTATCCTAAGGATAGGTCATCAGAATAAAAGTCCTAGAAAACCCGCAAGGAAGATACTTTTGATTCTTTTGTTTCTACAGTTACCATACATTATATAGAAGACTGAGAAGTTCATGACATTCTGCCATCTGATATTGGACGGCTTTTGATCGTTAACTTGATCTACTCAAACTATTTCTTTCAGAAGAGAATATTATGAAGAAGAGGTGCATCTCTTCTGAAGAAAGACTGTTGATCTTGTGGTAAGATATTATTTAGATAATTTATATCTTAAGCTGTTCTTTCTCTGTACAGTTCATTTATCGCACTGGAGGGATGTAGCTTCCCCATGGTGCCTTTAAAATGTACAGCATGGACTCTGGACCACCTGCTGTAACATACTGCTAACACCATGCTGCAAAGGCAAGGGCTGGTGTTAACTTCAATTCTGGTCGTTAAACCCCAGTGCCATGATCAGTTCTGACAGATTTCACAGACTTACTGAACATGGCACATGTTTTTATGGAGGGAGGAGTCTCTATATGTAGAATTATCAGTCCTGCTGCAATGTCATCAAAAGATACAAATACTTGGCCATGGCAGCCAGAGGCCTAACAATAGCCCCAAGGCCTGCCAGGTACAAGAGAATGTTGTCCAGACACAAGTGGAGGAGTTGTCCAACACACACATTCTCTTTAATACAGAAGGTCCTGATGCACAGTAGAAAGTTTTTGCCATTTATGTGCCTATGGAAGTACTAAGGACTCTGGGAATAATCAAAGACAGGACAGCAAGATCACAAGTCTCCACTAGCTCCAACTCCTCTACTGAGAACCACATATCCAGTCCCCTTCATGATAGTAGCGTATGAGGTGTTTCCATTGACATGCTGCACCTATACCCATGAAGAGACCTGGATGCTGGAAGAGGATTTTCAATCTTAAGCTGAGCAGGGCAGAAAATGGAAGGTCTTTATCTTGGCTATCCAATTGAACCCAGATATCATTCATGCTCTCATGAAGGCATGTTGAGTACTCCACAACTATGCTTCACACTAAGGTTCTGAGATAGAGGTGTCACACATGTCCTTTGGTGACACAGCCATTAGTTGGAGTTTTGGAAGGAAACACAATTGTAGTCGCCGGGTTAAGGTTGGTTTACCCAGCCCGATACTCGGGCCGATTATAGGGTACGGACGCTTGTACAAACACTTGCTCCAGATAATTGGCCAGTGTAAAGGTGCTGCAGATCAACCGATGAATGAGCAAAACGCTTGTTCATCAGGTGAAATTATCTTTCATGTGGTCACCTCAATCACTGTTTATAGGCAGCAGATCAGTGGCTCTTCTTGCATGTACTGACAAGTGTCTTCTGTCACAAAATGCTGGGAGTTGTAGTTTTAGTACAACTGCAGACATACTGTTTAGAGAACACTGATTTACCTAAAAGAAAATATGGTTATATATCTACATGCCGTACCTAAAATATTTCTTAGCAATTCAGTGCCTGTTGGATGTGGAAACTAAACACAATTTCCATCATACATGATTTATTTTAGAACAATAATTTTTATTGTGTATTTTGGAGACACAGAATATTAATACAATATAAGTATAAAACAGCATTACAATAATGCAAAGATCATGTTGATATAATAAACTAAGCGAGATAATGCAATAAGTGCTTAATTTTTTCATACACAAAGTAAAAGAAAGGGAGGGAAATAACTGATAAACAAGGGGGCTATACACTGAATTCTATATGAAATATGTGAATATTTAAGGTGATTATTACTCAACATAGTATTATCACACAGTGTGGCAGCAGTATGTCATCTTCCTGTTAAAAACATATACACTACGTGCAGAATTATTAGGCAAATGAGTATTTTGACCACATCATCCTCTTTATGCATGTTGTCTTACTCCAAGCTGTATAGGCTCGAAAGCCTACTACCAATTAAGCATATTAGGTGATGTGCATCTCTGTAATGAGAAGGGGTGTGGTCTAATGACATCAACACCCTATATCAGGTGTGCATAATTATTAGGCAACTTCCTTTCCTTTGGCAAAATGGGTCAAAAGAAGGACTTGACAGGCTCAGAAAAGTCAAAAATAGTGAGATATCTTGCAGAGGGATGCAGCACTCTTAAAATTGCAAAGCTTCTGAAGCGTGTTCATCGAACAATCAAGCGTTTCAGTCAAAATAGTCAACAGGGTCGCAAGAAGCGTGTGGAAAAACCAAGGCGCAAAATAACTGCCCATGAACTGAGAAAAGTCAAGCGTGCAGCTGCCAAGATGCCACTTGCCACCAGTTTGGCCATATTTCAGAGCTGCAACAACACTGGAGTGCCCAAAAGCACAAGGTGTGCAATACTCAGAGACATAGCCAAGGTAAGAAAGGCTGAAAGACGACCACAACTGAACAAGACACACAAGCTGAAACGTCAAGACTGGGCCAAGAAATATCTCAAGACTGATTTTTCTAAGGTTTTATGGACTGATGAAATGAGAGTGAGTCTTGATGGGCCAGATGGATGGATTGGTAAAGGGCAGAGAGCTCCAGTCCGACTCAGACGCCAGCAAGGTGGAGGTGGAGTACTGGTTTGGGCTGGTATCATCAAAGATGAGCTTGTGGGGCCTTTTTGGGTTGAGGATGGAGTCAAGCTCAACTCCCAGTCCTACTGCCAGTTTCTGGAAGACACCTTCAAGCAGTGGTACAGGAAGAAGTCTGCAAGGTAAGAAAAACATTATTTTCATGCAGGACAATGCTCCATCACACGCGTCCAAGTACTCCACAACGTGGCTGGCAAGAAAGGGTATAAAAGAAGAAAATCTAATGACATGGCCTCCTTGTTCACCTGATCTGAACCCCATTAAGAACCTGTGGTCCATCATCAAATGTGAGATTTACAAGGAGGGAAAACAGTACACCTCTCTGAACAGTGTCTGGGAGGCTGTGGTTGCTGCTGCACGCAATGTTGATGGTGAACAGATCAAAACACTGACAGAATCCATGGATGGCAGGCTTTTGAGTGTCCTTGCAAAGAAAGGTGGCTATATTGGTCACTGATTTGTTTTTGTTTTGTTTTTGAATGTCAGAAATGTATATTTGTGAATGTTGAGATGTTATATTGGTTTCACTGGTAAAAATAAATAATTGAAATGGGTATATATTTGTTTTTTGTTAAGTTGCCTAATAATTATGTACAGTAATAGTCACCTGCACACACAGATATCCCCCTAAAATAGCTAAAACTAAAAACAAACTAAAAACTACTTCCAAAAATATTCAGCTTTGATATTAATGAGTTTTTTGGGTTCATTGAGAACATGGTTGTTGTTCAATAATAAAATTAATCCTCAAAAATACAACTTGCCTAATAATTCTGCACTCCCTGTACAAGGGTGGATTGGCCATAGACTCTACAGGAAAATTACCTGGTGGGCCGATGCCCAGGGGCCACCTGAGCCCTCCTCACAGCTACCAGCCTGGTAAGTAATGATCTGTTGCTCTCATAGTTAATTAACACTGGGGGCATCATGTTGGTATGTACCTTGCCGGCAACCGCAGGTGACCTCCTGATTCCTGTATTCAACTGTATTGCCATCCTGAAGCAATTGGAGTAGGAGGACAGAACATGGCAGCTGGTGCTAACTATCACAGAGGGGAAGCTTCGGAGGAGGTACTCTGTTCTGCTCTGTGGTCTTAGATGCTGCTGGGGCAGTTTATTGTGTTGCACTAAGAAATTTGGCTCTGCTGGGGGCGACATTTTGGGCCACAATAAGGTATTGCTGGCCCCACCTACTTGTGTTGCCCTGCCTTCTGTCAATTTGGAACCAACTACAACATGGGGCCACTTTCAGTATTTTTTCCAGGGCCAATTTAAAGGGGTTATTCCTTGGTTAATATAAAAAATGAAAATCAGATATCACAAAGTACATGGCAAACTCTTTTTAACAAAGATAGAACCAGCCCTGTACCTCACATGCATCCAGAGATCTCCCCATTTATTGCTCTGCTAGATTATATCAAGCTGACAGCTCAAGGGGAGTGTCTTTTCTGCTGCAGCTCAGGGGGCATGTCCATGCTCTCCCTATCACAGCTCAGGGGGCGTGTCTTTCGTGCTGTTTCTCTTACCCTATCACAGCTCAGGAGGCAGTTAAAAAATGAAACTGAGCATGTGTGGCCTTGTCAGTGAGCCAGACAAAGAAATATAAAAAACTAACAGCAGGTTACACTATACAGATATACATGTATTTTGTTGAATAACTCAGTGGCTATACTACATTTTTAATTACATTCAATTACAAAATTATTTATATCCAGGTGCTGGTTTGAGAACTTAGAATATTTTTCGTGGAACAATCCCTTTAAGCCCCCAGTCCGCCCCTGAAGATATATGGCTTATCCATTTAAAATTCCATGTCTGATAGATGCTGGTCACACTCCTAGGGCCCTCATTTTTCTGCATTAGTAGGGTAAACATTATAACTTTATCCCACCTGTCTCTAGGGACCTATGTATACTGTATACAGTGCAGGATGGACAGACTGGTGTTTGTGCACTTATCTGCACTTATATACCGTAACAGTCAAGGAATTCTCCTTACCTCTTTCTGTTAAGCCTCATTCACACGTCAGTGTTTCACGGACGTGTGCTGTACGTGTTCTCCATGGACAGCACACGTCTCTATTTATTTTAATGTGTATATTCACACATTAGTGTTTTAGCACGGTCCGTGGCTCTATGTTCCTGGATGATGATGAGTCGATTCAATCATTGAATTTCAGGTCCCTGTGGTAAATCCAAAATCTGGTTCTCTTAGTCATATACTGTAGATAATACACTGCCTGTCCCCCAAAAAAAGTCGCCACCTGGATTTAACTAAGCAAATAGTTATGAGCCTCCTATTGGATAATTACTGCTTGGGCGATTATCTTTCAGCTGGCAATACGTTATTTAACCCCAACTGGTGCAATGAGTTGCTTCTCATTTCTTAAGCAACCATGTCGAAAGACACATCTCGTGGTCGTGGAAAAGATGTTAGTCTGTTTGAGAAGGGTCAAATCATTGGCATGCATCAAGCAGAGAAAACATCTAAGGAGATTGCAGAAACTACTAAAATTGGGTTAAGAACTGTCCAACGCATTATTAAAAACTGGTAGGATAGTGGGGACCCATCGTATTCAAGGAAGAAATCTGGCATGGAAAAAATCCTGAATGGTCGTAATCGGCGATCACTTAAACGCTTGGTGAAATCAAATCGAAGAAAAACAACAGTAGAACTCAGGGCTATGTTTAATAGCGAAAGTAAGAGCATTTCCACACTCACAATGCGAAGGGAACTCAAGGGATTGGGACTGAACAGCTGTGTAGCCGTAAGAAAACCACTAATCAGTGAGGCAAACCAGAAAAAAAGGCTTCAATTTGCTAGGGATCATACAGATTGGACTTTGGAGCAATGGAAGAAGGTCATGTGGTCTAGATTTACCTTGTACCAGAGTGATGGGCGCATTAGGGTAAGAAGAGAGGCAGATGAAGTGGTGCACCCATCATGCCTAGTGCCTCCTGTACAAGCCTGTGGGGGCAGTGCTATGATCTGGGGTTGCTGCAGTTGGTCAGGTCTAGGTTCAGCAACAGTATGTGCTCCAAGAATAAGTTCAGCTGACTACCTGAACATACTCAATGACCAGGTTATTTCATCAATGGATTTTGTCTTCCCTGATGGCACGGGCAAATTCCAAGATGACAATGCCAAATTATTAAAGAGTAGTTCAGGGAGCATGATACATCATTTTCACACATGGATTGGCCACCACAGAGTCCAGACCTTAACCCCATTGAGAATCTTTGGAATGTGCTGGGGAAGGCTTTGCACAGCAGTCAGACTCTCCCATCATCAATGCAAGATCTTGGTGAAAAATGAATGCAACATTGGATGGAAATAAATCTTGTGACATTGCAGAAGCTTATCGAAACAATGCCTCAGCGAATGCGTGCCGTAATCAAAGCTAAAGGTGGTCCAACGGAATATTAGAGTGTGTGATCTTGGGGGCGTGGTCTGGCTGCCGAGGTGCGCGGATGTAGTGTGTTGCAGCTCCGGAGTTAGTACTGATCTTAGCGACCCATAAAGCGACAAAAACCTGGGTGAATATACTGAAAACTGGACAGAATAGGCACCGAACACCCCCTGAGTATGACCGGGCGAAAGAAAAAGGCGCTGAAACATCCGCAGCTGACAAAGTTTTACTTTACCAGAGAGGCGGGAAAATCCCAAGATGGCGCCGGAGCTAGGAACGCTGCTGTAAGAGACTGTGAGGGAGACATCCACTCAATCAGTCGCCTAGACCCTGTGGAAGAGCCGGTTACACCGAATTCCCCAAGACCTGTACCCGGAAACGAAGAATCATATATTGGGCAGGAAGGAGATTGTGGCGCAGCAGCTTCGACCCGAACAAATGGGAGAGAAGCGGCAACAGGATCAGCAGAGTCCTCACACTCCACACCACATACCAGTTCTCCTGATGAAAGAATCGCCCATGCAGGTACTCCGGGAACTCACAGGGACTTGCAAGACACGGGGAGGCAGAATTCATGGCGCTGCCAGTCACCAACATGGCCCTGACGGACACGGCCATGAGGGACATGCTTTTGATACAGAGGCGCTCTCTTTTGCACGATATGCGCTCAATAGTGGCCCCTATGAGAATAGAGGTGGAGGAACTCGGGGCTAGAACAGACCATCTGGAACGTAAATTTGGGGAGTTTGCAGGCTCCCATAACGACCTCATTGACGCTCATTATGCCTTAGAAGCTGAAGTGGAGGCTATTAAAAATAAAATGTAAAAGCGTAACAATATTAAGCTAAGAGGCATCCCAGAAAATGTCACATCCAAGGACATTCCGTCATATGTCAAAGAGCTGATTAAATGCATTTTACCTCACTGCAGTGACAAGGACTTAGAGATCGATAGGGCGCACAGAGTCCCGCGTCCAAGACACCTGGATGAAACTGTGCCAAGAGATGTTCTGGCTGGAGTTCATTTTTACACAGTTAAGGAGCAACTGATGTCTTCTGCCAGGAAAAATTGTGGTTTGCCAGCACCATACCATAAAATATCTTTATATGCTGATTTATCGGCTGCTACACTCAGGCAAAGAAGGGCCTTGATACTAATTACATCTGCCTTACAAAAAGCCAAGATCCAATATAGATGGGGGTTCCCTGTGCGCCTTCTAATCCACCATATGGGAGAATTATTTGCTATAAAAACCATAGAAGAAGGAAGAAAAGTATTGCAGAGCTGGGAAGTTCCTATAGATCCGCAGACAGAGCAACGTTGGGCGCATCCTGAAAAGGTCCAGAAAGACTGGGACACTGCCAATTGAAAGATTCACCGGAGGGTGGAATAGCTCTCAGTGCTAAAGGCCGGAGTTGAGATTATGCCAAGACAGGTTACTACCTAGGCTTCCGACGGGACTTTGATACCCCAAGTTTTTTAGGTTAACGGGGAGCCTGTTGGCTCTCACGGATATACCTACAGGTTTATGCTTTTGGTTATATGTTACTATATTTTACCAATGCTGTATGATGATACATCCATGATTGATACTACACTTATGCCAATACAATGCTCCACCACCTTCGTGTTTTTGTTGCGGGCGCGCTGGCTGGGAGGCGTCTTGCACCTTTTTTACAGTTTATTATGCGACTTATATACCTTAAGTTTTAAACTGCTTTATTATGGTAATATCTTTTGCAAGTATTAATGCTAATGGTTTAAATAGTCCAATGCGCAGATCACACTTGTGGAAGGAGGCCAGGTCTCTTAATTGTGATATATTAGGGGTACAGGAAACCCATTTATTAGTTAAAGATGCTCACAGATTACAAAATGCACAATTCCCCCACACCTTTCAAGCCCATTCCAACTCCAAAACCAGGGGAGTTTTGATAGCTATAAAGAATACCATAGCATTCACATTGATAGAACATATTAGCGATTCAACAGGGAGATTCGTAATACTGGTATGCACCTTAAATAATGCCCCCCTTCACTTTGGTATCGGTATATGCACCTAACAAGGGCCAGACCCGATTCTTGAAGAAAGTATTAAAAATAGTAAATAAGAAAAAGAAGGGGCAAGTATTAATATTTGGAGATTTCAATATCACTACAGACCCTAAAATAGACACCTCCTCCTCCTCCTGTAGAACTGTTCAGTCCTTAGGTGATACCTTATGGAAGGCAGATCTGTTCGACATATGGCGCATTAAGCATCCATCAGATAAGGATTATACGTTTCACTCAGGAGTACATAATGTTTATTCTCGCATAGATATGTTCTTGGTGGATAGGGCGACACTGTCTAAAGTGGTAGAAGCGGAGATAGGACAGATTAAATGGTCCAACCATGCTGCAATAACAATGAAACTATCAGAGGACAACAATTACTCCCCAAGATATCTCTGGAGGAGCAATCCGATTCTACTATCTTGTCCACAGCATGGTCGGCACATTGAATCAGACTTGAAAGAATTCTTCCTTCTTAACAAACTAGATACTACTAACCCTGTGATATTATGGAATGCCCATAAAGCATGTATTAGAGGGTCATTCATACAGCAGGGGGCGGTGCGGAAAAAGAAATTAGAGGAGACCATGACACAATTGCTCATCAAATTAAAACAATTGGAAGATAGAAATAAGAATAACCCCTCACCTTCAAATGCGGAGGCCTTAAAACAAATCAGGCAAGATTTGAAGAATCATATGTTAGAGTCCTTTGAGAAGGGGCTTCGGAAAATCAAGGCACGATACTATTCCCAAGGAAATAAAGCGGGGAAATTGTTGGCGGCTAGCCTGAAGGTGAAACGAACAAAAAGTAAAATACATTACCTATTACATCCTAAAACACAAACTAAATTGTATTCCCCGCTGGATATTGCAGAGGGCTTCCAGACATATTACCATGAATTATATCATTTAAAGGATTCAATACCTTCCTCCCCAAACTTAGCGAACATGATGAGTACCTATCTCAGTTCCCTAAATCTACCTACTCTAACAGACATGCAACTCCAAGCCCTCAATACCCCAATAACATCTGAAGAGGTTGAGAAAGTAATATCATCCTTGCCCCAGGATAAGGCTCCCGGCCCGGACGGTTTTGCAAGCCACTATTACAAAAAATTCCCACATATCTTAAGCCCCTTCCTACGGGACTTCTGTCAATCTGCCCTATCATCTGGAAGTTTCCATAAAGAAAACTTAAAAGCCATTATTATTACTATACCTAAACCAGGTAAGACATCTGATAGACCTCAGAACTTCAGGCCCATATCTTTATTAAATCAGGATATAAAAATTTATGCCAAACTTTTAGCTCTTAGGTTAGCTACAATACTGCCTTCCATAATTCATAACGACCAGACAGGTTTTGTCTCATCTCGCCAGTCTTATTTCAACACAAGGAGAATGTTGGGCATATTTCATCAAGTTAGGCAACAGAAAATCCCCCTGTTGGTTCTGGCCTTGGATGCTGAGAAGGCATTTGACCGAATTAGGTGGTCATTTGCCTTCTCGGTGCTCTCGGTTATGGGATTCAGTGGACCCATAATGTCTGCAATTGAGGCCCTATATAGCAACCCCACGGCAAATGTTTATGTCAATGGGCCTTGTCAAGGACATTTGGTTTAACCAATGGCACCAGACAGGGATGTCCGCTGTCCCCTCTGAGTTTCATCATAGCCATGGAACCATTAGCTCAAGCTATCAGGTTAGATCCCTCAATCTCGGGGGTTCAGATTGGAGGGCAGGATCATGTAATTTCGCTTTATGCAGATGACGTTTTACTATCACTATCAAACCCGGAAATATCCTTAGCAGCGGTTATGAATCAAATAGAACTATATGGCAGCTTTTCATACTATCACCTCAATTCCTCCAAAACACGAGCATTGCCGATCCACGTCCCGGAAACTCTGATAAAGTCCTTTAGGGAACAGTGGGACTTTGACTGGTGCACTGATAGCATCAAATACTTAGGTACTAACATGACCCCTTCAATGTCAAAATTATATAGTCTTAACTATGAATCCCTGATAACAGAGGTGGGTAAAGACCTGAAAGACTTCTATAAACATGAAACTTCATGGTTAGGCAGGATTGCAGCCTTTAAAATGTTTAATCTCCCTCGTTTTTTATATCTATACCGCACCGTCCCAATCCTGTTGCCAAAAAGGTTTTTTAACAAAGTGCAACTTATACTGTCCAAATATATTTGACGAAATAAGAAGCCAAGGGTGGCAAGTAATATCATTCAAAGACCCCGAGCAATGGGAGGTCTGGCGGTTCCAGACATGAAAATGTACTATCTCGCCACGTTAGTATCTATGCTCAGAAATTGGAAGAAAGAAAAACTGGGGATTCCCTGGGTTCAAGTGGAACAAGCGCAGGCAGCGCCTTTTTCCTTACCAGACTTAATACTTCTAAGTTTCTAGAATATTCAGACCCCTAAAAACTCGAATCCAATAATACTGGCATCTGTCATGGCATGGAAACAATTTAATAGCATAAATAATGAGGGGTGCAAGCCAACTTTGGTCTCATTGCCATTTTATCTTATTAGAGCTTTACTCCCGCACGCAGATCTCTCTAAATGGAACACAGAGGAGAAAAGCAATATAGAATGGTTATATGAAAAAGGGACGCTGAGGTCCTTCCAGTCCTTGCGGGAAGAACTGCTGCTACCCAAGTCAGATTTTTTTTAAATATCTACAAATTCGGCACTTGCTACAAACACTAAGCGCTTCAAATTTGAGCTACATTCAAATAGGTAGGGTATACCTTTCTGGTGATTTCAAGGGGATTAAAATACTTTATGAAGCACTTCTTCAGCCAACCCAATTTAAGAAATCTTACCCCATGTGTAAATGGGAGAGCTCACAGAATATTAAAATAACCGAAAAAGAGTGGCAAAAAACAATCAAACTGATTCACTCTCAATTACATTGTTCTATTCACGTGGAATCGGCTTTAAAAACTATTCTACACTGGTATTATACTCCTGAAAGGTTGCAACATATGTATGTGGGTGTGTCGGGTGAATGTTGGAGGGGATGTGGAGGGGGGTACACTTCTTCACATTCTTTGGCGGTGCCCATTGATTACAAAGTATTGGGAAGAATGTGGAGAATTGTTGGCCCTATTGCTCCCACGGAGATTTGGGTGGACACTGCAGTTTGCCCTACTTCTGATTGGAGTGATGGATTTCCCTGTGGAAAACAGGAAATTAGTATGCGTTATATGTGTCCTGGCCAAATTGCTGTTATTGCAGAGGTGAAAGTCTCGGGATGTACCGCAATTGAGAGACCTGATATCAGCTATTAACACCACCTATGCTTATGAAAGAATAATAGCACTAGGGAATGGTTCTTAACAAAAATTTACAAAACAGTGGCAAACTTGGATAGCATCTTCACATTGCAATATGAGGTAACAGGAAAGGGGACAGAACATATGTGTTGGACTGTCAATAAATAAATATGCGGGAAAAGGTATATCATAACTAAGTGAGAGGCGGTGGTTAATTAATTGACATGCTTCTTAGAGAGATTAGGCTTTGATTTTATTTATTTTTTTGGAAGCAACAGAAATTTGATATGTGGTAAATATGTATCAGTCATGGAGGATGTCCAAAGGATTTACTGAAGTTATTATATGGCATTGGTTGTGTTATTGTATTGCTAGTTGTTATAAATAACTCGACTAATAAAATAAGAATGTAATGCACCTTTATTGAGATATGTATTACTTTGAAATGCCAATAAAAAAGATTGAAACAAAAAGAGTGTGTGACCTTTTTTGTTTGGGTGGCGACTTTTTTTTAAGACAGGCAGTGTAATTAGGGAGGGCCTTGAAGGGAGAATGGTAAGTGTCCTAACGAGCCTAATCCCCTGCCATGGCATCTGTCCCTCAAATCTCTATTCCTGCCCCCTCTTAAAACTATTACTGTTCCGAGGCGTTTCCCCTGTACTCTTAACTATCCAGGTTCATCAGGAAACACGGTAAGTATCTAGCACAATGGCTTGCATATATATAGTGCAAAGAATGGTCCAGGGTGCAGCCGCGAATTGTGGACACCTCTGTGTGTTTAAACAGCCCCAATCTTGCCTGGCGTGTCTCGGGCTGGTGTGTGCATGCGCACTAAAGAGCCAATACGAGTTGGGTATTCCCTCACATGGTGTTAGTGAGGCCGTGTAAAGGATGACGTGTGTGTCACAGGACCGTCATGTGGCGATCACGTGACTCAGGTCATCATGACTACATTGTTGTATACACGGAAGTATGTTAGAACTGTGCTAACAATTTATTGCTATTTCAGGCAAACAGTATTCACATTAAATATTCCCTAATTAGATTCCAAGAAGGGAAAAATGAAAATAAATTGGATGTAATGTAGCACAGGTGTTAACTAATAAGATAACCCTCTTTTCAGGTATAAAGGAATAATTACATCACTAGTTCATAAAGATCATGTAGTCAACCAGACTATGCTGTTTATTCAAGGATCAACAGGATGCATTCACAATTTGGATGCCAAAAACATTGCCCTGAATGTGGTTATTAGTGTTGATCCATTTTACCTGATTTTGGGCCTTATTAAATATTAAATGAAAAACATTATTTAAAAAAGCGTGAGTTATTAGTGGGGGGAATTAGAAGGACTGTACATGCGTTATTTAAACACACAGAGGTGTCCACAATTCGTGGCTGCACCCTGGACCATTCTTTTCACTATATATATGCAAGCCATTGTGCTAGATACTTACTTTGTTCCCTAATGAACCTGGATAGTTAAGAATACGGGGGAAACGCCTCGGAACAGTAATAGTTTTAAGAGGGGGTAGGAATAGAGATTTAAGGGACAGATGCCATGGCAGGGGGATCAGGCTTGTTAGGACACTTACCATTCTCCCTTCAAGGCCCTCCCTCTCCCAATTATTATCCATATGACTAAGAGAACCTGATTTTGGATTTAACACTAGGACCTGGAATACAATGATTGAATCGACTCATCATCATCCAGGATTACACCAGAGGGAGAACACCTTCTATGAGGTTTTTCAGCAATGACTTGGCATTAAAAGCATTAAAGGGGTTGTCCGAGTTATGAAAAAAAATAATATAGCACTGAAAATCTGATGGGCAGCAATATATATAAGAGAAAAAAATATAGAAATATATTTATTTCCTCATTTCCCTGGTTCTTTTTTGGCCCTTTGTTTACTTGCAATAAAAACAATCCTTCCCCCCCCCCCCCCCCCCCCCACCCGCTCTGCAAAGGGAGTGGAGTGGCTACAAGAGCTGCCCTGAGTGACATGTCTGCCTGCTAGGAGAATCAGCAGCATGTTGTATGTGTAGGACTACAAGTCCCAGCTGTATAATGACACTGCTAAGGGAGTGGATACAAGAGCTGCCCTGAGTGACATGTCTGCCTGCTGGGAGAATCAGCAGCATGTTGTATGTGTAGGACTACAAGTCCCAGCTGTATAATGACACTGCTAAGGGAGTGGATGCAAGAGCTGCCCTAAGTGACATGTCTGCCTGCTGGGAGAATCAGCAGCATGTTGTATGTATAGGACTACAAGTCCCAGCTGTATAATGACACTGCTAAGGGAGTGGATACAAGAGCTGCCCTGAGTGACATGTCTGTCTGCTGGGAGAATCAACAGCAACTTGTAAGTGTAGAACTACAAGTCCCACTTGTATAATGACACTGCTAATACAACCAGGATCTTCCCCCTACTTTCTTGTGCAATGCTCTCTCTAGTTTGTCAGATCCTGTGCCCAGAATTGTCACTGCTGAGGCTAGCCAGTATGTGCAGCTGAAGGGGTTAAGAATAGAGTTGAGCGGACACCTGGATGTTCGGGTTCGAGAAGTTCGGCCGAACTTCCCGGAAATGTTCGGGTTCGGAATCCGAACCCGATCCGAACTTCGTCCCGAACCCGAACCCCATTGAAGTCAATGGGGACCCGAACTTTTCGGCACTAAAAAGGCTGTAAAACAGCCCAGGAAAGGGCTAGAAGGCTGCAAAAGGCAGCAACATGTAGGTAAATCCCCTGCAAACAAATGTGGATAGGGAAATGAATAAAAATAAAAATAAAATAAATAAAAATTAACCAATATCAATTGGAGAGAGGTCCCATAGCAGAGAATCTGGCTTCACGTCACCCACCACTGGAACAGTCCATTCTCAGATATTTAGGCCCCGGCAACCAGGCAGAGGAGAGAGGTCCCGTAACAGAGAATCTGTCTTCATGTCAGCAGAGAATCAGTTTGCATGTCATAGCAGAGAATCAGGCTTCACGTCAGCCACCACTGCAACAGTCCATTGGCATATATTTAGGCCCAGCACACAGGCAGAGGAGAGAGGTCCCGTAACAGAGAATCTGTCTTCATGTCAGCAGAGAATTAGTCTGCATGTCATAGCAGAGAATCAGGCTTCACGTCAGCCACCACTGCAACAGTCCATTGCCAGATATTTAGGCCCAGCACCCAGGCAGAGGAGAGAGGTCCCGTAACAGAGAATCTGGCTTCATGTCAGCAGAGAATCAGTCTGCATGTCATAGCAGAGAATCAGGCTTCACGTCAGCCACCAGTGCAACAGTCCATTGTCATATATTTAGGCCCAGCACCCAGGCAGAGGAGAGAGGTCCCGTAACAGAGACTCGAGCTTCATGTCAGCAGAGAATCAGTCTGCATGTCATAGCAGAGAATCAGGCTTCACGTCAGCCACCACTGCAACAGTCCATTGTCAGATATTTAGGCCCAACACCCAGGCAGAGGAGAGAGGTCCCGTAACAGAGAATCTGGCTTCATGTCAGCAGAGAATCAGTCTGCATGTCATAGCAGAGAATCAGGCTTCACGTCAGCCACCACTGCAACAGTCCATTGGCATATATTTAGGCCCAGCACACAGGCAGAGGAGAGAGGTCCCGTAACAGAAAATCTGTCTTCATGTCAGCAGAGAATCAGTCTGCATGTCATAGCAGAGAATCAGGCTTCACGTCAGCCACCAGTGCAACAGTCCATTGTCATATATTTAGGCCCAGCACCCAGGCAGAGGAGAGAGGTCCCGTAACAGAGACTCTGGCTTCATGTCAGCAGAGAATCAGTCTGCATGTCATAGCAGAGAATCAGGCTTCACGTCAGCCACCACTGCAACAGTCCATTGGCATATATTTAGGCCCAGCACCCATGCAGAGGAGAGAGGTCCCGTAACAGAGAATCTGGCTTCATGTCAGCAGAGAATTAGTCTGCATGTCATAGCAGAGAATCAGGCTTCACGTCAGCCACCACTGCAACAGTCCATTGGCATATATTTAGGCCCAGCACCCAGGCAGAGGAGAGAGGTCCCGTAACAGAGAATCTGTCTTCATGTCAGCAGAGAATCAGTCTGCATGTCATAGCAGAGAATCAGGCTTCACGTCAGCCACCAGTGCAACAGTCCATTGTCATATATTTAGGCCCAGCACCCAGGCAGAGGAGAGAGGTCCCGTAACAGAGACTCTGGCTTCATGTCAGCAGAGAATCAGTCTGCATGTCATAGCAGAGAATCAGGCATTGGAACAGTCCATTGGCATATATTTAGGCCCCGGCACCCAGACAGAGGAGAGGTTCATTCAACTTTGGGTAGCCTCGCAATATAATGGTAAAATGAAAATAAAAATAGGATTGAATGAGGAAGTGCCCTGGAGTACAATAATATATGATTAAGGGGAGGTAGTTAATGTCTAATCTGCACAAGGGATGGACAGGTCCTGTGGGATCCATGCCTGGTTCATTTTTATGAACGTCAGCTTGTCCACATTGGCTGTAGACAGGCGGCTGCGTTTGTCTGTAATGACGCCCCCTGCCGTGCTGAATACACGTTCAGACAAAACGCTGGTCGCCGGGCAGGCCAGCACCTCCAAGGCATAAAAGGCTAGCTCTGGCCACGTGGACAATTTAGAGACCCAGAAGTTGAATGGGGCCGAACCATCAGTCAGTACGTGGAGGGGTGTGCACACGTACTGTTCCACCATGTTAGTGAAATGTTGCCTCCTGCTAACACGTTGCGTATCAGGTGGTGGTGCAGTTAGCTGTGGCGTGTTGACAAAACTTTTCCACATCTCTGCCATGCTAACCCTGCCCTCAGAGGAGCTGGCCGTGACACAGCTGCCTTGGCGACCTCTTGCTCCTCCTCTGCCTTGGCCTTGGGCTTCCACTTGTTCCAATGTGACATTTGGGAATGCTCTCAGTAGCGCGTCTACCAACATGCGCTTGTACTCGCGCATCTTCCTATCACGCTCCAGTGCAGGAAGTAAGGTGGGCACATTGTCTTTGTACCGTGGATCCAGCAGGGTGGCAACCCAGTAGTCCGCACACGTTAAAATGTGGGCAACTCTGCTGTCATTGTGCAGGCACTGCAGCATGTAGTCGCTCATGTGTGCCAGGCTGCCCAGGGGTAAGGACAAGCTGTCCTCTGTGGGAGGCGTATCGTCATCGTCCTGCCTTTCCCCCCAGCCACGCACCAGTGATGGGCCCGAGCTGCGTTGGGTGCCACCCCGCTGTGACCATGCTTCATCCTCATCCTCCTCCACCTCCTCCTCATCCGCGTCCTCCTCGTCCTCCAGTAGTGGGCCCTGGCTGGCCACATTTGTACCTGGCCTCTGCTGTTGCAAAAAACCTCCCTCTGAGTCACTTCGAAGAGACTGGCCTGAAAGTGCTAAAAATGACCCCTCTTCCTCCTCCTCCTCCTCCTGGGCCACCTCCTCTTCCATCATCGCCCTAAGTGTTTTCTCAAGGAGACATAGAAGTGGTATTGTAACGCTGATAACGGCGTCATCGCCACTGGCCATGTTGGTGGAGTACTCGAAACAGCGCAACAGGGCACACAGGTCTTGCATGGAGGCCCAGTCATTGGTGGTGAAGTGGTGCTGTTCCGTAGTGCGACTGACCCGTGCGTGCTGTAGCTGAAACTCCACTATGGCCTGCTGCTGCTCGCACAGTCTGTCCAGCATGTTCAAGGTGGAGTTCCACCTGGTGGGCACGTCGCACATGAGGCGGTGAGCGGGAAGGCCGAAGTTACGCTGTAGCGCAGACAGGCGAGCAGCGGCAGGATGTGAACGCCGGAAGCGCGAACAGACGGCCCGCACTTTATGCAGCAGCTCTGACATGTCGGGGTAGTTGTGAATGAACTTCTGCACCACCAAATTCGGCTAGTCCCAGAGCTGCAACGAGATTTCGCCCATTATCGCACACCAACAGGCCGGGCTTGAGGCTCACCGGCAGCAACCACTCGTCGGTCTGTTGTTCTATACCCCGCCACAACTCCTGTGCGGTGTGGGGCCTGTCCTCCAAACATATGAGTTTCAGAATGGCCTGCTGACGTTTACCCCGGGCTGTGCTGAAGTTGGTGGTGAAGGTGTGTGGCTGACTGGATGAGCAGGTGGAAGAAGAGGAGGAGGAAGCTGAGGAGGTGGCAACAGGAGGCAAAGAATGTTGCCCTGCGATCCTTGGCGGCGGAAGGATGTGCGCCAAACAGCTCTCCGCCTGGGGCCCAGCTGCCACTACATTTACCCAGTGTGCAGTTAGGGAGATATAGCATCCCTGGCCGTGCTTACTGGTCCACGTATCTGTGGTTAGGTGGACCTTGCCACAGATGGCGTTGCGCAGTGCATACTTGATTTTATTGGATACTTGGTTGTGCAGGGAAGGCACGGCTCTCTTGGAGAAGTAGTGCCGGCTAGGAACAACATACTGTGGGACAGCAAGCGACATGAGCTGTTTGAAGCTGTCTGTGTCCACCAGCCTAAATGACAGCATTTCATAGGCCAGTAGTTTAGAAATGCTGGCATTCAGGGCCAGGGATCGAGGGTGGCTAGGTGGGAATTTACGCTTTC
The DNA here is from genome assembly GCF_014858855.1 of Bufo gargarizans. Lineage (NCBI taxonomy): Eukaryota > Metazoa > Chordata > Amphibia > Anura > Bufonidae > Bufo > Bufo gargarizans. The sequence continues at coordinate 536,894,731 of NC_058081.1, forward strand.
TCTCAAATGTTTGTGAGATGGAGAGCTGAACGCTGCCGTGTGACATGGTTGAGATGCTTGGTGACGGAGGTGGTGGTGTTGGTGGTACATCCCCTGTTTGCTGGGCGGCAGGTGCCAACGTTCCTCCAGAGGCGGAGGAAGAGGCCGAGGCGGCAGCAGCAGAAGAGGCCGAGGCGGCAGCAGCAGAAGAGGTAGCAGGGGGAGCCTGAGTGACTTCCTTGTTTTTAAGGTGTTTACTCCACTGCAGTTCATGCTTTGCATGCAGGTGCCTGGTCATGCAGGTTGTGCTAAGGTTCAGAACGTTAATGCCTCGCTTCAGGCTCTGATGGCACAGCGTGCAAACCACTCGGGTCTTGTCGTCAGCACATTGTTTGAAGAAGTGCCATGCCAGGGAACTCCTTGAAGCTGCCTTTGGGGTGCTCGGTCCCAGATGGCGGCGGTCAGTAGCAGGCGGAGTCTCTTGGCGGCGGGTGTTCTGCTTTTGCCCACTGCTCCCTCTTTTGCTACACTGTTGGCTCGGTCTCACCACTGCCTCTTCCTCCGAACTGTGAAAGTCAGTGGCACGACCTTCATTCCATGTGGGGTCTAGGACCTCATCGTCCCCTGCATTGTCTTCCACCCAGTCTTGATCCCTGACCTCCTGTTCAGTCTGCACACTGCAGAAAGACGCAGCAGTTGGCACCTGTGTTTCGTCATCAGAGACGTGCTGAGGTGGTATTCCCATGTCCTTATCATGAGGAAACATAAGTGGTTGTGCGTCAGTGCATTCTATGTCTTCCACCGCTGGGGAAGGGCTAGGTGGATGCCCTTGGAAAACCCTGCCAGCAGAGTCTTCAAACAGCATAAGAGATTTTGGCGGCTACTGGGACCTGAGGTAGTTGGTACACTAGGACGTGTGGATGTGGCAGAACGGCCACGTCCTCTCCCAGCACCAGAGGGTCCACTAACACCACCACGACCATGTCCACGTCCGCGTCCCTTACTAGATGTTTTTCTCATTGTTATCGTTCACCACAACAACAAAAATATTATTTGGCCCAATGTATTGAATTCAAATTCAGGCCTTTTTTTACAGACACCTAACACTATCTGGCTATCTATTTAGGTACCGTATTACACTAATACAGGCACAGCAGTAACCACAGATTTAGCTGACTATGAATTTGAGGCCTAGTATTTAGGCGCTGGGTGACAGGTATACGTTTACTGACAGAATTAGACTGGGATATGGCCAAAAAATAACCACACTATTGATGGTTAAATGCACTTGGTGTGACAGCTTGACCAACCACACTACTGAGGGTTAAATGCACTTGGTGACAGGCGCAGCTTGCCCCTGATGTAGTATATGGCCAAAAAATCAACAGACTATTGCTGGTTAAATGCACTTGGTGTGACAGCTTCACCCTGATGTAGGCTTTAGCCAAAAAACAACCACACCATTGAGGGTTAAATGCACTTGGTGACAGCTTGCCCCTGATGTAGTATATGGCCAAGAAATAAACAGACTATTGCTGGTTAAATGCACTTGGTGTGACAGCTTCACCCTGATGTAGGATTTAGCCAAAAAACAACCACACCATTGAGGGTTAAATGCACTTGGTGGCAGCTTGTGCTGGCGCAACACAAGACACAAAATGGCCGCCGATCACCCCAGAAAAAAGTGACTGAAAAACGCTCTGGGCAGCCTAAAAACAGTGAGCAATTCAATAGCAGCAGTTCAATCATCCACAGCTGCAGATCGATCTCTGAATGAAGTCTTTTAGAGGAGTTAATCACTGCCTAATCTCGCCCTAACGTCGCAGCTGCAACCTCTCCCTACGCTAATCAGAGCAGAGTGACGGGCGGCGCTATGTGACTCCAGCTTAAATAGAGGCTGGGTCACATGGTGCTCTGGCCAATCACAGCCATGTCAATAGAAGGCATGGCTGTGACGGCCTCTTGGGGCAAGTAGTATGACGCTTGTTGATTGGCTGCTTTGCAGCCTTTCAAAAGGCGCCAAGAAAGCGACGAACACCGAACCCGAACCCGGACTTTTACGAAAATGTCCGGGTTCGGGTTCGCTCATCCCTAGTTAAGAATCTAACCCTGGGTTCACACCTGAGCGTTTTACAGCGCGTTCCTACGCGCTGTAAAACGCTCAACAAGGAGAAACCAATGATTCCCTATGGAAATGGTTCACATCTGGGCGTTTTACAAAACGCCCTATGCTCAAAAAAGTACATGAGCTTCTTTGGGGCGTTTTTTCGCGCGTTCCCGTACATAGACATTCGGGAACGCGCGACAATGGGCGTTCGCTTGTCTCTTTATGCGCGTTTGTAAACGCCGGTACAATCGCGCATACAGAGTGCTCCTTTCGGAACGCTCAGGTGTGAACCCAGCCTTAGGAGAGAGAGAGCAGACGGCAGTGAAGGGGGGCATGGCCAGCAAAGTGAAAACGACCTTTATCAGAACAGGGAGAGAAGCTGACATCACAGGTCATGTGACCCTCAATGAAATATGAGAAACCAGCCACTGGAGATAAAGTGAGTGAATTGGAAAGTTGTTATATTTGCTTAGTTAGGAACATAGAAAGAACAAAAGAATAACTCGGATAACCCCTTTAAAGTATAACTGTCGTATATTTTTATTTTTTTTTACTTTTCACTGTGTACTCAATTACCCCTTAATTCTACAGTTTTGTTCCCTGTACTGCCTACTTTTACCTGTGCTTAAAATGCAGGGTCCGTCTATGTGTTGAAGGACGGAGGATGCAGAAGCACGCAGCATGCAAGGTCAGATTACTGACAGCCAGGGACTGTAAGTAATGTGGGATTCCTGTGGGATTCCTCTTCAGTTGTGACAATCATCAGATGTAAATTGTTCCATTAGTCTGTATAGAAATCACTATATCACAGTCCAGTGCTGCCACCTAGTGGCCTAAACTGGGATATACTAGGGATAGCCTAGTACAGGCTGCGGCTTATTTATAGAACATGGTGCTTTTCCCGATCTCTGCTGGAGAAAAGCGCGCCTGAAGAGAAATCCCACACTTCTGGTTTTTAACACTCTCAGATGTCGTGAGTGAGAGGAATTTATTGCTGTGAGGGGAGGGGGCATGTGGCGAATTCTGGGGCAATAAAGGTGAAGAACTATTGCATTTTGGGCGGCATAATAGGGGTTGGATAACCCTTTTAACCATTAACATACCGGAGGTTCTTTAATTTTTGCATTTTCATTTTTCTTCCCTATCTTCCTTGAGCCATAACTTTTTATTTTTCCATTCACATATCCATATGAGGGCTTATTGTTTGCGGTACAAGTTGTACTTTAATATGGCATACAATGTAGTGGGAAGCAGGCAAATAATTCCAAATGGGGTGGAATTGAAAAAAAATAAGATTTCTCCACCATTTTACGGATTTTTACGGTGTTCCCTTTGCGGCAAAACTGACCTGTTCCCTTCATTCTCTGGGTCAGTAGGAATACTAAGGGGGTGTGGGAGCCAGGGCAGGTGTTGGGATGGGCCTGGGTGGGTAGTGGGCAGAGTTAGGGGGCCCAATTCAGATTCTTGCTATGGGACCCAATGATTTCTATGCATGCCCCTGGTGCAGCTATATGGTATTGCTGGCCGTACCTACTTTTGTTGGCCATGCCTTCTGTTAATTTCTAAGTTTCATTATATACTGGTTATGCTGTTTATTTTAAGTGTACAAACATGCTTAGAAGATATACGACTGGCCATACACATTAGATTAATGCTCGCTGTACCTGTTGATTTCAGCGGGTTCAGTCAACCATTTTATGGTATAGGGCCTCCTAATTCTTCACAGATGGCTGATGGGGAGATAAAGATCAGGAATGCTGGATTTCAATTCCTAAATCGTAGTTCTCTGTAGATAAGCTGCTGTCAGATGTGTCTGGAAATGGCTTCACAGGAGGAATAGGAAATAGAACCATTTTGAGAATCTGATATTGGCAAGGAAGCCATATCCCTTTCACTACATATGCATCATCGGCCAAGCTGAACATGCATTGTATGAACGAATCAGAAGACTGAAAAATGGTTCTGCCGACAGTTATCTCATGTATTTTCCCAGCTCCAGACATTTCATATTTACATAATTAGTTCTGCTCCTCCTTCAAAAAACTAACATTTTTGAAAGATAAATACATTTTTTTTTTACCAAGCACTCCTTGTTCCCAAGCCACCAGTGTGTTCTATCTTGGACACAATCCAGGAATGTTGTTCTGTCCTTGATACATGTTACCCTGTAGTGTGGGTGTGTCGTTTGTCATCCAGGTAAACCTATCTATTCTCCAATAACTAGACTGTATGAGAAGTTTGTAGAACATAAAAAAAGAGCCTCTAGGAGCAAAGGGGGCGTTACCGTTACTCCTAAAGTCTCTGCTTTCTCTGCAACTGTCGTGCCCTCTGCCATTTGATTGAGGCAGTGAAAACGTCATTGGGTCTGGCCCTCTCAATCAAGGTGGAGAGGGCACAGCATATGCAGAAAGAGCAGAGCCTCTAGGTGTAACGGCAACGCACTCGTTGCTCCTAGAGGCTAAATTTGCATATATTAAAACTTCATTTTTCTCACCAGTGTTGGCACATATGAAGATGGGAACAATCCAGATGCCTTCAGCTGCCAAGCACACATGTGACAGGTTAGCCAGTTTCATAGGTACAGATCTGCTGACAGATGCTGATGATACTCAGATGGTGGCACCTACCTCAGGTTTAGAGCACAGTACACCGTACAGTAAGTGGGTACCCCTACCCCTGAAGTGACCACTAGGTGAAGGTACCCCCTCCTCTGTTCTTAACTGGTGTCTACGCAACTCAGCATAAACATAAAGAGATTGCTTGTAAATTATACCTGCCACCATCTTTCCTCCAAAAGCCTCACTCACCTTGACTGTGAGTTCTGAAAATATATTACTGAACATATCATTTGATAAGCAGATCCTGTACCACTCCCAGTTAAGTAAAGAACGTTCTGTAACAATGCATGTCAATGTTGCTATGTGTTCCTGTGGCACCGATATACACTTAGCATTATTAATAGGATGAGTCTCTTCAAAGAAATTCCAAAGCCATCTGTGATGATACCAATGATACCAATAGTGCTGCCATGCTAAACATGCCCATTGACCATGTTTGATAAACTGAATGTGCCACTGATGGACTGGATAGGAGGACATCGCTCAGCTAAAAGCTGCCCTATCAACCAATATGGACGGACCACTATGTCCACCACTATGTGAAGGTGCTGGAAATGTGACAACCCATACACCTGGTAAAAGACTTCCGAGCTGCAAGGGTGGCCACTGGCCAGTGGAAACAGGCTGTTGCTAAAGTAGAGATGCCTACAGCTGAGGCTTTGTTTCCATGTCGTACACACAATCACAACAACGTGACAACATAACCCTTACTGAATGAGCCAAGGAGCATTTAAAAATGGGCCCACTCATAGGTGAGGATCAACTATCAGGGAAGCCCCCTATTTTCAAGTGTTTCTTTTGATTGGACCGCGCTGCCTCAGAAGTCACAGGAAATCCACAATCGAAGCCAGCAAGATGATCACGGACATGGGGAAGCAAACAGGCCAGTCAAAGCCTCTCCTCCTCTCCTTTCCAAGCTTCTATGGAACACCAAAATTGCATCCAATTGTGGAGTACCGTCATGCAAATTGGAGTAAAAAATGGTTTTATTATACTCACAATGTACAAGTATATATAGGCAGTATACAATGGATCAATCACCCTATTTTCAAGTTATTATAAACTTCAAACTGGTAGCTTACCTGACACAAGGTGGGAAGTGACCACCATGGCCAGCAGACTTTTCAGCCTCAAAAGCATCCCTGAAAGCATATTATTTGACCCATATTTCATCCTGAAAGCAGCACATCTACCAATTACCGTGTTGAGAATCACCACAATTTATACTGAACTTTTTGGCTACTTGCTACCATTTAAAGCAATATATGTTGGCACAGACTCTGAGAAAGTTGGCATACGCATTCACATGTATGTGCTCTATGAATTAGATATGTTTGATGTGGTAAGGGTTGCCAGAGGTTCTGAAGTTGCAGTAGATACTGGAGTGCCTGTGGAAGGGAGCCAGGGTGCCCTACTTGGCAAAGGTGCCACAGGTATTCCTGCCAGGCACAGAAAGAGAGCTACTAAGAAAATCCAACCCCAGGATATATGAACTTGTTTTGCACCTTTGCACTTCGTTCATACGTGGACTTTTTCTTATGCAGATTTTATACAGTTGTTATATGGGATATTTAAAGAAAGATTTAATGAAGAATTGAAGCAATATTTTGAAGTGTCCTGTTTTCTATGGATCATATGAACATTGCTCCTAAAACTCACATCTGAGGGGCAGTTTACACATAAAAACAATGTGAAAAAATGATATTGAGGTGTGAAAAGCTCATATATACCACAGGTGTGTACATCAACCATAGGGTGCAACTGACACACAAGTCCAATTAATGAGGGCAGCATATTTAGGTGACAGATCTGCTTCAGCTTCTGAGGAGTTACACAAGAGAAAAATAACAAATTCAACAACACTACAATTTTTCTGGCAGCAGACATGACCAAATTTACAAAACTAGTAGAATAATATATGTGAGCTTGGTGCATGCTCTTCACTTATCAAATCTGTTAAAGGACGTACTCTACAATTTATGGCAGGCGAATGTTGTTCTTTTGTGTAGGAAATGTTGCCTGTCATTTATAAATTTGAAGCACACCACAAACGGTTAAATGTCATCCCCAAGGCTAGTTTCACACTAGCGCTAACATCTTTCATCATATCCAGCATAACCAGATACTACCTTTCTCTGCCAGAGCCCATTGACTTTAATGGGACCGGCAGAGATTTGGCCTGTTTCTCGCATTAATGCTGGGATTCGACTGGACAAATTCCTGTGCTTGCAGGGCGGCGTGAAGCTATATAAGACATGGCACACATGCTTGCGCCACTTCTAAGAGTAAAGTCATTGTGATTACTTATAAAAACGTTTTTTGTGATCTTTACAAAACCACAAATAAAGTTTGGCTGAAGTTGCTATTTAACCCTTTACAATTGTATAATTTGATAGTGTATGATGTACATAGGTTTCTGTGCAGTCCACATTATACTGTAAAAGGAGTTAGACCAAATGATAAACTCCGCTCTGCAGCTTAAGGCCTCTTGCACAAGAACGTAATGCACGAACACCCACCGTGGGGCAGCCGCAGCGGATTGCGTACCCATTCACTTTAATGGGTCCGCGATCCGGCCGTTCCACAAAAAGATAGGACATGTTCTATCTTTTTGCGGAACGGAAGTACAGGACGAAACCCCACGGAAGCACTCCGTAGTGCTTCCATAAGGTTCCGTTCCGTGCTTCCATTCCGCATCTCCGGATTTGCGAACCCATTGAAGTGTATGGGTCTGCATCCGTGATGCGGAATGCACACAGAACGGTGCCCGTGTATTGCGGATCCGCAAATGCGGTCCGCAATACAGCCACAGAGCGCACACGTTCGTTATGCAATAAGCCTAAGGGTAACTGCAGACAATGTGAATTATGTGCAGTTTTTCAACGCAGATTACATGCTAGAGTCATAAGAAATTTAGGATCCTCTGTATGCTGCAGTTGGATAAGAAGAAGTAAGAATTCTGTATAGTCTGGGTGCCAGACATGGCAGGAATACCTTGCAGGAGCAGGGGCGGCACTGGAAGGGTGGATGCTGATGTGAGGTTGAATCAATCACTACAGAATTCACTTTGGCTAATGCCCCCCCCCCCCCCCCCCTCTTAGCCCCTGATCACCTCTTTCTCTCTCCTTAGAGGGTGTGTCCTCTCCCCCTCCACTTGTTAGAGGGCTGGCCACAAGGAGGAGGGGGATTAATACTTTGTCTGCTCTTCATCCAAACACTTGATAGCAGAATTCCAGACTGAAGGACGACTACGTAAAAAGAGACTTGCATGTGGTGAGTAACAAGGGTGTAACTGCTGATCTACGCTAATACACAGATAAAGATGTCTTCTCTATGTCTTCTGTGTCTGACCCACAACAATCCTGGAAGCTTTCAAGTCCATTGTACTAGCTCTAGATGTGATCTGTTTGCTGTATTCCCTAAGGAGTAGAAGTTATTAGCTTCTCTGTGTTGTAAATATTAACTGTAGTAAAGTTGTAGGAACTTTTGTTCTTCTGTTGGCCAGGCTGTTTATGTTTGTTTTGGCTTTTTTATGCTATCACAATGTTTGTGATCGGAAAGCTGATGATCAGCTCAATGGAAGGACGTCTGAAAGTGTATCCTCTGATGGTTAGAACATAGTTAACTTGGTTGTTTAAAGTGATATAGCATGAGAGTGGCATTTCACATTATGTCAATTCTAAAAAGTCGTTACCACTAGTGATCAGCGGCATAGGCAATATTCAAATTCGCAATATTTTACAAATATTTGGCCGAATATTCGCCATAAATTTGCAAATTAGAGAATTTGTGATCTCCAGTCATTGTTTACTTGATTGTGGAAAACGGCAATGTAATATATTCGCGATAAATTCGCGATTACAATATTCAAAACTATTTGCAAATACAAATATATAGCACTATATTCTAAATATTTGCGAATTCTCGAAGTGGCGATACTCGCAATGAAAATTCGTGATTTGAATATTCGAGCTCAACACTAGTTACCACTTGGGTAACTATTACATACAGAAGTACTCTGTGTACATGATGTCCCCAGATGGATGCCCGTCTAGACACCTGCAAACAGACGTTGTAGTATAAAGTAAACTACCACATACTGGATCGGTACATGTCACTTGATGGTGGCATCTGGAGTTGCTAAACACCAGCCCAAAAATATTCAGACTGCTGCTTAGAAAGCATGGTGAAATCAAAAAATGATTCCATAGAGAGTCTGTAGGACGTCTGCAATTTTTTTTTTGTTACTTAAAGATTGCCTTTAACATAGAAAACATGTTTTCCCATATATACCAGAAATGAACCTTTGTAACCGCAATCTTTTTTGCACCAAAATAGTTTATTACAATCAACTATAATTTGTATTAATAAAAAGTAAGAATAAAAAATTGTACAGTTTGATAATACAAAATTCAAAAAAGTTCATTGACCGTTGCTGATAATTGCGTAATTATATAAGTTGTCAGTTGTAAATGAATGTGAACTGCCATATGTAGATTCTAAGTCAAGGATTCCGGACATGTTTGCCCTGGTGCAGGTAATAGTGTGTATTCTCAGCTCAGTGCTGGGTTGCCAACCAGAATTTTTCTTTTTTCTGGGCAAGTTATCCAAAAAACTACATACAGCCAACATTTTTATGTACAAATTGGAAAACCATAATAAATAATAAAGACTAGAAGTAGTATAGGTCTATAGATCAATATACTGATACAAAAAAACATTACCAATATTTACTGGAAACTGTCAATAATAATCACCACAAAAAGCACAGACACATCTATTTTTTTCAAGGACACAGGAAAAAGAATTGTTATTTTTAAGGACTGTCTAGAAATGTATAGATGGTTGGCAACCCTGGCTCAGTCATTTATGGCATAGTCAAAGGATAGCAATCAGTAGAATGAAGGTCCAGTAACATTCTGTATCTCCCACAGACATGAATGGAGAGGGCCACACAGAAAAGTGGTCACCTATCCAATAAACATGGTGGGCGGGAAATGGAATCTAGGGGGAACTGGAGCCCAAGTCTCCCAACTGGTGAGGGGGTCCCAGCAAGAACGTAAACAATGTACTGCTTTCACATTTATAGCCATCTACCTGAGACACTTTTTTCCTACAATATCTATGAGCTATCACATCGGCTGCAGTATGAGGCCATGAGACGTTAATGAGGTATTTAATAACATATACAAGCACAAAACTACAGGCCCATGGTGACTTCTCATGCCTCTAATCCTTTACCATAGTGGGACATCTCAGCTCATTGTAAGAAGTTGCGTTACAATTTGTGATACTTCAGGTTGGAGTCGCTTAGCTTAATTAACATATTTAATATTATGCTTTCTTAAAGACACGTGAAGATTCTCCACTACTGGCATGGATAGTTGAGATTTCATTGTGATTCCCGATAATAACAGAAGGGGCCTTAGCTATGAAAACAGATGAGAACTTGCCCTCAGAAAGCAATCACATCTCCGATTTTACAGACCCAAATTTAAAACGGAGAAAAAATTATCTGAAAGGTTGTCAAAGACCAATCTGAAAATACTAAATATACATAGCTCCATGAGATCACAAATAATGTCCAAAACATTTCCACAGTGAATAGTTCTATGTTGAGTTTATGCTTTTTTACGCTATTATTTGGTTCATATGCTGGTAATGACTGTGTTAAAAATACCTAAACATAGGTTCATATATATTGTCCATGGAATATAAGCACTGTGTATAAGTGTACACTGCCTATATGCAATCTACTACACATTGCGTCATGTTGGTTCACTAGTACACAAGCTACCGTGCTATTAGTTTTTTATCAAGTTGTGTGTGTGTGGGATACTATTTTATTTCCGCTCTACGTGTTATATTGTAGCTACCTGGGAAAAGTTTGACTTACCTTTGTGTAAACTAAGTGTGCTTGTTTTCTGATAAAGCTTGTTATTAGTGACGTGTGCCAGAACAAATCCTGAATCCCAAACCAGGGAAACAAAGAGCTGCCAATATTAATGACCTGGGTCTAGATTTGCTGTATTCCTAAGGGTCTATTCACATGTCTGCAAGTGTTTTGCTGTCCGCAAATTGCCGATCTGCAGAACACGGACACCGGCAATGTGCGTTCCGCATTTTGTGGACCGCACATGGCCAGCACTATAATAGAAATACCTTTACTTGTTGTCCTAGTCTGCGGACAAGAATAGGACATGTTCTATTTTTTGAAAATGAATGGGTCCTCACTCCTCACCCGTTCCGCAAAATTGCGGAACGGATGCGGACCCATAATGCGGACATGTGAATGGACCCTAAGGCTACATGCACATGACCGTGCAGTTTTTTGCGGTCCGCAAACCGCGCATCCGCAAAAAACGGAAGCCGTCCGTGTGCCTTCCGCAAGTTGCGGAACAGAACTGGCGGCCCATTGTAGAAATGCCTATTCTTGTCCACAAAACGGACAAGAATAGGACATGCTATATTTTTTTTGCGGAGCCACGGAACGGTGCAACAGATGTGGACATCACACGGAGTGCTGTCCGCATCTTTTGCGGCCCCATTGAAGTGAATGGGTCCGCACCCGAGCGGCAAAAAATGCGGCTAGGGTGCGAACCACAAAAACGGTTGTGTGCATGAGGCCTTAAGCAGTTATGCAAAACTCCTGCATCCTAGCTTGTGTACATAGGTTACACTGGTAGAAATGGGCAAAAGGTTGATATCTTATCTTCTTTGTGGTTTGGTTTCACAGATAATAGTTATTGCAGTCATTGCTATTATTATTCACACGATCATAATTGTTTTGTGATCCGCAAACCAAGGATCTGCTAAACATGGATACCGGTTGTGTGCGCGCTGCATCACGGTGCAGACCTACTGACTTTAATAGATCCGTGGTCCGCATGGACATGGCCTACATTCAGATGCCCAACGGCACAGGTTTAGAGTAGGACCTTAGTCTATGTATGGTGTTTGCATCTATTGTGTTAGTGCATTATGTCCTATAGTTTGCCTCAAGATGCGGACCAGTGATGGCCAGTTCGCATTGTTCGCCCGCGAACATATGCGGGCTGCCATCTTTTTTCACAAGTCCGGCGAGGCACAGGTAAGCCCTTTTCAGACCGGCTCGCAACACAGGCACAGGTAAGGGCTTACCTGTGCCTCGCCGGACTTGTGAAAAAGGATGGCAGCCCACATATGTTCGCGGGCGAACAATGCGAACTGGCCATCACTGATGCGGACCACAGACCCATAAACGTTAATGGGTCTGCACCATGATGTGGCATGCACGAGGATGGTATTTGTCTTTTGCAGATTCACGGTCATATGAATCTGCATGTATACAGCTGCTTTACGACCGTCACAATGCGGTTTTCTACCAATGGCCCAGCCTTGAACTGGTTAAACTGAGTGCGCACAGTAACATATATTCAAAATCTCCTATAGTATAAAGACGCAAAACGGTGAATCTACCAATTATGGGTAATAATTTTTGTGGCTGCTAAAATGTTCAGAGATGTTTAGAATAAAGACATTGCATTGAACAAACCATTTGCGTCCTGCTTTTATACATTTTACCCACATGGTGTAAAAAAAGGACTTTCTGATAAGCGATTTTGGGTATTGAAGGAAAAAGTTTGGGAAGCAGCGTGGTAGAACTTTCCATGGCACAGAGAAGAAAACAGAAGTAGCCAGCATTCCTTATGTTTGTGAAGTGATCCTTTACTGTCTGACATTTCATTAGTTCTCTATGTGGGAGGACTGGAAGGACAATGCTTTATGGTAACCAGTGAAAACTTCGATCCTGTAAAGATTTATGGTTCAGGTCTGACCCTGGAACATCTGCAGAATTCTATTCTCCTGTTAGATGGAACCAGTTCAAGGATGTGCACTGCCTGGAAATAACCTTAAACTGGACAGAAATCGCTGGTCATTCTAGCCCAAACTGAATGTGCCTTGTAAATCCTGTTCCTGGAATGTCTGATGAGATAATAGTAAGAATAGGCAACCCGGGGAAAGAATAACATTCATGTACAATGTCAGTGATACCACAAGGGCGAAAGTGATAAGAGGGTGGAATTCAAAGAAACGTGACGCAGATCCATGTACTGAACCCAGCAGATTAATACAAGAGATTAGCATGAATCACGGCTGTGGTCAGTGCTTCTGGCACAAATACAACCTCCATATAATGTACATCACATTGATACCCTAAGCACAAGGGCAATGTAGAGGTTCTCTAACGAAAAATATAGCGTAATTCTTTCCAGCATGGTGGCATGGTAAGGGCAAGCTACCCTGTTCTGAATTCATATTACCTACACAGCTAAAGGAGTTTTCTGGGACTTCAGTATTGATAGCCTATCTTTGGGATAGGTCCTCAATATCTAAGCAGTGGGGGTCTGACGTCCGCCACCCCCACTGATCAGCTGTTTGAAGAGGCCGTGGTGCTCTAGTGAATCCTGCAGCCTTCTCACAGCATACAGCGCACACCGCCGTACGTTTTATATCAGCTGTGCTTGGTATTCAAGCTCAGGCCCATTCACTTGAATGCATCTGAGTTGCAAATAGGCCACATGACCAATGAGTGCAATGTCACTGACTTAGGAAGAGGCCGAAGTGCGCGTCGGAGCACCATGGACTCTTCAAACAGCTGATCAGAAGGCATGTCGGGAGTCAGAACCCCACTGATCGGATATTGATGACCTACCCTGAGGGTAAGCTATCAATATTGGACTCCCCTTTAACTTGAATGATTCTTTTAAAGGGTACCACTCAGGAGACGTGTGCACAGTCTTATGCCCAATGCAGGGCCTGAGGGGTGGTGTGTGACACAGGACTTGCACTAGGCATAATTCAGTGGGGTAGATTTACAAGTAAAATGTACAAGAATTCTTGCTCATAATACTGAGAACTGTCACTGTACATATGTCACCATATGACGTGTTTCACCAGACTGACCTATGTAATCCTACTATTTGTACGTTTTCTCAATGCCATGTACACATATTTCTGTAATAGTCTCCATCCAACCTATTTTTTCTCTTAAAGGGACACTCCCATCTTATAATGTTATGGCATATCGTAAGGATACACCATAACATTATGATTATTAGGGTCTGATCTCGGAGATCCCATGAGTACTAGTAACAGAGGTCCCAGTGCTGCAAGCCCCAGAGGAGCGGAGGATGGGAGTGGTAATGGCTCTGTCTGCAATAATTATAATTAAAAGTGGCAATCCTCACACCGATGCTCCCTAGGGCCAGGGCAGTGATAGGAGGGTGCACTCTTTCATCCCTCTGGCCCCAGCCTGATGTTGGGGCTCCTGTCTGATGGTAGTTGGGGTGCCCTTGGTGTTGTACAGGTGCAAGGCAGGAGATGTAGGTGCTGTGGCCAGCAAATGGTGCTGGAGTCCCTCTCTACTAAAGTGCAGAATGGGATTTGTAGTACATCCAACAGCATCAAGTCACAGTTGAAAAATAAATCACAGTGCATTCTCTTCCCAATAGCTGTATATAGGCAAATAGCACCAATGATGATAATAGGAGTAGCAATCCCTGAGCTACTTCTAAACGCTTTGCAACCTTTCCAACATGGTGACAGGCAAGCAAAACTCTCAAAAATACGTTTTTCAGTTACCATGGTGGGATGCAAATCCTACAAAAGGTCAGCCAACTCTTTATATAAGCGTGAAAAGGTGCCATTAACTGTGTCCATTTTACAAGCAGAAAAATCTATATCGGCCATAAATACTGAATACATTTCTAGTACACATGGCCATGTGATCCTGGACAGTCTATGAATGTCTTCTCCAGCTTTCCCTCAGCGATTGTTCTCTCAACAAGAATGATGTTTCTCCTGCAGCTGAACAGGCATCTGCCCTTAACAGCAGGCAAAACTAAACTGATGTGGCTGATGCAATCCTAACTAGAAAGCTTCTCCCTCAGATGGGAAAGCTAGCTCCCTCTGCTGAGTCAGAAAAAAAACATTAAATAAACAGTGCCACCTACACACAGCTTTTGGAATACATACAAAACATAACACAGAGCATGAACAGATTAAATAAAATAAAATAAAGTACCAACAATTTGCAAGTACCCTGTTCTGGGATACTGCACCAGTATATCGGCACATGAACTGGGACTGACATACCATACCAGAAACATAGTACTGACAAGTGTGGTGTTGTTTCTAGAAAAAATGACCTTTTCTTGTAACCCTGTACAACCCATTTAATAGTAATGTTGTAATATTTGGAAGGCACACAATGAAAAAATGAAAAAAAAGAAGAAAAACAAATATCCAGGAACTCTTCCAAGGTATTTCTGTCCAGTGTACCAAGGCGTCTTTGTTTTCCTGTTAAACATTTCTTGTATTTTGAGCTATCATGCATCCCGTGCCAGAAAGCCCTACACTGTTAAACATTGTAATTAGCGGCAAGCCTCCTAGGTCCAGAAGGTATTAATAGCTTCTTCATTAGTCTAACGGAACTCGGAGGTAGTGCATGACTTAGCCTAGTTGAGGATGACGCTTCTTCCTTTTTCATTTCCCAGATGGCTTTATAACAAAATGTTATATTTGACAAGCTAAAGTGATAATCTTCAGTGGTTGACGTGTTTCAATATTATATTTCTCACGGCTACTTAATTTCCTATTATACAGCCATGGTATATAGGAGTGTTTTATCAGGTAGGTTTGTCATAAATTTTCCAAATATGCTAATCCTGCACCAGGGGGGAGCAATAAATCTTACAACGTCAAATAGCTGACTGTCCCTAACATGAGCTCCATGCTATAAAAGCAAAATGATTTGTGGAGCCAGAGGACTCACCTAGACTACCGATTTAGCATTTTTCACTATTTGCAAATTACAGTTAGATTTTCCATTAATGAAACCATCCACATGGCAGATTCCGTGTTTCCAAGACTCCAATCTGCATAGTACAACCGGAGAAATGTGCACGAAAATGCTGCAAAGGAAAACCAATCTCTAGTTTGCTTTACATTTCCTAACTGTGCAAGACTGTGTAAAAATCCACAGAACTCTTAGGGGCACATTTATTAAGGCCAGTATTTTAGACGCCGGTCTTAATAAGCCGCTGCGCCCAAGTTATGTAGAGGCCGGCGCCTCGTATCCAGCGCCGATTCTAAATGTAAAGCAGCTTCCTTGCTGTCTTACATTTAGACCATTTTCTACACATAAAACAGGCATAGAAAATGATGCATGACACGGGCCTGCCGGTCCCTTTCTCTGCCCACGCCCCCTTTTTTAGACCTGGCGTGAGCAGAGAAGAAGTCGCAGATTCTGCCACAACATGGAGTGCGACAGAATCTGCGACAGATATACGACACCGTGCTTTGGGACATGAGTTAGGATGAGTGAACTAATTCTAAATCCTCCATTTTTGAAAATTTGCTTGGCTTTTGAATCTGAATCTTTGGTTATTTGATTTGAGTGAATTTTACAGAGAGGGAAAGAGAAAGTTACAGAGAGAGCAAAGAAAAAAAATATTTTTCAAATTAATTAATAAAAAAGTGAGAATCGAGAGAAAAATAAGGGTCCTACGAGACCTCAGAGTGTCAAACACAAATTTGAAGGCCAATTGGATCACTTTTGATTTGGGTAGAATTGATTCAGACTCGAATCGGTTGACCAACTCTACTGAATCAAACCCAAATCAAATTTTTAAGTGATTTGTTAATCTCTAATAAGGGGGTTTCATGCAACCGTAATGCTGCTGAATTGTAATGTCTCTATTACTACCACAATCCCATGGGTCTACTTCACAAAACTTAGATCACCATAGATATTTCAGATTGCTTCAGTAGAACTGCTGGAGGTCCCATTAAGGCTTCTGAGTCCAGCAATATACAGAATCTACACCCCTGCAGGATGCCTGGGTGCACTAAAGGAGAGATTTATGAAGCCATTTATTAATGTAGGTGTAGTTGGGGTTAGTTTTTACACTGGAGTTGCTATGTGCACCCGCGCCAAATTTATGAATATGCAGAATGGCATTAATACATTTGGTGCAAGTGCAATGCAGATGTGCCTATTTTTACCAAAAGTACACCTGGGGGATAACTGGCATGGAGTTTCAAATTTTTAAAAAGTGGCATTGCATAAATGTGACATAAAAGGGATCTACTGTGAAATCCCGGATCACTTTTCACTCCACTTTTGAAAGTGGTGCAGGAAGGTGCAGTTCTCAAAATGTCAAAAACTTTTGCTCTTATCCCTGCATGTGACAGCACTTGTGACACTTCCACGCCAAAAGCCTGGCATACCAGATTTGATGAATGCTTTGTCTTTGATGCCCACAGCAACAAATCACATTGCAGCTTTCAGAATACAAAATGAAAGCTGCGCTGTGATTGGATGCTATGGGCAGCTTTCATAAATCAACCTAATGATGATTCAGATGTCAGTCTTTTTCCGTTTGTGTTCTATCCAGACTGTTCGCATATGACACGGACCTATTTAAGTAACTGGCGCAATTCATGAGACATGCACTGTGCAGAAAGACTCGCAGCATGCACCATTCTTATCCGTTTTTCTCCAAGACTGATTCATTCACATGCATAGGTCCGAAAAAATGGGCACAGCTGGACACCATACAGATCCACATGGGAGCATAGACTGATTAGTTATTTTGTGGCATTCAGCGGCATCTCAGAGGTTTTTAGAATTACGATCCCTTTAAAGAGGAGTCACCTAAAATCTTAAAAATCATTAGTAAATCTGTCCACCCAGCTTTCTCATAGTTCAGACATGATCTGGTAAAACAAAACTGCTCGCATGTACTGCCGTATTTTCCAATCTGTGGTCCGGAGTTTCTGGGTAATGTCCTATCCGGGAGCTGTAATGGTAGCCATGATGAATACTGTGGAGATGATACAGTTGAATACTGTGGAGAGGGCGGCAGTATTTTGTGTCACACTGTGGCGGTACGTTATGCTGCGCTATGGTATTGCAGGCCCTGTCTACCTTGTTGCCCTGCCTTCTATCAATTTAGTCCTGCCTATAACATGGAGCTACTTTTAGGTTTTTCTCCAGGGCAACTTTAAGTTCCTAATCTGCCCCCATGATATATAAAGCAAGATTATATATATATTTACAACAAGATATATATGTACAGCTAGGAAGTGGAAAATCCTCTCATCTTACGTCTTGGACTCCACCTTGGCGTTACCGTTGCTGTGATTAATATACTGCTAGTCGATACGAGGATTATTATGTAGCACAAGTCTAAGAAACCTGACATTGAGCATTCTGGTCATTTATTGAGCTGTCTCTTGGCAGCAGTGATGGTTCAGTGGACACATATGGGATGGTCTGGTCAGAATTGACTGGCAGTGGCTGGGAAGACAAGTCTTGCCCAGCATGGGATCCAGTTTGTGTTTGTTACTCTTGCCGTTAACATAGAAACTGTTGTGCTTGGTTGGCTTTCTCTCACTGGCCGCATTGTCTTAGTTTATAGATGCTTGAAATGAGGGGTGGAGCGAACACAGCTGTAATGGGTTTCCTGTAATACTGAGTGCAGATTGAAGCACTCTCGAAACTGCCTCTAAGATGTCTTCTGGAGGAAAGAAAAGAAAAAAAGACAAGCAATGAAAAAAATGTTTATATCATATTATTTGCTCACAAGTTTGATGTAAAATAATAGTATAAGGGATACATTCACACGACCGTATTATTTTTTCCGCGTCCGATCCGTTCCGCATTTTGCGCAATAGAAGCGGACCCATTCATTCCTATGGGTGAATAAAATGTGCGGACAACATTCAGTATGTTGTCCGCATCCGTGTGTCCGCATTTCTATTCCGCAAAAATATGAAGCATGTCCTACTATTGTCCGTACAGATCGGTCCGCAGCACCATTCAAGTCAATGGATCCGCAAATTGCGGATCAGATACGGAATGGTTTTCGTATGTCATCCGTTTTTGGCGGATCCGTTTCCGTATTTTTGAAGGCCATAATTCTTTTTTTTTTTCTCTTTCTCTTTTTTTTTCTTCAGTTTTTTGCAGACCGTAAACAACGGAAGACATACGGAATTCATTTGTCCGCAAAATGCAGACACACGGTTCCGTTATTTGCGGACCGCGAATCGGAAAGGATTACACACAGTCGTGTGAATGTACCCTTAAAGTATGTTACCTTTTTATTGGAAATCCTATGTTGTTAGAAAGCAGGTATGCCTTCTTGTTCATTTTTTACTCCATGCCTTGCCAGATCTATAACTTTGTAGTTTTTTTCATTCACATAGTCATATGAGGGCTTGTCTGTAGCAGGACAAGTTGTACTTTCTAATGGCAGCATTTACCATTGCATACAATGTAGTGAAAAGCTGGAAAAAGAATTCTAAACGGGGTGGAATTGGAAAAGAAATGCAACTACACTACAGTCTTAGGGGTTTCCTTTTTACAGAGTTCCCTAGGCAGTAAAAATGACGTTATCTTGATTCTCTAGGTCAGTACGATTACAGCCATACCATATTTCTATAGTTTTTCTTGTGTTTTAATACTTTGAAAATAATGCATTGCCATATTCTAACCCCTATAACTTTTTATATTTAAGTCTATGGAGCTGTGTGAGGGATCATTTTTGCAGATTTTTGGCAATCTGTATTTTTCATTGATACCATCGTGGGATGTGTATAAGTTTATTTTTTTTTGCAGGTGAAATTACCAAAAATGGAGAGCTGGTCATTTTGATTTTTTATGTTACACCATGCAGAATAAAAACTTTTATATTTTAATAGTACTGGCATTTTGGGATGCGTCAATAACAATGATCTTTATTTTTTTTGCTATTTATTTTTATTTGTAAAGTGGGGTGATTTTTATTTTTTTACATTTTTTACATTTTTTTAAACGTCTGATCAATTCTCCCATAGACTGCAATGAATTTCATGTGGAGGAGGTTTTTTGCCACTGACCTGCCGCAAATCTACAGCTGACATTTCAGCTGCATTTTCCGCCGCATATGAACATACCCTAAGTGGTACATACGATTAGGCCTTACACGAGTACTCAGGATGACTTATCCGCATCTCATATAGAGATCCACGTATGTTACTTCTCTATGTAGCGGCTGTTAATAAGAAATTGCTTGAACACATCTGGGAAACTGCAAAAAAAAAGATATATATTAATTTGTGAGTTTGGATGACACCTGTAATCCTTCCCTACATTTACAATGGTGTTTTTTTGTATAGAAAAGTACCCATTTTGAAAGAGTTTTCACTGGAAAATGTTCTTCAGACGTGTAAATCTTCATCAGTTTCACTACACAAGGCACGTATTGACTGCATTTCTTGCTGTAAGCATTCCTCTGCTTTGTCACTGCAGAGACCACCAGGAACTCCTTGGAGAAAAGTGCACCTGACTCCAACAATGCGTCTTTTAAATCTGATTGCCCCCTGCGTTGTTCTATTCATTGCCTTAAAGTTTCACTTAAATTCTCTGAAAGAGACATTTAGCTTGGTTTCAGTCTGCATGAACCAATGTTTGTTGTAGCCACATGGAATTCCAATGCCAAATACAGTAATTACATCAGCCTTGTAGAAAGTCTTGTTGTCTCCTAATATCTTTACAACTAACAGATACCAGAATGGTAATGCTTCAAACAGGATGGATTAGTGCCAGGAGGGGGCAGAGAAAGGAGTGACACTGACACACGTGGCTTTATAAAGAAACCTTGCTAATTTGTGTAATCGCTTTGCCATTTAATTAGTTTGTTGTGCTTTCCTGGTAAATACATCAGTTTCACTGAGGTTTATTAAATATTTATCCATTGTTGTTCCCAGCAGGAATCATTCAGCGTGTTACCTTGTGTTCATGGTAATACACAGTCTTCAAAATAACCCCAAATATTCATTATCTGGTCAAGCAATTACTGAAAATATTATAATGTTCTAACAGTTTAATAAAAGGGTTTAAATGGATGGTCTGAGTTCTTGCTCTGTTCACATGACGGTAGTGGTGACGTGCCGTATACCTCGTGTAACTGCTGTAGCTCATCACTAGCCTCAGCTCTATAAGGCATGGGCCGCTGAGGCCGGTGAGTGTCATGTGAGGCATATGGGATGTCACCACTGCAGACATTATTATTATTCTTATTTATTTTTAAAGCGCCATTCATTCTATGGCGCTGTACATATAAAAAGGCATATACATACAGTACAGACCAAAAGTTTGGACACACCTTCTCATTCAAAGAGTTTTCTTTATTTTCATGACTATGAAAATTGTAGATTCACACTGAAGGCGTCAAAACTATGAATTAACACATGTGGAATTATATACTTATCAAAAACTGAAAATATGTCATATTCTAGGTTCTTCAAAGTAGCCACCTTTTGCTTTGATTACTGCTTTGCACACTCTTGCCATTCTCTTGATGAGCTTCAAGAGGTAGTCACCTGAAATGGTCTTCCAACAGTCTTGTAGGAGTTCCCAGAGATGCTTAGCACTTGTTGGCCCTTTTGCCTTCACTCTGCGGTCCAGCTCACCCCAAGCCATCTTGAGTGGGTTCAGGTCCGGTGACTGTGGAGGCCAGGTCATCTGGCGCAGCACCCCATCACTCTCCTTCATGGTCAAATAGCCCTTACACAGCCTGGAGGTGTGTTTGGGGTCATTGTCCTGTTGAAAAATAAATGATGGTCCAACTAAACGCAAACCGGATGGAATAGCATGCCGCTGCAAGATGCTGTGGTAGCCATGCTGGTTCAGTATGCCTTTAATTTTGAATAAATCCCCAACAGTGTCACCAGCAAAGCACCCCCACACCATCACACCTCCTCTTCCATGCTTCACGGTGGGAGCCAGGCATGTAGAGTCCATCCGTTCACCTTTTCTGCGTCGCACAAAGACACGGTGGTTAGAACCAAAGATCTCAAATTTGGACTCATCAGACCAAAGCACAGATTTCCACTGGTCTAATGTCCATTCCTTGTGTTCTTTAGCCCAAACAAGTCTCTTCTGCTTGTTGCCTGTCCTTAGCAGTGGTTTCCTAGCAGATATTCTACCATGAAGGCCTGATTCCTCTTAACAGTTGTTCTAGAGATGTGTCTGCTGCTAGAACTCTGTGTGGCATTGACCTGGTCTCTAAACTGAGCTGCTGTTAACCTGCGATTTCTGAGGCTGGTGACTTGGATGAACTTATCCTCCGCAGCAGAGGTGACTCTTGGTCTTCCTTTCCTGGGGCGGTCCGCATGTGAGCCAGTTTCTTTGTAGCGCTTGATGGTTTTTGTGACTGCACTTGGGGACACTTTCAAAGTTTTCCCAATTTTTTGGACTGACTGGCCTTCATTTCTTAAAGTAATGATGGTCACTTGTTTTTCTTTACTTAGCTGCTTTTTTCTTGCCATAATACAAATTATAACAGTCTATTCAGTAGGACTATCAGCTGTGTATCCACCTGACTTCTCCACAAACCAACTTATGGTCCCAACCTCATTTATAAGGCAAGAAACCTTATTAACCACTTATTAAACCTGACAGGGCACACCTGTGAAGTGATAACCATTTCAGGTGACTACCTCTTGAAGCTCATCAAGAGAATGCCAAGAGTGTGCAAAGCAGTAATCAAAGCAAAAGGTGGCTACTTTGAAGAACCTAGAATATGACATATTTTCAGTTGTTTCATTCTTTTTTGATAAGTATATAATTCTACATGTGTTAATTCATAGTTTTGATGCCTTCAGTGTGAATCTACAATTTTCATAGTCATGAAAATAAAGAAAACTCTTTGAATGAGAAGGTGTGTCCAAACTTTTGGTCTGTACTGTACATAATACAGACGAGTTACAAACTGGTACAGAAGGAGAGAGGACCCTGCCCACGAGGGATTACAATCTACAGGGATGCCTAACCTGCAGCCCTCCAGCTGTTGCAAAACTACAATTCCTAGCATGCCTAGACAGTCTACAGCTATTAGGGCATGCTGGGAGTTGTAGTTTTGCAACAGCTGGAGGGCCGCAGGTTGAGCACAAGGTATGGAGGAATGACACAGTAGGAGAGGGTAAAGCTGGTCATGGTGGTCTAGCAGCAGCAGGGTCACTGGTTATAGGCTTGTTTGAAGAGGTGGGTTTTCAGGTTTCTTTTGAAGGATTTTACTGTAGGTGAGATTCTGATATGTTGGGGTAGAGAGTTCCAGAGTATGGGGGATGCAGGGGAGAAATCTTGGAGGTGATAGTGGGAAGAGGTGACAAGAGGAGAGAAGGAGGTCTTGTGAGGATCTGAGTCATGTGAACAGATCCTGGTGTGGTGCATTTACTGTAAAAGAGACATCTCTCAAGAGATTGCATCTATAATTGCAGCAATGGGGTGAATGCAGTTTTTTTGTCTTTATTACTCTAATTATTTTTTACAAATGTATCTATTTATTTATTATTCTGTACAATTTATCATTTTTTGTTATTATTAATATTTATTTATATAGAAACATTTATTTATTATTTATATTTAGAATTAAGATTAATCATTATTGTTGTGTCAAGGAACACTTTTACTTATCCAAGCCATTCTGAGAATTTTTTATCGTGACACATTGTACTTCATGACAGTTATAAATTTGAGTCAATATATTTCACCTTAATTTATGAAAAAATCTCCAAAATGCAAATAAATTTCAATTTCTCTTCTTTTAAAACAGAAAGTGATACCCAGAGGCGTATCTATCGCGAGGCAAACAAGGCATTTGCCTGGGGCGGCACTTGCCAATGGGGCGGCAAAATGCCTTGTTTGCCTAGTTAGGTAACGTACACATCGATCCGATCCTTCACTATGCTGCTGCGAGCGGCAGCATCGCCGGCGCCGCATAGTGAAGGAGTGACTTACTTCCTCCCTCCTCCTCCCGACCCCAGGTGTTTCCTGAATTTTTACCTACCCGGCCTTGCTACCCACGTCACTTCCAGTAGTGACGTGGGAGGTGCGTCTCTCCCCACCGCTCCTGACTGGCTCTGCTGGGGGTTTGTCGGCGCAGGCGTGGAGGATTCCCCCGTAGCAGAATATTCCAGCCAACTGCGCATGCGCCGAGCCGGGAAAAGTCTGTCCAGACCGGCTCCCTCCTCACACACCGTCCGTCAGACTCATAGAACAGAGTTGGCCACTTTGCCTGACTCCTGGCCTACCCTGCGAGGAATGTCCAGATCCAGGACCAGGTCCAGACAGAGGAACAAACAGGAGTGAGTGAGACGAGAGAGTTAAAAAGCAAATAGTGCACGTGCACAGTGAGAGTGAGACATAAATAAAGGTGGTATGATGTCAGACTGTCTATGGTGGCCCTGGCCTCTCCTTGAGGCTGCCCCATACAGACTGGGGCAGCCTCAAGGAGAGGCCAGGGCCACCATAGTCAGTCTGACATACATACCACCTTTATTTATGGGGGCAGTCACAAGGAGACACTAAACTGTATGGGGGCTTCCACAAGCAAATAGTGCACTCTGCACTGTGTCATAAATAAAGGTGGTATGTCAGACTGTCTATGGTGGCACTGGCCTCTCCTTGAGGCTGCCCGTCTGACGGACGGGATCTCACAGGCTCACAGGGATGGCAGCCACAATGCCTAAGGAAGGCATCTGGCTGGCGTCCAAGCCATCGGGTCCCCGTCACAGCAGCTTGGGGACCTGATGGACACCCGGGACCCGTGAGGATACCGCACATGCTGCTGACTGTGGCAGTGCAAGGGTTAATGCACCGGCATCAGTGTTTTCATAGCAGGGGTCCGGCTATCAGTGACTGCTGGACCCCTGCAGCTGATTGGGCGGGCGTAGCTCCTGTGCCTGCCCGATCAGCACACCGTAGCTGTATGGCGCTGGTATTTCAGACCCAGTTGTATCTTATGGGTTAATCAATGATTATATGTACCCAAAATGGTGCATTAAAAACTATAACTATTCCTACAAAAAAAAAAAAAAAGCCCTCATACAAGTACATTGATGAAAAAAATAAAAAAAAGTTATAGCTTTAGGAAAGCGATGATAACAAAAAAAATAATTGCGTGGTCACTAATAACTATCCTGGTACAATTTTGTTTTCTCCAGGAAAAATAAGGAAATTGCCTACAAGTTTATTGGCCTAGTGAGTGGGAGTGCACAGGAATTCTGTACTGAGGCACTTCTTAGAGGCTTTGTGAGAAACATAAGAAGTGAAGGAGAAAGTGAAATAATAACAGCCCAAAAAATAGGACGGCTTTTTCAGAAAGCAGTAGGGAGATGTAAAAACCTGTGTTGAGACTGAAACCTGCACTGAAAATCTACACTGAAAATCCCCACAAAGGAAATTTCCATGTTTGTTCAGAACTGTTTCTAAGGAAAATCACAAATCTGGTTTGTACAGTATTTGGGAGAAAAATCAGCAAAATCACAAACAATAGGACAAGCTGGCTCCAATTTCCTAATCCTAAAGATGTGGTAAGCTTAGACAGGCTGCCTAGACCTGCACCACATTTATCACAGTGGTTCAGGCTGGGTGATAAATGTGGGGCAGGGACAGACACTTTTCTCTAGTTGGCTTACCGTGAAACTGATTTTTCTTGGAATTAATCCAAAATGTTGGTGCAAAAAAGTGCAAGTTAGACACGCCCACTTTCCCATGCAGCACCATCCGCTTTCAGCTAAGCTCCACCCACTTGCCAAGCTTGATGGAAAAAAGTGTAAAAACCCTAGATGCACTAAATTGCATTAGTTTGTGCCATTTTTTTAGATAGATTTTTGGTGCAGACAAATCAGTAAATATAGTCATATACATGGAGTTTAAATGTTTATCAGATTTGCACAATATAAACAATATTTTTACATAAGTATACAAATCTTATGGACATTGTGAGGGAGACTTATTAAGCACCCGCATTGAAATAGTTGCACAAGATATTCAAATTGTTTCGCAAGCCGCATTTTTCACCTAGATTGCCTTTTTATACTACGCTTGCCACTTTTTAAAAAGGTGGGCAGGAGGAGGTGGACCCTAGGAGAACCAACACATTACAGTTTAGAAAACTGCGTAAATTATACCGTCAATCTAAGCCACCTCCTAGCTGGAGTAGGTTTCAGTTCTGCTACATGGATTCCCCAAGATGTACTACACTTAATAGGAGGGGTGCACCTCCTAATTATTGCACCACAACTGATGCCAGTGGACCACAGATTAAGACCGGCTTATAAAATGCCAGTCTTTATAAAGGTCTCCCTTTGTGAATTTTGTACTCACTGTATAGGACCATTCAAAAGACAATTTTTTTTTTCAGCACCCAATCCGAACTATGTGGATCGGATGTAAACCCATCAACATGTCTTCCGCAGCCACGAAAAAAAAGATAAAACATCTCCTGTTCTACCATAGGGCAGGACGTTCCGATCCACAAAATGCGTGTTTTGCGGATCTGAAATTTGCAGTCTGTAAAAACGGATACAGTCATGTGAATGTACAATAGCTAATGAGATAGTACTTTGGCTAAGGAACATATTGAAATGAATACAAATTTTACAGAAGTAAAAAGGGTTGAAAGGGATAAAAATTTATTTAAAAAAACGCCACATTAATATACAATCTATTTAGCAAAACAGTAGTCTGATATCAATATACCCATAACAGGCTGTACTGTACAACTCACAGGCGGGGCTTGGTTAAAAGATTATCAGGAAATGTTTTATGTGAAATATAAGTTGTATGTACATTTGCAGTATATACACCTTGAAATTCTACCTCAGAAACATATCACGAAATGAACTATTGTCGCCACGAAATCAGTCTACCGACTGAAAAGAACAAACGTGTTGCTGTGAATAGAGAAGTTTCAGCCGGCAAGTGAAGTAGCATGAGGAGACTCCTACGTGTCCCTGACTGATCAGATATGGTCATGTAGCGATGTGGTCTGTAATGAAGGAATCTGTAGAAAGAAAATTACTATTAACCTTAGAGGTCAGGGATGGGTGAGTTTTGGGGGAGGGTAGAATGGCAAGCAGACTACATATACCCATGTCCTTGTTATACATACCTAAATGACAGAAGAACTAAAATGTTCCTTTTCTTCTTCTTTTAGAAACTCTTGGAGATGGCGCATACATATTACCTGCTCGTTTTCTGCTTGGTCTCTTGTATAAAGGGAGGACTTGCTCAGAATTCAACTCTGACACCAAACCTACCAAACTCTTCAGCATGGCCGGCTGGCTGTGGTCAGGATGTCAAATCTATTTACTTTGCTCTTTGTGACCTTACAGCTGCCTGGGGTATTGTCCTTGAAGCAGTGACCTCCTTAGGCATTCTATGTACAATAGTCTTAGGATTAATTTTTGTGGCACTTGCCCCTTCAGTCTCTCAGGATGCACGCAAGGGTACCCTAGCCCTTAACTTTCTGTTTATATTCGGGGTCTTGGGCTTATTTTCTTTAGTTTTTGCATTTATCATTGCACCCAGTCCCACAATCTGCATAGTTCGAAGGTTTTTGTTTGGCGTTTTATTTGCCCAGTGCTTTGCATGTCTGGTAGCACATTCGGTCAGGCTCAACTACCTGGCTCTTCAGAACAGAGGTCCAGGTGGTTGCATGGTGTTTCTCCTTGCAATTGGACTTTTCTTGGTAGAAGCTGTGATTAACGTGGAATGGCTCCTCATTACCGATGTGCGTCAAACGCTCCAACATACCGAGCCATGTAACATAACCAACCAAGATTTCGTGACAGCTTTAGTCTATGTCATGTTCCTCATTGTAGCATCGTTGGTAATCCCTTGCCCGGTGCTTTGTGGACACTACTTACAATGGAAACGTCATGGAAGACACATTGTATTGACAGCATTTTTCTCACTTCTCATCTGGGTAGCATGGATTGTAATGTACCTTTATGGAAATGAGAAGCTAGACCACTCATCATGGGATGACCCAGTACTGGCCATTGCTTTGGCATCAAATGCCTGGGTTTTTGTCATGTTTTATATTATTCCACAGTTAGTGGAAATGACAAGATCTGGATACAAATATAAAGATGATACCCTTAACATAATGAAGAGACTTTCTGATGCCACACAGTCCATAGTCCTGGAAAACAGAGCATTCTCTATGGATAATCTAGATGCAGCTGAGCATGTCAACTCTTGGCATGAACAAGGTAAGTTTACTTAGTATTGATTTAAAGAGGACCTGTAACCTTCCTGACATCTCTGTTTTAGTAACTTCTTGTGTCCTCTGGAGCATCTGTTTGTATAACTCTATCATGTGCCATTCCGTTATTATTCCTGCCAGTGTCAGACACCCCCCCCCCCCCCCCCCCCCCGAACTGGTAAACCCATCTGAGGCTTCCCAAGTAGTTACTACAACAGGCATGTCAGGACAGGTGAATATCTGTTCACAAAACAGAAATCAAAAGAAAACAAAATTGTTCCATTAAAATAGTATAGTCACTATTACATGTATTGGATCTCAGGCCATATTAAAAGAGCTTTCCACTCTTTAGATATGAATGAACTATCCTCCAGATTGGTGTGGTCTGACACATGTCACCCCACCCCACCCCACCTATAAGCTGTTTGCAACAGAAGCCATCAGAGGAAGCTAAACAGTGGACAGTGTAGGAAGCAGATAACTCTATCCAGTGTGAAGAGGCTGTGCCATCATACTACTACTCACTTGCCAACGGCTACTGCAAATAGATGAGCGATGGAGGAGCCGAGTGTCAGAGCCCCGCTGATCTGATAAGTCATCCATATAATGAAAGTGGAAATTCCTTTAATTGGCAATCCAAAAGAATTTAAAGGGAACCCGTCATGTGGATATTTGATTATAATCTAACTAATTATATACAATCATTAACCACTAAAAAGTACCTTAGATGTATTCACTTACTGGTGTGACAGATGGTCACCTCATAATATACACACAAAGATGCCGCATGCCACATGCTAATGAGCTGATTGGAATCCAGCGTGATGTCATTGAGTCCAGCGTATATTTAATTCAGAGCTATAGCCACTCCCCTGCCCACCTGCTGCTGATTCATATGGAAAATAACTGTCATGCAGCAGCAGGTGGGCGGGGAGAGTCAGCTCATGAATATTCATGACTCATCATTATGAGCTGGAGCTTTTCAATACAAGATGTTAGCAGATTGACTGGGTCAATTAAAGAACGTGACCCAGCATTTTGCTAAGCGAATCAGTCACTTATTTATGTTGCCCTTAGTTAGGACACCATAAAACTGGTGACAGGTTCCCTTTAAGGAGATGTGCTCTAAATAACAAACAAAGCCTTACGCATCGCACTGCATGTGGCGTCAAAATTGTTAAACAGCAAAATGTACAGAGAATAATACCACTGCATCAGTGAATGATCCTCTTTTTTTGTTTTACTGATTAGGAGAGTTTCCAGGGATCAGAACGTCACTAATAAATTCATTGACAGGCTAGCCAAAGATCGGAAGGCTCCTTTAATGCTACCAAGGTTGCCCATTTACATCCATATGGTTTGACTTTAGTTACATTACAACTTTGTTGCACAGTGCACCCACTGTTAGGGTCCATTCACACGTCCACAAAATGGATTCGGATTAATTTTCAATGGGGCCAGAAAAGATGTGGACAGCACACAGTGTGCTGTCCGCATCCACACTTCTGTTCCGCAAAAATAGAACATGTCCCTTTCTTGTCCGCAGACATGGACAAGAAAAGGCATTTCTATTAAAGTGTCGGCTATGTGCGGTCTACAAAATGGGGAACGCACGTGGCCGGTGTCCGAGTTTTGCGAATCCTCAAAACACTTACGGACGTGTGTATGGACCCTTAGTGATCTTTACGTAAATTTCTATAATATAAGTGTAACATCCCCCCCCTCCCCCCACAGGGCCGATCGTGTCCCAGGTTTTTAGGAATGCCAAGTGGTGCTGCGGCCTTATTAGTTTTGTGTGTGTGACGGTACTCCTACCTGGATACGATCATTCCCCAGGGTTAGGCTCTGAAGCAATATCGGGGAGAGTTGTAGGTGGAAAATAAGTTGAGTCCAGACTTTATAAGTTCAACAGCTTTACTTGGATAAACTTGCATCCAGACAATACTTGGTCTTTCTCTTGGCTCCAGCAGGTTTTGGGGTAAACTGGCAGGCAAACTTGGATATTATGCTTTCTCTCTCTGCTGTGCTAAGCTCAGCTTTAGTTTGGTAGCTGGACTTTATGACTGTTCTGGTACCTTTTGAGCGGGCGATTTTGGCTGTTGACTCCCTCATGACACTCTGTCTGTATCTGTAAGGAGTCATGGTGCTCTATGAGCTGCTTCTATTGGGAGATTCCTGCTGCAGGAGGGGCAGCCATTCCCCTCACTGCACCATCTTGACTTGTCTCCTTCCAACACTAGACTCGGCTAGACCACAATTACAACTCAACTGACTATAGCTTCCTGCAACCCCTCCCTTAATAGGAAGCAGGGATAGCCCACTTCTGCCCAAAAGGGGGAGAATGGAATGGTTAGTTCCATTCTGTCTAAATATCTCTCTCTCCCAGATACACTGTCATCTGTTGGTGAACCAGGCACATTACATGAACATAACAGTTTCATAGCAATACTATTAGTGCACAGTAGCAAAGGACCTGAAAATAAATACACAGATGACATACTTGGTTAGCCATTAGAGCCATTAGAGTAGCAGGGTGTAGGAATGGTAGTGCCTCTCTGGGCCACTACATAAGCTGTCCATACAAATTAGTGATTTGGGGTATTTCAAAATGCTGCATTCATGGCCTCTATTCTGCAGGCTTGCCTCCATCTCCACTACTAAATAAACATGGACGACATATGACTAGCTTTATTTCTTCCATATGGTTTCCGATTACCTGGGCTCCTACGACATAAATAAATCACTATGCCCTTTCTGTGGGTTTTCATGATCCTTTCTAGTAAATTATTATTTACTACCTGTTAATAAATTAACTACTAATTAAACTACACATATTACTGTCCTAATGTATTCAGTAATTTACTAATTGCTAATTTTCAGATATCATCATTATTTTGCAGTCTACTAAATATTTCACATAGGGTTTAAAATGTCTACTACTTATTTGAGGTCAAAATAAAAAAATATTCCTACAATGTAATTATACATAATTGACAAAGAAGCAACATGGTAAAATTATAGTTTTTCCTTATTACTGTGATGGCAGGAGGGAAGCATTTTCATACCTATTGACATTAAACAATAAAAAGCTGACAAAATTGTTGCTGTTAATTGTAGTTATTCTAGAAGACAGTTGTAGAAGGATGCCATTTTATAGGCTAGCAAAGCATAGAGGGGTTTTCCCACTACTCAAATCAGGACCCAACAGCCCGACCCCTAACAATCACAAGAACTGGGGTTCCCGATTCCCCATGTGTGAATCGGGTGACCACTGCTCCATTCACAAAGAAACAAAAGTCAGCTAACCCTGTCCATTAGTGTCTATCTTGACTAATGCCTGGAGAAACGCGTGAGACCTTCATATGTACAGAGACAAAAGATCCCCAGCACTCTACGTGGATGGATAAAAATAAACTTTTATAGTAGATATACACACAAGGACATAACCCACCATAGAATTAGTTTACATGTTTCGATCAAAGTGACGCATTACTCATGGCATATATCTACAAGTAAGATCACACTTTGATCGAAACGAGCAGGCGAATTCTATGGTGAATTATGTCCATGTGTGTATATCTACTATAAAGGTATGAATTCACTCTAATGGGACTGATGGAGGATAGCATTTTGCGCTATCTTTGACAGTACCATTGAAGAGAATGGAGCAGTGGTCATCCATATACACCACTGTTACAGTCATACAGGGGAATCAGGGACCTACTTCTCTTGATCGGTTGGAGGCCCAGCAGTCAGACCCCCATCGATCACACATCATATCAATATCCTGTGTGAGAAGACTCATTTAATGCATTTATAAATTATAACACTTGTGCTGCTAGCCACAAATAACAGATTTTTCAAATTTGCTGTAATCCTGCATCCTGTAATTCACAAAGTATCACATTTTGGCACATAACTACAGGGTGGGCCATTTATATGGATACACCTTAATAAAATGGGAATGGTTGGTGATATTAACTTCCTGTTTGTGGCACATTAGTATATGTGAGGGGGGAAACTTTTCAAGATGGGTGGTGACCATGGCGGCCATTTTGAATCCAACTTTTGTTTTTTCAATAGGAAGAGGGTCATGTGACACATCAAACTTATTGGGAATTTCACAAGAAAAAGTTATTTACAACTTATTTACAAGTTTCTGACCACTTATAAAATGTGTTCAATGTGCTGCCCATTGTGTTGGATTGTCAATGCAACCCTCTTCTCCCACTCTTCACACACTGATAGCAACACTGCAGGAGAAATGCTAGCACAGGCTTCCAGTATCCGTAGTTTCAGGTGCTGCACATCTCGTATCTTCACAGCATATGCATTGTTTTTCTTGTGAAATTCCCAATAAGTTTGATGTGTCACATGACCCTCTTCCTATTGAAAAAACAAAAGTTGGATTCAAAATGGCCGACTTCAAAATGGCTGCCATGGTCACCACCCATCTTGAAAAGTTTCCCCCCTCACATATACTAATGTGCCACAAACACCATTCCCATTTTATTAAGGTGTATCCATATAAATGGCCCACCCTGTACAATATAAAATCAGATACTATTGGGGCTACTTTGAAAACAATCTATGGTTTGATATATGTTCATATTAAATAAATAATAAATAGTTATAATTATTATTATAAATACTAATTACTATTAGGCCTCATGCACACGACCGTTGTGTGCATCCGTGTCCGTTCCGTCATTTTATATAGGCCTCAGTTTTTTCTCCGCATCCGTGATTCCAGCCCGTCAAAAAAATATAACCTGTCCTATTCTTGTCAGTGGAAAACTGAGGACGGACCCATTCAAGTCAATGGGTCCGGCAAAAAAAAAAACGGATGTACAACTGGTATGTCATCCGTGTCCGTTTTTTTCTACAAGACCTTGGTGCAATAAAATTACACTTTTCATTAACCTTCCTTTTTTTTCCCCCTGTCAGACAAAAAAAAAAGGAAGACACAAGGAAACACAACTGAAGCAAAATCGAACACGGACCACTGAAGCCAAATCACTGACAGTGAAAATTCACTGTTGTGTGCATGAGGCCTTATTGTCATAAATGACACAATTATGTTAGAGGACAAATGGCAGCCTGGTGATAATTGCTCTGATCAGAGATTTTATATTTGTTAAAGGGATTGCCTCAATTCAGCAAAAGGCATTTATCATATGATGGTCCATATCGCCTCCTTTGCTGGCTTGATACATTTTTCCATCACATTATACACTGCTCGTTTCCAGGGGATATGACCACCCTGAAATCCAGCAGCGATGGCCGTGCTTGTATATAGTAGGAAAAAGTGCCAGGCTCTCTAGTTACCAGGGTTGTGAGAGTGGGGATAGGCACACATGCATGGCAGTTTCCATCCCGGCCACTTGTATCTGCACTGCAGTGGTGGCCGTAAACCCTGGAAACAAGCAGTGTATAATGTGATGGAAAAATAAATCAAGCCAGCAAAGCAGGCAACATGGATAATCACAATACATTAGTAAGTGCCTTGTATTAACTTTCTCTGCACCATAAATACCATTTGCTGAAGTGAGACAATCCTTTTAAAATAATTAAAGTTTTGGCTCCATATAATGCGCCTGAGGAAATCAATTCCGTTACTCTGATCTCTGTCTCACTTTAGAATCCGTCAAACATTTTTCCGATAATTCTTTGAATAGCCATACACTAGTTTATATTGATAATTACAGGATTGCACATTTGTCATTTTTGTTTTGTTTCTTCCTTTGTAGACAAACCAGTTTCTCCGTACAGTAATTTTACTGGACTGTATCCCACTCTACCTCTGCAACCTGGGGTAAGTTTCCACTAAATATATGAGGCTATAAAAGTTTATCTTTAGTTTGTTAGTATTTTAAAGGGTTTCTACCACTTCGGTGTCACATATTTAGCTGTCAGACACTAGCGATCCGCTAGTGTCTGCTCTGCCCAACCATCCTAATATAATTGCTTTTGGGGCAGCCGTTTTGCTAAAAAAAGAACTTTTATTAATATGCTAATGAGCCTCTAGGTGC
Source organism: Bufo gargarizans (assembly GCF_014858855.1). Taxonomy (NCBI): domain Eukaryota; kingdom Metazoa; phylum Chordata; class Amphibia; order Anura; family Bufonidae; genus Bufo; species Bufo gargarizans. The sequence continues at coordinate 536,928,551 of NC_058081.1, forward strand.
TATGGGGGCGTCGTTAGCACCTAGAGGCTCCGTCTACCTTCAGAAACTGCCGCCGCCCAGCGCGTCCCTCCAGCCCGCCCATCTCCTCCTGAATGCGATCCTCCTTGTGAGCGTATGTATTCTGCGCATGCGCAGTGAATGTCTGACCGCTTCCTTGCTCAGACATCTCCACTGCGCCTGCGCGATGACGCCATAGTGCTCCGAGGAACAGGCGCAGTGGAGATGTCTGAGCAGGGAAGCTGTCAGACATTCACTGCGCATGCGCCGAATACAGGCGCTCACAGGAGGATCGCATTCAGGAAGAGATGGGCGGGCTGGAGGGACGCGCTGGGCGGCGGCAGTTTCTGAAGGTAGACGGAGCATGTAGGTGCTAATGACGCCCCCATAGCACCTAGAGGCTCATTAGCATATTAATAAAAGTTCTTTTTTTAGCAAAACGGCTGCCCCAAAAGCAATTATATTAGGATGGTTGGGCAGAGCAGAAACTAGCGGATCGCTAGTGTCTGACAGCTAAATATGTGACACCGAAGTGGTAGAAACCCTTTAAGTGTCTAAAATATCAAAAATTATAGCAAATCTGCAAGGACAGTATTTTGTAAAAGCACATAACCTGAATTGTGCTATGTGTAGATGTACGCTTATGTGGTAAGCAAAGCCCCTGCCATTATTTCCTATCCCCCACCAATGCGGGAAAATCTTAAAATCCGTAAAAGACTTCCTCACATGGATTAGCAGGGCCGATTTCAGCTTTTCTTCTGCCTACTGCTAAAGACATATATGGATGGACATTACATACAGTGCTACATACCTTTTATATGCAGTGAAGACTCCTCTGGTATAGTTGTTCTCTTTCCTTATCCTGTCCATTCAGCCCAGATAGCCATGACAAATTATTTTAGCCACATTTAGTCTCTGCAGAGTTTGCCACACAGCCATCTTAGTCTCCTCATTTCTCCATCAACCTCCTCCTGGCGCCCTTACAGTGTTATCCTGCTGCCACCTCCAATAATGTGCCCACTGTGCTCCCCAATGCGTCTAAATACTATACTTACAAAAAACTGAGACACACTGATAGTTCCCAAAGTGCTCCCAGAAGTCCAACCAATAGCAATATTTCTCTCCTAGAGTTCCCTCATTAGTAATAGTGCCTCCAATTACGATAATGCTCCCCAAAAGCGCCCCCATTTTTAGCAATGCCCTCCATATTGTGTCTAATAATAATGCCCCCACATTACCCCTAGTAGTAATAACGCCACAATAGTACCTTTAGTAGAAATAAGGCCCCCCTATAGTGTCCCCAATAGAAATAAGGCCCATTTATAGTGCCCCCAGAAGTAACAAGACCCCTCTATAAGGCAACCCTTTTTATAATATATTTATAATGCTCCAGTAATTATGATGCCTTCTGCAGTAGCCTTAGTATATATAAACCCCATTATGCCCTAACTAGTGCCCCCAGTATTTATAATGCTCCCCTGCAGTTCTAATGCTACCTGCATTATAATGCCCCCCCTTGTGTCCCCTGTATTATAATTTCCCAGATAGTGTCCCCTGTATTATAATGCCCCCCTTATTGCACTCTTTATTATAATGGACCCTTTATTGCCCCCTGTATTATAATGATTCATTTATGGTCTCCTTTATTATAATGGTCTCTTTATTGTCTCCTGTATTATAATGGCTCCTTTATTGACCCCTGTATTGTAATGGCCCCTATATTTTCCCCTGTAGTGCCTCCAATAGTGCAGACATATACAAAAAAGGTACTCACCTGACTACCATTCCTTGGTGCCATGTGTGATGCAAACCACAGGGCTCTTCCAGCTTGCAGCCTGAGTTGCCGCATTCATCATCACGACCGCCTGTGCCGGATCTCAGGTGGCACAATGGCATAGTGACAAATGCAGGAGGTCACAATGATGTCATTGTGGCCTCCTGCACCATTCTATTGCCTTGCAGGCCTATGAGACTGAACAGGGGGGACAAAATCTATAGACTTGCGTGCCGAACTATAAACTGCCATTCTCAGAGGCAGGTCAGCCACTGCCTGAGACAAAATGCTCATCTTGCCTCATGGAAGTAGGCCTACAATCACATCCATGTTGTACAGATCCATAATATTGCACCCATGGTAATATATAGACCCATACTTACATACAGACACTGTCATTTCAACAATCTTTGCATAAATCAATAGTACAGGTGAATATAACAAACTCTATCCTATAGCTTATCAGAGAAAAATGTCTCTTTCTCCCGGTCTTACATTGACATTCTCTGCTAAATCCATCTTTAGACACACCAGCTCCCCTCTCCACAGACTAAAAGTCTATGGAGAGGGGAGGGGGATGAGGTGGAAGGAAGTGCAGAGAGACACACACAGACATTCTACTTATAGAAGTCTATAGAGAGGGTAAAGATAAGGAAAGGGGGGCTGGTAGAGGAAAAAAAGGGCATTTTAACTGATAACATATATTACAAATTTTCTTTTATTTACCTGTACTACTGATTTATACAAAGTTTGTAGAAAGCAATGTGACCACGTCTGTGTTCATCTGAGGTTATATGGAGTTTTCCTCATTGATCTATATGGAGTTCATGAGAAAATAATTGTTCATTTGTGTACTGTATTATGGAAGTACCATTTGGTGCTACATGGAGTACATAAGGCTCCAAAAAATAGAACTTCAAGAACTCCATGTGCCTCTATACAGTCTCCGTGTACATGGGCTTGCCATTTGCATAAGGCCTAGTAGGGTAAGGCAGATGCAGAGAAACCACATATATCAACAGAATCTTGTCAATGAGTAGATGAAAACATATATACAGATGGCCATCACAGCAGCCTCTCCTCATCTATACAGGTCCTGCAAATGATGGCTTCAGGGAATTTCATTTCCCTGTACTTGCTTCCTCTGTTACCAAAATAGCTCCTATCATATATAGAGCAGGTCAGGTAATATAAATATAATTGAAATTGTATGTGATATTTCATATTTATTTTCTGTTTTTTTCTACTCTTGAAAAAAAAATCCCCATTCCCAGGACATGGAAACTGTAAGCCATATACCAATACATCTACCACGGATTTCAAAGGAACCTTGGCGTTACCATCTGTGATACATTGACACTTGAGATACATTGACAGTATAGAGCTACAGACGAGAAGGACACTCCATCATCTCATGCTATAGAAGAGTTCACTCTGATAAACTGCAGAAAAAGACTTGTAGGTGTAACCAAGGACCAATCCAGACATAATGAACTTTAATACACATTTCTCTATCCTTTTTCTCCAGGGATATGAATATTTGATAGGACTGCATTACATTTTAATCATTGTTACTGTGATGTACTATTTTTTACTTGCCGTCCCCCGGAGCCTTCATTAACCAAACTGGTAACAATTCAGAAGAACAAACGTTTGCTGACTGCACACAACGCAGCAAACATCCAGTCATTTCCGGTCACTGACCTGGGAGGTGTTGAATTAAATGCACTGGCACTAAAGTTACCACATATTGGTGGAGTGCAAAGTCAATCAACTGTCTCATATGCTGACGATCCAGTGAATCAGCTGTCTTTCAATTTAACGCTAAAAGTCTACAAAGTAGATTTTTGAATATTGATTGTTTTCTTGTCTTGTGAATAAAGGTGGATTTAGATGATCCAATAATCGTCCAGATTATCGGGAACGACCATTCCTGCGAACGCTTGTTCCCGATAATCTGGCTATCTAAATGTGCTGCTGATCACCCGATGAACATGCAAAACAGCGATCTGCTGACCAGAAACAATGATTCTGTATGAATTCTGTAAATAAATTGGTCTCTTTCACTGTGCGAGCAGCCAACTGTTGGGAAGGAACGCTTCCTTCCCAACATTCGGCCACTCCATTGGCCCATCTAAACCACCCTTAAGCATGATGAGCTTTAATGTAATCATTTGTAATTGTGTTATTTTTCATGTACAATGACCACTCCACCCTGATTTATCTAATGGGAAGGTCACTCAATATACAGTGCCCTTAAAGATTTATTGTCTTTTTGGACATTTGTCACACTTAAATGTTTCAGATTATGAAGCTAATTTAAATATCAAGGATAACCTAAGTAAATAAAAAAAATGCAGTTTTCATATGATGATTTCATTTATTAAGGGAAAAAAGCTATCCAAACCAACCTGGCCCTATGTGAAAAAGTACTTGCCCTCTAAACCTAATAACTGGTTGTGCCACCCTTGGCGGCATCAACTGCAATCAAGCGTTTGTGATAACTGGCGGTTAGTCTTTCACATCTCTGTAGAGGATTATTTGCCCACTCTTTGCAGAATTGTTTTAATTCAGCCACATTGGAGGGTTTTCGAGCATAAACCGCCTGTTTAAGGTCCAGACATTGACTAGGCCACTCCAAAACTTCCAATTAGTTTTTTTTCAGACATTCAGTGGTGGACTTGCAGGTGTGCCTCTGATCAATGTCCTGCTGCAGTACGCTTGAGCTTAAGGCCAGAAACTGATGGCTAGACATTCTCCTTCAGGATCTTCTGGTAGAGGGCAGAATTCTTGGTTCCATCAATTACAGCAAGTCGTCCAAGTTCTAAAGCAGCAAAGCAGCCCCAGACCACCACACTACCACCATGTTTCACTGTCGGTATGATTTTCTTTCTCTGAAATGCTGTTTTATTTTTACTCCAGATGTAACAGGATGCATACCTTCCAAAATATCCCACTTTTGTCTCATCAGTTCAAAGAATATTTTCCCAAAAGGCTTGGGAATTATCAAGATTTTTAGTAAATTTAAGACGGGCCTTTGTGTTCATTTTGTTCAGCAGTGGTTTTCGACTTTGAACTCTCCCGTGGATGCCATTTTGCCCTGTCTTTTTCTTATTGTTGAAGCATGAACACTGACCTTAACTGAGGCAAGTGAGGCCTGCAGCGCTTTAGATGTTGTTCTGGGTTCTTTTGTGACCTCCTGGATGATCCTGGATTGATGCGCTCTTGGAGTTATTTTGGTAGGCCAGCTACTTCTGGAAAGGTCCACCACTGGTCTATGTTTTCTCCATTTCTGGATAATAGCTCTCACTGTGGTTTGCTGGAGTTCCAAAGCCTTAGAAATAGATTTGTAAACTTTTCCAAAGTGAGAAATGTCAATTACTTTCTTTCTCATGTGTTCTTGAATATATTCAGATTGGGGTATAATGTGTTGCTTTTTGAGATATTTTAGCCTACTTCATATGGTCAGACAGGTTCTATTTAAGGGAATTCTTGATTCTACAGGTCCAGTAGTAATCAGGCGGGGTCGTGGCTAGTGAAATGGAACTCAGCTTTCCAAAAACTGTGGTTATTCGCAATTAATTCATGGGGGGGGGGGGATTATTTATACATAGGGCCAAGTTGTAAAAACTGCTTTTAGTATTTACTCAGGTTACCTTTGTCTGATATTCAAGTTTGATAATCTGAAACATTTAATTGTGATAAATGTGCAAAAAAAAAAAAGAAATCTGTAAGAGAGCAAATACTTTTTTAAAGCACTGTGTCACTGCCATTATGCCTTCCTGTGGTATGTTTACATTGGGCAGAATTCATAATGTCCCTGTAGTAGCTGTGAATGCTGCACTGAGACTGCTTTATCAGATCTTACAAATGGAAAGTAAAATGCAAAAGGGGTTGCGGAATTCAGGAAACCCCAGCTAAAAGACAGCCACAACAGTACGCAGTGCATCCAAATCATAAAAAAATACTTTATTTGTTATGCAGATGAGGGTTTAAGTGCACCAAGAGGCATGGTGAGTACTGGAAAGACGAGGAGCTGAGGTGCAGCGTGGGGCTAGACCCTGCCCTTGAAGCCCTCATTTGCAAAAAGAATAAAAGTCTGTTTCTCTGTTATGTCGCCCGCAACAATTTATGGACAAAAGCAGCCTTGCCTGGAATCATTTTAAACAGCATGATCAACCATGTCAGGCAGTATGCCTGGTTAAATAGGGTTGAGCCTGCTGAGAAGTGATCTTTAAATGCAGATGATAATCTGGATGATATTGATAATTGTGGCTTTAATGCTACAGGATTTATTATTTGTAAAAATAATTGTCTCCTTTAAATCAGAATTATAATAATAAATAAAAGACACGTCATGTTACCCACGACTCACTTCTTTTCTGATTGGCTGCAGCGGTCACAAAGTGTAAGTAGTTCAGCTAATCAGTGGCAGTTTGAAGCAGACATACAGTACATAGTGCTAACTGTAACTGCTGAGGTACCACTTCTCAGCCTTCTTCTCATCTCCCTGCATATACTATTCTAATGAATGTGCTGTTTTACAGGTAAACTGTATTTATTGGATCTGATTTATCAAAACTATCTAAAATAAAACCTGTTTGTTACCCATAGCAAAACATCCCAACCCAGCTTTCATTTTACCAGATCAGCTTAAGAAATGAAAGCCGAGCTCTGATTGATTGATAGACCCCTATTCTCCACCCCATCGTATTGAGTAGTAAGTTCTGTCAGTGTGGGTCTACTGTGGGTTACACTACGTCAGTAGAAGGGTATTGAGTAGTGGATGCTCCCGGTGTGGGTGTGCCTTGTTCTCTGGGTCAGCCATATTATATATTGTAAAAACAATAAAGCAACATGCTGAAGGGAGTCCACATCTTCTGCCCTAGGAGAATTTTCATCCTGAAATTGTTTCTGCATTTGAATGTTTTTTATGAAAAAATGAAAGAAATGACCCAAGAGTTTTCTAGAGCCCACAGTATTTTTTGCACAATGGGCATACAGGGGACAGAGATGGCACACAGGGACAGAGTGGTGACATACCCAAGGGGCAGTGCTGGCACACACAGGACAGTGGTGGCATACCCAAGGGTTAGAGTGATGGCATATTAGGGGATAGGGTTTTCTAGAGGCCTTGGCATTTTTTTCACACAACATACTTTAATGCTGGTATAGATTTTAAGCAGAAATTGGAGCCTTTTAGGTCTTTAGAGGATTTCCAAGATTTATCCTCTAATTGTGAAAAGTCTATAATAAAAGCTGATACACAAAAATATCTTAAAATGTTGGATGATTATTAAGTTAAAGTCATTTTTTGAGGCATTTTTATATTATTGAATTATACTCATTTTGAATTATACCCGTTTCTCTGTACATACCCGAAATGCTCTAGGAGCAGCCTCTGGATGTTCTCTTTTCCGTCAGTTGGGGAGCTGACAGGCTCCTTATCTATGCTCTCTGACAAAATAAGCACTCATTATAGCTCAGTTCTTATCTTACTGATAAGAATGTGGTATAAATAAGTGTTTTTGACCTCTTAGTAGTTTAGATATAAGGTTTATTAATGACCGGCACAAAGTAAAAGTACTGGTCACAGGACAAAGGATCATATATATATATATATATATATATATAAATGATAACATTACATATAAGAATGGTCCATACAGAATCAGCCACTATCCTCAACGCCCAAGGCAAAATCTAATATCTCTCATGATAGACCCCTAATACCTATATCCTGGGTCTGGCATAATTACCCCCGCTGTTTCAAAAGGAATTGGATACCCGAAATTCTCTTGGTATTTTAAATAAGAAAAAAAACTTAATATAAAAAACAATGTCATCCTGACAAAATGTTATCTATGAAACATACTGTAAGAATTATGTCACAAATGCTCACCTGAACTGAGGAATCGTCTAGGCCTGGAAGGTAGGTAAGGCTACTTTAACACTAATGGCAGCCTTTTCTGGCGGGAAACAGCCTGCCGGATCCGTGCTAGTGCACAGTGACGCCGGAAATCCGGGTCCGGTTGCCTTTGCATGTTTGCCGTGCTGCTGCTAGTGTGAAACTAGCCTAAGGAGTCCAATGGCTGACACAATCTGGAATAGTGGAGTAACAGAAGCAAGCAGTGTCAAGTAACAGTCCGGGTTGGTAACAGGTAAACACAACAATTTAGGATTAGGCAGAAGAGTGGTTAGGTAACAATCCAAGTTCAGTACACAAGTAAACACAGCAGTTTAAGATGACGCTCAGAAGCTAGATAGAGGCAGGAAGCACAATAATCTGGCAAGCAGGGAGCGGCAAGGTCTCTTTTATATACAGCGGTGGACTGGGAACGGAAAGTGGCCCTGGAAAAAATACTAAAGTGGCCCTGTTTTGTAGTCGGGTCCAAATTGATGGAAGGCAGGGCCAGCCGATACCATATTGTGACACATTATACCACCCCAACAGAGCCAAATACCACAGTCCAACAAAAAATACTGCATAAACTATATCAGCAAAAAATTCCACTGGCTGGCTGTGAGGAGAGCTCAGGCGGCCCCCTGGGAAATTTCCCTGTAAGGTCTATGGCCAATCTGCCCGTTTACTGTATATAGGACATTCCAAGCTGTGGCTGATTAGGCAAAATGAGCAGAGATTATCCAAGACTAGGAAACTATTCACTAGGTTCAGGAGTAAAGCTGTCCTGAGTAGCCGGTAGCTCAATGAGCAAGACTGCCGCCTGGGACACAGGAGTTTCCTGGTTCGATGGACATGCGGAAAGGTGCCAAATGTCATCCGCAATTGCAGATCCACAGGAAATAGAAAAAATTATGATTATGGCATCTTTTGATGTGGAGAAACTCATAGTGCTCATCCATGAGCGCCCAGCCCTATAGGACACCAGAGCTGAGATGTACCATGATCGCATTTGATCGCATTAGAAAAGACCGCTCGTGGGAAGAAGTTGGGAAGGACCTCAGCATCAGTGCAAAAGAAAGAAAAAATTTGTGAGTATATAATTTTATTAAAAAGTATGTGTATTTTAAATAGCTTCATACACAGATCCATGGAGCACAGTCCGTGTAAACCCGGCCTGCCGTGCTCCTGAATGCACGGCGTCATTGGTTGCTATGACGCCGTGCGCTCCTGCACTCATCAGCACGGCAGGCTGGGTTTACACGGACCATGCTCCACAGATGCGAGTGTGCCTTATGGTCCGTGAGTGGGCCGTATGTCCTAGAACGGCATAGATAGTGTACTTTTGAGTGATACAGTACTTTATATGCTCATTTGCACATATTCTATGCTTCTTCGTGACTGAGGCCAATTCACTTTTGTGTAAATATTGTCAATTATATATATTTTGTGCAAGAGGCCTAGTTAGAAAATGTCTTGCATAGCATACAATATAAATTCCCTTTCTGCAATGCATAACTTATTACATAGCAAGAGATGAACATGTAAAAAAAAACAAAAAAACTTTAATAACCATATTTTTGATTCTATATTTCTAAATTTCTTAGATGTAAATTGATAATAGGCCTCTTTCACAGAATTGATTATTAGGGCTCATGGAAATGGCCGTTGAGGAGTCCTTCAGTGCATTGGGGAAGGCCATATGTGGCCCGCAATATGGCCACAGCCGTGCAAAGGCCATGTGCATGAGCCCTAAAACTAGAAGGATGTTTGTATCAGCCCTCATGCACACGACCATATGCCCTCTGAGACACATGGTCCGTGAGCAGGCCGTATGTCACAGAACAGCATTGATTGTGTGCACGTGAGCAAAATTTCACTTAGGCTACTTTCACACCAGCGGCACGGAACAGCCTGCCGGATCCGCCCTGACGCTAGTGACCGTGTGCCCCCGGACTGCCGCTCTGTCCCCATTGATTAGAATGATGGCAGAGTTCCTGCCGGAGGTCCTTGCCACTAGTTTGAAAGTAGCCTTAGATTTTATATTCAAATTTTGCCTAGAAAATTTGTATTAATAATAATAAATTCTAATCAATTTTTTTTATTATTATCTTTTCAGTACAACAAATAAAAAAAAACTGGTACACATGCCGGGACCAGTTCCGCAGGGAACTTAACGCTAAGCAGAGGAGCAGTGACGGTGGAATAAAAAAAACTAAAAAAAACAGTATATGTACACGCAACAGCTGCAATTTCTTAAACAAATAATGAAAATAAGAACGTTAGTAATTTTTATATTATATTTTTAATATTTAAATACATTTTTATATAAAATAATTTAATAATATATATTTTTTTTTTACAGAACTGTTGACAACCTCTCAGAAGGTGGTACTTCTCAAGCACCGTCCACTGAAGTGGAGGAAAGACAAGCACCGTCCACTGAAGTGGAGGAAAGACAAGCACCGTCCACTGAAGTGGAGGAAAGACGAGCTCCGTCCACTGAAGTGGAGGAAAGACGAGCGCCGTCCACTGAAGTGGAGGAAAGACAAGTTGAGGATGAACACCAGGAGGCCTCAGGGGAAGCATCCTTTTCACATGCACTGCAGCCTTCGGAACAAATTGATATAAATCAAGAAGCTGTAGAGCCAATCCCTGAGGTCAGCCCAGTAGCAGCAGCTGCACCAGTTTGCCGTTCATCTGGCAGACGAGGGCGACGTGTCATGGTCGATTCTGGTTTAGATCTTCGAGGCTAGATTGATACTATGGTACTCGAATATCCAAACTGGAATCAATCTGACGGCAAGGAAGAATTAGCTTTAAAAGTGATAGCTCCTTCTTTGCGTCGTGTGCCAGATGAACGGCAAATGCGGTGCCTTTCAACTCTTGCGCTGGTGATCGGTCAGTTTGCAGGGCCTCAGGAGCCACATCACGTAGTTAATAATATCGAAAAATCAAGGATCAAATGCTTAATCTTGTTACCCCTCCTTCCCGTCTGAATTGTCCTGATCCCCCTATCACTAATACCTCTGGCCCTTTCATGAGGGAATTACACGATCTTAAAAAAAAAAAATGTTTATAATTTTTTTTTATATTGTTAATATGTTGTTTGTATTTTATATTTACAAAGTTTTAAATTTATAAAAGTATGTTTGTATGTAATATTGATGACCTATTATCTGTTTAGGTCATTATTATAAAAAAAAAGGCCTGATGCACACGAATGTTGTGTATCTGTTCCGTGCATTGGGGACAGCAATTTGTGCTGGTGATGTCCCCAAATGCTCATATCACTGGGTCTGCCTGGATGAAAATATGATGTTGTATACTTACCTTTTCTGCGTAGAAGTTTATTCTTAGTGGATTGCGGGCCTGATTACGTCTGGGTTAGTCCTTGTTCAAAGCTGAACTCAGACATATACCATTTTTATTAATAAAAATGGGACATTTTCATGTTTAGCTGTGAGGGCATACACAAATTTAAAATATAAAAATGATTATATAATTTTTTAAAGACAATTAGAAATTAGGTATTAGAAGGTATTTACACCAAATTTAAAAATACATTTGGATTTTACAAAATACCTCAGCCCGCAAGCCCACGTCAATGGTCCCTATTCTCTTGCGAGTCCCTAATCTAAACTAACAACAGGGGATCTAACTAAGCTAAGAAAATAAAATTTTATTTAAATGTTAAACCAGATTCCAGCTGAAATCAACCACTTCCACGGATAGTGTCCAACTGCCACGACAATGCCCCCTCAGGACTGCAGAAGTAGTCGGCAGAGAGTTCCCGAACAGCTAGTCCAGCCGTTCCAGGGCGGCTCAGGTCTAAAATGACAAAATATGTCATATTTAGGCCCAATTCTGCATCTGTGGAGGCATCGTGAATCCTGGTGAAGTTGTGTAGGAGTACATAGGCCTGTATCACCAGGGTGGCATTGTCCAGATTCATCTGTATGGATGACATGAACACTCTCCACTTTGTGGACAGTATTCCGAAAGTGCACTCCACATACCGACGGGCGCGAGTCAATCAATAGTTGAAGATGTGGGCCCTCTCCCCTCCCTCCCCCTCCTAATTAAAATGGCCCCCCCTATCATTGGTGGCAGTTGTGAGTACCGATCGGAGTCCCAGTGTAATCGCTGGGGCTCCGATCGGTAACCATGGCAACCGGGACGCTACTGCAGTCCCGGTTGCCATGGTAGCTTAGCAATTTGTAGAAGCTTCATACTCACCTGGGAGCTGCGATGTCTGTGACCGGCCGGGAGCTCCTCCTACTGGTAAGTGACAGGTCTGTGCTATAGGCAATGCGCCGCACAGACCTTTCACTTACCAGTAGGAGGAGCTCCCGGCCGGTCACAGACATCGCAGCTCTTCGGGGGGGGCGGCCGCACTGGCCACCAATGAGTTAACTACAGGGGAGGGAGGGGGGGCGGCCGCACTGGCCACCAATGAGTTAAAAACAGGGGGGGGGGGGGTCTGCCCCCTGCTGCCTGGCAGCACCTGCCAGGCAGCAGGGGGCAGTCATGTACACAGTTTTTCAGTATATTCTAACCTGAAGCGTCCCCATCACCATGGGAACGCCTCTGTGTTAGAATATACTGTCGGATCTGAGTTTCACGATGTAGCTCATATCCGACAGTATATTATAACATAGAGGCGTTCCCATGGTGATGGGGACGGTTCAAGTTAAAATATACCATCGGATTGGAGAAAACTCCAATCCGATGGTATAAAAGAACTCCAGACTTTACATTGAAAGTCAATGGGGACGGATCCGTTTGAAATGGCACCATATTGTGTCAACTTCAAACGGATCCGTCCCCATTGACTTGCATTGTAATTCAGGACGGATCCGTTTGGCTCCGCACGGCCAGGCGGACACCAAAACGACTTTTTTCTCATGTCTGTGGATCCTCCAAAAATCAAGGAAGACCCACGGACGAAAAAACGGTCACGGATCACGGACCTACGGACCCCGTTTTTGCGGACCGTGAAAAAATACTGTCGTGTGCATGAGGCCTAAGTCTCCATTCACACGTCCGCAAAATGGGTCCGCATCCGTTCCACAATTTTGTCGAACAGGTGCGGACCCACTAATTTTTAATGGGGCTGGAATGTGCTGTCCGCATCCGCACTGCCTCCGGTAACAGGCAGAGCGGGAGGCGGCATAACATCACTCACATCACGCGCCTGCTTCATTAATAAAGTGGGAGGAGCAGGCGCGTGACGTATGTGAGTGACGTTACTCCGCCACCCGCTCTGCCTGTTACCGGAGCTTGATTGTAAGGTAGTAAACAGGATAGCGCTGCTTTAAAGTTACTCGAGGTTAAGGATTACTGTTTAGATATGTATACTGCTGTGAGTGGCTGGGCCCGGTGTAAGAGTACAGTGACTGCACCGGGCCCCACCGCGAGTTGTTGGCCTCCATCCCCTCCCCGCTGATACATCGCTGCACTGTGCAGCATCGCAGCTGGCGATGAATTAGCGTTAGTGATGTAAAAATGGCAGCATTCGCACCATAAGACGCACTGCCATTTCCCCCCACTTTTGGGGGGGGGTGCGTCTTATGGGGCGAAAAATACGGCAATTAACATTTACCATACGTCTACTTTATGTTGGCAATTTTATTTTTTTAGGATGTTAGAAGGTTTAGAATTTTAGAAGCAATTTTTGAAATTCAAGAAAATTTCCAAAATCAACTTTATTAAGGAACAATTCAGTTCTGAAGTCAACTTGAGAAGCTTACATAAAAGAAACCATCCATAAATTACCCCATATGTGGTCGGACTCGTAAACTGCTATATGGGCACACAGCAGGGTTCATAAGGCCACATAGTGTTTGGAGGGCAGATTTTGGAATGAAATGGTCTTTGGACGCCAATGTCACATTTGAAGAGAGACCTGAGGTACCACTACAGTGAAAACCCCCAAAAAGTGAACACATTTTAGAAACGACACCACCTATGGAATTTTTAAGGGGTGTAGTGGATAACAGGAGAATATCACTCCACAATGTGCTACCCATTTTCTCTTGAGTACAGAAGTACCCAATTTGTGGTCATAAACTGCTGTTTGGGGATACATCAGGGCTAAGAAGGGAAAGAGCGGGAAGGGAAAGAGCGGCATCTGGATTTTCTTACCTATAATTTGCTAAAATGGTTTTTAAGAGCCATAATGTTTTAATTTTTTGTTCACTTTGCTGTTTAAGGGCTTATTTTTTGCGGGACAAGCTGTAGTTTTTATTGGCACAATTTTGGAGTAAATGTGTCTTTCTGATTACTTTTTATCTCATTTTGATAGGAGGTGAGGTGGGAAAAAATTGAAATTCGGTCAGAACTTTTTATGAAGTTCACCATGTGGTATATATGATACGATTATGGTGATACCAAATTTATATATTTTTTCACGTTTTACTACTTTTGCATAATAAAATCCCTTTTTTATTAAAAATCTGTTATAGGCCTCATGCACACGACCGTTTTTTTGTTTAAGGTCCGCAAAAACGTGGTCCGTAGGTCCGTGATCCGTGACCGTTTTTTTGTCCGTGGGTCTTCCTTGATTTTTGGAGGATCCACGGACATGAAAAATGATAAAAAAAATCTAAGTCAAGTTTGCCATTGAAATGATAGGAAAAAACGGACACGGATCACGGACGCGGATGACAATCTTGTGTGCATCCATGTTTTTTCACTGACCCATTGACTTGAATGGGTCTGTGAACCGTTGGCCGTGAAAAAAATAGGACAGGTCATATTTTTTTCACGGCCAGGAAAAACGGATCACGGATGCGGCTGCCAAACGGTGCATTTTCCGATTTTTCCACGGACCCATTGAAAGTCAATGGGTCCGCGAAAAAAAACTGAAAACGGCACAAAGGCCACGGATGCACACAACGGTCGTGTGCATGAGGCCATATTTTGCATCGCCATATACTAACATCCATAAAAGTTTTATTTTTCTGCCAACATAGAGGTCCGAGGGCTTGCCTTTTACAGGACAGACTGTACCTTTTATCAGTATCATTTTTGGGTACATAAGACTTTTTGATGACATGATATTATGTTTTTTGGGAGATAAGGTGACTAAAAAAATTGCAGTTTTGGAATAAATATATTTTTTTATGGCGTTCACCTGTTGGGGTAGATCATGTGATATTTTTATAGAGCCAGTCATTACGGACGTGGTGATACCAAATATGTCTTTTTAATTTTTTTTCTATTTTTTAACAATTTTAAAATGACTTGACATTGGGGAAAAGGTTGTTTTTTCACGTGAAACTTTTTTTTTTTATAAAACTTTTTAATTTTACACTTTGTGTCCCCCATATGGTCATACAAGACCTCTGGGGGACATTTAGTATCACATATTTTTTTATTTATTTACAATTGATTTCTCCTGTAACTGGAGTGTGTGTGTGTGTGAAGGGGGGTGGGTCATTATTATAACTGGGGCAGTACTATTGGGGAATAATTATAACTGGGGCAGCACTACTGGGGCACTATAGGGGGGTCATTATTATAACTGGGGCAGCACTATTGGGGGATCATTATTATTACTGGGGCAGCACTATTGGGGGTCATTATTATAACTGGGGCAGCACTATTGGGGGATCATTATTATTACTGGGGCAGCACTATTGGGGGTCATTATTATAACTAGGGCAGCACTATTGGGGGACATTATTATTACTGGGGCAGCACTATTGGGGGTCATTATTATAACTGGGGCAGCACTACTGGGGCACTATAGGGGGTCATTATTATAACTGGGGCAGCACTATTGGGGGATCATTATTATTACTGGGGCAGCACTATTGGGGGTCATTATTATTACTGGGGCAGCACTATTGGGGGTCATTATTATAACTAGGGCAGCACTATTGGGGGACATTATTATTACTGGAGCAGCACTATTGGGGGTCATTATTATAACTGGGGCAGGACTACTGGGGCACTATAGGGGGTCATTATTATAACTGGGGCAGCACTATTGGGGGATCATTATTATTACTGGGGCAGCACTATTGGGGTCATTATTATTACTGGGGCAGCACTATTGGGGGTCATTATTATAACTAGGGCAGCACTATTGGGGGACATTATTATTACTGGAGCAGCACTATTGGGGGTCATTATTATAACTGGGGCAGGACTACTGGGGCACTATAGGGGGTCATTATTATAACTGGGGCAGCACTATTGGGGGATCATTATTATTACTGGGGCAGCACTATTGGGGTCATTATTATTACTGGGGCAGCACTATTGGGGGATGATTATTATTACTGGGGCAGCACTATTGGGGGTCATTATTATTACTGGGGCAGCACTATTGGGGGTCATTATTATAACTGGGGCAGCACTATTGGCGGTCATTTTTATTACTGGGGCAGCACTATTGGGGGTCATTATTATAACTGGGGCAGCACTACTGGGGCACTATAGGGGGGGTCATTATTATTTTAACTGGGGAAGCACTATTGGGGGGGCATTATTATTACTGGGGAAGCACTATTGGGGGGATCATTATTATTACTGGGGCAGCACTATTGGGGGTCATTATATAACTGGGGCAGCACTATTGGGGGTCATTAATATAACTGGGGCAGCACTATTGGGGGATCATTATTATTACTGGGGCAGCACTATTGGGGGTCATTATTATAACTAGGGCAGCACTATTGGGGGTCATTATTATTACTGGGGCAGCACTATTGGGGGTCATTACAATAACTGGGGGAGCTTTATGGGGAATTTAGTTCTACAATTGGCACTACAAGGGGCATTATTACATAATGGGGGTTTTAATACAATTGGGGCTATAAAAGGGGGGCATTTTTTCTACTGCCACACATTATGAGGGCTTTATTAATACTGGGGTCACATTCTCAGGATCAGGGGGTCCCAGCAGTTGGACCTCCACTGATCAGCAGATATATGGAGACTCAGCAGCCCTAGTACTGGTCCCTACACTGTAAACCATTCTATAAAGCCCCGTCCAAGTCCTAGCAGCGGTTCCCATTGTGAAACACAGCGCTCAGCACCACGTGACCAAGCAGTTCTGAGAACTGCTAATCTGCTGCATTCCCGCCAGCTGTCTGCGCCATTCACAACTGCCCTCAGCATACACGTTTCATATAGATATATGTATATAACCCGCCTGTGAGTAAACAGACGAGTCACGCTACACAGCACCCAGCAGGTCACGTGTTCTCCCTCACTGCAGCATCATAGCTCCTCCCCCGTCAATGGTCTCTGGTGTGGAGGAGCCGCCTCTCAGTACCCGCCCCTCGATGATGCGCTGGCCTGTGACCCCGCCCACTGCTGCATAGCGGACGCTGTCTTACCTCGGCCTCTCATTCATTTCCTCCAGTAGCTGCAGTGAATGTAGAAGGGGGAGGGGATTGCGCGCCGTACACATGGAGCGCTGCAGGCAGGAAGAGGGCAGTGTGCATGGCACGGCCGCAGCAGGTAACTCACTCATCTGCTAGGTTGGCTGAAACATGCTGGGGGTAGTAGTTTGACAACCTCCTGTCTGCACTGTCATGTGACTGGAGATTGTTTCCAGCAAATGACTTTTACTGGTTACTTAAAGGGGATGTCTGGCGGGTTAACATATTTTATACAAGGGGCAAAATGGGTTAAAAAGAGAAGCTTTACCAACCCCACCCCACTGATCTGGTGCAGTTGCTCTGATGCTTACTGGGTCCCTGCTGGTCCCACATGCAGTAAATGGCAGGAGATGCTGCTCAGCCTATCACTGCTCGCCGGGACCTGGTGAGTATTGGCGAGTAAAGCTTTCCATTTTAATACCTGATTCTGCCCCCCTTATAAAAAAAATCCCTTTAAGGTAGCCATCAGCAAGCTGGTCATTGCGGGCAGTGCCTAGCAGCGGCCATGGAGTCTGCCACCCCGGGTGCGTCTAAGGAAAAAAGTTATTTCTGTGCTATAATGTTAAAGGGCTATTATGACAACCTTTCCCCTATTCACAGGATGAGTGTTTGATGGGTAGGGGCCGACTACTGGGGCCCCCTCTGATCATGGGAGCCCAGGACATGGTTAATGACTGAACGTTTTTCCACGTTTGATTAATATTATATATTTTTTTCTCGTTTAATAAGAACATTCCAGGATCCTGATCCATCTTCAGCAGGGAAGAGCCTTGGTATGGAGAGCAGACCATGCCCGCAGGATCCGGGAGGAGCACGGGCTGGTGGGAAGCCTGGTAGGAGCGCTGGTCAGGAAGCCAAGGCAGAACACCCGACTCGGCCTGCCGCTACAACTGCTCCCTGAAGAAGCCCGGCTGCTGGTGGAAATCGGGGCAGCACGACTGGTACATCATCGCTGGGCAGCCGTGAGTATTACTATTACTGCTCCTGGAGTAACTAGACTCTTATGTCATGTATGGAGAAGAACATGGGAGATCAATGGTTTTATAGTGACAGCTCATAGAATGGCTGTAAGTTACAGCTAACACTCTGCTGATGGCAGCTGCTCCGTTCCTGAGCCGCTGCCATCACACTGAGGCTGGCTGGCAGGAGGTAATGGCATTATGGGGGCAATTAAATTACTGGGGGCCATTATATCAATGGGGGCACAGTGGCAGTCATGCCTGGTTTCGGGCTGTGATCTCCAGCGTGGAGATCGCAGCCTGAAAACAAATTTTTTTACACCCCTTTATCACATGATCTGTGAACCTCATTAGGATTGGCTGTTTCTATACCCGCCCCCATGTGCATCATTGTCCTTAGCCCTCCACAAATGGGTATTTAAACTAACATGTAGACGTTTCAAGATAGCTGCTATTCTGCTCAATGGAGACCCTTATACTATGAGGAAGTTGGCGCACGTGAGTGGTCCATATGGACCTTATTGTATTTTACCACCTTATTATATTATGTAGGATATCCACGGCGCGTCCGGCTAACAGCACTTTGTGAAGCTCATGTGATGTGTACCTTGCCGTATCTTGCATCTCGTAATTGCTCCATGGTTTTTATGCTCCGGTATTGCCTTTAAAGGTCTCCAATATCAGATAATGATCTCACCGATTGTTGCTATTGTATTGCCCTGATGGACCTTTATTTATCTATTGGGGGAATCACGTCGGGATTTAGGGCATTATATGGTTGATAATTGTGTTAGGCCTTCTAGGGGCATCCAACATTGGGGTGTGCCTCCGGCCTGAGGCAGCTTTTTGGGATCTGACGGGGTCAGACTTCCCGATACCTAGCCCCAGACTAGCTTCCGGTGTCCAGTTGCTCATTGATTATCATTATAGCAGTGTTACGTTGGGGTATACATTGTTAGCCCAAATTGGGCCCTTTTATATAGCAAGTTAAAAGTTGTTATGTTTTAATTGGTTTATGCTTTCCATGATATGATGGAGTGTCTATGTAACTAGCTGGGTGTTAGGGGCAGAGAAAGGAGAAGTGCATCATGGGATTGGTTGGAAACAGGAAGTGCTATATACAGGATGGAAACAAACCAGAGAGATTGGTTTACATGGTGAAAACAGGTCAGCGACAACAAGCCTGGAGAAGATGTCCATGAGGTAAGCAACTATATGGGCACATCTGTCACAAACCGTACTAAACTCAGAAAACCCCTTTAATGATACGTAAACTTATGAAAGACTGTGCCGCATGTTGTGTGTTTGGCGCCATCCTGATAAATCTCCCCCCAGTGTTTTACTGCTGCTTCGTTACAGGATGGCACCGATGTCTCCACTGCCGTAGAGGACAAGGAGGCCTACGCACAGTTCCTGCACCACAGCTATGAAGAACAAGGGCAGCTGGCCTTGCAAGAAAAGAAGCGGACGCTGGAAAGCCTGTCAGGGCGGATTGCGGAAGGTAGAAGCAAGAGAAAAAGACAGCGGGTTGAGCAAGAAGGTATGTGGGGGCCAGTGCTTGAGAAAGCATTGGCCCTGGAGAAAACCTAGAAGTGGCCCGATGTTGTAGGTAGATTCAGATTGACAGAAGGTGGGACAATACACGTAGACAGGGCCAGCAATACTGTACTGCAGCAGAGAATACAGGCCCAGCAGGACCAGATACCATAGTGCAGCCCCCACCTGAGGACAGCAATACTGTACCGCAGCAGGCCCAGCAGGACCAGATACCATAGTGCAGCCCCCACCTGAGGACAGCAATACAATTTATTTCAGGGGCGGCCACCGGGCAAGTGCATAAGTACCTGACCCTTCTAGCAGTAATTAATGCTGGGATTATCAGCTGATTTATACCTGGAAGGAGGGCTCAGGCGATCCCCTGGGCATTGTAATATAGTAGTAATAATCTTTTATATAGCGCCAACATATTCTGCAGCACAAACAGAGTCATAAATAACATGGCAACAGACAAGTCAACAATTAAAACCAGAGGAATGAGGGCCCTGCTCCCAAGAGCCTACAATCTATGAGGAGATAGGGGTGACGCAAAAGGTAACAAGTGCTTGATTTGTAGAATGGTCCAGCCATCTTGGGAAATTAGGGGAAATCTGTAGTGCATGGAGTGTGGATAGGGATGTGAGAGGCCAACCTAAAAAGATGTTTTGTTATTTTTTTAGGGAGTGACTAAAACTGTGAATGTTATGAATCAAAGGGGTTTTCCTCAGGATAGGTCATCAGTATCTACTGTTTGAGAAGGCATTGGTGCTCGCAGTAGCGCAGCGGCCTTCTCTCCGCTTTTCCTAGGCCATTTGACGACACTTTCATCACTCGTATGGCCTAGGAGCAGCTCAGCCCCAGTGAAGTGAAGCTTGGATACCAAGTACAACCGCCATACAATGTACGTTGCTGTGCTTTGTGAGCTGCGAGAAGGCAGCGTCCCTCACAGGACCGCCAATGGCTTTCCAAACAGCTGATTAGCGGTGGTCCCGGGTGTTGTTCCTCCACCGATCAGATACTGATGATCTATCCTGAGGATAGGTGATCAGTATAAAAATCACAGAAAACCCCTTTAACCTGATTGCTTGAGGTAAGGCATTCCAGAGAACTGGTGTAGCTCCAGAGGAGTCCTGGAGATGAGGGTGAGAGGTTCCGATTATGGAGGATGTTAGTCGTAAATTGTTGGCTGAACGGAAAGCACGGGTAGGATGGTAGACAGAGATGAGGGAGGAGACGTAGGGAGTGCAGCACTGTGGGGAGCTTTGTGGGTGAGGACAAGCAGTTTAAATCTATTCCTGTACTGTATAGTCAACCAGTGCAATGACTGGCACAGGACAGGCATCGGAGTGGCAGTTAGACAGATAGATGAGCCTGACTCCTGTATTCTGGATAGATTGGGGACGGGGAGACCAATTAGTAATGAGTTACAGTAATCAAGATGGGAATGGATCAGGGCAACAATGAGGCTTTTTGTTGTCTCCCCAGTTAGAAAGGAGCGGACTCTAGAGATGTTTTTAAGGAGTAGGCGGCATGAGCGGGCAAGAGATTCATATAGGTGGTAAAGGACAGATCCGTGTCTAACATAGCACCGAGACAGCAGGCATTATGGTAGTGCCTCACACTGAGATGGAGATATCAGGTTTAGGTAGGTTAGTACATGAAGAAAACGCCAGTATTTCAGTTATTTGAAAGATACAGTATTAGGGCTCATGCACGCAAACATATTTTCTTTCCGTGTCCGTTCCGTTTTTTTTTTTTTTTTTTTTTTTGTGGACCGTATACGGAACCATTCATTTCAATGGGTCCGTAAAAAAACCGGAAGGTACTCCATGTGCGTTCCGTTTCCGTTCCACAAAAAAATAGAACATGTCCTATGATTGTCCGCATTATGGACGAAGATAGTACTGTTCTATTAGGGCCAGCTGTTCGGTTCCGCAAAATACATACGGTCCTGTGAACAAGCCCTTATGCTATTGTCTCTTATGATACCTCCAATCATGACTGTTTTAACCCTTTTGATCACCATAGTGAAGAGTGACTGTGGTGTGATTAAAGAGGACTCTACCCGTAGATACGGTCATCAGGTTTCCTGCAGATGCGATGAGGGACTAGAGAACCCCTGTACTGTCTGTACTCTAAGGGAACATCCACACGAAAATTCTGCGGAAGTCTGCTGCGGTTCTCTCCATTGTAAAGGGTGAAACAGCAGCATAAATTGACGCTGCTGATTAATATTCTGCCCTGCAGGTCAGTTTATGCTGTGGTTTTTTGGACGCAGCGCCTAGTACTGTACAGGGCTGCGAATTTACAAAAATCTGCGACTGCAGGGCTGCAGCATCTCAGTCACATGCGGACATAGCCTAAGACTGCTGGTAGGGCGCTCTTGGGGTATGGTTACACTGGAGGGATTCGCTGCAGAATTATGTGCAGAAAATCCACATTGCATTAAAATACCAGCAAGAGATTTTATCAAATCCAGTGCCACCACTGCGACCAACTGACTGCTGCAGCACCGGCGTTTTGACAGGGGTTAACTTACAATAATCTGTCTATTCTTATGATTACAGAACCGATGGAGTCATCCTCTCAAGGTCCTATAAAAGAGCTGATTAATCTAGAACAGACCTTCCACTTCCCAAAGGAAGCAATGATGGTGCAGATTCCTACTGCTCATCTTCGACCTGGTAATGAAGAAGAGGTGGACGTACAACAGGTGTCATCTGAGTGGCCATACACAGGCCAGAAGAATCATGAAGCACGCTACAAGGTTTTCAGGGATCTTTGGCAGAAGGGCTACCACCTCACCAATGGTGGCAAGTTTGGGGGAGATTTTCTTGTTTATCCAGGTATCGTATTTCTGTCAGTACTTTATTTATACACTTTTTATAACTTATTTTACTAGACTTTAAGAATGCTTTGATTTATATCAAGCTGGCAGCTCGGGGGAACGTGTCTTTTCTGCCGGCAGCTCGGGGAAACGTGTCTTTTCTGCCGGCAGCTCAGGGGAACGTGTCTTTTCTGCCGGCAGCTCGGGGAAACGTGTCTTTTCTGCCGGCAGCTCGGGGGAACGTGTCTTTTCTGCCGGCAGCTCGGGGGAACGTGTCTTTTCTGCCGGCAGCTCGGGGGAACGTGTCTTTTCTGCCGGCAGCTCGGGGGAACGTGTCTTTTCTGCCGGCAGCTCGGGGAAACGTGTCTTTTCTGCCGGCAGCTCGGGGAAACGTGTCTTTTCTGCCGGCAGCTCGGGGGAACGTGTCTTTTCTGCCGGCAGCTCGGGGGAACGTGTCTTTTCTGCCGGCAGCTCGGGGGAACGTGTCTTTTCTGCCGGAGCTCTACCCTTCACAGCTCAGGTGGCAGTTGAAGAATGTAACTGAGCATGTGCGGCCTCGTCAATGAGCTGGACTAAGAAAAAGAAAGGGTTTTATTGAATAACTCAGTGGCTATACAAATGTTCAATTACATGCAATTACAAAAGTATTCAGATCCAGGGCCTGGTTTGCAAGCTGTAGAATATTTTTTCGTGGGACAGCCCCCCTCCCCCAAAGCAGAGTAAGCTGTGTAAAGTGTAAGTGATGCTGGGTCCGGTTATATAATTTTTATCTTTATTAAACCAGCAGTGAGATGCATTAAGAGGACTCCTCTTTGAGTCCTCTCCATTATGTGTGTGTGCTCAGGAGTCCTCTCAGTGCATTTTACTGCTGGTTTGTCGGAGCACAATGTCAGAATGCAAGTGAGCATGAAGATGAAAATTACATTACTGGACTCGGCACCGGTTATTCTAGTTTAGGGGGTGTTTCGGAACGGACAGATTCCCTTTAAACTTACCGTTCTCCATAAAGAGTCTAATAAATGTATAATGTAGCAGTAACGGAGCGCCGCTATATAGCCTCCCCAAAACCTAGCTCTGTGGTTCTGATTTCAGGACTGTGGAAGCAGCAAGGATTTCTTAAGACAGTGGAGCTGTAATTGTGCTGAATATCTTTCAAGGGGTTGTCTTCTGTTCCCTGGTGCATATCAAATATTCTTTATATTGTATCATAGTATCCTGAGCTGGGTATCTGCTCTACTTTGCCATACACATGCCCAAATGATATACTGTACATGTGTAAAAGTCTGATAGATGCAGGTCTCGCCTCTTGGACCAACACTTCTCTCTAGAATGGGACCCAGTCCCATCTGATTTCACAGAGTAATGGAAAGTGTAGCACTGCTTGTTCGGCTTCTTCTGTAGTCCCGACCACTTTTGGCTAAAGTATCCTGGCCGGACAGGGTAAGGCTACTTTCACACTAGCGTTCGATCGGATCCGTTCTGAACGGATCCGATCATATTAATGCAGACGGAGGCTCCGTTCAGTACGGATCCGTCTGCATTAATAACTTAGAAAAATTTCTAAGTGCGAAAGTAGCCTGAGCGGATCCGTTCAGACTTTCAATGTAACGTCAATGGGGGACGGATCCGCTTGAAGATTGAGCCATATGGTGTCATCTTCAAGCGGATCTGTTCCCATTGACTTACGTTGTAAGTCTGGACGGATCCGCACGGCCAGGCGGACAGCTGAACGCTGCAAGCAGCGTTCAGCTGTCCGCCTGGCCGTGCGGAGGCGAGCGGAGCGGAGGCTGAACGCCGCCAGACTGATGCAGTCTGAGCGGATCCGCATCCATTCAGACTGCATCAGGGCTGGACGGAAGCGTTCTGCTCCGCTCGTGAGCTCCTTCAAACGGAGCTCACGAGCGGACAGCAGAACGCTAGTGTGAAAGTAGCCTTAGTGGTGGCACTATTCTGGACATAGATGATGCCCTGTGGCTATGCCATAAATATCTACAACGAGAATATATTTAAGTGCTTGCCGCAACTAGAAGGTAGAGATATGGATAGCAATTTTTCTGTAAAAACCGCCATGACTAGAAACGTGTACACAGCCTAAAGTAGTGAGAAGATGAGCAGTTGCACATCACTCCCTGCCCCCAATCTGGACATAAGCCACATGTTTACTGACATCTAGATTGCTGATATTTTAGTTTTGGTGATTACATGAAGATATGTGCATTTTGACTTAAGGCACGTATGAACTTGATCATTTTTATATGCTTTTTATTTTGAGTTGTTGTTTTCACACTTGTATATTTTGGTCAGTATTTGTAAGCCAACAGCAGGAGTGAAATCTACACCGAAAAAAAAGATTTGTTCCCCTTCCATCTTTTGGACCTACTTCAAGCTTTGGCATAAAAATACAGTCTACAGGCTCTTTATGGATCAGGCTGTAAAGACCCGTTTACACTGCCTGATGTTTGGGCAGATTATCGCTAACAAGCATTCGTATAGATGCTCGTTAGCGATAATCTGCCTGTATAAAAGTGCCGCAGATTATCCGATTAAAGAGTGAAACGCTCATTCATTCATCAGATAATAGAATCGTTCATGCGGGTCACCTAAATCATTGTCAGCACATAATCATTACGTATGGGGACCAGCAACATTAACAATCACTCCTCCCCATACTGTAGAGGAGATCACCTACACCGACGGCCAGGCAACTGTCCAGAAGGAACACTTCCTTCCCGATAATTAATTGGTACATCAGCCTGTGTAAGTGGGCCTTTAGCCCAAAATATGACAATCTGTCATTTTTTACACAATTTTATGATTTAATGCAAAACTGCATGAAGGTGCCCATGAGTAAGGGCTGGGTGGCATTTCTACAATGTGTAAGGTGTCAGTTTCTGAAAATATCTGCAATACACGGGCGCCATTCCATGGGCATTCCGCATCACGGATGTGGACCTATTCACTTCAATGGGTCCGCAAATCCAGAGGTGCGGAACGGAAGCACTACGGAGTGCGTCCGTAGGGTTTCGTCCTGTTCTTCTGTTCTGCAAAAAGAGGGAACATGTCCTATCTTTTTGCAGAACAGGCGGATCGCGTACCCATTAAAGTGAATGGGTCCGCTGCGGCTGCCCCACGGTCAGTGTTCGTGCATTGCGGCCTGCAGCACGGCCATGGGGCGCACTCATTCATGTGCAGGAGGCCTAACTTTGTATTCTAAAGGTAAAGTGGTTTTCCAGGTTATAGATACTGATGACCTGTCCTCAGCATAGCTAATCAGAACTGTGGAGGTCTGACACCTGGCACCCCCACCAGTCAGCTCTTCTCATAGTTGCCAAAGCTGGAACTACCACTGAGAACAGTGCCTGGTTACTGCAGCTGACTTCCTATTCTCTTGAGCGCCTTTGCAGCTATGCCTTGTAACTGTATACAGGGAGTGCAGAATTATTAGGCAAGTTGTATTTTTGAGGATTAATTTTATTATTGAACAACAACCATGTTCTCAATGAACCCAAAAAACTCATTAATATCAAAGCTGAATATTTTTGGAAGTAGTTTTTTTTTAGTTTTAGCTATTTTAGGGGGATATCTGTGTGTGCAGGTGACTATTACTGTACATAATTATTAGGCAACTTTCAATTATTTATTTTTACCAGTGAAACCAATATAACATCTCAACATTCACAAATATACATTTCTGACATTCAAAAACAAATCAGTGACCAATATAGCCACCTTTCTTTGCAAGGACACTCAAAAGCCTGCCATCCATGGATTCTGTCAGTGTTTTGATCTGTTCACCATCAACATTGCGTGCAGCAGCAACCACAGCCTCCCAGACACTGTTCAGAGAGGTGTACTGTTTTCCCTCCTTGTAAATCTCACATTTGATGATGGACCACAGGTTCTCAATGGGGTTCAGATCAGGTGAACAAGGAGGCCATGTCATTAGATTTTCTTCTTTTATACCCTTTCTTGCCAGCCACGTTGTGGAGTACTTGGATGCGTGTGATGGAGCATTGTCCTGCATGAAAATCATGTTTTTCTTACCTTGCAGACTTCTTCCTGTACCACTGCTTGAAGAAGGTGTCTTCCAGAAACTGGCACTAGGACTGGGAGTTGAGCTTGACTCCATCCTCAACCTAAAAAGGCCCCACAAGCTCATCTTTGATGATACCAGCCCAAACCAGTACTCCACCTCCACCTTGCTGGCGTCTGAGTCGGACTGGAGCTCTCTGCCCTTTACCAATCCAGCCACGGGCCCATCAAGACTCACTCTCATTTCATCAGTCCATAAAACCTTAGAAAAATCAGTCTTGACGTTTCAGCTTGTGTGTCTTGTTCAGTGGTGGTCGTCTTTCAGCCTTTCTTACCTTGGCCATGTCTCTGAGTATTGCACACCTTGTGCTTTTGGGCACTCCAGTGATGTTGCAGCTCTGAAATATGGCCAAACTGGTGGCAAGTGGCATCTTGGCAGATGCACGCTTGACTTTTCTCAGTTCATGGGCAGTTATTTTGCGCCTTGGTTTTTCCACACGCTTCTTGCGACCCTGTTGACTATTTTGAATGAAACGCTTGATTGTTCGATGATCACGCTTCAGAAGCTTTGCCATTTTAAGAGTGCTGCATCCCTCTGCAAGATATCTCACTATTTTTGACTTTTCTGAGCCTGTCAAGTCCTTCTTTTGACCCATTTTGCCAAAGGAAAGGAAGTTGCCTAATAATTATGCACACCTGATATAGGGTGTTGATGTCATTAGACCACACCCCTTCTCATTACAGAGATGCACATCACCTAATATGCTTAATTGGTAGTAGGCTTTCGAGCCTATACAGCTTGGAGTAAGACAACATGCATAAAGAGGATGATGTGGTCAAAATACTCATTTGCCTAATAATTCTGCACGTAGTGTAGATACAAAAAAGATTTATTCTGTTAGATGGTTTTGTAATACAACACAACTGTATGCATAATCTGTAACAGTACGACCAATATTTCTTGCTTCTTGTTGCTACAGGAGATCCAATGCGCTTCCATGCACATTATATCGCTATCTGCTTTCCACAAGATGAGAACATTGCACTCAGTGACATCATCACTGCAGGACGCTTGGGCACGAATGTGAAAAAGACAGTTTTGCTGTGCTCCTCCAGCCAAGAGGGACAAGTGATATACACATCTTTACAGTGGTCAGGGTTGCAGTGAAGTACTGACACCAGACTGTTTTCTAACAATCGTACGTGATGACGCCAAAGTGAAGGCTCCAAACACAAAACGCTTACGTGGTGGCTGCTTGTGAATAGAAGGCACCAGGTGAGACGCTAGAAAGTCCTGGTGATCCATCAGTCCTCTGAATGAGATTACGCCGCTGCGTCTGACTTTTTCTTTACCTTACACAAGGGCCCAGTGACCATTGTTATTAAAGAAAAATAATTAAAGCTTGCTACTTGAGCTGACATTTTAAGATAACAAATCTAAGAGCTTTGACACTCTTATTTGATGTTGGAAAGACCCTATGTACATACAATGCATTTGGAAAGTCTTTAGACCCTTTAGCTTTTTTCACATTTTGTTATGTTGTTACCTTGTGCTAAAATAAAATAAAAAAAATCAAGTTTCCGCCCATAAATATTCACTCAATACCCCATAATGAGAAAGCGAAAATATAGTTTTTGCAAATTAGAAAGTAAACGCAAAAATTTTGCCTAAGGGTATTCAGACCGTTTGCTATGACACTTGAAAGTTAGCTCTGGAGGCCTCACTTTTCTCTTGATCATCTTTGAGATGTTTCTACATCTTGATTAGAGTCCACCTCTGGTAAATTCAGTTGATTGGGCATGATTTGAAAAGAAACCGCTCTGTCTATATAAGCAATATCAGAGAAAAAAACAAGCCATAAGGAGGAAAGAACTTTGCCCTTCATTGTGTGGAGGCACAGAACTGGAAAGGACATAAAAACATTTCTGCTGCACTGAAAGTTCCCAAGAGCACCATGGCCTCATAATTCTTAAATGGAAGAAGTATAGGATAACCAGGACTCTTCCTAGATCTATACGTCCCACCAAATTAAGTAATTGGGGTAGAAGAGCCTTGGCAAGAGAGGTGACCAAGTTCCAAAGATCCTCTGTGTAGATAATAGAAACTTCCAGAAGGTCAACCTCCACTGCAGCACTCCACCAATCTGGGCTTTATAGCAGAGTGGCCCGAAAGAAACCTTTTCTCAGTAAGGCCTGTGCTACACTGCAACTGTGAGAAACAAGATTCTCTGGACTGATGAAACTGAAGAAGATTGAACTTTTTGGCTTTATTTCTAAGCATCATGTTGGGAGAAAACCAGGCACATCTCATCACCTTCCCAGTACCATCTCTACAGTGAAGCATGGTGGTGTATTGTGTGCAGAATGATGGGGAATTTTTTTTTTTTTTTTTTTAGCACACAGTGAAAGGGGCTGAAGAGTTTCTGAATGCAATATAAGGTATTGAAATATGGGTCCCAAAAAAATACAATGGAGGGGATTAATCAAAACTAGTGCAAGCTGAATGAAGAGTAGTTTTGTTCTTTTAAAATCAAGAAGCGTCTTGAATAAATCTTCCCCACTGTTTTAACTTTATTGACATTAGTTTTAGGGTGTGTTCACATCACCAATTTGTTTTACATTCCTCTGATCGGTCAGAAGAACAGGAAAAAAAACATGGATCCGTTATTTTGAGCATTAGGCTACTTTCACACTAGCGTTCGATTGGATCCGTTCTGAACGGATCTGATCATAATAATGCAGACGGAGGCTCCGTTCAGAACGGATCCGTCTGCATTATTTTAGCATATAACAGCTAAGTGTGAAAATAGCCTCGTACGGATCCGTCCAGACTTTCAATGTAAAGTCAATGGGGGACGGATCCGCCTGAAGATTGAGCCATATTGTGGCATCTTCAAACGGATCCGTCCCCATTGACTTACATTGTAAGTCTGGACGGATCCGCACGGATCCGCACGGCCAGGCGGACACCCGAACCCTGCAAGCAGCGTTCAGCTGTCCGCCTGTCCGTGCGGAGGCGAGCGGAGCGGAGGCTGAACGCCGCCAGACTGATGCAGTCTGAGCGGATCCGCATCCATTCAGACTGCATCAGGGCTGGACGGAAGCGTTCGGGTCCGCTCGTGAGCCCCTTCAAACGGAGCTCACGAGCGGACCGACGAACGCTAGTGTGAAAGTAGCCTTAGTTGTGCTAATTTTGCTTTTTTTTTTTTTTTTTTTTTTTTTTTTTTTTTTTTTTTTGTCAGTTCCATCAGAGAATTGTTATTTTAGACAGGAGAAAAAGTCCTGCCTGGTGTTAGGGGAGGAATAGTACCATTTGATTTATACCTACAGATACAAGTCTCTTGGGGGTATGTCTATTAGTTTAGCACATGTAGACACTGAGATGTGCCCATCTGCTCCAACTCCTTCAAGTTGGATGGGTTGCATTGGTGCACAGCAGGCATGCTCAACCTGTGGCCCTCAAGCTGTTGCAAAACTACAACTCCCAGCATTCCCAGACAGTCTACAGCTATCAACCTGCAGCAGGGCATGGTGGGAGTTGTAGTTTTACAACAGCTTCAGGGCCACAGGTTGAGCATCCCTGGTGTACAGCATTCAGGTCTGGGCTTTAGCCGATTCAAAGACTTTAAAGGGGCTGTGTCACTTCAGCAAATGGCATTTATCATGTAGAGAAAGTTATTAGAAGGCATTTACTAATATATTGTGGTTGGCCATATTGCTTCCTTTGCTGGTTAAAATCTATTTTTCCCATCACATTATTCACTTGTTGTTTCCATGGTTACGACCACCCTTCAGATCAGCATCGGTGGCCGTGCAGATTATAGGGAAAAAAAAATGCGAGCCTATGGTCCTAGCCACCAGAGAGGCCAGTGATTTTTTTTTTTTTTTTTTTTCTACAGTGTGCAAGCGCAACCACTGCAGCTGGATTGCAGGGTGGTCGTAACCATGGAAACAAGCAGTGTATAATGTGATGGAAAAATTAATCCAGCCAGCAAAGGAGGCAATATGGATAATCGCAATACATTAATAAGTGGCTTGTATTAACTTTCTCTACACGATAAATGCCATTTGCTGAAGTGAGACAACCCCTTTAAGCGGTACAGCTACATGGTCAGATTTACTGATGCAGTTCTGGAAGCCAAAATCAGGAGTGGGATCGTAAAAGGGGAGAAAGTATAACCACTTCCAAAACCGCATGCAGAAACCTGACAGTGTGGCCGTCCGCTTAATCCACTGCAGTGTAGCTGTAGGGTGCACTCACACGCTGCACAACTTTCCACCACTCACCTGACTGCACTGGCGCAGAAATCCAAGTGCTTTGCCACCCCATTTGAATTAATGGAACTGATTTCGGTAGCGGAAATTTCTGCAGCAGGTGCAGGGTCATTGTCCTGCTGGGAGGTTCTCGGGCAGACAAACAGGTTTTCCAGTAGTTACTGACTTTCTCTTGTCAGGATTCTAGTGGTCCTATGGACGGATACTTCCAGCTCCACTGTGGATCTTTGGAGATCCTTCAGTGTTCTTGCTGGTGTCTTTGTTGAATCTCTGATTAATGCCATCTTTGCCCAGTCTGTGAGTTTTGGTGGCGGCCTTCTCTTCTCAGGTGCGTAGTTGTAACATATTCTTTCCATTTTGTTTTAAAGGGTTTCTACCACTTCGGTTTCACATATTTAGCTGTCAGACACTAACGATCCGCTAGTGTCTGCTCTGCCCAACCATCCTAATATAATTGCTTTTGGGGCAGCCGTTTTGCTAAAAAAAGAACTTTTATTAATATGCTAATGAGCCTCTAGGTGCTATGGGGGCGTCGTTAGCACCTAGAGGCTCCGTCTACCTTCAGAAACTGCCGCCGCCCAGCGCGTCCCTCCAGCCCGCCCATCTCCTCCTGAATGCGATCCTCCTTGTGAGCGTATGTATTCTGCGCATGCGCAGTGAATGTCTGACCGCTTCCTTGCTCAGACATCTCCACTGCGCCTGCGCGATGATGCCATAGTGCTCCGAGGAACAGGCGCAGTGGAGATGTCTGAGCAGGGAAGCTGTCAGACATTCACTGCGCATGCGCCGAATACAGGCGCTCACAAGGAGGATCGCATTCAGGAGGAGATGGGCGGGCTGGAGGGACGTGCTGGGCGGCGGCAGTTTCTGAAGGTAGACGGAGCATGTAGGTGCTAATGACGCCCCCATAGCACCTAGAGGCTCATTAGCATATTAATAAAAGTTCTTTTTTTAGCAAAACGGCTGCCCCAAAAGCAATTATATTAGGATGGTTGGGCAGAGCAGAAACTAGCGGATCGCTAGTGTCTGACAGCTAAATATGTGACACCGAAGTGGTAGAAACCCTTTAATGGTGCTCCGTTGGATATTTCTTTATAACCCAACCCTGATCTACACTTCACCATAACCTTCTCTCTAAAGCTACTTTCACACGGGCGTGTGCGCCCCCTGGTCGTGCTGCGGGCCGCAATACACGGGTGCCATTCCGTGGGCATTCTGCTTCACGAATGCGGACCCATTCACTTCAATGGGTTCGGAGATGCGGAATGGAAGCACTACGGAGTGCTTCCGTGGGGTTTCGTCCCGTACTTCCGTTCCTCAAAAAGATAGAACATGTCCTATCTTTTTGCGATCCACTGCAGCTGCCCCACGGACTGTGCTCGTGCATTGCGGCCCGCAGCACGACCAGGGGGCGCACACGCCTGTGCGAAAGAGGCCTTAGGCTACTTTCACACTGGCGTTTTGGTATCAGTTTGTGAGATCCGTCCAGGGCTCTCAGAAGCGGTCCAAAACGGATCAGTTTTTCCCTAATGCATTCTGAGCAGATCCTTTTCCATTCAGAATGCATCAGTTTGGCTCCGTTCAGTCTCTATTCCGCTCTGGAGGCAGACACCAAAATGCTGCTTGCAGCGTTTTTCTGTCCGCCTGACTATTTCATTGACACAATAGAAAACTGATCCGTCCCCTATTGACTTTCAATGGTGTTCAAGACGGATCAATTTTGGCAATGTTACAGATAATACAAACGGATCCATTCTGAGCGGATGCAGACGGTTGTATTGGTGTAACGGATCCGCACCAAATGGCAGTGTGAAAGTAGCATAATCTATTTGGAGGCTCCAGGGTCTTCCTGTTGCCTCCTCAGGAATGTTGTAGACTCGAGTCCTTTCTGAACAGATTCATTCCTACTCAAATCATGTGACACTGATGGCGGATAGGACCTTATTCAACTAATTACAGGACTTGTGAAGTTAACGGGTTAAACCAGACCTCATTTAGGGGTGTCGTAGAGAAGGGGGTGAATACATAGGTACAAGTTTTCAAAGTATTTATTTTTATTCCACAGCAGTATATGGACTATTACATAAAATATAAATAAAACTGCATTTTAATTGCAACAGGAAAACTACCCCTGGGGTGAATACTTTCACAAGGCACTGTATGTTCAACGTGACGCCTGTTCTTTAGGCCTCGTGCACAAGTAGCTTTGGTCCGTGTCCCATCTGCATTTTTTATGGATTGCATGAAAACCCATTAATCTGTCCGATTCCACAATTTATAGAACAATTTCCAATTCATGTCCATTTTGTAGACAAAAATCTCCAGTTCTAGTAGAAAAATGCAGCATGCAAACAGCTGGTTTTTGTATTTTTGGGGGGCTGTGGTTTGTGGATACAGTCATGTACATGAGGCCTTAAAACATCTACAAAAATGTTTGTTAGGCCTCATGCACACGACCATATCTATTTTGCGGTTCTCAAAAAATACGGATGACGTCTGTGTGCATTCCGTATTTTACAGCTGACCCCTAATAGAACAGTACTATCCTTGTCTGTAATGCAGACAATAGGACATGTGCTATCATTTTGCGGAACGGTAACGGAATGCACACGGAGTAACTTCCGTATTTTTTGGTGGACCCATTGAAATGAATGGTTCTGCAAAAAATAAATAAATGGAACGGACATGGAAATAAAATACGTTTGTGTGCATCAGGCCTTACTGTGTGAGCAGTTAGCCCATATAAAAATATTGGGATGCATTACAATAAAAGTGCAACTTTATTTCCCGTCTCCATTAACTCCAGCAATATGAAGAGAATATGGCACAAGATCTATGAATATCCAGCAATGAGCGTCATCAGTGACTGAAAATCTGGCCATGCATCTGAATGAGGTTGTCTCTGCAGCATTAGGCCTTATGTACATGACCGGTGTGTTTCGCAGACCGCAAAACACGGATGGCGTCCATATGCCTTCAGCAATTTTTTTGTGGACCACGGAACAGAGCAACGGATGCGGACAGCACATAATAAAGGCTGCACTGTTTAGTTGTCCTGCATTGTTAATGGCACCTTCAATAAAGTGCAGCTATTAACAATGTAGACAGTCTAAACCGTGTGGTCTCCATTAGTTTAAATAGAACCCACTGCAGCATGACCACACTGGGTGGTCGTACCCTTATGATAATCTCAAACTATCAATTGCTTCATGCTATTAGGCTAGTTTCACACTTGTGGTTGTAGTTCCAGCAGGAACTCTCCAGATCTGGCTTTGCCAGATGTTACTGGAATGTCCGCCAGGCCCCATTGACTAGTGGAGTCCAGCCACTACCCGGCAAATATGCGAGGACTCAGCCAGACAAAAATCACTGCATTCAAGCACCAAGGGGCTGACCAAAGCCCTTTAAGCACCACTTTTGTAACAACCCTCTGCTCTAGGCACTCCTCCTTGATTGATACGGCTAAAAATCTGTTTTAGTCCTCATGCACACAAACGTATTTTCTTTCAGTGTCAGTTTTTTTTTGCAATGGGTCAGCAAAAAAAAAAAAACACGAAGTTACTTCATGTGCAATGCATTCCATTTCAGTTCTGCAAAAAAAATGAGAACATGTTCTATTATTGTCCGCATGGACAAGGACTGTTCTATTAGGGGCCAGCAAAATAAATGTGCATGAGGCCTTAGTCTTGTATCTTCATGGCTGCATTGTGGCTTTGCGATTCTGCACTTCCACTGTGTATCTGCTGCTTCCCATTCACTGATGACACAAGACTACACTTTGAATCAGCTTCTGTGCCTCCATTATTGGCACATGCACAGTCTGGATCTGCACTGCGCAGGAGGCAGCAAGCGTTGCATCACTGGCCCAGATGGTTTTTTTTTAAGCCCTTTTGTTACAAAAGCAGTGCTCCCAGGGCTCTGTTCAGCCCCTTGCTGCTCAAACCAGCTCTTTTACATGTCACTTAAAAAAAAAATTATATATATGTATATATCTCTATACACGCACACACCTACAGCATGATTATGCCTGGTTTAATAGGGATGACCATGCTAACAGCCGGTCGATTTAAGACATTTGTTTTCATGTCCAGTGCACATCAACTTTATTTTTCTGTGGACAGATTGCAGCTTACTTTTTGCTGAATATTTTGCATAATTTTTCTGGGGCTGCCATAGCAATCCTTCAGCTCTCCCAACCACATTGACCATGGTATCCAAGATTAAATGACCAAGATCTTACACCAATTAACCCCTTCAGGTCTGAGATTTTCCTTTTTTGCATTTTCGTTTTTCACTCCCCGCCTTCCCATAGTCCTAACTTTTATTTTTCCATTCACATAGCCTTATGAGGGCTTATTTTTTGCGGGACAAGTTGTACTTTCTAATAGCACCATTTACGGTTGCATACCATGTACTAGGAAGCAGGAAAAAATTCCAAATGGGGTAGAATTGGGAAAAGACAATTCTGATAAAAGGTTTTTATTACACTGTACACTATACAGTAAAATTGACCTGTTATCTTCATTCTCCAGGTCAGTACGGTTACAACAATATCACACTTGTATAATTTTTTTTATACTGAAAAAAATATGTAAACCTTTGAGGGAATTATTTTTTTTTATATAACCATATTCTGACCCCTATAACTTTTTTATAGATGTGTATGGGACTGGGTAAGGGCTCATTTTTTGCAGGACGATCTGTTCTTTTCAGTGATACCAATTTGAAGTGTGTGTGATGTTTTGATCACTTTGCATTAAATTTTTTTTAAAAATATGGCAAATTGGCCCTTATTTTTCCCCCCCCCGTTATGCCATTTATATTGTTATATTTAAATTTTTGCACACGGCGATGCCCTTTATTTATTATTTTATTTTTTCATTTTAAGGAAAGGGGTAATTTGAACTTATGTTTTGTTTTTATATTTCTAAAAACTATTTTTAACCTTTTTTTCTAAGTCACCTTGGGTGACAATAACTGGCAATCATTAGATTGCCCATTGATGGCTATATAGCCATCATTAAACACTTAATTTGCAATATAACAATACAATGCTGCCACCTAGTGGCCTGTATTGGTATATTCCTGAAATAGACTCCAAAGCCTGCTTGAGGCTCCGGGCCATTTCAGCGATATAACAGGTTCCCCCCGATCATTCTGGGAACGCTGTTACCAGAGCGGAAGCGCGCAACTTCCATTTCCGGACTGCAAAAATGTTGTGGTGACATTTGACCACGTCATTTGAAGGGTAAAATGTATGCGATCAGCCTTATGGCTGATCGCATACATGTGACATGGGTCTCTGCTATTTAAAATAGCAGAAACCCAGCGGCTACCTGCTGCACGTGCAAGCAGGCACCATGTTTGGGGACCGGACTTCCACCGTACATATACGGCGGAGGGCCTTAGGGGGTTAAAGCAGGATGCCTGCAGAGTAACACAGCTCGCATCCCACACATGATGGCATGGGCATAGATCCTAGGCCCCTGCCACTACACTGCCATAGTATTACTGAGTATTAACTACCCATTTGCAGTGAAGTAATAGTATGGTGCTGAGCAGTAAGATGTTAACGTAAAATGCAGCGTTTGCAGGAGCAAAGCAAGACAAGTCACACAGCTTTTGAGGATTATAAAAAAAAAATATATATAGAAAGATTTTTTTTTTTTTTAAAGACTATAGAAAAAGATGACACCCGTTTGCTCATTTTAAATAAAACCTCAGATGAGGGAACAGTTGTACATGGCAGTCATGGCATTTGCACCATTGGTTAGTACTGTTATTGACAGAAAAGCGACAAATTGTCCGGAGCAGTGGGTGGCGAATGGCCTCACACACTGATGGTACGAAATACATTAAATCCAGACAAAGCTGTGCTAATGACTACTCCTGGGCACTGTGGATGCCAGTGTAACTCCTTAATGTCCTTTTCTCCTTGGTGAACAAACAGCAGCTGTGGTGGAATAGCCTGCAACGTAGGATCTTCTGTTTCACCCTCCTGATCCTGATCTCTCTCCACTGCAAGATCCCATTGCGTTATTTGATCATCAGCTCCAGAAGCTGCAAATACCCCGCTGTCTGTAGGATGCCACTCAACAGAGGTGATCGGGGCAGTGTGCTGCTTAAACCGGGCCACACTTGCTCCTTTCTGTGGAGAGAAGAAACAGATACTTGAGAATTCAAGCATTTACCTGAGCTGCCTCACTACACATACTTCTAACTCCCTCTGTGGGTCTCCGCCAAGTGACACACGATACTTGAGGACCACGGGGGTCAGTTATGATGTGACGTATAACTACACAAAAAAAAAATTGATTAGGGGCTGTTGAAAAATATTCTTAGAAATTGCCCAACTCCTTAAAGCAAAAGTAGCAGTGTGCTGAAACCCTACTTCCAAAATCAAATTCTCTTTGATCGGTTGTCTTGTTACCATCTGCTACACTGTGCACTGGATTCCACACAGGAGCAGAAAAGAACAGGTTAAGCTCATAGGTGCACGTCACCTTACAGGAACTAGTCGGCAGTGCACAGCACTCACCTGAAACTGGCGCAGGTCCCAAATCTTGAGGACACCATCATCTCCGCCACTGACGATAAAAGGTTCATGATGGTTCCAGCTGATTACATTGACGTCACTTTCATGGGCCTGGCTCGCCGTCAGCATGCACGCTTTGTTAGGAGCTGCTCGGATATCCCAAATACGAATTGAAGCATCAACTGAGCAGGAAGCAAAAACCTGTTAAATACATTATCATTAGTCACCTACAATATGGTCTCATATTCCTTCTAGGTACAGATTAGGAAAAGGTTAAATATATTGACAAAGACAAAATGTGATTTTGATTTCAGATAGAGATAGAGATAGAGATAGAGATAGAGATAGAGATAGAGATAGAGATAGAGATAGAGATAGAGATAGAGATAGAGATAGAGATAGAGATAGAGATAGAGATAGAGATAGAGATAGAGATAGAGATAGAGATAGAGATAGAGATAGAGATAGAGATAGAGATAGAGATAGAGATAGAGATAGAGATAGAGATAGAGATAGAGATAGAGATAGAGATAGAGATAGAGATAGAGATAGAGATAGAGATAGAGATAGAGATAGAGATAGAGATAGAGATAGAGATAGAGATAGAGATAGAGATAGAGATAGAGATAGAGATAGAGATAGAGATAGAGATAGAGATAGAGATAGAGATAGAGATAGAGATAGAGATAGAGATAGAGATAGAGATAGAGATAGAGATAGAGATAGAGATAGAGATAGAGATAGAGATAGAGATAGAGATAGAGATAGAGATAGAGATAGAGATAGAGATAGAGATAGAGATAGAGATAGATAGATAGATATCTCCATATCAAAAGGTCAGGCAGCACTCCTTAGTATGCAGCTGAAGCTGTAGCGGTGCCCGCAGTGATCCCTCGATCCAGGACCAGCAATATAACACAGAAAAAACTGCGGCACTCCTTAAAGTAGAAAAATGTGCAATTTATTCACACATGTCAGCAGAGACAACGTTTCGGTTCTCTCTCAGAACCTTAAAAAGGTTCTGAGAGAGAACCGAAACGTTGTCTCTGCTGACATGTGTGAATAAATTGCACATTTTTCTACTTTAAGGAGTGCCGCAGTTTTTTCTGTGTTATATATATATATATTCCCGCCGATTGCTTGTTCATCTGAATAACTTTAGTTGAATTATTTCATTTATCCTGGCTGTCATGCATTTTTGTTTAAGACTTCTTGTAAAGGTGATTAGGTCCCCGGATGAGCCCCTGTATTGAATGGGCGAAACGCGTTGGGCCAGGGATACTATCTTTGAGATTTCTCATCAATTTGTTATACAAACACATTTATGACTGACCTTGCTTTCTATATAAAGGAGTTGATAATTAATATTTTCAAATCCACATTTTTCTCTTATATACTATTTTTTTTCTTTCTTGAGGTATAGGATTTTGGTATATTGGCACTTTCAATAATCTCTAGATTTATTAGCCATTTTTTTTTTTTTTTTTTTAACACCAACTTATATTAGTTGGTTTTTCATCCCCTCATCAGGGCCACCCTAGGTTCCTGTAACGGGGCGGCCATTCAGTTTGTAGGCAGGGCATTAAGTATAGGGTGAGACCTAGGGAAAGTACCCCAGATATTTATTAGTCAACATCTATGCTGGTCTACTTCCTTTTTTTCTCTGGTTTTTTTGTTGGGATAGAATATATATCTATCTATATCTCTATTTTTTTTTTTTTTTTTTTTTTTTACGTATAAGAGATTAAAGGCTATGTTTTAGATGGTGGTAGTCTGTGAGAATTTAGTCTTTTGATATACCACTTTTGTCAATCAAACCTTCTGACAGGTTATTGTCCGAGCTGTGAAAACACTTCCTTAGGATAGGTCACCACTGTGCAACAGGGGCCCCTCCATGGCAGTATCATGTGCATGTGGCTCAGCTCCACAGACTACGAGTGAAAGCTTGGCCAACGTTAAAGAGATATTCCATCTGAGAAAATGAGGGCATATGTCCCCATTGTCCAAGATAGGAATACCCCTTTAAGTCCTGAAAACCCCTTGAATCAGTCCTTAATAGGCATGTGAGGGTGCCAAACTGCACAGGGAAGAGTCTAGTGTCAAGAAAAGCTCAATATAAAACGTGATTTACAAGCTGGAAAAATAGGTTTTTATTTTTCTCTCGTTCAAATCAGAAGTCTTCTAGACAAAGGACATGGCATGAGACATTGTACCATGCAGGGCTGTGGAGTCGGTAGATAAATGCTCCGACTCCACAGCCCTGGTGCCATGTACCGTCCACTTTACAGTGACATGTGTAGCTCTATTTTTAGAGTTGAGCAAAGGGAGCTTTGGATGCTTCATCCGTAGTCGCTTCGTTCAAAACCTTGGAATAATACTGTACAGAGATCCCTCTCCATACAGTATTAGAATGTATGGGCTCTGATGAGCCGAAGTTAGCTATTGATGAATAACTTCGGTAATGGATTTTTGAAGTGGAAAACATTTTTCAAACCAAACTCTGCTCACAGTTAAGAACTACCGTATTTTCCGGCGTATAAGACGACTTTAACACATGAAAATCTTCTCAAAATTCGGGGGTAATCTTATAAGCCGGTATACGGCGTGCTGAAACTCACGGTACTTACTTCCGAGCCGGACTGGAGATTATGACAACACTATTCGCTGTTGTGAAATCGTGAAAACTTAGATCTGATGGTATATTCTAACCCTGAGGCGTCCCCATCACCATGGGAACGCCTCAGGGTTAGAATATACTATCGGATCGGAGTTCATGATCTCACAACAGCAAATAGTCTTGCTATAAGACTATGCAACCAATAGAGGGTGCTGTTCATGAGTTATAAACAGCGCCCTCTATTGGTTGCAGCGAATTCTCCATTCTGCGCTACCACATGTCCCTGCTGTGAAGACTCTGGCCGGACCCGCTCTGACCGAACCTCCTGAAGTATGAGCTGGACAAACGGGCGAGTGGCGCAGGTAGTTTGCGCTCGTGTGGTCTTCACGCTGCCCTGGAGTGGAGGGTGCTGGGGCCGCAGTGAGCGGTGAAAATGGGTCTCTGGCGGCTGAGGCAGGCGGCGCTGGGTCCGTGCCATCATCAAAGTAAAAGTCCACCCTGCCCTGGGTCTTCATCCCCCGTGGCATTGTGGGTATGTTTACTAAGGGAGCCGGGCACAATTGTCAGGGGTTTTATGGATTGTGAGAGGGGAACTGGCTTACTTGAAGTCGGATTGTGCCGGAGCCACCCTAGTTGCATAGTCTTATACGTCGAGTATAGCCCAATCCCTATATTTTAACTGGAAAAGTTGGGGGTTGTCTTATATGCCGGAAAATATGGTAGATAAAGTTTTCCATTTTAAAAATCAATTACCAAAGTTATTCAACGAAGTCATACGCATTCTAATACTGTACGGAGACAAATCTCTACAGTATTATTCCGAAGTTTTGAACGAAGCGACTTCGGATGAATCTTCTGAAGCTCACTTCGCTCAACACTACTCTATTTCTTAGGTTACACTTTTTCCACAAGTGGGCTGCATTCATTGGGATGCATGTCTTGGCACAATTTGTATTCATCCCTGTAACGATAATGCCTCATGCACACAGCCATTTGTGCACAGCATCAAAGATGTGGACCCATTCACTTGAATGGGTCTGCAATCTGGGAGGTGTGGTGTGGAATGGAGTCACAGAACCCCACGGGAGCACTTCCGTGAGTTTTCTGTCCGTGCGGACCATCAGATGCGGATCCCGTTCAAGTGAATGGGTCTGCATACGGTGGCCACATGGTCGGTGCCCGTGCATTTTGGATCACAATTTGTGGTCCGCAGCACAGGCCAGCAATGGTCGTGTGCATGAGGCCTAAAGTGGGGAAAACTGTTGATCCCCTTTCAATGTAAGAATTACAAATATTGCTGAATCTTATCCCATATAACTACATCAATCTGCTCAGCTCTTCCTGCTCTATATCATGCCTGTAGCTCAAACACTGTTCAACGTGACAGGTTCCCTTTAAGGCAGCGATTGGCATTAGGTATCTGTTAGATTAACTCAGACAACCCCTTTAGGCCCCATTTACACGTCCGCAATTGTTTTGCGGCTCCACGGAGCCGCAAAACACGGAAAGCGGCAATGTGCGTTCCGCATTTTGCCGGCACTAATGGAATATGCCTGTTCTTGTCCGCAATTGCGGACAAGATTAGGACATGTTCTATTTTTTGGCGTACCCGGAAGTGCGGATCCGCAATTCCCTGTCCGGGCAGCACATCGTGCTGCCCCATAGGAATGAATAGGTCCGCAATTCTGTTCCGCAAAATGCGGAACGAAATTGCGGATGTGTGACTGGAGCCTTAATGTAATGCTCTAACTACAGTGTTCTTACATGTTCCAGTATGCTCATTGCTTGTTGAGATTATCCTAGTTGTCAATGAAGTCTACCAATGATACTAATAGATTACAGATCTGCAAATTTCTCTATACCGTAGCTTCAGTTGGCGACCACTGTAGATCCTCCACAGACTTCGTGTGACCAGTGAAAGGCCTTTGGTCAACATGCCATGACCCTCCTTCTTTAGGATTCCACAAATGAATGTTCTTGTTACAGTCCCCAGTAACCAATTGGCCTGCACAGAGAGACAGTTTATAATATAGGTAGCAGTCTAAGGAATCATTTTCTATATAAAGTAGCAGACACAGTTAGAGCATTGACTCCCGGCACCCCTTCCAATCAGCCGTGTCCCCTTCATTGTTAACCTGGTCTACATTTTAGCAGTAGTGCAGGGCAATTACTGCTTTTCATCCCATTCAACTGAATGGGAGAGGGAGGTGCAAATACCCTGCACGACAATGTAAATGGTGTGCAGGAGGACACTAAAGAGAAAGCAGCGCTTGTACTGATCGGTGGGGGAGATAGAGTAGGACTCCCACTGATCTGATATTAATGATCTACCTGGAATACCCCTTTAAAAGCCAAGGCTACTTCCACACTTGCATTGTTAATTCTGGTATTGAGATACAGCAGCGGATCTCAATACCGGAATTAAACGGATCCATTCCGTTAGGATGTGGTTGTGTGAAACAAACAAATAAAAACACCCATCACTAAATCAATGGCTGACGGATCCATTTTTATTAGGGTCCGAAAAAAACTGATCCGTCACTGGAAACAATGTAGGTCAATGGTGACGGATCAGTTTTTTTCGGACCCTAATAAAAATGGATCCGTCAGCCATTGATTTAGTGATGGGTGTTTTTATTTGTTTGTTTCACACAACCACATCCTAACGGAATGGATCTGTTATTAAGACCGGACACAAAACCACAGCTTGCAGCGGTCGCGTGTGCGGTCACAAAACAGAATGCTGATGGAATGGAAGACATCCTGACCAGATCTCTTTCCATTCAGAATGCATGGGGGCTAAACAAACATTTGTTTCCAGTAGCGAGATACTCTTGCCAGATCTGAATTCCAGAAAACAACAACAACGCAAGTGTGAAAGTAGCCTGACTAAAAATCACGCAAATGTTGCAATTACTAAATTACATTACTTTTGTTCGGCTCTTCATATGGACATCATCATGTCTTACAAATGGTTATTCCCCCCGTACGTTTATAACTGGGCGTTACCTTCAAAGTCGGCTGGATCCACACATCTGCGGGCTTGACACATTATATGTCTGCAATAATTGGTCACAGCCCAAACTTAGGTTT
This sequence comes from Bufo gargarizans, assembly GCF_014858855.1. Lineage (NCBI taxonomy): Eukaryota > Metazoa > Chordata > Amphibia > Anura > Bufonidae > Bufo > Bufo gargarizans. The sequence goes on from NC_058081.1 coordinate 536,971,496, forward strand.
AACTGACCCAAACTCTCAGCATCGCAGATCCTTAAGATGATGTGAGTTCAGGTCAGTTATACCTGTGGCCAGGCCATGACATGAGTAATAAGGACATATGTCTGGCACATGGACATGCGAATCCATCCTTGGACAGTGTAGTAACGCATTCCAAACTGGTATCAGTTGTTAATTTCCAGGAGGAATAACAGTGGAACATAAAGCAGATTTTAGAAAAGCTGCTCCAGAATGGTTATTTTGAGGAGAATACAGTTAGTAAAACAGACATGGCCACAGATTCCCTGTCAGTAACCATCTCCTACCTGCCATCTTTGGAGACCAGCTCATGGCAAATCCTTCAGTCATGTGACCAGAAAAAGAGAAAATCGGTTTGATTTTTGCTTGATCCTCTTTCAGAAATGCGGCTAATGTCTGGGAGTCCGACACTGCCGCCAGCTGCTTCTGGAGATCATAGATTTCTACTTGACCTTTTTCTGACCAAACTGCAGCGACTGGCGTGTCCATGAGCGTAGAGACCTGAGAAGTATTAACGTCACAACTAGTCCTAGGACTATGCCATACTGCAACACATGAGAATGTAATATTTGCTGTAAAGGCAGAAACATCTCTTATTCGGTTCTTCAGCTGCAATGCCCTTCATTTGTGATGATGGGGCGCTACAACTACATCAGACACATTCCTATGGCAATAGGACAATTAGTTCTCGTCCAAAGTGCAGAGATTCCTTCCTGTTATCTCCTCCTTGGTCCTAATTTGGCTACAATGGCTATCTCATCCATGTCCCCCACATGATGTGTCCTATCCGCAGTAGGACACAGACTAAAGGGACACTGACAGGCCCAATAAGGATATTTAGAAAAAAATAAAATAAAAAATATATATATAATAATAGATAGAGAGATATATATATATAATAATAGATAGAGAGATTATATATATATATATATATATATATATATATATATATATATATATCTCTCTCTCTCTATCTCAGTACAGGTCTTATCAAGTGTGTTAAAATCATCTAAGTATCCCCCCGTCCACCTTATAAATACCGAAAACGAAAGTTTCATAACCTGCTTGTCTCCAATCTGCCCAAGGGGCGGAGTTTCATCTCAAAATGCGCCCAGCCAGCCGATCCCAACTGCCGTTCTGAAGCCCCGCCCAGCTCATCAATATTCACTTCGCTGGGCGGTGGCTACAACTTTCCCCGACTCAAGTGCCCGGCGCATGCGCATAAAGCAGAGGCTGCAGCGGCCTCTAAGAGGCAGACTGTCTGTACACAGGCGCGATGTGACCCCGGCCGGGTGCATGCGCTGAAGATTAGACGGAGGACGTGCCCAGAGGATTCAATTGGGCATGCGCAGGATCTTGAGTAGGAGAGTTGTAGCCGCCGCCCAGCGAAGTGAATATTGATGAGCTGGGCGGGGCTTCAGAACGGCAGTTGGGAGCGGCTGGCTGGGCGCATTTTGAGATGAAACGCCGCCCCTTGGGCAGATTGGAGACGAGACAAGCAGGTTATAAAACTTTAGTTTTCGGTATTTATAAGGTGGACAGGGGGGGTACTTAGATGATTTTAACACACTTGATAAGACCTGTACTGTTACATACCTAAATATGCTTATTGGGCCCGTCAGTGTCCCTTTAAGCTCCACCGCCCAGAAACCCAGCCAGAGATTAACCCTCACACTGTCTGCTTCATGTTACAGCCATCTCTCCCCCAGAACAGTTTCCAGGACCCCACGGAGGGGGATTGCAGGATGTTTTCTTCACACGTTATAACCTTTCCCCAATGAGGCAGGGGATGTGCTCACATTTAGGGGACAGAATTTCAACTACGCAAGTAAGAAGATGAGCAGTTCCAGATTTGATAAACACCGCAAGCAAAATCAGGACATTTGTCAACTTCAGGAGTCAAATGATTACCTGCATTTGTATCAAAGATCTTTGGTCTAGTTGGTTTTGGTAATGCAATGATATGCGCATGGATGTTATTTATGTCTCAGGTTCTGCTTGGGTCAGACTTACAAACATGAATTTCTATTTTAAATTTGATCTAAAATTGCATAAAGATGCCTATGAATGTGGAATGCAAAGGGGCATTTTTAGAATGGACCACGCATCCACTTTTAGACTATACGGGGGAGGGAATACTATAATTTCTTTAAAAGGGAATCAGTCAGCTCTGAAAATACGCCCCACACTAGGTACTCACAGTCTGACGCTGTGCTCCCACAAACCAGCAGTAAAATGTACTGAGAGGACTCCTCTCCATTATGTGTGCGCTCAGGAGTCCTCTCAATGCATATCACTGCTGGTTTGTGGGAGCACAATGTCAGAAAGCCAATGAGTATGAGGATACAAATTATATAACCAGACTTGGCATCACTTACACTATCTCCTGCTTAATCTAGTTGGGGAGGGGGGGGGTGCACACACTGCTTTATATCCCCCACAGATCCATCCGTGGGCATTTTGTATTTTTCTCACTCCCATCAATAGAAAGGTCTTATATCATCCACAAATACAGACAAGAATATGACCTACATTGAGATCAGCAAAGGTCCTTCCAGGAACACTCCTCTGACTAACACGAGGAAAGGACCTCCATGTGCCCTACTGAACATTCAGGACAAGACAGTTTCCAGACGGATGTTGGGCTTCATCTGTCACAACTTTACAATAGACTATATGACTACTGTATGTACCTGAATTCTGTTGATTCCCCCATAGTGTGGAACCATAGCCAGCTCTAACTGTGGCTTCTTCTCGTCTTCGTCTTCATCCTCACTTTCACTACTTTCAGAATCGGATTCAGTAGTCTTCTCCTTGCTGGTTCGATGTAAATTGTGCATCTTCATCACTAGAATCCTGAATAAACACAGAGAAAGCACATCCATCCATCACCGCCAGGTATTTAACACCAGGCCTTCCAGTGGTCACTCTTAGGGCTCATTCAGACGGCCGTTCGCTGTCTGCAAAAATGCAGCTCTGTTTTCTTTTGCGGACAGCTTACAGCAGTCAGAATGAGCCCTTATTCTCACAATTATAGGACCAACATCCCATGGACATATGGTTTTTCATGGGTCAGTCTGGGGGCCGCCATTAACATTAACTGAATGTGAATGGGCAGTTTAAAGGGCATCTGTCACCAGATTTGTATCCATGACACTGGCTGACCTGTTACATGTGCGCTTGGCAGCTGAAGGCATCTGTGTTGGTCCCATTTTCATATGTGCCCGCATTGCTGAGAAAACAATAATTGTTTTTCTTAAAAACCCATGATGGCACCCATGCGACTAGGACCTCCCATTCAGGACAGGAAAGATAAAATGGTTCACACCTCAGTTAAGAGATTCTAATAAACAGACCTCCGGAGGTTTCAAGAAAAAAAACAATTACCGGTAAGAGTAATTATTGTTTTCTCCTCACCCAGAGAATAAACTATAAAATAAGGAAATTAGGGAGGGCATGTAGTAGAAGAGGCTACAGCTGGTAGCACTTTTCTCCCAAAGGCTGCATCTAAGTCAAGATTCAGTCTGTAATGTCTAAAAAAATAAAAATAATAAAGTTATGGGGAGAGCCACAGATTTGGTGGAATGAATAGAATAGAATTCTTTACCCATGTAGCAATAACACTAGTAGATACTTTGCGCCCTCTAGCTTTACCCAAAAACTGAATAAGGAGATTCTCATCCGTTTTCCAAGATTATGTGGCGATTAGGTAAAATACTAAACACCTTCTGACATCCAGGCAATGGAATCTTTCTTCTAACATGTTGGTTGGATTTGGACAGAAGGAGGGTAAAATCACATCCTGACTTCTATGAAAATCTGAGACCACCTTAGGCTGAAAGAATGAAAGTGGTCTAATAATCACCTTGTCTTCTAAAATGGTAGTATAGGGAGGGAAAGCAGAGAAAGCCTGAATTTCTAAAACCCGTCTAGCAGATGTTATAGCTAAAAGGAAGGCCATTTTGAAAGTAAACATTTTAATAGAAATCTCACAATGGTTCAATGGCTTTTGCGATCGGGCCGAAAGGACAGTATTTAAATCCCAGGGGGGAGATGAGGGTCTTAAAGAAGGGTGCATTCTTGATGCTGCCGACAAGAATCTTTAATCCATAGATGATCTGCTAATCTGGAATCAAAGAAATAACTCAAAGCAGCGACCTGGACTTTTAATGTAGATGCTTTAAGATTTCCATCTAGCCCTGCTTGCAAAAACTCTAGGATCTTTGGTATTTCTGGAGACTTACAGGAGTCTGGGCCATGTCCTAAGAAGGCTGAAAAAACATTCCAAATTTTGTTATATTTTCTTGAGGTAACCACCTTCCTACTCTTCAGCATAGTGGAGACTACTTTGGTGGATAATCCCCTTCTAGACCAAACTTCCCTTACAAAATCCACACCGAGAGATTGAGAATTTCTGGGCTGGAATGGACTAGTGGACCCAAGTAAAGAAGATCCTCCTTCAACGAAAGGGTTCCCTTGAGGCTCTACTGCCATCCGTAGCAGACCGGAGTACCAGGACCTCTTTGGCCACATTGGAGCCATCAGGATAACTGAGCCCCCCCCCCCCCCCTCTTTTTCTATTTTCTTCAATACCTGGGGAATAAGGCAAAATGGAGGGAATGCATACCTCCTGGCTCCAGTCCTGTGTTAACCCGTCTATTGCTAACGGGCTGTCCAAATGGTTGAGGGAGAATAACCTCTACTTTTCTGTTGCCTCTTGAGGCAAAAGGTCTACTGTGAGAAGACCGTACCTCTGGACTATTTGCAAAAAAAGTTCTTTGTTTAGACACCATTCTCCTTGTTTTAAGGAGACTCGACTTAGGAAGTCTGCTATGACATTCTCCTTAAGATTCACTGCTGACAGAAAAAGCCTTCTCTCCTCTGCTATATAAAAGATTTTCTGGCATAGAAGTAAAAGAAGAGGGACTCTCGTTCCACCTTGACAGGGTTTATGTAGGCCACTGCTGTAGAATTGTTGGAATAGAAGACAATCATCCTGTGTTTTACCTCTGGTATAGCCAGCTTCAGTGCCATCTCTACTGCCTTTAACTCCTTGAAATTGGAGGATGCTTTCCTCGTGTTCAAGTCCCATCTCCTCTGCCAGCAACTGTTCTGGGAGTGAGCCCCCCCCCAATCCCAAGGGCTGGCGTCTGTGGTAATTATAGTTGAGTTTACAAATGTCCATGGAACCCCTGCAGATAGATTCTCTGGAATTGTCCACCACAATAGGGAGAGAGTATTGTCTTTAAAGAAAGGTGGAAACTCTGATCCAAGGAATAAGGGGATCCCCGTCCCATGATTTTAAAATGTTTGCCTGAAGCTCTCTGGAGTGGATCTGTGCATAAGGCACTGCTGGAATTGCTGATGTCACCTGCCCAAGTGCCACCATTGCTTCCCTGAAAGTACACTGGTAAGAAAGGACTGACTGACCATACATGCTCCCTGATCGACTCCTTCCTCGCAAGCGGAAGAAAACTTCTTTGCAGAAGGAAGTCCAGCTGAATTCCTAAGGCTGAGTTCACACGGGCAAGATTTCAGCTCGGGTGCAATGCGGGAGGTGAACGCATTGCACCCGCACTGAATCCGGACCCATTCATTTCTATGGGGCTGTGCACATGAGCTGTGATTTTCACGCATCACTTATGCGTTGCGTGAAAATCGCAGCATGCTCTATATTGTGCGTTTATCACGCAACGCAGGCCCCATAGAAGTGAATGGGGCTGAGTGAAAATCGCAAGCATCCACAAGCAAGTGCAGATGCGGTGTGATTTTCACACACGGTTGCTAGGAGACGATCGGGATGGAGACCCAATCATTATTATTTTCCCTTATAACATGGTTTACCATGGTGATGGACCATGTGATGACCAGAGTGACGTCACCACAGGTCCTTTTCTTGTACACAGCAAAGAAGACAGAAGAGATGCCGGCTGCGTGAGCAAGTGGATTAAGGAGAGTTAAATTATTATTTTTTAACCCCTCCAGCGCTATTGTACTATGCATTTTGTATTAAGAATGCTATTATTTTCCCTTTTAACCATGTTATAAGGGAAAATAATACAATCTACACAACCCCGATCCCAAACCCGAACTTCTGTGAAGAAGTTCGGGTACCAAACATGCCGATTTTTCTCACGCGCGTGCAAAACACATTACAATGTTTTGCACTCGCGCGGAAAAATCGCGCATGTTCCCACAACGCATCCGCACCTTTTCCCGCAACGCCCGTGTGAACCCAACCTAAGAAAATGCAAACCTGACAAGGAATCGGGTATGATTTATTTTCCATCCTAGATTTTGCAAAGAGGAGCAGAGGATTTTTTTTTTTTTTTTTTTTCTAGTCTCTCTTTTGATTGAGCGACTATTAGAAAATCATCCAGATAGGGCACTAGCGTAATTCCAGACAGTCTAGAAAGGCCGCTACTTTGGTAAAGACTCTGGGAGCCTGATAAACCACAAAGGGCAGCACTCTGTATTGGAGATGCAGTAACTCTCCCCTGACCCAGACTGTTTTTAAAAACTTTTGGGAGGAAGCATGGATTGGAACAGGGTAATATGCATCCTCCAAATCCAAGCTTGCAAGCCTGGAAGAGGAGATTTACAGTTGATTTTATCGTCTCCATAAGAAACTACCCCTTTGTCTAAGAGGGAGTAAACTTCTAACTCCAAAGAATTTTTTCTTTCCAGATTTTGGGGATAAGCTGTCTGGGCAAAAAAAATCTGGTGGATGAGAAAGGAATTCCAGCTGGAATCCATATTCTATCACACTTAAGATCCATTTGTTATGAGAAATGGACCTCCAGGCTGGAAGAAAAGGAGACAGTCCCCCCTATACCTGAGATCTGGCATCATTGTTGTTTGTCTTATGGTCCATTGAACAAAAAAAAAAATAATAATAATAATTTTAGGAAATTTCTCCCCGTCTCTCCTGTCACCCTGCATACGCCTTGTCTTTTAAAACTGGCCTGGGATTTACAAAAAAAAGGAAGTTTTCTGAGGAATCGGGAAACCCCTCTTCTTATCGGAGGCTCTCTCTAGGATGTCTTCAAGCAAGGAACCAAACATCCTAGAACCCTCACATGGAAGAGAGCAAAGTCTAGACTTAGAACCCGATGCCCCTTCCATGATTTAAGCCAGATAGCCCGTCTAGCTGCGTTAGACATGGCAGCTGCTCTGGCAGAAAAACAGATCACATCAGTAGAGGCGTCTGCCAGGAAATCTGCGGCTTTAGAAAAGGTAGGGAAAGAAGATAGTAATTCCTCTCTAGGTCTTTTGCCCTTAATATGTGACTCCAGCTGATCTAACCATAGCCTTAAGGACCTGGAGACCCAAGAGGCGGCAATGGCCAGCCTAAGAATTGTTGAAGCAGACTCCCAAGCACGTCTAAGATAGACGTCTGTTTTCTTTTATCTAACGGATCTCCCAAGCAGCCTTAGTCATCAAATGGTAGAGCAGATTTTTTGGCTATTTTAGCTACCGGGGCATCTACCGTGGGGGCCCTGTCCCAGATACCCGCTACCGACAACTCAAACGGTTATTTTATTTTTACAGAATTAGGAATTAAAAATTTTAGATCAGGATTTTTCCATTCTTTTCTGATGAGGGCTTCTATATTTTTATGAACGTGGAAAACTCTATGCCTTTTAGGGCCAAGACCCACAAAAACCTAGTCAGCAATAGATTTAGGTTATTTTACATCCTCTAATTGCATTGTGGTTTTAACGGCTTTAAGTAAAGGCTCTGTATCTACTGGCGGAGAGAGAGCCCTCCTGAATCCTCATCTGAAGAGAAGAAATCATCTGATGAGGCCTGGCCGGATTCTCTATCCTCATCCTCCCCAGAAAAATCTGAATCAGAGTCCTTATTATAGGTAGATCTTTCTGGAGATCTTGGGCAACTCCGACCGAGTGCTTTAATAGAAGATTTAACTTCTGACTGTACCGAGGCCTAAATATTTTTAGATAATCTGTGAGACTCCTCCATAACTAACTTATCTATACAAGCTTGACATATATTAAACCTCCAAGAGGCTGCTAAAGCTACTCTACATCCTACACATTCTTTAGGTTTAGTCTTTCCGGATGATTTCTTTGGTGTTTTTGCTACCTATAACAATAAAGCAAAAACACCCAAAATTAAATTAGGAGAGGATAAATCTCACCAGTACTAGAGAGTCAAGCTTCCCCGCTGCTCAGGGCCAATACCGGGCTTGTGGGCCTCGAGGGCTCCAGGGGGTCGGCGCCTCCTGCATCACCTGGTTCCGTCATGCTGGTGGAAACCCAGATCCTGCACAGCACTGTGTGCACACAGAACGCCAGAGAAGCGCGTGCCACCATCTTGGAAGCGGGGCGCTGGGCACCCTGCTGCAATGGACCAGGAGCCGCCTGAACACGGCCACAGCGGCTCCCCAATGAGGCTTGGGAGAAGGCAGGAGAAAGAGCAGGCTCGGGCAGCGGCTCCCCCAGGAGACTGACGCTTCCAGGGATAGGTCCCTTTACGGTGTAGACCTGGACCTTCCCATGTGAGAACCAAGCAACGGTAGGAGCCAGAGCAGAGCGCCTCAGGTACCTCCTATCCAGAGGACAGGAAACCTGAACTGAGGAACGCCATTACAGCCGGGGGCCTGAGCGCTTCTCCCCAGTGAGGGTCTCAGCACATCAGAAGCTTTCTGAAATGACGATGCAGATAGAGGGGTCTTCCGGGCACCTAATATTAATGACCTATCCCCAGGATAGGTTATCAATATCTGACTGGTAGGGGTCGGACTCTGATCAGCTGTTCTCTGCAAGTGCCAGGACACATTAACATCTGTCCAAAGTGCTTCTTCCAGTGCCAGCAGGGAACAGCTGATCAGTGGTTGGACGCCCCCCACAAATAAAGCAAGCTGCTTCAAGGGAAGAGAGGACAGCAGAGTGATAAAGGATAACATGGATCTGTTGTGGGGCAGATCCCAGTGACTTATACATTGTGCTGGCCATCAGCACACACACTAAAGCTAATGTGAACAGCAACCAATCAGGTCACACCTCTCATTACCGAGAGGGCTTCTGGACAATGAAAGCAGCATCCTGATTGGCGCCTACCTGTTGGCTTGTGCGCTGTCAGCCTGAGTGCCGGCACAGAGGAACAGGGTGAGCGGGTAATCGGAACGATCGTTTCCCAGATTGTCCGGAATGACATCAAAACTCAGACATGGCGACCCTAGAAAAGGACAACACGTGGAGTTATGCAGAGCCTCGGGCAGGCAGCTCGCCCCCCACATCAGCACAGCCCCCCACCTGTCTGCGCCTGGTGATACAGAACATAGGCGTCCTGGTCCATCACCAGCTCCTCGTCCTCTCTCAGGGGCTCCACGCCCGGCAGATACACTCGCTCGGGCCCCTCGTCTTTCTCTTCCTCCTCGTTTTCCTCCATGATGTCGTCGTCGTCGTCGTCGTCGTCGTCGTCATCCTCTTCCTCACTCTCTGTCCCCTCCATCTCTTCATCTTCTCCTTCCTCAGTATCTCTCCATGTGGGTTCTCCCTTGCCGGCCATGTTTAAGCAGTGGGATCGTCACTTCCGGTGGCTTCATTGACGTACTTTATTCGGGAAAGTTTTTTTTTTTTAAACCATCTTTATCGACATCAATAAAAGTAACAAAATAGAGAGCAGTGAGAACTGTGTCGCTGGGTTTGACTGGGTCATTACCAGGATTGCCTGGTTATAACTGTAGACTGACAGAAAAGAAACCAAACCTCTTTTATTAGTTTGCTGTGAGGCTAAATCCAGGCTATTGCTTCCTGTTATCAGCTATTCCAAGCGCAAGAAGGGATTCCTGACAGAAACTGGTGTAAAGGAAAAATTGCGTCGTTGCCCATAGCAACCAATCAGATCCCACCTTTCATTTTGCAGAGCTCCTTTGAAAAATGAAAGGTGGAATCCGATTGGTTGCTATGGGCAACTAAGCCAGTTCTATTTTTTTGGGACAACTTTCCCTCTAAGTCCACTCCTCTGACACCGCATCTGAGGACCCCATGTCATATCATTTTACTTTTATAGAACTTGGCATTTGTTTTAAAAAAAAATGATAGTTTCCGTTGCACTATAGTGCTTTGGTGACTGTTGCATTTGGAGACTCAGGGAACAGTGCTAAAGAGCGCCGGTCAGCAGGATTAGGCCAGACATAACATGCCTGTAGGAGCGTAGCTAAATGCTCATGGGCCCTGGTACAAGAGTTCAGCTCGGGCCCCCCTCCCTCAGTGCTTTCTGGCCAGGGAAGCACATCCCCTTTGTGCTGCCTGAGGCAAAAATTGAAATGGCATCCCCTCCATGCAAAATTCTTGACCTAACCCCTTCCCTCCAGCCAGAGGTGTAACTTGACCAGCATGCACTTTCTATAATACCGGTGTCTTCTGTGGCACAAGGGTCTTAAGCTTCTGGGCCCGGTAGCGACTGCTACCTCTGTACCCCCTATAGCTACGCCCCTGCATGCCTGGTAGGGTCCTGCTGAGTGAAACAAGTTTTTTATGTTTCTCTGAAGCGTTATTACTGAGTAAGGTCCTTTTCACACGGGCAAGATTTCCGCGCGGGTGCAATGCGTGAGTTGAACGCATTGCACCCGCACTGAATCCGGACCCATTCATTTCTATGGGGCTGTGCACATGAGCGGTGATTTTCACGCATCACTTGTCCGTTGTGTGAAAATCGCAGCAAGCGATATATTGTGCATTTTTCACGCAATGCAGGCCCCATAGAGGTGAATGGGGCTGCGTGAAAATTGCAAGCATCGGCAAGCAAGTGCGGATGCGGTGGCTAGGAGACAATCGGGATGGGGACCCGATCTTTATTATTTTCCCTTATAACATGGTTATAAGGGAAAATAATAGCATTCTGAATACAGAATGCTTAGTAAAATGTCCATTGACGGGTTAAAAATAATAATCATCAGGACCTGGCTAAAGGATCATTGGTGACATCACTGCGCTCATCACATGGTCCATCACCTTGGTGATGGACCATGTGATGAGCGCAGTGACGTCACCATAGGTCCTTTTCCTCCCAGGTCCTCAAAGAAGAAGAAAGAAGACAAGCCGGGCAGCGCAAACAAGTGGATGAGGTGAGTTTAAAGGGACTCTGTCACCAGTTTCTGACCCCCACTTTTAAAAATATTGTTCTGTCCATGGAGCGCGTGCGGCAGTGCTCGCGTTATCGGGAGGTTGAGCGAAGTGCCCGCGCATGCGCACTTTGCTCAATGAGGCTGAACGGAAAAGTCTGCACAGGCGCATCAGGCACAGGCCCACAAGCACCAGATCCTCAATGCCCTGCATATCCTGCCACTCGCCCCCCGTCCCATTGATTGACAACTCTTGGCCCTGTACCCTAGCACCTGTGCCGTTGCTTGCAGAATTACCACAACGCAGATCAGTGACATCCATTGCTGTTTGGAGGATAAATAGAGATCAGTGGGAAACACTAAAGAGGCAGTTGTGACTATGAGGCCTCTTTCACACGAACGATACGGATTGTGTCATTATGCGTTCAGGGTGCGTTCAGCGAAACTCACACCATTTTGCAAGCAAGTTCAGTCAGTTTAGTATGCAGTCACATTCAGTTGTTCAGTTTTCCCGCATGGTACAATGCGTTTTGATGCGTTTTTCATGCGTGGGAAAAAACCCCCGAAGATTTACAAACAAGTCCTAGCAACAATCAGTGAAAAACGCATTGCTCCCGGACTGCATCCGGATTACATCTGGATACATTGCTTTTTTCACTGAAGCCCCATCATTCACTTCTATGGGGCCAGAGCTGCGTGAAAAGTTTTTTTGGTTGTTAACTGATAAGCTTTTTATTATTTTTCTAATGGATAGGGGCAGTGGTACTGACCATTTATGTAATATACTTTAAAGGAACCTGTCATCAACTTTTGCTGTCCATACTAACGGCAGTATAAAGTAGAGACAGGTGAGTTGACTTCAGCGGTCTGTCATTTATAAGATAAAAGTAAGTGGTTGCCGAGAACCAACATCACCATCATTGCAGACTGGGCCTGGAAAAGAGTCCCGGCCACCTGAGAAGAGTCCTGGTTATTCATGACTTCCTGCTCTCCTGCCCACCTGCTGATGACTGACCGTCTTCTACCCAGTTTCCTCCCTTTCTCTCTAGGAGAGAACTGCCAACCATCAGCAGATGGGCGGGAGAGCAGGAGATTATGGATAACACTGACTCTTCTCAGGTAGATGTGACTCTTTTCTAGGCCCGGGCTGCAATGGTTATGATGCTGGTTCTCAGCAACCACGTACACCGCTGAAATTAGCATTTCTGTCACTATTTTGTGCTGCCCTCAGTGAGGTCAGCATACAGTTGACGACAGGTTCCCTTTAATGACCCAGTTTTGAGATCTTCTGCCGGATATCAAATCTGGAATGCCACAACGCAAGTGTGAAACAGGCCTAAGTGACATGATTGGTCAGACACTGAAAATAAATCACAAAATCCAGAGAACCAGCAATATGGAGTCCAGATACAATATAAACTGACTAGGAAAGGGGGAGAATGTTTTGAACTTTTGTCTTTCAGGCTCCATATCCCACCATCCACTACAGTTTAGAAAGTGAGACTACCATCATTTTATAGACAATCATCTTGGCTTCGCTAAAAAATGTGTTATAATACTGTATGGAGATTTGTCTTATTACAGTGAAAAACCTTGGAACTGAACTTGACTTCGGTTCCAAGGTACCACTCAGAACTGAAGCTGAGTTCTGTTCCAAGTTTTGAAGTGGTTTTTTACTGTAATAATCAATTACCGAAGGTATTCAACAAAGTCTCACGCGACTTTGGCTTATCGGAGCAAATACATTCTAATACTACATACAGGATTACAATTATTTTTGCAAAGCGGCTTCAGTTGTAGCATCCGAAATTTCTATATCTCATACATAAATTGGACTTGCCACTATTTAGCATGTGATTAGTTTTTAAGATTCTTGTCATGTAACTGCATTGTTACTGTTTTGCTCCTAAAATTCTAAATTTACATTTTTATTATTTTGTTAATCTACCTTTGGCTTTCAACACTGCCTGAATGAATGAATGAGATTCAAGCATGTCTCGTCCGAAATCTGTTCCCAGGTCTCTTCTACACGTTCCCAATGTTGGTGCCTACTGGTCGACTCACTTCAGTACAAATACAGCTTTTTCTTCAACTGTACCCATAAGTGTTCAATTGGGTTAAGGACTGGGGACTGTGGGGGCCAATCCAGCACCTCTACTTCATTGTCATTGAACCATTTCTTTGCCAATCTTGGCTTATGCTTCGGGTCATTGTCCTGCTGGAACTTATGTCGTCCTTTTCATACCCATAACACTTGAGTGTACAAAGTAACTTGTCTTGTAGGATACTCACATATAGATCAGCATTGAGACCACTATTAATCCTGGTCAAGTATCCAGCACCTTTGGCTGTGAAACATCCCCATATCATCAGGCTTTCTCCGCCTAACTTGACAGTTCCTTAAATTTCTCGATCCTTTTTTCAGGCCACTATTCCAGACTTGTGTAATGTTCCTCACACAGTGCTTGCATGGACATCTGTGATCTCACTATTACGAAGCATATGAGCCACCTCCACTACCCTGTTTGTCAAACAGAACTAATAGACCTTGTGATGGGCCGACGATATTTTGCCTGGACGTCCACCTCTTGGCTTTGGAATGGATGGATGGGCTTCATTTCATATTCTTCCAACTAATGAAAGCCTGGCTGCACAACATTTTACATGCAAACAATAGAACTGAGAAATGGGGATCATTCTAAATAAAAGTGGTATTATACCTACTATAAATGAAAAAATTTGAAGCTCTTTGCGCACATTTTTGATCAAACGTGTGTCGGGCCCATCTGCCAGGCGTCAAGGTGGCTTCCGCAGATGGGTCCCTAACACTAACAGAACTGCCTCTCTTGGACTTACCTAAGCCTACAATATTCAGGGCAGTGTAGGAACCAGCTACATTTATACTCTGCTCAGAAGCCCCAGGCAGATGGGCATTGCTTAGTCTAAAAGAGGCCGCTACCCTCATATATACTACAAGACATTTTTGACTAGCACATTCATGGTCACAGGTGCATATCTATAAAGCAAGCATGCAGAGAACTAATAAAAGCATGGCTGTACAACATTTCACATGCAAACAATAGAACTGAGAAATGGGAATCATTCTAAATTAAAGTGGTATTATACCTACTACAAATGAAAAAAAAAGAAGCTCTTTGCGCACATTTTTGATCAAACATGTTTCGGGACCATCTACCAGGCGTCAAGGTGGCTTCCGCAGAGCAGAGTACAAATTTAGCTGGTTCCTACACTGCCCTGAACATTGTAGGCTTAGGTAAGTCCAAGAGAGGCAGTTCTGTTAGTGTTAGGTACCACTCTGCGGAAGCCACCTTGACACCTGGTAGATGGGCCCGACACATGTTTGATCAAAAATGTGTGCAAAGAGCTTCTAGTTTTTTATTTATAGTAGGTATAATACCACTTTAATTTAGAATAATCCCTATTTCCCAGTTCTATTGTTTGTATGTGAAATGTTGTGCTGCCATACTTTTATTAGCTTTCTGTATGCTTGCTTTATGGATATGCACATGTGACCATGAATGTGCTAGTCTAAATGTTCTTGTAGTATTCTTCCAACTGTTATGGCACTGACATGATGCAGTTTAGCAATTTTCTTGGCCAAGATACAGCTATCGATGAACTGTCCGATGCTGTTTCTCTTTTCTTGGGAAATCTTCTTCATGGCTGCTCCTCGATTTGAACCAGTGACCTTTCCCTTGGGAATCAACCTAATAACACACTGAGCTGTTAGGGAATGTGAGAACAGGTTGTAATTTGTAGTATACAAAATGAAAAAGATTGTTCCACCACCAGGAGCAAAACAGTAACAATGCATTAACAAGAATCTGCTTAACTAATCATATGCTAAATAGTTGCAAGCCCAATTTATGTATGAGATAGCCAAGATGAGTGTCTATAAAATGATGGTAGTCTCATGGTCAAAGCTGTAGTGGATGGTGGGACATGGAGCCTGAAAGTCAAAAGTTCAAAACATTGTTACCCTTGCTCGTCAGTAGAGATGAGCGAATTTCTTAAAAGTTCGATTCGGCTGATTCGCTGAATTTCCCCAAAAAATTCTCTTCATGACGAATTACTTCGTCACAAAGCGCATTTTTTTGTAAGTATCGGGTGCAATGACAGGAAGCTGCGATAGCGCTGCCCCCGTCATTGTACCCCTCAGATGCTGCGTTCATGCACGATCAGGGTATCTGAGTGTGAAAACAGTGTAAAATTAACAATAAAAATAAAATTAAACTTACCGCCTTCATTTGCTCGTGACGGGCCGGCCGCCGCCATCTTGCTTGAAGATCTCGGCCGAAATCCTGTGCGGTGCAAAATTAAGTCATCACGCTGGCCGGTGTGATGATGTAATCTCGCGCCGCACAGGATTTTGGCCGAGATCTTCAAGCAACATGGAGTCTGCCGGCCCGTCATCAGCAAATGGAGGAGGTAAGTTTGGATTTTTTTTTATTTTTATACTATTTTGGGTTAAATTGATTCGCTGACACGAAGCACTAGAAAATTCGGCTTCTAGGTGAATCGATTTTATTCTGAAATTCGGATCGAATTCCACTTCGTGGGATTCGATTTGCTCATCTCTACTCGTCAGTGTACATATGTTTATAAAGGTTTAACAGATAAGGTACCTTACTTTTTTAAAGAAGAACTCCTGCAAAAAAATTTATTCCCTGACCTGCTAGAAAGGTACGTGATGTAATCTGTGGGGAATGTAATCTTCTTACCAGTGACTATTTTTGAGTTATCTCCTCCCTTCTGCTTCTCAGCTGAGAGGATCAAAGGTTATAGCTCACAAATGCAGTCACTGATGGAAAGATTACCTTCACTACAGATTACATCATGTACCTTTCTAGCAGGTCAGAAAATAAAAATTTTTGCTCGAGTTCTTCTTTCATCTCGGAAGTGCAGTGTACTTACAAGTACTCTCTCCATTCACTTGAAGCGAGCGAGTATTTGTAATTACAATGCACCACCGCTAGGGGAGACCATACTGTCACGGCTGAGGATGGGGAAAATCCTCAGCCGTGTGAGGCCAGAAGATGTCTGGACGCTACTAGGCCAGGACCACAGAATTAGGGAGCAGGTCACCTCCTATTGCGTCCCTAACGCTGACCCTGTCTCCTGTCTGTATGAGCCGACCTTGGTGGTAGGAGGGCTCATACGCTGGAACCTTATAGTCCCTACAAGCCCTCAAGTCGGCCCTGAACTAGAGAACAGAGTAAGACAACCCACTCCTCCTAAGCACGGAGGAGCAGGAGTCTCACTGGCCAAGCAGCATGAAGATGGGGAACATAAACAGGACTATGGATAAGACAGGTGAACCAAACAGTTCCACACAAACCTGTCTCAGCCTTGCTGACTGGAACCCGTGCTCAGAAAACGCTATCCACACAACATAAGAGAAACAGCACACACATACGAACACTCAGGAACCAGGACATCCATAGCCGCACTAAAAAGCAAAGACATAGGACATCAACAACACATCACGGTGATAGAACTTATGACCGGAAGGGTGGCCCTTACAAGAAGATTGAAATCACAGGAGGCTGCTACAGCAAAGCATGACTGAAGCAACCTACTGAGCCATGCCAAAGTGAGAGGCTTTATAGGCCTAAGAGGCCACACGCAACGGTCAGACACACCCAGTCACTCACACACACTGGGAAGGGAGTTAACCCTTCCAGCACCAGGGAAGGGAAACACCAACTTAAAGAGAAAGTGTCCAACACTAGAACACACTGTGGCTGTTGCCGCTGGCAACGACATGGGTGGCAACCGTGTCCTGGGAGTCAGCCCAAAGGCTGGGACACTGCCACCACATGTACACATCACCAAACGTTGCCACGGGCAACCACAGTGCAGGAAAGGTGTCAGTGCACACCACACAATACACAGAGTGCACACAGACAAACAATAGTGCATACATACACGCACACAAACTCCAAGGGAACCACACACATACCTGTTGTCCGCGGCAACCGCACTTGAGGCAAACAACATCATGCCTCAAGCTGCGGTTGAAACAACAACCCAAACCGCGGGCAACTGTATGCGGCTCCCAAAGAGTCACGGCCATAACCGTGGCCGTGACACATACTTAGTGCAATGACCAGGAAGAATGACCTCGAATGGAGCGCCGCCTCCTCTTCATGCAGCTGATCGACGGGGTGCCGGGTGTCGGACTCCCGCCAATCAGATATTGATGACCTATCCTGACATTAGGTCATCAATATAAATTGCTGCACAAAATCTTTAATGTACACATGCAGCGTCCCACATCAGTGTGTTAATGGGACACTATAAACATCTTTGTTTGCAATGTATGGTATTTACTATTATCTGGCTGGCAATATCATTTACATCCATTCGCCCCTAGGTGGTGCTGGCACCACATATTATATGGCTTAGAGCGGAATGTTATGTTGGAGTTAGTAGTTGGTGAGAGGAGAAGCAAATTCATGGAGGAGAGAAACAGGCCTAAATCAATAATGAAGCAGCTGTGTTTGCCTGCCGAGAGGGGAACACCCTTAACCACTTCAGCCCCGCTAGGTGAAACCCCCTTCATGACCAGAGCACTTTTTATACTTCGGCACTACACTACTTTCACAGTTTATTGCTCGGTCATGCAACTTACCATACAAATGAATTTTACCTCCTTTTCTTCTCACTAATAGAGCTTTCATTTGGTGGTATTTCATTGCTGCTGGCATTTTTACTTTTTTTGTTATTAATCAAAATGTAACGATTTTTTTGCAAAAAAATTACATTTTTCACTTTCAGCTGTAAAATTTTGCAAAAAAAACGACATCCATATATACATTTTTCGCCAAATTTATTGTTCTACATGTCTTTGATAAAAAAAAAATGTTTGGGCAAAAAAAAATGGTTTGGGTAAAAGTTATAGCATTTACAAACTATGGTACAAAAATGTGAATTTCCGCTTTTTGAAACAGCTCTGACTTTCTGAGCACCTGTCATGATTCCTGAGGTTCTACAATGCCCAAACAGTAGAAAACCCCCACAAATGACCCCATTTCGGAAAGTAGACACCCTAAGGTATTCGCTGATGGGCATAGTAAGTTCATAGAACTTTTTATTTTTTGTCACAAGTTAGCGGAAAATGATGATGATTTTATTTTTTTTATTTTTTCTTACAAAGTCTCATATTCCACTAACTTGCGACAAAAAATAAAAAATTCTAGGAACTCACCATGCCCCTCACAGAATACCTTGGGGTGTCTTCTTTCCAAAATGGGGTCACTTGTGGGGTAGTTATACTGCCCTGGCAATTTAGGGGCCCAAATGTGTGAGAAGAACTTTGCAATCAAAATGTGTAAAAAATGACCGGTGAAATCCAAAAGGTGCACTTTGGAATATGTGCCCCTTTGCCCACCTTGGCAGCAAAAAAGTGTGACACATCTGGTATCGCCGTACTCAGGAGAAGTTGGGGAATGTGTTTTGGGGTGTCATTTTGCATATACCCATGCTGGGTGAGAAAAATATCTTGGTCAAATGCCAACTTTGTATAAAAAAAATGGGAAAAGTTGTCTTTTGCCAAGATATTTCTCTCACCCAGCATGGGTATATGTAAAATGACACCCCAAAACACATTCCCCAACTTCTCCTGAGTACGGCGATACCAGATGTGTCACACTTTTTTGCTGCCAAGGTGGGCAAATGGGCACATATTCCAAAGTGCACCTTTCAGATTTTGCAGGCCATTTTTTACACATTTTGATTGCAAGGTACTTCTCACACATTTGGGCCCCTAAATTGCCAGGGCAGTATAACTACGCCACAAGTGACCCCATTTTGGAAAGAAGACACCCCAAGGTATTCCGTGAGGGGCATGGCGAGTTCCTAGAATTTTTTATTTTTTGTCACAAGTTAGCGGAAAATGATGATTTTTTTTCTTTTCTCTTTTTTCCTTACAAAGTCTCATATTCCACTAACTTGCGACAAAAAATAAAAAATTCTAGGAACTCGCCATGCCCCTCACGGAATACCTTGGGGTGTCTTCTTTCCAAAATGGGGTCACTTGTGGCGTAGTTATACTGCCCTGGCAATTTAGGGGCCCAAATGTGTGAGAAGTACTTTGCAATCAAAATCTGTAAAAAATGACCGGTGAAATCCGAAAGGTGCACTTTGGAATATGTGCCCCTTTGCCCACCTTGTCTGCAAAAAAGTGTCACACATCTGGTATCGCCGTACTCAGGAGAAGTTGGGGAATGTGTTTTGGGGTGTCATTTTACATATACCCATGCTGGGTGAGAGAAATATCCTGGCAAAAGACAACTTTTCCAATTTTTTTATACAAAGTTGGCATTTGATCAAGATGTTTATCTCACCCAGCATGGGTATATGTAAAATGACACCCCAAAACACATTGCCCAACTTCTCCTGAGTACGGCGATACCAGATGTGTGACACTTTTTTGCAGCCTAGATGCGCAAAGGGGCCCAAATTCCTTTTAGGAGGGCATTTTTAGACATTTGGATCCCAGACTTCTTCTCATGCTTTAGGGCCCCTAAAAAGCCAGGGCAGTATAAATACCCCACATGTGACCCCACTTTGGAAAGAAGACACCCCAAGGTATCCAATGAGGGGCCTGGCAAGTTCATAGAAATTAATTTTTTTTGCATAAGTTAGCGGAAATAGATTTTTTTTTTTTTTCTCACAAAGTCTCACTTTCCGCTAACTTAGGACAAAAATTTAAATCTTTCATGGACTCAATATGCCCCTCAGCAAATACCTTGGGGTGTCTTCTTTCCAAAATGGGGTCAGTTGTGGGGTGTTTGTACTGCCCTGGCATTTGAGGGTCTCCGCAATCATTACATGTATGGCCAGCATTAGGAGTTTCTGCTATTCTCCTTATATTGAGCATACAGGTAATGAGATTTTTTTTTTCCGTTCAGCCTCTGGGCTGAAAGAAAAAAATGAACGGCACAGATTTCTTCATTCGCATCGATCAATGTGGATGAAAAAATCTCTGCCAAAAAAAAAAAATGGAGGGGAAAGGCGTCTGCCAGGACATAGGAGCTCCGCCCTACATCCATACCCACTTAGCTCGTATGCCCTGGCAAACCAGATTTCTCCATTCGCATCAATCGATGTGGATGAATAAATCATTGCCGGGATTTTTTATTTTTTTTTATATATATATATATATATACAAAGTGTTTGCCAAAGCATAGGAACGCCGCCTCCTCCTCAGCTCGTATGCCTTGGCAAACGTATCTGTCACTGCAGAGGAGAAAATCCCGTCTTGCAGCGCCGCATACACCGACTTGCGTGTAATCTGACAGCAGCGCAATGCTTCTGTCAGAATGCACATCGGTGCTGCAGCTAGTCAATCGGTTGGTCCACCTGGAAGGTAAAAAAAGAAAAAAAAAAAAAAAGAAAAAACCAGGCCGCAACGCAATAATTTTATTAACTTTGCAACAGAACATATAAACTTTAACTTTTTTAACTGAACATTAACGTGTTTGCTTACTGGTGTGTTTTTTTTTTTGTTTTTTTGTTTTTTTTACCTTTATAGAACAAACCTCTCCTTCCCCATGGGTCAATGTGCAAAGCGCAAATCGCCCAAAGATGTGGCGAAGTGCGTTATGCACTTTGTCCCATGTGAAAGGAGACGTTTGCAGCAGCAGTGAGTGAATGGGCCCTAATAGCCCTGTGTGCCTGTCCTGGTGAGATGATCCCTATGCTAATAGTGTACCTGTGAGTGGTACTTCCGGAAACACTCTCCAAAGCATAGGGCAGGGTGGTCCGGACAGTCAGGACAGAAATAGCGGGTGTCACGCCTTATTCCACTCCTGCTACAGACACGACATCTTTTTCGGGGTGACTGTTGGGTTGAGGTACCAGGAACGACATTGGGGAAATGTCGCTCGTGTAGACGGCTAACTACACTGGTGGTTGGGGCCACGGAACCTCCTGGATACAGGAGGTTCTCGATGATCTCTTCCTGAAATTTGAGGAAGGATCCAGTTCTCCCAGCCTTACTGTAGAGAACAAAACTATTGTACAGAGCCAATTGAATTAAATATACAGACACCTTCTTATACCAGCGTCTGGTGCGTCGGGAAACTAAATACGGAGACAACATCTGGTCATTGAAGTCCACCCCTCCCATGTGGAGGTTATAGTCGTGGACTGAGAGGGGCTTTTCAATGACACGGGTTGCTCACTCAATTTGTATTGTCGTGTCTGCGTGAATGGAGGAGAGCATGTAAACGTCACGCTTGTCTCTCCATTTCACCGCGAGCAGTTCTTCGTTACACAGTGCGGCCCTCTGCCCCCTTGCAAGACGGGTGCTAACGAGCCGTTGGGGGAAGCCCGCGCGACTAGTTCGCGCGGTACCACAGGCGCCAATCCGTTCTAGAAACAAATGCCTAAAGAGGGCCACACTTGTGTAAAAATTGTCCACATAAAGATGGTACCCCTTGCCGAATAAGGGTGACACCAAGTCCCAAACTGTCTTCCCACTGCTCCCCAGGTAGTCAGGGCAACCGACCGGCTCCAGGGTCTGATCTTTTCCCTCATAGACACGAAATTTGTGGGTATAGCCTGTGGCCCTTTCACAGAGCTTATACAATTTGACCCCATACCGGGCGCGCTTGCTTGGGATGTATTGTTTGAAGCCAAGGCGCCCGGTAAAATGTATCAGGGACTCGTCTATGCAGATGTTTTGCTCTGGGGTATAAATATCTGCAAATTTCTGGTTGAAATGGTCTATGAGGGGCCGAATTTTGTGGAGCCGGTCAAAAGCAGGGTGGCCCCTGGGACGGGAGGCGGTGTTGTCACTAAAGTGCAGGAACCGCAGGATGGCCTCAAAACGTGCCCTGGACATGGCAGCAGAGAACATGGGCATGTGATGAATCGGGTTCGTGGACCAATATGACCGCAATTCATGCTTTTTTGTCAGGCCCATGTTGAGGAGGAGGCCCAGAAAAGTTTTAAGTTCGGAAACTTGGACTGGTTTCCACCGGAAAGGCTGGGCATAAAAGCTTCCCGGGTTAGCGGTGATAAATTGTGTGGCATACCTGTTTGTTTCGGCCACAACTATGTCTAAAAGCTCCGCAGTCAAGAAGTGAAAGGGAAAACTACAGGTGCGGCTGAAGTTGGGGACTGCCAATCAGGGTTTGCCAGCACCTCTGGGATTCTAGGGGCTCTACGGGCACGTCTTTGCGGTGGCTGCGACGGGGTCACTACTGCACGTGCCACCGTACCAGCTTCAACTGCCCTTCTGGTGCTCGCTACTTCACCAGGTTGTACGGCAGTGCTGGTACTAGGTCCAGGGAGGGCTGGGCTGCTGGTGTATGCCTCACCACGTAATCCGACAGCACCAGCCCCACTCTGCTGCTCTTGAAGCGGATCCTGCGCAACCTGCGGTCTAGCGACACGGGGCCGGGTACGCCTGGTGGTATCAGGGACCTCAGCCTCCTCGTCCGAACTTTGGGTCAGAGAGCCACTGCTTTCTACAGGTTCGTATTCTGACCCGCTGGATTCATCAGATGAGGGTTCCCACTCCTCATCCGACTGGGTCAGAAGCCTGTAGGCCTCTTCAGAAGAATACCCCCTGTTAGACATGTGGGCAACTAAATTTAGGGGTATTCCCTGAGACTACCCAAGAAAAAAAAAGCAAGCCTGTCTTACAAAGGGGAGGCTAGCGAAGTACCGGAGGCCTGCTGCGGTTGATAAAAATATCAAAACTGATTTTTTTATCGCCGCAGTGCGTGTAAAGTGAATGTGCAGTGATCAAAAAAAAAATTTTTTTTGTCACTGCGGTGGGGCGGGTGTGGGCGAACGCACGTGTGGGCGACCGATCAGGCCTGATCGGGCAAACACTGCGTTTTGGGTGGAGGGCGAACTAAAGTGACACTAGTACTATTATAGATCTGACCGTGATCAGTTTTGATCACTTCCAGATACTATAAAAGTACAAATGCTGATTAGCGATACGCTAATCAGCGAATAACGGACTGCGGTGCGGTGGGCTGGGCGCTAACTGATCGCTAACTACCTAACCAAGGGACCTAAACTATACCTAAAACCTAACGGTCAATAACAGTGAAAAAAAAAAGTGACAGTTTGCACTGATCACTTTTTTCTTTTCACTTGTGATTGACAGGGGTGATCAAAGGGGTGATCAAAGGGTTAATTGGGGTTCAGGGGGGTGATCAGGGGCTAAAGTGTAGTGTTTGGTGTACTCACTGTGTAGCCTGCTCCTCTGCTGGATCCAACCGACGAAAAGAACCAGCAGAGGAGCAGGCAGCCATATATCAGATCATATTTACTAATATGATCTGATATCTGGCACTTTTGGCTTTTTTAAAAATCAGCAACCTGCCAGCCACGATCATTGGCTGGCAGGTTGCTGACGAAATACTTCTCGACGAAATGCCGGCGCGAACTGCGCACGCGCGGGCGCATACTCGCGTCATCTCGCGTCTCGCGAGATGACGCGTATATGCGTGACTGTGCGCAGCGCTGCCACCTCCGGACCGCACATCTGCGTTAGGCGGTCCGGAGGTGGTTAAAGGATAACTCATAGTAACTATATATATCAGCATACTTTAGTACCAGAGTGCTATAGAGTGAACTTAGGGTTACCACCAGGATCCTTGCCTGTAAAGTGTCTACTTTAAAAGGGACAACTCCTTTGTTGACAACTGCCACTACCCGATAATAGGATTACAAGTGAACTTATTATTACTTATGCTATACAAAGAGCTTGTACCAACTGTCCAGAGACTATTGATCTTCAGTAAATGTTCAGCTGGTTTACAACAACCGACTCCTCATTCTTACTACTACAAAAAACGGAACAACGGATCCGTAAAAAATGGACCGCAAAACACTGAAAAAGCCATACAGTCGTGTGCATGAGCCCTAAGGGAGTGAATACAATTGCTGCCCTGAGTGACATGTCTGCCTTCTGGGAGACTCAGCAGCATGTTGTATGTGTAGAACTACAAGTCCTAGCTGTACAATGACACTGCTAATACACACAGGATCTTCCCCCTAAATGCAATGCTCTGCAGAACTCCTCTGTCAGCTCCTGTGCCCAGCATTTGTCTCCTCACTGCCTGCAGCTACACAGTAAACACTTCAGCCCTGGGTCTGTGCAGCTGAAGGGGTTAAGAATCCTGGGAGAGAGCAATAAGCAGCAGCCGGCAGTGCAGGGGGGCGTGGCCAGCACAGTGACGTCTCCTGTACAGATCTCTCAGGCTTGTGCAGGAACTTTATCAGAGCAGGAAGAGAAGCTGACATCACAGGTCATGTGACCCTCAGTGAACTCTGAGAAACCAGCCACTGGAGTCAAAGTGAATTAATTGGAAAGCTGTTACAGGTGCCCAGTTAGAAACAAATAAATAATAAAAAATAACTCTGACAACCCCTTTAATACATTCAGTTCCTGTGCTATAGAAGCCAAAAACACTCCCTAAATAATTTATACTGGCAAGAAAAAGCTCATTATAGTACATAGATTTTTATTTGCTGACCTGTGCAATAGCAGGAATCACTCCTTACCCATTTACAAGGGGAAGTGAGATGCTGGGTATGTGACCATCAGACACATAAGTGGACATTCGGACAGTGAAACAAAAGAACACCAGGGGGCACCATAACAAGTATATAACAGCAGTGGAAACCGGCAGCACAAGCCATTTCATGTGTGTCAAGCTTGAGACCCAGCAGTTTGATCTATCAGAGAAATGTAATATTTCATTTTGGGATATTGCCAGCGAACTAGGGCAGGGAAGGGAGTTAATGTTTGGTGACTTTTCAGATCAACAGAAACCATTAGTGCTGTGCCTTACTCATATGGTGTATGCCCACAGCACTACCATCGGGGACATAGCTAAACCCTCATGCGCCCTGGTGCAAGAGTTCAGCTTGGGCCCCCCTTCCCTCAGTGCTTTGTGGCCAGGGGAGCACATAGGCACCCACCCAAGCCATGCCAACGTATTGATCTAACCCCTTCCCTCCAGCCCGAGGTGTAACTTGACCAGCATGCACTTTCTATAATACCAGTGTTTTCTTATGCAGCACAAGGGTCTTTGGGCCCCCTCAGGCTCCTGGGCTCGGTAGCGAGTGCTACCTCTGTACCCCCTACAGCTACGCCCCTGACCACCTTGCACACGGATGACTGCCTATTAGTCTGTATTTCTGCATTATTGTGTCCCCATGGATATGGGCCCACAGAGTACCCTGGTGCTATAGTCAAGATTAGAGATGCCACCTACTGACACCTGAATGTGGCATATGGACACATGTACAAGCAGATTGTACATTTATATGATAATGCACATTCTCTTGATTTTTTTGTTTGTTTTGGTGCCAATAAGTCATAATAAAATGCTGGATTTATTGAATGGTTAATAAGGTGTGTCATCTAGGTGAACAGTGAGGGCACAGGGCCTCTGTGGCACTGCCGAGTGCTTTATCCAGCTGGTATCATGTCCCACTGAAGTGATAGATGTGCTATCCTCAATTCAGCACAGATGAAAAGTTGTAGATGTATTAGAAAGCATGTAAATATTCATAAGCCCTGTATTAATTTATGACACGATCTGTTAACACTCAGTACAGTAACAAAATGTCACCTTTGTAATAAATAACTTTTTTCTGTAAAAATCTAACTTTCTTCTTATCTCTCTATGTTGCAATTCATCACTTAGAGTTTTACATAACCTCTGGTGGTTTGGAATATATGTTTTCTTCTGAACTGATGTCCTTGAAGATTACCATTGCATTACCTTGACTATGTGTCCCTCATTAATGCAGAACAAAAAAAGTTATTCCTTTGTTAGAGAGCATTAATCCTTAAAATAAAAGAATGTCTGGAAATATCGTGTCCTTGAGTTGTCCTCTTGTGTGAAATTTCCTAATACTCTTGAAATGTAAGATAACCAGCAGTACTGTACGCAGGGCCGGTGCAACCCATAAGCAGAGTAGGCCACCGCGTAGAGCGCCACTCTTGCGGGGGGCGCCGGCGCTCTGGAGTCTGGCCGCCAGTGGCATTGCAAGGTGGGTGCGGGCCGCATCGGGTGACACCAGTCTGATGGGGTGTCACCCGCCGGACCCAAGTTCCCAACACCACTAGCACCTGCCCCCTACATAATGGAGGGCAGTCTGGGAGAAAAATTACAAAGTGGGGGGCATATTACATAGTGGGGGCAAATTACATAATGGAGGGCAGTGTGGGGGGCAAACAACATAATGTGGGGCAGTGTGGGGGGCAAATTAATGTGAGGCAGTGTGTGGGGGGGATTTCATAATGTGGGGCAGTGTGGGGGCAAATTATTTAATGTGAGGCAGTGTGGGGGGGGCAAATTACATAATGTGGGGCAGTGTGGGGGCAAATTACTTAATGTGGGGATGTGTGGGGGGAAATTACATAATGTGAGGCAGTGTGGGGGGCAAATTACTTAATGTGGGGCAGTGTGGGGGGCATATTACTTAATGTGGGGCACTGTAGGGGGCAGTATTACTAATGAGGGCATTCTAGAAGGAAATCACTATTCGTGGGACTACGAAGAGCACTATTACTATGGGGGCACTATTATTTCTTCAGGATATTATTTGTGGTATTGGGACCGGGGCACAGTGAGCAGCAGGATAACACTGTGGGGACTCCAGGTTGGGGGGATGATGATAGAAAAGTGAGGACACTAAGATGTCTGTGTGTCACACTCTGCAGAGACGAGGCGGCTGAGAGAAGTGTCCGGACCGAATGGAGAAGATGACACAGAAGATCTACATTTGGAGAAGACGTCACCTGGAGGCCCTGGATGTGAGAGGTACATGCTGCTATTTTATGTTTTTCATATGAGAAAATGTTTACAATTAAAATGTTTTAATTAAATGTTCTATTTTACTATTTTGATTATTTAGTTGAAAGGCTGATTGGGGGGGAGGAGGGATTGTAACAGGACTGCTGTAGAATATCGAAAATTAGCTGGTCAAGTAAAATGTTGCATGCAACAATCATTAAATAGGTGGCCGACAAAAAAAGGTGCAGGTCAAAGGGTGTGGTCAATGGGCGGAGTCAATAGGGGCTGCAAAATTAGCTTTTGGCTAGGGTGGCAAAAATGCTTGCACCAGCCCTGACTGTACGCATGGATATGGCCGGACTGGGATTACAAAGCTGCCCTGGGACACAAACCACCCCAGCACATTATTGCCCCCTCATCCATATTGAGATAAAATAGTGACACACATTGAACACCGTGGCGAATGGTGCTTTATAAGGTCATACTCCTCATCACTCTCTTAAACATGTAAACCACATTATTATTACATGAAAGAAGATAAAAAAATGTAGTCATACCCCTTGAACTTTCCACATTTTTCATGTTACACCCACAAACAGATGTACAGTTGTAACATCCCAGAGTATGTCACTAAACTCTGTCTCCATGCTACAATATGTCAAGTGTATATTTATTGTCATCTTGTGTAGTCAAACTTAGCATTTTCCATTATGTGTATTTTCTAGGCCTGTATTATGTATTTGCTGCAATTTCCCTGTCCGCCAGCAGGTGACAGCAATATGTAGCAGACCATAGCTATGTTAGTATATCTAGTCTGGCATAGTCCATTCCAGTCTAGGCTCCCCTGTGTGAGCAGAAGTGGGATGTTCCCATGTCCTGTCTCATGAGGAGGAGAGGAAGTTTAGTTAGTGTACCAGCCACCCCTGTCAGGGGCAAGCTGTGTTGGTAGGAGCTCCCAGAACCAGTGATCCCAACCCTGGATCCCGCCTCGGCTGAGGCAAGGATCCATCTTCCCAGCCTGAGTCATTTACCTCAGCTGGTGACAAGCAAGCAACAACCTCCAGAACTCCAGATCTCCAGGACTACATAATTTACTGCGAGCAGAGCTGTGAGTACTTATCCAGAGTCCAGGAGAAGCCAAATTCCTCCTCAGCTAGTCAGGCCCACTACAAGCAGAAGTCAGACAGAGCAGAAGATAAATATCTGCCAAACTCTTTAGGCATATGACAAGAAGCAGAATATATATAAATTCCTGCCACATATTGCCAATACCTGCTGGGACCCGAAAAGACTATTGCTGTAACTCGTTTGGATATCTGTTGCCATTCAGTAAAGACAAGTTGGATTATATCTCCTGTCTGGATCTCAGTCATTCCACTATTACTCCTATTAACAACACTCAATTTATTGCAAGTGAGCCAGGATCCAGGAGTCCAGCCGTACCAAGGTAGGAGACACCGTTGACACTACCATATCTGCTATACAGAGACATTATCCCCCTCTGGCATTCCTCACCTGGTACGTGAGTTATAACATCTTAAAGGGCCCTGCTACAGTACCTGCGCAAGCTGCAATTGGCATCACAAACTACTACACATATATGCTGACCCACTGCATAGCTGACCCACTGTACCAGTGTCCTGCTCATTGCACAGTTGCAAGAAAAAGTATGTGAACCCTTTGGAATGATATGGATTTCTGCACAAATTGGTAGTAAAATGTGATCTGATCTTCATCTAAGTCACAACAATAGACAATCACAGTCTGCTTAAACTAATAACACACAAAGAAATAAATGTTACCATGTTTTTATTGAACACACCATGTAAACATTCACAGTGCAGGTGGAAAAAGTATGTGAACCCATGGATTTAATAACTGGTTGAACCTCCTTTGGCAGCAATAACTTCAACCAAACGTTTCCTGTAGTTGCAGATCAGACGTGCACAATGGTCAGGAGTAATTCTTGACCATTCCTTTTTGCAGAACTGTTTCAGTTTAGCAATATTCTTGGGATGTCTGGTGTGAATCGCTTTCTTGAGGTCATGCCACAGCATCTCAATCGGGTTGAGGTCAGGACTCTGACTGGGCCACTCCAGAAGGCGTATTTTCTTCTGTTTAAGCCATTCTGTTGTTGATTTACCTCTTTGCTTTGGGTCGTTGTCCTGTTGCAACACCCATCTTCTGTTGAGCTTCAGCTGGTGGACAGATGGCCTTAAGTTCTCCTGCAAAATATCTTGATAAACTTGGAAATTCATTTTTCCTTCGATGATAGCAATCCGTCCAGGCCCTGACGCAGCAAAGCAGCCCCAAACCATGATGCCCCCACCACCAAACTTCACAGTTGGGATGAGGTTTTGATGTTGGTGTGCTGTGCCTCTTTTTCTCCACACATAGTGTTGTGTGTTTCTTCCAAACAACTCAACTTTGGTCTTATCTGTCCACAGAATATTTTGCCAGTACTTCTGTTGCTCTTGTGCAAACTGTAAACGTGAATGTTTTTTTTGGACAGCAGTGGCTTCCTCTGTGGTATCCTCTCATGAAATCCATTCTTGTTTAGTGTTTTATGTATCGTAGATTCGCTAGCAGGGATGTTAGCATATGCCAGAGACTTTTGTAAGTCTTTAGCTGACACTCTAGGATTCTTCTTCACCTCACTGAGCAGTCTGCGCTGTGCTCTTGCAGTCATCTTTACAGGACGGCCACTCCTAGGGAGAGTAGTAGCAGTGCTGAACTTTCTCCATTTATAGACAATTTGTCTTGCTGTGGACTGATGAACAGCAAGGCTTTTGGAGATACTTTTATAACCCTTTCCAGCTTTATGCAAGTCAACAATTCTTAATCGTAGGTCTTCTGAGAGCTCTTTTGTGCGAGGCATCATTCACATCAGGAAATGCTTCTTGTGAAAAGCAAACTCAGAACTGGTGTGTGTTTTTTATAGGGCAGGACAGCTGAAACCAACACCTCCAATCTCATCTCAGTGATTGGACTCCAGTTGGCTGACACCTCACTCCAATTATCTCTTGGAGATGTCATTAGTCTAGGGGTTCACATACTTTTTTCACCTGCACTGTGAATGTTTACATGGTGTGTTCAATAAAAACATGGTAACAGTTAATTATTTGTGTGTTATTAGTTTAAGCAGACTGTGATTGTCTATTGTTGTGACTTAGATGAAGATACGATCACATTTTATGACAAATTTGTGCAGAAATCCATGTCATTCCAAAGGGTTCACATACTTTTTCTTGCAACTGTATTTTGTTGGGATTTTATGTGATAGCCCAACAAAAAGTAGCAAGTATATGTGAAGTCAAAAGAAAATGATACAAGGTTTTCATTTTTTTAAATAAAAATGCCAAAAAAGTGTGGCATGCATTTGTATTCAACCCCCTAAACGTTGAGACCCCTAAATAAAATGCAGTGTGACCTATTGCCTACAGAAGTCACCTAATTAGTAGGTAGAGTCTAATTGTGTGTCATGTATTCTTAGTATAACTACAGCTGTTCTGTGAAGGCCTCAGAGATTTGTTAGAGAACATTAGTGATCAAACAGCATCATGAAAATCAAGGAACACACCAGACATGTCAGAAATATTGGAGAAGGAGGAAGTTGGGGAGAAGTGTAAAGCAGGGTTAGATTATAAGAATATATCCCAAGCTCTGAACATCTCAAGGAGCACTGTTCAAGCCATAATCCAAAAGTGGAAGAAGTGTGGCACAACTAACTTCAAACAGAGGCGGATTGGCCATGGACCTTACAGGGAAATTTCCCAGTGGGCTGATGCGCAGGGGGGCCACTTGAGCCCTCCACACAGTTACCAGTGGAGGTTTTTGGGATGTATTTTTTGCTGCTGGGGGCAGTATTTTGTGATGGACTGTGGCATTTGGCTCTGTTGGGGTGGTATAATGTGCCACAGTAAGGTATTTCTGGCCTTGCCTACTTGTGTTGGCTCTGTCTTCCATCACTTTGGACCAGACTACAAAACGGGGCCACTTTTAGCATTTTATCCAGGGCCACTTTAAATCCCTGGTCCGGCCCTGACTGCAAACCCACCAAGACATTGCCGTCCACCTAACCTGACAGCCCAGGAAAGGAGAGCACTAATTAGAGAAATAGCCAAGAGGCCTCAGGGTCACTCTGGAGGTGCTGCAGAGATCCACAGCCCAGGTGGGAGAATCTGTCCACAGGACAACTATTAATTGTGTACGCCACAAATCAAGAAGAAAGCCATTTTTGAAAGCATAAGAAGTTCAGTTTGCCACAAGCCATGTAGGGAACACAGCAAACACGGAAGAAGGTGATCTAGTCAGATGAGACCAAAGTTTAACTTTTTGTCCCAAATGCAAAACGCTATGTATGGTGGAAAACTGACACTGCACATCACGCTGAGCACACCATCCCCACTGTAAAACATGGTGGTGGCAGCATCATGCTGTGGGGATGCCTTTCTTCAGCAGGGACAGGGAATCTGGTTAGAGTTGATGGGAAGATGAATGAAGATAAATACAGGGCTAGAGACGTAATTACCATAGCGGAAGACCATGCAACCAAGAGTATCTCCTCTTCTACTGGAGGTGAAAACTTGGTCTGGACTCTACCCTCCAAGGGAACAACTTTTCAACTTTTTGAAAATGAGGCAGTGGAAAAATGTCCCTTCTGTCCTGTGTGGGGGGCCTGGTTTGATCCTTGCGGCATTGTACAGGGCAATCCTGGAGGAAAACTTGTTAAAGGCTGCAAAGACTTGAGACTTGGGCAAAAGTTCACCTCCCAGCAGGACAACGACACTAAACATACAGCCAGAGCTACAGTGGTATATTTTAAATCAAATCATATTCACGTGTTAGAATGGACCAGTCAAAGTCCAGACCTAAATCCCATGAAGAATCTGTGGCAATACATGAAAATTTCTGTTCACAGACGTTCTCCATCCAATCTTGGCAAAGAAGAACGGGCAAAAACTTCAGTCTCTAGATGTGAAAAGCTGGTAGAGACCTACCCCAAAAGACTTGCAGCTGTAACTGCAGCAAAAGGTGGTCCTACCTAGTTTTGACTCAGGAGAGGTGTAAACAAATGCATGCCACTCTTTCCAGATTTTTATTCATACATTTTTTTGAAAAACCTGTATCATTTCTTTTTCACTTCACACATACTTGCTACTTTGCATTGGTCTATCACATAAAATCCCAATAAACGTGTAAAAAAATGTGGAAAAGTTTAAGTGGTATGAATACTTTTACAAGGCACTGTAAACAACTAATCACAATGTCGAAGAACAGATGTTACTTCCTCACATACTTCAGTGCAGCACAAAATACCTCCTCAGCGGTGGCAAGAAAAAAAACCTGGTGCAGCACAAAATCCACCCTGACAGTTTCAAACAAATATCACAAGGCAGCACAAAATACTACCCCAGCAGAGTCAAACAAATACCATAGTGCAGCACAAAATACCACTCCTGCCGTTCCAAACAAATGCCACCTTGCAGCACAAATTACCTACCCAGCAGTGCCAGATAAGTTCATAGCAGCTGCAAAAGAAAACCACAGGGCAGCACAAAATACTTCCACTGCAGCACCTGATACTACAGTGCAGCATAAGATATCTCCACAGCAGTGGCAACAATGCACAAAGTATCTAGATACTGACAATTTGAAGTTCGAGATGCCTAGTAAGCCTACAAATCTCGTGTGGCCCCTGCCAATAAATCCAAGTCACAGGTGGACACATCACAACTGTTGGTCCAATAAACATTTCAGCAAGATTTATACCCATGCATCAGTCTTTTTCATAGCAGCAGTAACCAAAAAGGAATCCAGGATAAAGAGCATTCCATATTGTTATGGGGAAACTTTGACTGGTACTAATTGTGAGGGGAACTGTCATTGCTATGAGGGGAACATTGGAGGCAGGGCGCAGGCCAGTCTGGGCGGCAGGCAGGCCACTTTACATTACCCTACTTCGTGAGATTTCCCTACCTCCTAACTTCCGGTCGCACTGCCAACGACGTGAGGAGGCGTTCCTGAGTTTTGAAGATCTGTGCATGCGCAAACGGACAGTTTAATGAAAATCTCAGCGGAGTTCAGCTGCACACCGGGACACTGCACATGCGCCGGAGAGCCTCAGTAGGGAAATATTACAGCCCAGTGCGCAAGCGCGGCTAACTCCGTCCGGCGCATGCGCAGTCTCCCAGTGTGAAGCTGAACTCCGCTGAGATTTTCCATAAACTGTCCGTTTGCGCATGCGCAGATCGCCAAAACTCAGGAATCTAAAGGGGGGGGGGGCGCACTTGGGCAGCTCAGCCTCTGTTGGTGGTGGACCTTGTCCCAGTCCTGGCAGTCAGCCCTGGTAACCAGTAAGCGATGATTACTCACTCTAGCAGGCCCACTCTACTACTGATGATCACTTATTTCCAGCAGCCCGACTTTAAGTACTGATGGTTACTTACTTCAGCCGCCCCCAAGTACTAATGACTACTTACCCCAGTTGCTCCCCTCCAACTACTAAAGGCTACTTAGTACAGAAGGCTTCCTCCTCACTATCTGAGTACTGATGGTCATTCACTCCAACATGCTGTGCCCCACAAGTTGATGGCCACTGTCACTCTCTCCAAAAAGCGCCCCTTTCCCATGTAACAGCCCCACACAACCCCTCCAAAAAATAAAAATGAAACAACCACTAGTCTGGAGTCTATACTCATCTCATATCCCCCTCCCATATACACAGTTTGACTGCTGCAAGTGTGGTCTCACTGTAAGAACAGCAAACTTACCAGATCCCACCAGCCAGAAGGAGCCTGGCGAGCCATCTACTGGGGTTGGAAATTAAGACTGAAGCTGTGGTTGGAGGTTGGGCCTCAAATCGTCTGGCACAAGATGCAGTGCTGGAAATGTGGGCACAAGTGAGATGAATGGTGGCGCTAACTAGCAAGAAGAGTCTGCAACGTTAGTACCACATGCACAGTATCTGCTCTTATTCTATATGTATTCATGCACAGCATGGTTGCCAGCCTTCTGTAAATGTACTGACAGTCCCCAAAAAGCAGGTGTTTGCTCTTCCCTGTGTAGTGTCTGTAGTTTCTGCTACCAGGGCTCATGCACAAGGCCGTAGTTGTAGTCCGCATTCCATGAGCGTTTTTTGCCAGTAAGTCTGAACAGACTGGCCCCACAAAACATGTCCTATTCTTGTTCGTTTTGCGGACAAGGATAGGACATCTCTAAAGGAGTGGAAAAAATAAGTTAGCAGGCTCTTGGCTAGTATCCGTGTCTGCAAAAATGGATACAGTCCTGTGCAGGTGCCCTTAAAGGGACTGTCCAGGAGTTTATTTCACATGGTGCTGCCAGTTTTTTTTTTTTTAACTACTGGACAACTTAGGTGTGGCAGATGCAGAGAAAGCAGAGCCTCTAAGTGTATTGGCAATGCCCCCATTGCTCCTAGAGGCTCATTTGTATATATTAAAACTTCATTTTTCTCAGCAATCCAAGCACATATGAACATAGGACCAGTACAGATGTCTTCAGCCAGCTGCCAAGCGCACATGTAACAGGTCAGCCAGTGTCATAGGGACAAATCTGCTGACAGATGGAGATAAGTGCAATCATGGCACCCACTCGCGCGTGCATCATGGTCAGCGGGTCTCCTCTGTTTCTCGCGCTTAATGCGTCTTACCGGCATCCTCTGCAGCCAGTGAGGATGCTGTTAATTTAATTCAATAAGCTGGGTCTCTCTGAAGAGACCTAGGGTATTGAAGCTGCAATTCTCATTTTGGCCAGCAGGCCAACATAAGAAATGAGCAATTCTGTACAAATCATGGGTCTAAAAGACTCATGAGGGTTCAGAATAAAAAAAAATTGATTTTGTATGCTCGGATACGAGCTTCAAAATCATAAAAAAAGTAAAAAAAACATTTTTTTAATATATAAGAAATAAAAAAATATAAAAATTTAAATCACCCCCTTTACATAGAATAAAAAATAAATACATAAATAACAAAAAATATAAACATCATGGGCATCACCGCATCCAAAAACGCCCATGCTATTAAAATATAAAAAGATTTTTCCAATACGGGAAATGGCGTAATAGAAAAATGGGTAAAATGGCCAATTTGCCATTTTTTCATCGCTTCTCTTACCTCAAAAAATGTAATAAAATGTGATCAAAAAGTGACACACACTACAAAATGGTATCAATAAAAACTACAGATTGTCCCACAAAAAAATGAGCCACCCACACAGCTTAGTAGATATAACTATGAAAAAGTTATGAGGGTCATAATATGGTGATTTAAAAAAAATATTTAAATGTATTTTTACACTATTTAGACATAAAAAACCTATACATATGTGGTATCATTGTAATTGTAATGGCTCAGAGAATGATGGGCAAAGGTCAGTTTTGCAGCAAAGAGAACACAGTGGGAACAAAACCCTTAAAACTGTGGAGGAATTGCGTTTTTTTTTCCAACTCCACCCTATTTAGATTTTTTTCCCGCTTCCCACTACATTGTATGCCATATTAAATGGTGACATTAGAAAGTACAACTCATACTTTTTGTTTTCCATTAACTCTCACTGGAAAAAAATTAATTTAATTCTAACTGTGGCCAATAGAAAATGAACTGCAGCTTCATTCTAAGTTTTGATATGGGGCGCCATGGTTATCTCTTCTGTGTGCATTACACTTTTTAGCAGTATTACTTTTTGCACTGTTTTTATGTTCTGATGTCATGGGTTCATTACACCAGCATGTGACATATAAACATGTTATTTCCTATGCTATCACACTATAAATGGTCACCTTTCGTATGTGCATTATTCTTGTACTGTGTCATTGTGCATATTATCCCTGTACTGTAAGAGTCCTGTGAGCATTATTCTATTATTATGACCAGGGGCGGACTGGCCATAGACCATACAGTGAAATTTCCCGGTGGGCCGATGCCCAGGTGAATGCCCGAGCTCTCCTCATGGACGCCGGCTGGGTACATAATGATCTGATGCCCTCAACATTAATTAATACTGAGAACATCAATTACTTATGCACCTGGCCAATAGCCACAGGTGTCCTCAGGACAGTGATACAGCTGAGTACTGTGGCGAGGGAGGAAGTATTTTGTGCTGCACTGTGATATTTAGCTCTGCTGTGGGGGTATTTTGTGCTGCACTGTGATATTTGTCTCTGCTGTGGGGGTATTTTGTGCTGCACTGTGATATTTGTCTCTGCTGTGGGGGCATTTTGTGCTGCACTGTGGTATTGTACGCCCTGTAGCTGGCGCGCTAAGACCTGTCCTAGGTTGCTAGTATAGCTTATATGTGTATACAGCTAAACCTGCTAATAACCTTAATACAGTTCCTATGTTTATGTGTTAAAGACAAAAGCAGAGTTATTTACTGTGACTTCATGTTTTGGATGTCATATAACTGTTATGTTTTGTGTTCACAGAAGCAGAAAAGGCAGATATGCCTTTGAGATTCATTTTGTAGTGTGGGGTGGGCTCGTGGCACAGCAGAAACATCGGAGGGCATGGTGTTGATCTGTTGTTGCTGGGCAGAAGTCTAGACCAATCACAGCCAGCTTCTCACACAGCAAGAGTTTTCACCAATCACAGTCAACCTCACACACAGCCTGTCTGGGAATTCCCCTAGCAGGAGCTGCTGGAATCATTACTCACCAGAGAGAGGAGCTGAACAGACACACAGTTCCAGTCAGAGTCCAGTTTTATGGGAACAAGAGGCCAAAATAGGTATTTAGAACAGTTATATAATGTTCATATTGATAGTATTGTGATTAGAACTGTATACTGAACCAGTTATATATGTGTTTGCTTACAGTTCCACTAATTGCAAACCACAAATCCAATTGCAAACCACAAATTGCAAGCATACAAACCAGATTCCATACAATTTGCATACAAACTGCAAACTAAGTTGAGCAAGCAGAACTATTAGACTTCAGATATACCTCTCAGAGAGATCATGAAGTGCTTAACCACTTCAGCCCCGCTAGCTAAAACCCCCTTCATGACCAGGCCACTTTTTACACTTCTGCACTACACTACTTTCACCGTTTATCGCTCGGTCATGCAACTTACCACCCAAATGAATTTTACCTCCTTTTCTTCTCACTAATAGAGCTTTCATTTGGTGGTATTTCATTGCTGCTGACATTTTTACTTTTTTTGTTATTAATCGAAATTTAACTATTTTTTTGCAAAAAAAATGGCATTTTTCACTTTCAGCTGTAAAATGTTGCAAAAAAAACGACATCCATATATACATTTTTCGCTAAATTTATTGTTCTACATGTCTTTGATAAAAAAAAAATGTTTGGGCAAAAAAAAAAAATGGTTTGGATAAAAGTTATAGCGTTTACAAACTATGGTCCAAAAATGTGAATTTCCGCTTTTTGAAGCAGCTCTGACTTTCTGAGCACCTGTCATGTTTCCTGATGTTCTATAATGCCCAGACAGTAGAAAAACCTACAAATGACCCCATTTTGGAAAGTAGACACCCTAAGGTATTCGCTGATGGGCATAGTGAGTTCATAGAACTTTTTATTTTTTGTCACAAGTTAGCGGAAAATGATGATTTTATTTAAAAATATTTTTTCTTACAAAGTCTCATATTCCACTAACTTGCGACAAAAAATAAAAAATTCTAGGAACTCGCCATGCCCCTCACGGAATACCTTGGGGTGTCTTCTTTCCAAAATGGGGTCACTTGTGGGGTAGTTATACTGCCCTGGCAATTTAGGGACACAAATGTGTGAGAAGTACTTTGCAATCAAAATGTGTAAAAAATGGCCTGCGAAATCCGAAAGGTGCACTTTGGAATATGTGCCCCTTTGCCCACCTTGGCTGCAAAAAAGTGTCACACATCTGGTATCGCCGTACTCAGGAGAAGTTGGGGAATGTGTTTTGGGGTGTCATTTTACATATACCCATGCTGGGTGAGAGAAATATCTTGGCAAAAGACAACTTTTCCAATTTTTTTTATACAAAGTTGGCATTTGACCAAGATATTTTTCTCACCCAGCATGGGTATATGTAAAATGACACCCCAAAACACATTCCCCAACTTCTCCTGAGTACGGCGATACCAGATGTGTGACACTTTTTTGCAGCCTGGGTGAGAGAAATATCTTGGCAAAAGATAACTTTTCCCATTTTTTTATACAAAGTTGGCTTTTGACCAAGATATTTATCTCACCCAGCATGGGTATATGTAAAATGACACCCCAAAACACATTGCCCAACTTCTCCTGAGTACGGCGATACCAGATGTGTGACACTTTTTTGCAGCCTAGATGCGCAAAGGTGCCCAAATTCCTTTTAGGAGGGCATTTTTAGACATTTGGATCCCAGACTTCTTCTCACACTTTCGGGCCCCTAAAAAGCCAGGGCAGTATAAATACTCCACATGTGACCCCACATTGGAAAGAAGACACCCCAAGGTATTCAATGAGGGGCATGGCGAGTTCATAGAAATTATTTTTTTTGCATAAGTTAGCGGAAATTGATTTTTTTGTTTTTTTCTCACAAAGTCTAACTTTCCGCTAACTTAGGACAAAAATTTCAATCTTTCATGGACTCAATATGCCCCTCACGGAATACCTTGGGGTGTCTTCTTTCCGAAATGGGGTCACATGTGGGGTATTTATACTGCCCTGGCTTTTTAGGGGCCCTAAAGCGTGAGAAGAAGTCTGGAATATAAATGTCTAAAAATGTTTACGCATTTGGATTCCGTGAGGGGTATGGTGAGTTCATGTGAGATTTAATTTTTTGACACAAGTTAGTGCAATATGAGACTTAGTAAGAAAAAACAAACAAAAAAATATATATATTTACGCTAACTTGGGCCAAAAAAATGTCTGAATGGAGCCTTACGGGGGGGGGGGGGTGATCAATGACAGGGGGGTGATCAATGACAGGGGGGTGATCACCCATATAGACTCCCTGATCACCCCCCTGTCATTGATCACCCCCCTGGTAAGGCTCCATTCAGACGTCCGTATGATTTTTACGGATCCATGGATCGGATCTGCAAAACACATGCGGACGTCTGAATGGAGCCTTACAGGGGGGTGATCAATGACAGGGGGTGATCAGGGAGTGTATATGGGTGATCACCCCCCTGTCATTGATCACCCCCCTGTAAGGCTCCATTCAGACGTCCGTATGATTTTTACGGATCCATGGATACATGGATCGGATCCGCAAAACACATGCGGACGTCTGAATGGAGCCTTACAGGGGGGTGATCAATGACAGGGGGTGATCAGGGTGATCACCCCCCTGTCATTGATCACCCCCCCTGTAAGGCTCCATTCAGACGTCCGTATGATTTTTACGGATACATGGATACATGGAGTGGATCCGCAAAACACATGCGGACGTCTGAATGGAGCCTTACAGGGGGGTGATCAATGACAGGGGGGTGATCAATGACAGGGGGTGATCAGGGAGTGTATATGGGTGATCACCCACCTGTCATTGATCACCCCCCTGTAAGGCTCCATTCAGACGTCCGCATGTGTTTTGCGGATCCGATCCATGTATCCATGGATCCGTAAAAATCATACGGACGTCTGAATTGAGCCTTACAGGGGGGTTATCAATGACAGGGGGTGATCAGGGAGTGTATATGGGTGATCACCCCCCTGTCATTGATCACCCCCCTGTAAGGCTCCATTCAGACGTCCGTATGATTTTCACGGATCCATGGATACATGGATCGGATCCGCAAAACACATGCGGACGTCTGAATGGAGCCTTACAGGGGGGTGATCAATGACAGGGGGGTGATCAATGACAGGGGGTGATCAGGGAGTGTATATGGGTGATCACCCGCCTGTCATTGATCACCCCCCTGTAAGGCTCCATTCAGACGTGTGTTTTGCGGATCCGATCCATGTATCCGTGGATCCGTAAAAATCATACGGACGTCTGAACGGAGCCTGACAGGGGGGTGATCAATGACAGGGGGAGATCAGGGAGTTCATATGGGGTGATCATGGGTGATCAGGGGTTAATAAGGGGTTAATAAGTGACGGGGGGGGGATGTAGTGTAGTGTGGTGTTTGGTGCGACTTTACTGACCTACCTGTGTCCTCTGGTGGTCGATCCTAACAAAAGGGACCACCAGAGGACCAGGTAGCAGGTATATTAGACACTGTTATCAAAACAGCGTCTAATATACCTGTTAGGGGTTAAAAAAAATCAGATCTCCAGCCTGCCAGCGAGCGATCGCCGCTGGCAGGCTGGAGATCCACTCGCTTACCTTCCGTTCCTGTGAGCGCGCGCGCCTGTGTGCTCACGTTCACAGGAAATCCCGGCCCTCGCGAGATGACGCATATATGCGTGACTCTGCGCAGGGCCGCCGCCTCCGGACCGCACATCTGCGTTAGGCGGTCCGGAGGCGGTTAAATAACCTAAAGTGAGAGTACAGATACTCAAGAGAGAAATCTATCCACCATTTTATGGTGAATGACAAGATTGAACAGTTGAACCACCATCTTAATCATACCGCTATTTTGTGATATCTTTTCAACACGTGTTATGTACATGGACTATCTGCTGCGGAGGCGGCAATGTTATATGAAGAAAAGTTGAAGTTAATAAAGAAGTTATTTCAAGCATTTGGTGTGCTCTTTAAACCTACTGTTTCCAAAGAACAGCGCTAGAGGAATTACAGAGCAATACACAGTCTGGTTAGACTAAAAAGTCAGATACCAAAATTCTTCTAATGCAACAGCGCAAAAGGCACTTCATAGCGCTGCGCCTTCCACAAGCCCCACCTCCTTCTATTGTCCCCGCCTCCTTCTATTGTCCCTGCCTACTTGTGTTGGCCCATCTTCTATCAGTTTAGACCTGCCTACAACATGGGGACATTTTTAGGTTTTTCCAGGTCTGCTTTTAGTTCCCAGTCCACCCATGATTGTGACATCGATGTAAGCATTATCCACACACTGTTACATCACTTTGTGCATTACTGCTATACTGTGATGTATGGTGAGGTCCACACTCACACTCCGAGAGGAGGCACAGTAAACAACTAAGGTGATACGAAGGTTATTGTTGAACTTTATCAATTACGGGAAGAGTCTGGCCAAAGTAGCAACTTTTCTTAATTCCACACTACGCGCTGGCTGACCACAATGCAATAACCTGGCAGAGCGGACACTGACATAAATCACTTTACCACCGTTAGGCCTCATTTACACGTCAGTGTTTTGGTCAGTGATTTTCATCAGTGATTTTGTGCCAAAACCAGGGGTGAGTCAAAAGCACAGAACAGGTGCAAAACCTTTCCATTATTCCTTATCTCCACTCCTGGTTTTGTCTCATGATCACTGATCAAACACTGACAAAACACTGTGTGAAAGAGACTTTATGGTGGATTCTCTCTACACAGTCACAATTCCTATTCTCTTTATCTATCTGTGCCGAGAATTTGTCCTGTGGGCTACTTCCCAGTCACAGTTGGGCTCAGCTCCAGTTACCTGCCTGTCCCCTATCT
The DNA here is from genome assembly GCF_014858855.1 of Bufo gargarizans. Classification (NCBI taxonomy): domain Eukaryota; kingdom Metazoa; phylum Chordata; class Amphibia; order Anura; family Bufonidae; genus Bufo; species Bufo gargarizans. The sequence goes on from NC_058081.1 coordinate 537,012,925, forward strand.
TCAGATCGCACCTGGTCAGGCAGCCATCTCCACTGCTACCATATCATGTCACCTACCTGGTGAGAAAGGCCCTGCCCTTTTATGTGTATATCAGCTCCAGAACACATGGGCGATGCAACGCCACAAATTGTCAAGTCTCTACCCTGGCCACTGAAACCAATAATGTTCTATGGTGGCTGTGACAACACTCTCCAGTGCCATATTGATGAGACATGTCTCCCATTACCCAGTCAGCAACCCAAGTTTAAATATCTATCTATGTGAGCTGCAGGCTACTATCACCTCCTTATAAAACTGCCACAATGAACCACACCTATAACACGTTAGAATAAAGCAAAACATATCAAACATTATGCAATTTCAACATTTTTCCTATCTGTAAGGCCTCATGCACTCGACCGTGCCGTTTTTTGCGGTCCTCAAACCGCGGAGCCGCAAAAAATGGAACACGCCCGTGTTGCCTTCCGCAATTTGCGGAACGGGCGCCGGCAATATAAATGCCTATTCTTGTCCGCAAAGCGCAGACAAGAATAGGACATGTTATTTTTTTTAGCTGGGCCGCGGAACGGAGCCACGGATGCGGACAGCACACGGAGTGCTGTCCACATCTTTTGCGGCCCCATTGAAATGAATGGGATCGCATTCGAGCCTCCAAAACGGCAGCTCGGATGTGGACCCAAAAAACGGTCGTGTGCATGAGGCCTAAGGTGGGAAAAAATTCCACCCACCTTACAGCTTGAACGCTATGTACATTCTCTCTGTGCTGCAACGTAAAGGGGTATTCCCGTTAGAGAAAGTATAATATAACTATTAAATCAGTGGAGGTCCTACCACAAGGACCACCACCAGTCACAAAAATGGGTGTTCCGTACCCATGCATTTCAGACCAGCCACTCCGATCATTTCAGGGGGGCTTCACCAATCTAATGGTTATCCCCTATACTGTGGATAGCAGATAACTTTCTCTAACCGGAATACCCCATGGGTTGTGTCACCTATTCCCTTTTCTCAGGATAGCGGATAAGTATCTGATTGGTGGGGGTTCCACCACTGAAAACCCCACCTATCATGAGAATTGGGATCCAGTGCCCTCCTTATGATTGGAGTGGTAGGTCGTACAATGGGACTGATGGAAATGGCTGAGCACTGTACATGTCTATTTTCACCATTCTCAAAGAGACACAGGACACCCGTTCTCATGATTGTTGGGGGTCCCAGCGGTCAGAGCCCCACTGATCAGATACTTATCTCCTATCCTGTGAACTTGGCACAATTTATTTAACTGCTTAATGTACTGTGGCATCTCTTCATATGTCCCATGTAATGTGACATCATTATTTATTAGCAGTTGGGAGACCAAAATAATCATAAGTTTTTAAAATTCTAAACTTTCTATTGAAGATTGTCTAGTTGGAATGGAGCTTCATTCTAGTGTTGGGGAGTGAATATTCGAATCGCGAATATTAATCACGAATATCGGCACTTTGAGAATTCAGGAATATTTAGAATATAGTGATATATATTCGTGATTTCGAATATTCTCGATTTTTTTTCATCAGTAACCTCCCTTCTTGCTTGTGGGCCAATGAGAAGGCTGCAATGTCTTTGTCAGAGCTTAGCAACATCCCTAGCAACCAATAGGAAAGCTGCCTACCCCTTACTATATAAGAACCTCCCCAGCAGCCATTTTCTGCAGCTTTTTTAAGTTCTGAGAGAGACAGCAGTGTCATTGATGTGCTCTGTTCTTTCCATGTATTACATTAGATAGATAGTTAGATAGCTTATATAATACAGATAGTTAGTGGGAGATAGTCAGTGTAGGTTAGGGAGTGATATAGTGTAGCTGATAGGTTCCAGTGCAGGGTGTTTGGTAGTGTGATAGGTTCTGCTGTCCATACATACATGCAGACCTGCTAAAATTTGACGTTTCACGTATTGAGCCAAAATATTCACATCATTAGTGCCAATTAGCGCAATAGCGAATATATTGGAGCACTCTAACTGCAGATAAAGCCATTTTTAATGTTCTGCCGTGCCAACCATTTTCTCCAGTCTCAGGAAACTTCTGCCGATTTTTTGCAATCAAGAAAATAATCTCGAATTTGCGAATATATGGCAAATTTTTCCCACAATATTTGTGAAATATCGCAAATTCGAATATAGCCCCTGCCGCTCATCACTACTCCATTCCTATAGTGCCCCATGGCTATTGGTTTTGCCCCTGGTGGCCCCAATGGATGAAGAGGGTTGTGAAATGCTAGGCACCTGTTGGATCATGGAGCGACACATTTTGGGAGCTGTTGACCCTACTTATATACTGGATAATTCAGCCTACAGCAGGGCATGGTGGGAGTTGTAGTTTTACAACAGCTGGAGAGCCGCAGGTTGGCCAGCCCTGCTCTAGGTCTTGGGCTTTCTATATTAATTAGTCCACAGGTGTGCTGGCCTTATTTAACCCCTAGGCGACCCATGACGTACTAGTACATCATGGCCGACAGTGCTTTAGAGACCAATGATGTACTAGTACTATCAAGATAATCGGATATGCACTGGAGCGGTGCCCGCACAATCAATGCAGGGGCCCGGCAGTCACTGACATCGCTGTTTACACCATTTGTATGCCGCAGTCAGCGCTGACCGCGGCATACACATGGCTTGCTGAGTGTTCCATCTCCCTCCCCCAAAACCATCGGGTCCCCGCTCTGCAGTGACCAGGACATGATGACTGAGAAGGCAGCCCGATCTCCCAGGCAACTCTGTACACAGTGCTAACACACAATGCATTACTATATAGGATGTATAGTAATGCACTGTAGAGAGGGTCAAAAAGAAAAAGTAAAAAAAATTTTTTTTAAGTGTTTTTAATTAAAAAAAAAATAGTTTCAAGTAAAAAAAAAGCCCCTTTTCCCTAATAAATATAAAAAGTTGTACAAATTTAAAAAAAAGAAAATCCAAGGCACATTAGGAATCACCGCATCCATAACGACCGGATTTATAAAAGTATCACATAATCCACCCGGCCAAGTGAACGCCGTAATATTTTTTTTATAAAAACAGAGCAAAAAATTCAATTTTTTGTCCTCTTGCATCACAAAAAGTGTAATACCAAGTAAGCAAAAAGCCATATGTACCCAATAGTACCCAAATAGTACCGATCAAACTGTCATCTCATAATCACAATTTCTTTTATGTCAGGTAAATGCCTAATTTTTAGGGCCCGTATTCCCGTGGCCTAAATTAATGTTTTCTTGGCTCCAGCAGGGCACATTTTTTAGAATTTCCCTTTAAGACGCATAAAAAAGGTCTATGATTAAAATACATATTTTTTTGTGGGAATTTTTGTCATTGATCCCCCTCTAGTATGTCACTCATGTTGTGGGACTTTTTGTGCACTTCTAGTAAGTGGTGGCTGCAAATATGACCTGAAGGTTTTTCAGGTTCGCCTGCCATTAAAGTGAATACCCACATACAGACATTTTCTCCCAGTCCAAGCATTCTCAAGTCTGTCAGTATTGCCGTCCTTCTAGTCGGGTCCTGAACCAGTTGGGAAAGATAATTCAGGATTTTCCTAAGTCATGACGTAAAGTCATGATTTTATGAAAGACACGGAGGCGAATATTTGCTTAACTCTTTCTTTACTGAAAACTAGCAGCAAAGATAACTGAAGAAAATGACATCAGTGTAACCATGGTAATAACTCCACCCCCATAGCCCCTATATAAGGCGCATCACCACATGGACACTTCCTCTTTCTTTGTGGACTTCAACTGACGAGAACCTGGAACCTTGAACGGTCAACAGACAGCCGGAACTTCAGCCGCGAACAACCAAAACTGGATTGCAGGAAGGGCGAAACTTGGAAACAGCTGACGAGGGTGATCAACCTGAAGAGAGAATATAAGATCATGGTAATATGGATACCAACGAACCGAGTATGGAAACCACACCCGGACTCATTCCCTGCGGAAACAATAAGAGATTAAAAAACACATATATGTAACAGTCCAAGAAGGTCACGAGACACCCCAGACCAGATGGGTGGGCACAAAACAATGGGAGGGAAATATTCGCCTCCGTGTCTTTCATAAAATCATGACTTTACGTCATGACTTAGGAAAATCCTGAATTTTATTTCAAGACACGGAGGCTCATATTTGCTAGTTTAAAGCTGAGCAATCACGGAGGAAAAAGCGTGAGGAACAGGTCTAAAATAGAATTCCCGAAAGGTAGCAACTCGGGACCAATCCGCCAAACGTAATACATCCTCTAAACGAGCACCAGCCACGGACATAGAGGTAGCCGCTGCCCCGCGCACCGAATGCGCGGTAAAGATGGACGTGTCGATACCCGATAGGGATAGGATCCATTTAACCCATCGGGATAGTGTGACGCTTGAAACCGGCGCAAAGGGGCGGCGGAAGGAAATGAATAGCTGAGGATCATTCCCCGAGCGAGAAGTCAGAGTGCGAGCCTCGTACTCCCTGAGACAAGCCACCGGACACAACTGCAGAGAGGAAGGGAAGGACGGATAAGCAACGGACTTAATGCCCGTCTTAGTGCGCCGAGAAATATTGAACAAAACTCCCTCCGGCGTAAAATAGCGAGCATCAATATCCAGAGCTCGGACGTCAGAGATGCGTTTACATGAAATCAAACACAAAAGGGTCACTAATTTGGCCGAAAGCTGCCGAAGAGACAACATGGAGTTGGAAGGCCAACCCTCCAGAAACCTGAGAACTGACGCCACGTCCCAAGTGGAAGAAAAACGAGGTCGTGGAGGCCGCGCTAAACGACAGCCGCGCAACAACCTGCACACTAAAGCATGTTGGCCGGCGGGAGCACCGTCAAAACCTGTATGCCTGGAGGAAATGGCAGACCGGTACACATTAAGAGTACGGTAAGCCTTCCCCGCCTCAAACAGAGAAGTGAGGAACTGAAGAATGTCCGTCACAGGGGCAAGTACGGGATCCAAGTCCCGAGAATCGCACCAACGACTCCAGACGTCCCACGCAGCGTGATAGGCTCGTCTAGTGCCTGGGGCCCATGCAGACTCCAACAGACGTCTAGTCTCCGCCGAAAAGCCGAAGGAGTCCCAGGAACCCCTGAAATTCGACAGGCGAGAAGATGAAGTGATCCGTCCAGGAGTAGAGGGTGAGGACGGCCATAAGGGTCGAGCAGGAGTAGCGGGAAGGATGGCAAGAGCCGAGGTTCTTCCGCCAGCAGGTAAAGTAGCTGAGGAAACCAAGACTGCGTTCTCCAGTAAGGAACTATCAGCACCAACTGGGCCTGCTGGCGACACACCTGAGCGAGCACCCGTGGGATGAGCGCGAACGGAGGGAAGGCGTAAAGTAGAGACCCGCCCCAGGGCTGGAGGAAGGCATCCACTGCCTCGGCCTCCGGGTCCGGACGCCAGCTGAAGAACCTGGGGAGTTGTGCGTTCAAACGCGACGCGAATAAATCGATGGACAACGGGCCCCAAAGAGATACAATATCCTGGAACACCCCCGAATCCAACTTCCAGTCGCTGGAATCTGAAAGACAACGAGAACTCCAGTCGGCCAACGTGTTGTGTAACCCAGGAAGGTACTCGGCCACCACTGATAGCCCCCTGGACAGACAGAACTCCCAAAAATCTTTGGCCAGAGAAGACAGGACTCTGGAGCGCGTCCCTCCCAGGCAGTTCACGTAACGGACAGCCGAGACATTGTCCATCCGTAACCGAAGACACGCCCGAGCCGACCCGTGGGCAAAGCTGCGGATCGCAAAAGATCCCGCTAAAAGCTCGAGAGCGTTGATATGCAGGTGTGATTCGTCCGGGGACCACGCTCCTCCCGTGGACACCCCTTGACAATGGGCCCCCCATCCCATGAGGCTGGCATCCGACTCGATGACAAGGTCGGGACTGGGACCGAAAATGGCTCGGCCATTCCACACAAATAAATTGTGGATCCACCACACCAGTTTGTGCCTGGTTTCCGTGTCTAAGATCAGAGTGTCCGAGAATGAGGCCCCCGCCCTGAGGTGAGCAATTTTGAGCCTCTGAAGGGCTCGATAGTGGAGAGGGGCTGGGAAAATCGCCTGAATGGAAGAAGTTAGAAGACCAATCAGGCGAGCCAGTTGACGGAGAGACACCTGCGGGAGAGTGAGAGAATGGCGGATCTCCTTGCGGATCGCCTTGACCTTGGACGCAGGCAAACTGAGCGTTTGACTCCCTGAATCTATGGTAAACCCCAGGAACTCTATGGACGTGGCCGGCAAAAGGCAAGACTTCTCCAGGTTGAGAATGAACCCCAAACCCTGAAGAAGATCTTGGGTCAACCTCAGATGACCCAGTAAAAGGGCTGGATCCTGAGCCATAATCAGGATGTCGTCCAAATAAATGATCAGACGAATTCCTCTCCCTCTGAGCCAGGCCACTGCCGGTTTCATGAGTTTCGTAAAACACCATGGGGCAGACGACAGACCAAACGGTAGGCAGGTAAAACGCCAGATGCGGTCTCCCCAAAGGAACTGGAGAAGACCTCGGGATGCAGGGGCCACTGGAACTGTGAGATATGCATCCTTTAGATCTAATTTGACAAACCAGTCTCTTGGTTGAAGCATATCCCTTAACAGATGGATGCCCTCCATCTTGAAATGTCTGTAGCGAACGAAGACATTCAAGTTCTTTAGGTTTATGACTGGACGGAATTGGCCGCCTTTCTTCTGCACTAGGAAAATACTGCTCAGTATTCCCGTGTGAGGTTCGGGGGATACCTCTATAGCCTCCTTCCGGAGGAGGGAGGAAAGTTCTGTATCTAAGAGTGTCTGTATCTGGTTTGAACAAGAAACTCTCGGGACAGGAGGAAGGTTCCTTGGGGCGGACACCAACTCGATGGTGAACCCCTGGACTGTGGAGAGAACCCACTGGTCTGAGGTGATCCTTGACCACGCATGGAAAAAGAAACGGAGCCTTCCCCCAACCTGTAGCGAGGTCGGATAAGACACACAGAGACGGCTTACCATATGGGCGTCTGGATCCTGGAGCGCCTCGGAACCCTCTGGAATGGAAGGAACCTCCACGAGACGGGAAGAAGGTTGGCTGGTACTTGGGATCCTGAAGGGACTGGCGATAATTAAAGGAGCCTCTGCCCGTGCCTCTGGGCTGGAAATTGGAGCGGCCGGACAGTCGGCCCCTGAGACTGCCGGCCCTGGATGAAAAACGAGACTGGAAAACGCGGCGCATAGAACTCTGCGCCTTATCAAGGGCCGTAAAGGCCCCAACATATTTTCCTAATTCCTTAATAAAGGGATCTCCGAAAAGGAGGCCTTGCGCCTCCTTACCAGACTCAGATAGAGACAGATTCGCTAACTTGGGCTCAATCTTCATCAAGATGGCCTTACGTCTCTCGATGGCAATGGAGGTGTTTACATTGCCCACTAAACATATAGCCCTTTGGGCCCAGCCGCTAAGATCCTCTGGGTCGACCTGCGTGCCCGCTACTCTAGCGGCCTCGGCTAAATCGAAGATTTTTGCCAGTGGGCCGGTTAGATCAAGCAGTTTGTCCTGGCAAGCTTTGAGCGCAGAATCAAGCCCCTTGCGGGGGTTGAAACCGTTTTTTGCCAGAAATTGGACCACTTTAGGGTCCACGGTAGGGGTCTCACATATCCTGTTAGGGATTAAGGGACGGGGGCATTCCGCGCGCAGCTTGCTGCGAGCCTCCTTGGAAAGAGGCGTGCGGATCCTAGCCTCAAGATACTGGGTCACATGGGTGGCCGGAAGCCACTCAGAGGACCGTGGGTGGTGTAGCTGGTCAGGGTTAAATAGAGGATCCCCCAAGGGGTCTATAACTGCGTCTTTGACGTTATCAAGCGGCTCAGTAAGGACACCCGTTGTCAGAGACGGGTCATCTAAGGCATTGTCAACTGCAATATCAGCTAACTCGTCCCCTGAGTGAGTAAACCAATCCTCACCTGCCTCCTCAACAGACTCTGCGTCTGAATCCGATACCGGATCCGGGAGAGCCCGGGCGGTTTTCCAAGATCGCACCCTTTCTGCCGGGCGCGGGTTAGCTCTTTTGCGTGACTTGTTCACGCATTCAATGGATGGGCCAGAGCCATCATTCAGGAGTGTTCTGGAGGCAGGAGGGGGCATATCCGAAACTGGATGTGTCTTAAGGGCCTGTGATATGGACTGTGTCAGAGAAGCTGACATGGTCCCCATTGCCGCAACAATTGCATCAGATATAGACTGCTGTAACTGAGCAGCCTGCACTACAGTAGCGGGTGCTTCATTAACCCTGAGGGGGGTGGTGGGAGCTACCTGACTAGTGTGTCTGTCCTGGACAGAAGCGGCAGGGGAAGCTGGCACCAAGGACATGATGGAAAAGATCCTGCAGGAGTGAGTCACCCCAACAGAATTAACAGGGGAACGTACAGGACTACAATACCGGACAGAATGTGCAGCGCTGAAGACGCAGTCGATCCGTAACGGTAGCCGGAAGGCACTAAAGAAAAACCCGGGAATCGGAGAAGGAGTGGAAACCCGAAGTCTCCACCTCCTAGAGGTGAGGGCCAATGAGCGGACGCTAACAGAGTGACGTCAGCAATCTCGCGAGATCACGGCGTCCAGAAGCCACCGAAGTAAAGATGGCGCCCGAGAATCTCGCACCTCGCGAGACTACGAGCGCGCGCAGCCCGGGAAGAAGCGGCGAAAAAGGTAAGGCCTAGAGGAGAGCTGGGGGGGGGGGGGAGAAAATGGCCGAGCACAGTACAGAATAAGGGAAAAAGATCAAAGCGCCGGGCACCAGCACCGGAAACCCAGCGGTACCAACACTGCCGAATGAAAATAAGCAATAACGAAAGAAACAGAAAAAACGACAAGGAGAGCCCTGACAGGGGGAAGAAATAAAAGAGAGGGGGGAAAAAAGGAGTCCCACAGAGACAAAAGGAAGACAAATGAGTCCTTTGAAACTAACGGACGCCAAAGATGACGTCCGCAAACGAGAACCCTATCTTTATAAAGGGTTAATAATAAAAACACAAGGTAATGACGCTATACAGATTAATCCAACACAGATCAAAAATTATAACCATGTACTTATCTGTGAAGCAGCAAAGAAAGAGGAAGTGTCCATGTGGTGATGCGCCTTATATAGGGGCTATGGGGGTGGAGTTATTACCATGGTTACACTGATGTCATTTTCTTCAGTTATCTTTGCTGCTAGTGTTCAGTAAAGAAAGAGTTAAGCAAATATGAGCCTCCGTGTCTTGAAATAAAATTGTGTTTGGTTATTGCCAAGAACCTGTTTCCTTTATGAGATGTACAGTTTCAGTTTCCCAGTCTATATCTGGATAGTTGAAGTCCCCCATAATAACGACCTCCTGATTTGCCGCCTCGTCTATCTCATTTAGGCCCCATGCACACGGCCGTGTTTCACAGCCGTGTGCGGGCCGTGGAACCGCGGCCTGGATCCCTCCTGAGAGCAGGAGCGCACGGCGTCACTGGTTGCTATGACGCCGTGCGCTCCCTGCTGCCGGCACAGTACAGTAATACACTGGTATAGCTCATACCAGTGTATTACTGTATTGCGGCGGCAGCAGGGAGCGCACGGCGTCATAGCAACCAGTGACGCCGTGCGCTCCTGCTCTCAGGAGGGATCCAGGCCGCGGTTCCACGGCCCGCACACGGCCGTGAAACACGGCAGTGTGCATGGGGCCTTAGTAGTAGATTTTCTGTGGACTCTGGTATATTAGGTGGTTTATAGTAAACTCCTATTAGTAATTTATTATTGTTTTTAGCTCCATGTATCTCTACCCACAGTGACTCCACATGTTCATGTCCCTCACTTATATCTTCTCGGACTGTGGGCTTTAGACAGGACTTTACATAAAGGCAGACTCCTCCCCCTCTCCGGTTTTGGTGATTCTTTCTAAACAGACTGTAACCCTGTACATTAACTGCCCGGTCATAGCTATCATCCAGCCATGTCTCAGTTATTCCCACTATGTCATACTTCTCCTCACACAAAACTAATTCCAGTTCACCAGTTTTATTAGTTAGACATCTGGCATTAGTATATATAGCAGAAGGGTGAGTAAGCTACTTAACCAACTCTGGTGCGCCCTTTGAAGTAATCGCACGCGCCTTTTCCAACTTCCCACTTAGGCTCCGGCCTGGTGCACCTGCCCAACCCCTAACACCCCTTGAGAACGGCCTGCCTCTTCCTCTGCCTGTCATTTTTTAAATGGGCAAAACGCGTTCGATGCCAACTATTAAGGTGCCCTTATAAGAATATTTGGTCGAGTTGATAGTGTACTTGGTGTCTTTTGGATTGTTGCTTCATTCATACTAGTCTTCATTTGAGATAAGTGAACTGTATCATCAATTTGAGTAAAATATCCTTGATGTATTACGCATTTGTTATTTTTGTGTATCTAGATTAGGCCACGTTATTCATCTATAGGCCACCTCATCTGGGTTTGCCTGTATTACCTGTTTTCAGGGCCATCCTAGGGGTTATAGGAGGTTCCTGAATACGTGATCGCCCCTATCGAGGCGGCCATTCAGTTTTTTAGGAATAAAAGACCATCACCCTGCCTATGGGACTACCCATTCCTACATTATGGAACATGCATCATTTTTGTTTTATTTAATACATGTTTTGTGTAGGGTTGTTTTAATAGCACAATAAAGGTTATGTTTTATACTTTAGTGGTACTCTGTGATAGTGGCATTTTTAAAATGACCCTGTGCCTAAGTCCCTAGAGAAAAGCAATATTTGTGGAAGCAGGTATATATCGCAGGCCTCAGAAAGTATATTATAATTATATCACTAGAGATAGCCTTGTGGTTCGCCTGGCGGTCGTTTCGCTGCGAATTTTGCTAGTTCGCGGTTCGTTGAACGTGCGCACATATGGCGATATCCGCTGGCACCATATTATTTTACATTGGGAAGAACTTTGACCCGTGACACATCCATTAGGTGGTACAGGACAGCCAATTGAGACGTTTCAGCACATGGACATACCCCCTACCTTATAAATAAACCTGATCTGGCCGCCATTTTCAGTCTTTTGCCAGTGTAGGAAGAGGTTGCTGTGTGGAGCAGGGACAGACTGTTAGGGACACCAAATGCTAGCTAATAGGGCCACAAAAGTCCTTTTAAGGACTGGTATAGGTGTGCTATCGATAGGTGTGACTTACGGAGGGGTGTAATATACTTATAATATACTTTTTAACATAGAAAGTATATTTATAGTGCATTTCTATTGTGCAGCAGTTGTGTGCGGTTCTGCTGCGATACTGCAGCTACACAAAGTGACAAACGACATTGGAACAAATAATTAATAATTTCTACTGGTGTGATATACCAGTTGCCCCCCCCCCCCCCAAAAAAAAAGTGATTGAAGCAGGGGTGTTATATACCAATTATATACTTTCTATATAGTGCATTTGGGTAGTGCAGCATTGGTTTGCGGTTTTGCTGCGTTACCTCAGCTGCAGATAGTGACAAACGACATTGGAACAAATCATTTCTACTGGTGTGATATACCAGTTGCCCCCCCCCCCCAAAAAAAAAGTGATTGAAGCAGGGGTGTTATATACCAATTATATACTTTCTATATAGTGCATTAGGGTAGTGCAGCATTTGTTTGCGGTTTTGCTGCGTTACCTCAGCTGCAGATAGTGACAAACGACATTGGAACAACGTACTCCCGTGGCCTAAAATAAATTGTTTCTAGGCTCCAACAGGACACATTTCAGAGAATTTCCTTTTAGGATGCATAAAAATGTCCCCTGATTAAGATACATATTTTTTTTTAATCATTGATCCCCCTCTAGTATGTCACTGTCCATGTTGTGGGACTATTTGTACACTTCTACTAAGTATTTGGTGGCTGCAAATAGGAACTGAAGGTTTTTCAGGTTCGCCTGCAATTAAAGTGAATGGGCCCCGCTGCAAACTTGCGGTTCACCAACATTTGATTGCGTTTGCGCAATCGCGCTCAACCGTCCCGGCCGATAGTTCGTCCATCACTTATATATCACACCGCAACCCCAAGGCCATTTCTATTTAGAAGATTAATGTATCCTATTAGGGAAATCTAAGTTAAAGGGGTTATCCGAGTTATTTTTTTGTTCTTTCTATGTTCCTAACTAAGCAAATGTAACAGCTTTCCAATTCACTCACTTTATCTCCAGTGGCTGGTTTCTCAGATTTCACTGAGGGTCACATGACCTGTGATGTCAGCTGCTCTCCCTGCTCTGATAAAGGTCGTTTACAAGCCTGTAAGCGAGACGTCACTGTGCTGGCCATGCCCCCCCTTCACTGCCGTCTACTCTCTGCAAGGATTCTTAACCCCTTCAGCTGCACAGCTCTGCCAGGCAGTGAGGAGACAATGCTGGGCACTGGAGCTCACATACTAGAGAGAGCATTGCACAAGAAGGTAGGGGGGAGATACTGTGTGTATTAGCAGTGTCATTATACAGGTGGGACATGTAGTTTTACACTTACAAGTTGCTATTGATTCTCCCAGCATTCAGGGCAGCACTTGTATCCACTCCCTTAGCAGTGTCATTATACAGCTGGGACTTGTAGTCCTACACATACAACATGCTGCAGAGTTTCCCAGCAGGCAGACATGTCACTCAGGACAGAATTGTTCACTCCCTTAGCAGAGCAGGGGGAGGGGCAGAGGTTGTTTTTATTGCATGTAAACAAAGGGCCAGAAAAGAACTAGGGAAATGAGGAAATATATATATTTTTTTTTTTTGCATAAAACTTGCTTAGCTCAGTTATATATCAGATTTTCTGTGCTATATATTTTTTTTCATAACTTGGAAGTGGTATACGGTTGCAAAGAGCGACTGTTGTTCTGGAGGACCTGTCCTATCCTGCATTACAGCAAAAACTCATTGATTTGAATGGGAACTATACATATCCCTTGTGGCGACACTGCAGTGAAAATGAACACTTAATGCCAGGAATATTACAGCAGATTGCTGGAGTTCCAGCAGATAGACTTTATGGGGGAGATTTATGTAAACTGGTGTAAAGGAAAACTGGCTTAGTTGCCCATAGCAACCAATTCAATCCACCTTTTATTTTTCAGAACTGCTTTGGAAAATGAAAGGTGAAATCTGGTTGCTATGGGCAACTAAACCAGTTTTCCTTTGCACCAGTTTTGATAACTCTTTCCCTATGTGATTAGCTAATTGTCACGGGACCCTTTTACCGATTAGTGGTTATCCAAAGGGAACACCTACTTTAAGGGCTCATGCACACGAATATTTTGTTTTCCATGTAAGTTTTGTTTTTTCGCAGCCCATATGCGGAACCATTCATTTCAGTGGGGCCCGCCCAAAAAACTGGAAATTACTCTGTGTGCATTCCGCGTCCGTTTGTCCGCATGGGTGTTCCATAAAATAAATAGAACACGTCCTATTAATGTTCGCATTACGCACAAGTATAGTATTGTTCTATTAGGGGCCAGCTGTTCCGTTCGCAAAATGCACACGGCCGGTATCCATGTTTTGTGGATTTGCAATTTGCAGACCAGAAAAAAAAAAACATTGGTCATGTGCATGAGCCCTAAGAAATGAAAAATGGACATTTTTAAAAGCACCTAAAGGTCGATAGGTTTATTATTAATTGCTGATAATTATTCAGATGTACAAATCAGTAAATATAAGTCATTTGAATTGAACATTCAGTCAGATCTTCCAGCGACATGGTATAGGGTAGGAGGAGCTGAGCAGATTGTATATATAGTTTTACATAGTAAAATGGTAACATTTAGTAAAATGGTCCATCTAGTTCAGCCTGTTATCCTGCATGTTGATCCAGAGGAAGGAAAAAAAACCCTGTGAGGTAGAAGCCAATTTCCCACATTTTAGGGGGAAAAAATGAGGCAATCAGAGTGACTGCGTTTTGTAAAATAAGATTTAGTATAACATGTAATTTACAGACTGAAATATTTACTCCTTTACTTAGGAGTCGAATGGGCAGTCCTACTCAGTCATTGACACTTATTTCTGCACATTTTCTCAGACATAAAGAGCTCTCAATGACTGGGACCGCCCACTGGACTCCTAAATATAAAAGAGCAGGGATTTCAATCATAAGTCACAAGTCCTACATATCAATCTGCTCAGCTCCTCCTGCTCTATAATATGATGCTGGTAGATTGGATGGCATTTTCATAGTGAAAGGTTGCCTTTAAAAGCAGATACTCTTAGCTAGGCATGGTGCCCTTTATTATACGCAGTGAAGTGACCTCCAGGAGCGGGTATATCCTATTGCAGGGTGAGCTCTATAATACAATTATCAAGAAATGGCTTTTTTATTAATGACTCCTGTTCCTTTTTAATCATGTGTTCCATTGTTCCATCACAATATGGCATCCGATTACCTTTCAGTGTTATGCAGCGGCATAATATAGTCATGATCATGGTTTATGCCAATACAGTTGTGTTTTCTCACAATGAATAGCAGATTATCATTGGAATTTCATTTGCATAAACCTTCTAGGCCGCTCATCTTTCTACCTCTCATTTTCATTGTATTCTGTTTGACTGTTTTCTGCCAAGACTCCAGAATGGATGAAGAGGGCACCGGAGAAACACAAAACCTTAGTTCAGTGACATTTTCGCACTCATGGATTATAATGAAGTTGGCAATCTGTAGTGGGTTTGAAAGTGCGGTCACAGCTGGCATAGCACAAGCATGCCACAAATCATTAAAAATGGACTCCTGTAACTCATAAGCATCTAAATGGGAACCAAGTGAGACGTAAAGTTGGCGTGACCCAATGTCCCTGCAACCATTTCAATCATATCCAACGCATCTCCATATCAAAAGCATTTCCTTGGCACGAAAGGTGGGTTCTTTATGTAGGTTACGACAGAAAAGAATCATGGCTATGGCAGATGGATTTAGCAAACTATTCCTATGCAGATATATAGCGGTAGCATTTGGCTGGATAGTGTTTGCTCTGAATAGTTTGCTTTTATTTGTTAACCATATTCCTTTATTTCTGAACTGTAGTTACATGTAGTATATAGTACCGCATGTAAGCCCATTCTCCAAAATATACAACAAGCAATCTACACGTTATCTATTCTGTCCCGCAGTGCTTCTTGTTTTATTGCTGCTTTTAGACCTGCAGTAACACAACATATTGAAACGTAGAAGAAAAAAAAGCTTGTCGCTAGGCACCAAATCTGTTTTTTGTTTTAAAGCTTTGAAACCAATTTATTGTTTTCTCATTACACAAGCTGACAATGTGATTTCTTTAGCACACACAATATTGGAACTCTCTCTCTAATCTTGCCATGCTATAATGACATGTAAGACAATAGCTTCTGTGTAGGGGACATTGGTGCCTCTAAATATGTTTAGCCCTTTCACTGACAGGGTGGGGAGGGGAATGATGAGATGCAAATAAATAGTTTTCTAGTGGTGGCAGGGGTGCCCTTGGTGGTGTGTCTGGCGGGGCTGCAAAGGCAGGTGGATGGTGTAGGCAATGACCAGGCCCATTCAGTTGCAATAAAGTCTCTCTTTACTGAGTAGATGGGATTTATAGTAGAAGTGCAAAAAGAGTAGGCTCAGTTTTGGGTTATATAATGCAGCAGAATTCTCCCGAAAGTTGTATATAGGGGATAGCAATGATGATAGTAATCCTCCCTGAGTCTCTTTCTAGACACATTAAACAGTCTTCCTAAATTAACCACAGGTATACAAATCCATTCTCATGAACACTTTCTGCAATGCCCAGTCTATTGCCATAAACTTGCGTTTACCTTACTAAGGCCAAGTATGGCCTTGAAAAAGGGTCTCAACCTACTGTGTGTGTGTATTTATATATAAATATATAATTCTTTCCTTCTCTCTGGAACTCTGGAAGCAATCCTTAATAAAGTTGCTTTCTGACAGTTCTCCATTTTCAGGAATGATGTTTTCCTGGATAAGGCTTCTCTTTAGGCTTACTTTACAGCAGTGCATACAAGCAGGTCTTTTCTCTAACCAGCCCTTCTCCTAGCAACTAAACTAAGACTGCCAGTTTAAAAAATGTCCCACCTATATTTTACCTTTTGGGATAACCAGTGCACAAATCATCATCATAATAAACAGTACAAGGTGGTGAACCTAAGTATTAACTCTTTAACAATAATTCACAGTAGGAACCCTTTAGCAGTGAACCACTGGGTCACTGCATATACTCTTCATACTCTTCATACTGATTCTTTCTCTATCCTTGGTCTGCCCCAAACCCCAATACCAAACAACTGCACTGCAGTATTTCTTTGAACATTTTGGCATATACTATTAATTTATGGGAAAATAAAAGCTAGGGGTGCTTTAAAGAAGTATTTATGCAGTGGCCAGGTTTGTGGTGGCCCCAACGCTATACTAGGTCCCCCAGACACCGTTGAGGTGTCACCACGTGTTGCTGCTCTCTGGAAGAGATGGTAAGGTGTGGTGCACCCCAAAAGGAAATAAATTCAGAGAGTCAGGGTCTGCAGTTAACCAGTTTGCTTCTTTACTGGAGGAATTCAGGTGCAAAACAATACAAGTGAGGCATTGGGCTGGTTTCTCCAGTGTCTTACCTGGCAGAAGGAGGGTTTGATGCTGAGGAAAGGCCTGAGCTACCTGTCCCTCTCCGTCAGAAAGCTGGTATCCTGTTTAAAGGCTGCAGGCGCATGGTCTGTGGCTTAGTATTACGGGTGGCTCCTTGGTCACAGGGCTGGTGACCCATGGTCTGTGGCTCAGCGTCCCACTCTCCAGCGTTTTCTTCTTCTGGTCACTCATGCAGACTGGCATGAGTATCTCCCTCCAAGCACTCTGACTGCTCTTCTTATAAATTATTTGTAGCTAGACTGGAACCTTTTAGTGGGAGGGGTGGAGTGGAAAAACAGTTACAAAGTTACCACTCCCATCTGTCATAGACTTACATTAGAGCTTCAATGATACTTAATGGCAATGACACAGCAGTTTTTTCAGACAAAAACAAGTTTCCAGACATAACAATAGAGCTAAAACCAGACATTCAAAAGGTCAGTCTGTCTGGTTTTGGGAGTAAACAAGTCTAACCTTTTCACTCCAAAACATGCTGTTCTTTAACCCCTTAAGGACACAGGGCGTACATGTACGCCCTGTGCATTTTCGATCACTGCCGTGCGGCTGGCAGTGATCGGAACCCGGCGCCTGCTCAAATCATTGAGCAGGCACCTTGGCTAAATGCGCGGGGGGGTCCCGTGACCCCCCCATGTCGGCGATCGCGGCAAACCGCAGGTCAATTCAGACCTGCGGTTTGCTGCGATTTCTGCAGTTTCTGATCCCCGCGGTCCCTGACCGCGGCGATCAGAAACTTTAGGATTAAAAATTGTTTCCTGTATCCTGCACCCCTGAGTTGTTCGAGCACGGTGGGAGGTGCAGGGGGAGGGTTGCGGGCGGTGCGGGAGGCGGGCGGTGCGGTAGGCGGGATCGCGATCCCCCGCCCGCCTCCCATTGCGTAATCGTTGGCGTCTAGTGGGTATACCAGGGTGCCAGCACATTGCTGGCACCCTGGTATAAACGGCTGACATCGGTGATGCGATGTCAGCCGTTTAACCCTTTCCATACAGCGGTCCGTACGGACCGCTGTATGGAAAAGGTTAACAGTAAGAGGGAGCTCCCTCCCTCTCCGATCGGGGGGCTGCTGTGCCTTTGCAGTCCCCCGAATGGAGAGGGAGAGAGCTTCCAGGCAGCCCCCCAAGCCCCGTCCTTACCCTTCCCCGTCTGCGCAGTTCTGGCCACTACTGAGCAGACGGGGAAGGTTCCCATGGCAACAGGACGCCTTCTCAGGCATCCTGCTGTCCATGGTTCTGAACAGATCTGTGCTGAAAGCATAGATCTGTTCAGACAA
Organism: Bufo gargarizans; assembly: GCF_014858855.1. Taxonomy (NCBI): domain Eukaryota; kingdom Metazoa; phylum Chordata; class Amphibia; order Anura; family Bufonidae; genus Bufo; species Bufo gargarizans. The sequence goes on from NC_058081.1 coordinate 537,030,814, forward strand.
AGTGTAAGTAAAATACAGTACAGTACAATATATATTGTACTGTACTGTATTATGCAGACATCAGACCCACTGGATCTTCAAGAACCAAGTGGGTCTGGGCCAAAAAAAAAGTGAAAAAAGTGAAAAATAAAGTAAAAATCAAAAAACACATTTATCACTGATTAAAAATGAAAAAAATAAAATTCCCTACACATGTTTGGTATCGCCGCGTCCGTAACGACCTGATCTATAAAACGGTAATGTTACTTTACCCGAACGGTGAACGCCATAAAAATAAAAAATTAAAAACTATGATGAAATTGGAATTTTGCCCACCTTACTTCCCAAAAAAGGTAATAAAAGTGATCAAAAAAGTCGCATCTACGCCAAAATTGTAACAATCAAACCGTTATCTCATCCCGCAAAAATCATACCCTACCCATGATAATCGCCCAAAAACTGAAAAAGTTATGGCTCTTAGACTATGGAAACACTAAAACATGATTTCTTTTGTTTCAAAAATGAAATCATTGTGTAAAACTTACATAAATAAAAAAAAAGTATACATATTAGGTATCGCCGCGTCCGTATTGACCGGCTCTATAAAAATATCACATGACCTAACCCCTCAGATGACCACCGTAAAAAAATAAAAATAAAAACGGTGTAAAAAAGCCATTTTTTGTCATCTTCCGTCACAAAAAGTGTAATAGCAAGCAATCAAAAAGTCATGTGCACCCCAAAATAGTGCCAATCAAACCTCATCCCACAAAAAATGAGACCCTACATAAGATAATCGCCCAAAAATTTAAAAAACTATGGCTCTTAGACTATGGAGACACTAAAACATTTTTTTTGTTTTAAAAATGAAATTATTGTGTAAAACGTACATAAATAAAAAAAATTGTATACATATTGGGTATCACCGCGTCCGTGACAACCTGCTCTATAAAATTACCACATGATCTAACCTGTCAGATGAATGGTGTAAATAACAAAAAAAAAAACGGTGCCAAAAAAGCAATTTCTTGTTACCTTGCCGCACAAAAAGTGTAATATAGAGCAACCAAAAATCATATGTACCCTAAACTTGTACCAACAAAACTGCCACCCTATCCCGTAGTTTCTAAAATGGGGTCACTTTTTTGGAGTTTCTACTCTAGGGGTGCATCAGGGGGCTTCAAATGGGACATGGTGTCAAAAAAACCAGTCCAGCAAAATCTGCCTTCCAAAAACCGTATGGCATTCCTTTCCTTCTGCGCCTTGCCGTGTGACCGTACAGCGGTTTACGACCACATATGGGGTGTTTCTGTAAACTACAGAATTAGGGCCATGAATAATGAGTTTTGTTTGGCTGTTAACCCTTGCTTTGTAACTGGAAAAAAAAATATTAAAATGGAAAATCTGCCAAAAAAGTGAAATTTTGAAATTGTATCTCTATTTTCCATTAAATCTTGTGCAACACCTAAAGGGTTAACAAAGTTTGTAAAATCAGTTTTGTATACCTTGAGGGGTGTAGTTTCTTAGATGGGGTCACTTTTTTGGAGTTTCTACTCTAGGGGTGCATCAGGGGGGCTTCAAATGGGACATGGTGTCAAAAAAACTGTCCAGCAAAACATGCCTTCCAAAAACCATACGGCGCACCTTTCCTTCTACGCCCTACTGTGTGCCCGTACAGTAGTTTACGGCCACATATGGCGTGTTTCTGTAAACGGCAGAGTCAGGGCAATAAAGATACAGTCTTGTTTGGCTGTTAACCCTTGCTTTGTTAGTGGAAAAAATTGGTTAAAATGGAAAATTAGGCAAAAAAATGAAATTCTCAAATTTCATCCCCATTTGCCAATAACTCTTGTGCAACACCTAAAGGGTTAACAAAGTTTGTAAAATCAGTTTTGAATACCTTGAGGGGTGTAGTTTCTTAGATGGGGTGACTTTTATGGAGTTTCTACTCTAGGGGTGCATCAGGGGGCTTCAAATGGGACATGGTGTCAAAAAACCAGTCCAGCAAAACCTGCCTTCCAAAAACCAAACGGCGCACCTTTCACTCTACGCCCCGCTGTGTGGCCGTACAGTAGTTTACGGCCACATATGGCGTGTTTCTGTAAACGGCAGAGTCAGGGCAATAAAGATACAGTCTTGTTTGGCTGATAACCCTTGCTTTGTTAGTGGAAAAAATGGGTTAAAATGGAAAATTAGGCAATAAAATGAAATTCTCAAATTTCATCCCCATTTGCCAATAACTCTTGTGCAACACCTAAAAGGTTAACAAAGTTTGTAAAATCAGTTTTGAATACCTTGAGGGGTGTAGTTTATAGAATGGGGTCATTTTTGGGTGGTTTCTATTATGTAAGCCTCGCAAAGTGACTTCAGAGCTGTAGTGGTCCCTAAAAATTGGGTTTTTGTAAATTTCTGAAAAATTTCAAGATTTGCTTCTAAACTTCTAAGCCTTGTAACATCCCCAAAAAATAAAATATCATTCCCAAAATAATTCAAACATGAAGTAGACATATGGGTAATGTAAAGTCATCACAATTTTTAAGGATATTACTATGTATTACAGAAGTAGAGAAACTGAAACTTTGAAATTTGCTAATTTTTCCCAATTTTTGGTAAATTTGACATTTTTTTATGCAAAACAAAATATTTTTTTTTAACTTTATTTTACCAGTGTCATGAAGTACAATATGTGACGAAAAAACAATCTCAGAATGGCCTGGATAAGTCAAAGCGTTTTAAAGTTATCATCACTTAAAGTGACACTGGTCAGATTTTCAAAAAATGGCCTGGTCCTAAGGTGTAAAAAGGCTGTGTCCCTAAGGGGTTAAACCCTATGGCAGCTGTAAAAAATTACCAGTTTCTTATTTAAAGTCCCAAAAGTCTCTCAGTACTCATTAACCCTTTCCACAGAGCCTTACAAATACAGTGCAAATGAACAGGATATACACTCACCTAAAGAATTATTAGGAACACCATACTAATACGATGTTGGACCCCCTTTTCCCTTCAGAACTGCCTTAATTTTACGTGGCATTGATTCAAAAAGGTGCTGATAGCATTATTTAGAAATGTTGGCCCATATTGATAGGATAGCATCTTGTAGTTGATGGCGATTTGAGGGATGCACATCCAGGGCATGAAGCTCCCGTTCCACCACATTCCAAAGATGCTCTATTGGGTTGAGATCTGGTGACTGTGGGGGCCATTGTAGTACAGTGAACTCATTGTCCTGTTCAAGAAACCAATTTGAAATGATTCGAACTTTGTCACATGGTGCATTATCCTGCTGGAAGTAGCCATCACAGGATGGGTACATGGTGGTCATGAAGGGATGGACATGGTCAGAAACAATGCTCAGGTAGCCTGTGGCATTTAAACGATGGCCAATTGGCACTAAGGGGCCTAAAGTGTGCCTAGAAAACATCCCCCACACCATTACACCACCACCACCAGCCTCCACAGTGGTAACAAGGCATGATTGTTCTATGAGGCTTTGACTGTCAGGTCCCCTAGCTGATTCAAAGTTTCTTGCCCAGCTATGCTACTGGCTACCATTCTCTTAAAGGGGTCATCTAATTTCAAGAACCCCCCCCCAAATGTAGCGGGCCCCTCACCTGTAATATACTTACCCCGCTCCCGGCGCCTCTCCTGGTCTCCGCATCGCCGCTGCTGCTTCTCCCTGCACACGGATGAAAACATCCGGTATCGGGGGGAGCAGTCAATGGCAGGCGGAGACGAGCCTCCCTAGCATTACCTGCGATGTGAGGGAGGCTCATCCCCGTCCCCGCCTGCCATTGGCTGCTCCTCCCTCGACACCAGATGTTTTCATCCGTGTACAAAGAGAAGCATCAGCGGCGGTGCGGGGACCAGGAGTGGCGCCGGGAGCGGGGTAAGTATATTACAGGTGAGGGGCCCGGCACATTTGGGGGGGGGAGGGTTCTTGAAATTAGATGACCCCTTTAAGAGAATGGTAGCCAGTAGCATAGCTGGGCAAGAAACTTTGAATCAGCTAGGGGACCTGACAGTCAAAGCCTCACAGAACAAGCAATGATATAACCTAGCAAGTTTATAAATGATAAATGTAAGATTTCGTTCATCATCTTCAAACATCCTGCTGATGGTTGTCTGATTCCTATTTTCTCTTCAGCTATTCCAATCATAATTACCTTTTCCAATGTATATGGCATACAGGTTCACTTTGATTTAGGAAGAAACCTAATTTTAACAAAACGGTATATTTAGCCATTTAAAGATAAGACTTTAAGGGGCTCAAACTGGTTTAAAGTATAACTGGCTTAGTTACCCATAGCAACCAATCATGAATATGAGGACTCACTGGAATGCTCTGTAGATCCATTGCATGACTTGTCTTGGAGCAGTAGAAAAATAGCTAGGTCAATTCAAGAAAGTGACCCAGTGTATTGCTCAAAGCATGTGCCACTAGTTTTATACTATTTTTTTACACTAGTGACATATTCCCTTTAAAAAGAAGACAATGGAAAATAATTATTGGACTGAAAATACCTTATTTATGTAGGAACTAGAGATGAGACAATAAGTTTGTAATCGACCGGGTTCTGGGCTGGGTGTGCCTCCTAGCACAGCTGCAGTTGCTGCAGAACCTCAAAAGCGGCTGGCTACCTGCAAGAAAAGTTCTTTCAATTTTCCATTTGAACATAAATTTTTTTTTTTTTTTTTTTTTTTGGGGGGGGGAGATAAGCTCAAAATTGTACAACATGTGTTTTACCATACAGAGGATAAATAGTGTTTGAAATCTCAGTGTAAACACCTCAAATACTAGTCTGAACTCTGTGTCAGAGCATCTCCACATAGTTAATTTTTTTGGGGGGGGTTTGGTAAAATAGCAATATATACGTGTGCAGTTTAAACAGATGAACACAGAACTCTCTCGTATCCTGACTGGTGTGGGTGCTCGTCAAGGTTTTGTTCTTTGCGCCACCTCAAGAACTATAAACGTCATATAAATGTAGACAGCACTCCGGCCATTTGCCCTCTATGCCTGATGAAGGGCATCTCACTCTGCCCAAAACGTTGCTTCTAGTGTACCACTATGACCGGCTGAAATTAAATAAAATTCACTCAGCATCATAACCTTTTGGAGTGCTGGCTAAATTTATATGAAATATATACGTGTGCAAAATGTGTCTTACAATACAGAGGGTAGCTTTTTAAATCTCTGAGTGAAAGCGTGAAATCTATGCTAGGACAACTCTAGACAGTTCAAGTTTTTTTTTAGCTTTGCGAGATATAGCAATACAGAATACACGTGTGCAACGTTTATGGTAGCAACGCATCTCGAAAAAGTTGGGACAGGGCCATGTCTACTATTATGTAGCATCCTCTCTTCTTTTAACAACAGTCTGTGTAAACATCTGGGAAGTGAGGAGACCAATTGCTGGAGTTTTGGAAGAGGAAGGTTATCCCATTCTTGTCTGTTGTAGGACTCTAGCTGAGCAACGGTCCTGGCTATTATTGGCCAGATTTTTCATTTCTTGATGTGGCAAATGTTTTCTATTGGTTAAAGGTCTGGACTGCAGGCAGGCCAACTCTGCTTCTGCGAAGCCATGTTGTTGTGATATATGCTTATGTGAGGTTTAGGATTGTCTTGCTGAAATATGCAGTCTTTTCCTAAAAGATGTCTGGAGCATATGTTGTTCTAAGATCTCTATATACTGTTCAGCATTCATAGTGCCTTTCAAGACTGCCCACAACATAGTCAGTAATGCAACCCCATAGCATTAGAGATGCAGGCTTTTGAACTGTGTGCTGATAACAAGCTGGATGGTCCCTTTCCTTTTGAGTCCGTAGGACATGGCACCTGTGGTTTCCAAAAAGAATTTCAAATTTTGAGTCATCTGACCACATAACAGTTTTGCATTTTGTCCATTTTAAATCAGCTTTCCCCTAGAGGAGACTGCAGCATTTCTGGATCATGTTGACATATTGTCATGGAACCATGAACCAGACGTACAACAAGGGATAAGTGGAAATAAGAAGGCTTTATTGAAAATAAAGCTGTAAGGCAAAAGTCCAAACGGATGGCTAAACCGAAGCAGGGTCTTGCGAAGCCAGAGGTCAGGAACCAGAAGGGTAGTCAGACGAAGCCTGGATCAGGAACAAGCAGGGTAGTCAGACGAAGCCTGGATCAGGAACCAGCAGGGTAGTCAGACGAAGCCAGGATCAGGAACCAGAAGCAGCAGCAGTCTTAGAAGCATGTGAACACAGGAGGACCAAGCAAGGAACTGAAGCCACAGACCTCCTATATATATGAGCTAGGCATCCAGCTCCTCCCAGTGGGAAGGAGAAGCCGCAGGGTGGGAGGCTACAAGAAACCCAGAAACCAAGATGGCCGCCAGCACATGTCAAACGAAGGAGAACAGCAAGAAGGTAAGACCATGACACATATAGATTCTTCTTTGCATGATATGGCTTTAGCTTTGCATTGTGGATTGCACAGCAAACTGTGTTTACAGGAAATCATTTCTGGAAGGACTTCTGAGCCCATGCAGTGATTTTAATGCAGTGCTGCCTTAGGGCCCGTAGATCACAAGCACCCAATATTGACCGTCAGCTTTGTCCATTGCACACATGGATTTCTCCAGATTCTTTGAATCTTTAAATATATATTATATTACGTACTGTAGATGGTGGGATATTCAAAGGCTTTTCAATTTTACATTGAGGAACATTTTCCTGAATATTGTTCCACAATATTTAGACACAGTGTTTCACAAGTTGGTGAATCTCCACCTATCTCTGCTTCTAAAAGACTGCCTCTCTAACATGCTCCTTCAATACCTACTTATGTGACTTAGTAGCAAATTTCTCCACCGACAGTTTTTTTATTAGTACCATTTACTTTTCCAGCCTTTTGTTGCCTTTGTTCCTTTTGAGATGCATTGTTGCTATCAAGTTATAAATGAGTAAAAAAAATTTCTGAAATGGTAAAATGTCTCAATTTCAACATCTGATATGTGTTCTATCATCAATTGTGAATAAAATATGGGTTTATGAGATTTGCAAATCATTGCATTCTGTTTATGTTTACATTTTACACAGCGTCCCAACTTTTTGGGAATTCAGGTTGTAAAAGGTAGATTGCTAAATTAGTAACATAGTAACATAGTAACATAGTACATAAGGCCGAAAAAAGACATTTGTCCATCCAGTTCGGCCTGTCATCCTGCAAGTTGATCCAGAGGAAGGCAAAAAAAAAACCTGTGAGGTAGAAGCCAATTTTCCTCACTTTAGGGGAATAAAAATTCCTTCCCGACTCCAATCAGGCAATCAGAATAAATCCCTGGATCAACGATATCTCTCTAGTAGCTATAGCCAGTAATATTATTACACTCCAGAAATACATCCAGGCCCCTCTTGAATTCCTTTATTGTACTCACCATCACCACCTCCTCAGGCAGAGAGTTCCATAGTCTCACTGCTCTTACCGTAAAGAATCCTCTTCTATGTTTGTGTACAAACCTTCTTTCCTCCAGACGCAGAGGGTGCCCCCTCGTCACAGTCACCGTCCTGGGAATAAATAGATGACGGGATAGATCTCTGTACTGACCCCTGATATATTTATACATATTAATTAGATCTCCTCTCAGTCGTCTTTTTTCTAAAGTGAATAACCCTAATTTTGATAATCTTTCAGGGTACTGTAGTTGCCCCATTCCAGTTATTACTTTAGTTGCCCTCCTCTGGACCCTCTCCAGCTCTGCTATGTCTGCTTTGTTCACTGGAGCCCAGAACTATACACAGTACTCCATGTGTGGTCTGACTAATGATTTGTAAAGTGGTAGGACTATGTTCTCATCACGGGCATCTATGCCCCTTTTGATGCAACCCATTATCTTATTGGCCTTGGCAGCAGCTGCCTGACACTGGTTTTTGCAGCTTAGTTTGCTGTTTATTAAAATTCCTAGATCTTTTTCCATGTCAGTGTTACCGAGTGTTTTAGCATTTAATAAGTACGTGTGACTTGCATTATTCCTTCCCATGTGCATAACTTTACATTTGTCAGTGTTAAACCTCATCTGCCACTTCTCTGCCCAAGCCTCCAATCTATCCAGATCCCTCTGTAGTAGTATACTGTCCTCTTCAGTGTTAATTACTTTACACAGTTTAGTGTCATCTGCAAAAATTGATATTTTACTATGCAAGCCTTCTACAAGATCATTAATAAATATATTGAAGAGAATAGGGCCTAATACTGATCCCTGAGGTACCCCACTAGTGACAGTGACCCAATCTGAGTATTTACCATTAATAACCACCCTCTGTTTTCTATCACTGAGCCAGTTACTTACCCACTTACAGACGTTTTCTCCCAGTCCGAGCATTCTCATTTTATATACTAACCTTTTATGTGGTACAGTGTCAAATGCCTTGGAGAAGTCCAGATACACCACATCCATTGATTCGCCGCTGTCAAGTCTAGAACTTACCTCCTCATAGAAACTGATTAAATTTGTTTGACATGATCGATCCCTCACAAAGCCATGCTGATATGGCGTTATTTGCTTATTTCCGTTAAGATGCTCTAACATAGCATCTCTCAGAAAACCTTCAAACAGTTTACCCACAACAGATGTCAAACTTACCGGCCTATAGTTTCCAGGCTCTGTTTTTGGACCCTTTTTGAATATTGGCACCACATTTGCCATGCGCCAATCCTGTGGGACATTCCCTGTCAATATAGAATCTGCAAATATCAGAAATAAGGGTCTGGCTATGACATTACTTAATTCCCTTAGGATACGGGGGTGTATGCCATCCGGTCCTGGCGATTTGTCTATTTTAATCTTTCTAAGTCGCTGTTGCACTTCTTCCTGGGTCAGACAGGACACTTTTAATGGGGAATTTATTTCAACATTCGGCATGTCATCTGACAGTTTATTTTCCTCAGTGAATACATTGGAGAAAAAAATATTTAACAGCTTTGCTTTCTCCTCGTCGCTCTCTGCGACTTCCCCCTCATTACTCTTTAACGGGCCGACACCTTCAGATTTATACTTTTTAACATTTATATAATTGAAGAACATTTTAGGGTTAGTTTTACTCTCTTTGGCAATTAATCTCTCAGTCTCTAGTTTGGCCGCTTTTATTTGTTTTTTGCATGTTCTATTTTTTTCCTTATAGTTTTTCAGTGCTTCCGTGCTACCCTCCTGTTTTAGTGTTTTATATGCTTTCTTTTTGTCATTTATTGCTTTCTTTACAGTTCTGTTTATCCACATTGGTTTCTTTTTGTTCCTTAACCTTTTATTCCCATACGGTATGTACCTCTCACAATGAGATTTTAGGATGCTTTTAAAGATATCCCATTTTGTGGCTGTATTTTTATTTGTGAGGACTTTATCCCATTTAGTTAGGCCTATGGCCTCTCTTAGTTGGCTAAATTTAGCTTTTTTGAAGTTTGGTATTTTTGTTCCTCCCTGTAGAAACACTCTTTTGAATGATAATTGGAAGGTTATTACTTTGTGGTCACTATTTCCCAGGTGTCCCCCAACCTGCACGTCTGTTGTTCTGTCAGGCCTATTGGTTAATACTAAGTCCAGTATGGCCGTCCCTCTAGTCGGGTCCTGAACCAGTTGGGAGAGGTAATTGTCCTTAGTTATTGCCAAGAACCTGTTTCCTTTATGAGATATACAAGTTTCAGTTTCCCAGTCTATATCTGGGTAGTTGAAGTCCCCCATAATAACCACCTCATTATGATTTGCTGCCTCGTCTATCTCGTTTAGTAGTAAACGAGATTCTAAGCAATATATATATATCAACTGTCAAAAGAAAATACTGTATGTTACCAGCCTTCCAGTCTGACTTTCTACTTACTAGGAATGAATATTGTCAGTTCCTATGCTTTTTTATGTCAAAGATTAGTGATGAACAAGAGCAATATTCCTGCAAACCTAGCTGCGCAGAAATATATGGGGTCATTTATTAAGACCAGCGTTTTAGACGCTCTTGCACTTGTACTTGATGCGCCTTAGTTATGTAGAGGCGCAGGCATCTAACAGCCTTAAATCTACACCATCTCCCTTGCTGGCGTAGAAAATGATAAATGAGATGAGCCTGCCAACCCACTGCTTCCCCGCCCACGCCATGCCCCCTTTTTTAGAACTGGCATATGTGCAATGGAAGAAGTTGCAGATTGGGCCACAAATCCCCTTTGTGACCGCATCTGCGACAGATATATACCAGAAAGTGGCATATATCTAATCATAAATGACCCCCATAGTGTAGCTCAAAAAGCTAGAAACGGCACATAAATGTTAGGCACTATTGTTTCCACAAACTTTGTATAAAGCAATAAAGACAGTTGCCGAGGCTCACCTGGTCCCAAGTTGCAATGGAGGCACGGACATTCGCCAGGAACTCAGCGATGATAAAAATATAAATGAAGGAGGGAATCCAGCTTCCAAACAACGTATAGATGCTTTATTGAAAGGGTGCTAAAATCCAGACATGTACAACAGGTCTACGCGTTTCAGATCACAAAATGCAGATCCTTACTGATGACAACTAAGTAATGTGAGACACTGGCCTTAAATAGGGGGGGGGGGGGGGGGGGGGTACGTCAAGCATGTCAGGTGGACATAATCAGAAACAGCTCCACCTCTGAGACATAAAAAAACACACAGATGTGCTAAAAAAAAGACTTCAAGAAACAATGTATCAGGGTCAATAATGCAGGATGAGATCATGCCTGCGGTAAAGACCCATTGGTACACAGGTATTCATGGTAAAAATCCAATAAGATTCTCTATTTAGAAGCACTCTCCTATGGTCACCTCCACGTTTGGGATATTTAACTCGTTCAACCCCTTGCACAATGAGGCCACTTGTATGACCTGCATGACAAGCCGCATAATGTGAACTGACTGCAGAAACATTTCTGGTCAGCGCATGAGGAATGTCCGAAATATGCTTGCAAATACGTGTTTTAAGGCTATTAGAAGTACATCCTATATATTGTAGGCAGTGATACAGTACACCACAAAATCAGTATTGCAATTAATGTACTGCTCTTTTATTTAGCACATGTATGTTTTTTTTATGTCTCAGAGGTGGAGCTGTTTCTGAATATGTCCACCTGGCATGCTTGACCTGCCCCCTATTTAAGGCCAGTCTCTCACATTACTTAGTTGTCATCAGTAAGGATCTGCATTTTGTGATCTGAAACACGTAGACCTGATGTACAGTACATATCTGGATTTTAGCACCCTTTCAATAAAGCATCTATACGTTGTTTGGAAGCTGGATTCCCTCCTTCATTTATATTTGTATAAATCAATAGTACAAGCAAAATCTATTACTATAGTGCCTCTTTCTTTACTTGTCATCCATGTCTTCTTCTTCTCCTGCCTACTGAATTGTCCATTCTCTCTCAGTTCATTCTCAGAGACTAGTAATGGACGAACATCTGCCAGGACGATTAGCGATTGATTAAAGTGAATGGGGCCCGCCGCAAACTTGCGGTTCGCGAATATTTGTTCGCGCAATCGCTAATCGTCTTGGCCGATGTTCGTCTATTACTAGTCTCTGAGTTCATTCTCAGAGACTAGTAATGGAGGAACATCGGCCAGGACTATTAGCGATTGCGCGAACAAATGTTCTCGAACCGTAAGTTCGCGGCGGGTCCCATTCACTTTAATGGCAGGCGAACCTGAAAAACCTTCAGGTCATTATTGCAGCCACCAAATACTTACAAGAAGTGCACAAATCGTCCCACAACATAGACAGTGACATACCAGAAGGAGATCAATGGCAAAAATTCCAATACAAAATATGCATTTTAATCAGGGGCCATTTTTATGCGTCTTAAAGGGAAACTGTCAAAAATGTGCCCTGCTGGAGCCTAGAAATGCTTTATTTTGGACCAGTGGAATACAGGCCTCAAACATTAGGCATTCCCCGAGCAGAAAAAATCAAGTGATTATGTGGCTCGAGGTATATTAGACGGTCATTGGATATCAATTTTACTGCAGGCCAGTACAAATAGATGTCAAATACATATGTTTAAAAGAACAAAAAATATAAAATTGGATTAAAAACATGGCTAACGAAATCCCCACTCTTGAAAAAGAACCAAATGATAATAGTTGAAATTTTATAACATGTGGTCGTCGCCAACACGTGTTGAATTCTCCCGAGGTCCCAAACATTAGGCATTCACCGGACAGAAAAGAACAAGTAATTATGTGGCTGGAGGTATATTAGAAGGTCATTCAATATCAATTTTACTGCAGGCCAGTGTAGTACAAGCCCCAAACATTAGGCATTCACCGTACAGAAAAGAACAATTGATAATGTGGCTAGAGTTACATTAGGCGGTCACCATATAACAATTTTACTGTTGGCCAGTTAGATTACAGGCCCCACAATTTATGCATTCAACGTATATAAATGTTCAAGTGATTATGTGGCTGGAGGTATATTAGACGGTCAATGGATATCAATTTTACTGCAGGCCCCAAAAATTGTTCATTCACCGTACAGAAAAGCACAATTGATAATGTGGCCAGAGGTAAATTAGGCGGTCACTGTATAACAATTTTACTGGCCCCAAAAATAATGCATTCACAGTACATAAATGATCAAGTGATTATATGGCTGGAGGTATATTAGACGGCCATTCAATATCAATTTTACTGCAGGCCAGTGTAGTACAGGCCCCAAACATTAGGCATTCACCGGACAGAAAAGAACAAGTAATTATGTGGCTGGAGGTACTGTATATTAGACGATCATTAGATATTAATTTTACTCCAGGTCAGTACAAATAGATATCAAATACATACGTTTAATCCTCCGAGGTCTCAAACATTAGGCATTCACCGGACAGAAGAGGCCTTTTATGCCGCTGTATTTACCTAAGACAGGGACCATTATTTGTTCTCTGGGGTGGAGGATATTTGTGGTCTGTCATGAGAAAATTCAATTAAACGTGGTCATCACAGGTATTGAATTCCTCCGAGATCCATGCCTCATTCATTTTTAGAAATGTGAGGTAGTCCACACTGTCGTGAGCTAGGCAAGTGCGCTTATCGGTCACAATCCCCCCTGCTGCGCTGAATGTCCTTTCGGACAGAACACTTGATGAGGGGCAAGCCAAGAGTTCCATGGCAAATTGTGCCAGCTCTGGCCACAGGTCAAGCCTGCATACCCAGTAGTCCAGTTGTTCCTCGCTTCTCAGAGCGTCCACATCGGCCGTTAACACGATGTAGTCAGACACCTGTCCGTCTAGGCGTTCCCTGAGGCTGGATCCGGAGGGCAGCTGTCAAAGGGTTGGCTGCAAGAATGATCTTATATCCGAAGTGACCAACACAACTTCAAACTGCCCTCTTCTTGCATGCGCTGTAGGATTGGTACTCGCAACTGTTTCTCTGTTGGGGGAAATTCATTTGCAACAGCAAAATTCAGCATCTCTTGCAGCAAAGCCTGAAAATGCTGCATTCTGACAGCCCTCTGTGATGCTGGTAACATGTCCGCCATTTTGTGTTTGTACCGGGGGTCTAAGTACATTGCCACCCAGTACTGGTCCTTTTTTACTTTAGGCTTTTTATACGGGGTCCCTCTTCAAACACTGGAGCATGAAGGCCCTCTTTTGCATTAAATTGGAAGCGGTGGAGCAGCCTGGCTCCTGCTCATTGCCCAGGAGAATGTTGTCCTCGGTCTCCTCCCCCATCCACAGAAAACACCAGGGATCCCAGAAAAGTTTAAAGCCTGCTCTTCTTGCTCCTCCTCCTCTCCCCAGCCACCATCCACCTCTGACTCCTCTTCAGACTTCTACTGACTTGTCTCAAATGGAGTAGCCCCCCTGGGAATTCATTCAGCATTGCTACTTCCTCATCTTCCTGCTTTTGCCCCTGGACAGCTTGATCAATGACACAACGCAATGCACACTCCAGAAAGAAGACGCAAGGTACGATTTCACTGATGGCGCCCTGGCTGCGACTGACCAGTTTGGTGATCTCATCAAATGGCCGCATAAATCTGCATGCGTCGCACATGAGCAGCCACTGGCGTGGTGAAAAAAAACAAGCTCCTCAGAACCGGTCCTGCCACAGAGTTTGTACAGGTAGTCGTTAACGGCACATTTCTGATGAAGAAGCCTATTAAGCATATACAAGGTGGAGTTCAAGTGCATCGGGCAGTCACAAATTAGATGTCTGACGGGCAAGTTGTGTCGCCGCTGAACGTCAACAAGGCGAGCCATTGCCGTGTAAGATCTTCTAAAGTGGCCATAGATTATCCTGGCCTGTTGCAAGACATCCTGGACCCTGGGGTATTTGGCAACGAATCGCTGCACGACTAAGTTGAGGACGTATGCCATGCACGGCACTCGTGTCATTTTGCCCTGTTTCATCACACTTATTTAAATGGGCACCGTTGTCGCACACCACTTTAAACTGAGTCAAACTGAGCAGGGTTAGCCACTGATCGGCCTGTGACCGCAGAGCTGAAAGCAGTGCAAGACCGGTGTGGCTCTTGGCTTCCAGGCTCACCTGGCCCGTCGAATAGTGTCTAGGGAGCTGGGGGGGGGGGGGGTGCAGCGGAAGAGGCGGTAGCAGTGGAAATGAAGGAGTCAGCCGAGGAGGAGACGGAGGATGGAGTAGGAGGAGAAGAAGAAGAGGCAGGCCTACATGCAATCCATGCCGGTAACACCAAATTCACAAGGGTTGCATGCTTGACGGCCGTCAGAAGGTTCACCCAGTGGGCAGTAAAAGTTTTGTACCTTCCCTGCCCGTGTTTACTAGACCACGTCTCTATGGTCAGATGTATCTTGGCACCGACACTGTGTGCTAGAGATACATTCACTTGCCCGCGAACATGGCCATATAGCTCTGGGATGCCCTTATGGGAGAAATATTTTCTTCCAGGGACCTTCCATTGCGGCGTGCCAGTGGCCACAAATTTTCTAAAGGCCTCTGAGTCCACCAATTTATATGGCAGTAGTTGGCGGGCTAGCAGTTCCGACAAGCCAGCGGTCAGCTGTTTGGGCCATGGAAGCCTGCCTTGTGCCAGATGAACACGATGACGGCACGGTGGAAGGTGGAGGGGAGAACAAATGGGAGGGGAGAGGAGAAGAAGAGGCAGGACGTGGAGCACCAGGAGTGTGGCTTTGTGCGTTCTGATGGCGTTGCTTCCACTGGGTTCGGTGATAGGAGGCCAGGTGCCTTTTTAAGGCAGTCGTCCCTAGGTGAGTGTTGGGCTTACCGCGACTTATGCGTTGACAGCACAGGCTGCAGATGGCAACACTATTATCACAGCTGATAAGTTAAAAAAAGCCCATACTGCAAAGCCATGTGCCGGCATCCTGGGAGCGCAAAATGTGACCGTGCATGGTGAATGGCTTGCTCCAGATACATTTGCAGTCTGCTTTTTGCCTCCTCTGCACTGTGAGTTCTGCCTGCTTCTCCTCCTCCTCCCTATATGCTGCTCCTTCTCTCTATCTGAACTCCCCTCCTCTTCCTCTCTTGTGGGCACCCTTGTGACATCCATTGACACATCATCACCATCACCTTCACCACCACTGACATTAGAGATCTCGGAGTAGGCAGCAACAGCGGGGACCACCCTCCTTGTGCTGATCTGGGTACTGTTGTCAGACCGCTGGGTGGCGGCCGTTGCTACTTCCTCTTCCTCATCCGATGTAAAGAATGGCTGTGCATCGGTAAGGTCTGGGAATGGATGGGAAAATAATTCCTCTGACTCGAGTGGAGGGGCTATGGTGGTGGTGGTGGTGTCTTTGGGGGTGCACACAGCAGAGAGTGAGGAGGGTGCAGATACAGAGGATGAGGAGGGTGCAGAAGCGGAAGGCTGAGTGAGCCACTCAACCAACTCTGGTGTGTCCTTTGACGTAATCACACGCACCTTCTCCAACTTCCCACTTAGGCTCCAGCCTGGTGCACCTGACCGACCCCTACCACCCCTGCGGAATGGCCTGCCTCTTCCTCTGCCTGTCATTTTCAAAATGACCCTGTGACAAAGTCCCTATAGAAGAGCAGTATTTGTGGAAGCAGGTATATAGAACCCCGTAATCTGTTTTTTGGGGGGAGACCTGGTATATCACACCAGTTGCAATTAGTTGTTCCAATGGCGTTGTCCCTGTGCTGAAACATCTCAATTGGCTGTCCTGTCCCACCTGATGGATGTGTCATGGGTCAAAGTTCGTCGCTATGCATAAAAATATAGCGCGTGTCGCGAACGAGCAAATTTTGCCGTGAAACAACTGCCGGGCGAACCGCAAGGCCATCTGACGAGTTCAGTTCATTAAGGGATCGGGTTACATGGTCCCCATAGAAGTCTATAGAGAGGGAAGAGAACACTGTAGAGTGAGAGAGGCACAGAGACACAGGCAGAGATGCTGCTCCTGGCTCTAGTTATTTTAACGGCTGTATTTATAGCTACACTGGTGAGTGTCCTCCATGTTGCTACCGCTACTGTGAGAGTGCTACAAATATAGCAGGTCTCCATCTGCTGTTGAGCTGAGCTCAAGGAAAATTAGAGATAGAGCATGCAGAGGTGTAAAGCTGGTGAAATATTCCATATAAACTATGTTATATAATGGCCATATATAGTGTTATTCCTCATATATACACACATGATTCTTTCTTTTTAATATCTTTTTATTGATTTCCAATAGGAAAGACAGGTTAAACAGGGACATATGCAGGAAAACCACATAAAGATACTACTGTATCAGCAGTTAACAGCAACTGGATGAATTATAAGCGGATAAGCATGCAAGGACAGGTGTACTGCGGACAATCAGGTCCCTGTAAATATTTGTTTTGTCCTTTATTTAAGGAGCATGAACTGTAATGTGGTAATTGACCTGAAAAAGCAATTAGATAATTCTGGAATAATGAGAGAGGAGAATTGGTGGTGAAGGGAGGAGAGACATAGGTAATAATAGCAGGTAATAAACACAGGTAATAATAGTAGAGCAATTTTTGGGTAACTGAGTGTTAGTTAGATTAAAGATGGCCATGATATTTTCGAAAAACTCTCTCCAAAAGGTGTCTGTCGAGCAGGGGGCATGACCACCATATGTGTAGAAAGGTGCCTCTGTCGGACTGGCATCTCCAGCATAATTCTGAAGTGGAGCCGTACAACATGCTTAACTTGTCTGGTGTCAAATACCACCTAGTTAGTACCTTATAAGCATTTTCTTGTATAGTGATGCATCTGGAGGTGAGTTTAGGTGATTTACTTTTTTAGTCCAACCGGACTGTCTATTACTCTGCTTCAGTCTTGTTTCTTTCGAGCTAATTCTTCTAGTGCCGTTCTATGGAAACAGTAGGCTTAAAGAGCACACCAAATGCTTAAAATAACTTCTTTATTAACTTCAACTTTTCTTACATATTAAACACTGCCACCTCCGCAACAGATAGTCCATGTACAAACACGTTTTGCATAAAGTATCACAAAATGGCGGTATGCATAAATCGGTAGTTTAACTGTTTAATCTTGTCATTCAACATAAATGGTGGATATATTTCTCTTTTCAGTATCTGTACTTTCTCTCTAAGTTATTTAACCCCTTAAGGACATAGGACGTACCGGTACGCCCTATTTCCCGAGTCCTTAAGGACCAAGGACGTACCGGTACGTCCTAACTTTAAAATCGGCATTCCGGCGCCGCAGGGGTTAATTTGAACAGGATGCCGGCTGAAATCATTCAGCCGGCATCCTGTTAAAACGCCAGGGGGGGTCATGTGACCCCCCCCGTGCCGGCGATCGCAGCAAACCGCAGGTCAATTCAGACCTGCGGTTTGCTGCGCTTTTTGCAGTTTCTGATCCCCGCGGTCCCTGACCGCGGGGATCAGAAACTTTAGAGTGCACCCCCCCCTGCACTTTAGAGTGCACCCCCCCTGCACCCCTGCATGATTTGATGGCGGCGGGTGGTGCAGGGGGGGGGTGTCGCAGGCGGTGGGGGCGTTGCGGGAGGCGGGCGGTGCAGCAGGCGGGATCACGATCTCCCGCCCTCCTCCCATTGCGTAATCGTTGGTGTACAGTGGGTATACCAGGGTGCCAGCACATTGCTGGCACCCTGGTATAAACAGCTGACATCGTTGATGCGATGTCAGCCGTTTAACCCTTTCCATACAGCGGTCCGTACGGACCGCTGTATGGAAAAGGTTAACAGTAAGAGGGAGCTCCCTCCCTCTCCGATCGGGGGGCTGCTGTGCCTTTGCAGCCCCCCGATGGGAGAGGGAGAGAGCCCCCAGACAGCCCCCCCGAAGCCCCGTCCTCACCCTTCCCCGTCTGCAAAGTTGTGGCAGACGGGGAAGGTTCCCATGGCAACAGGACGCCTGCTCAGGCGTCCTGCTGTCCATGGTGCTGAACAGATCTGTGCTGAAAGCATAGATCTGTTCAGTGTAAGTAAAATACAGTACAGAAACCTATAGGGGTTCTGTACTGTATTTTACAGACACCAGACCCACTGGATCTTCAAGAACCAAGTGGGTCTGGGTCAAAAAAAAAAAAAAAAGTGAAAAAAGTTGAGATAAAAAAATAAACATTTATCACTGAATAAAAATTAAAAAAATAAAATAAACTAAACATATTAGGTATCGCCACGTCCGTAACGACCTGATCTATAAAACGGTCATGTTACTTTCCCCGCACAGTGAACGCCATAAAAATAAAAAAATAAAAACTATGAGAAAATAGAAATTTTGCCCACCTTACTTCCCAAAAAAGGTAATAAAAGTGATCAAAAAATTCGCATGTACGCCAAAATAGTACCAATCAAACCGTCATCTCATCCCACAAAAAATGAGACCCTACTCAAGATAATCGCCCAAAAACTGAAAAAACGATGGCTCTTAGACTATGGAAACACTAAAACATCATTTTTTTTGTTTCAAAAATAAAATCATTGTGTAAAACCTACATAAATAAAAATAAAGTATACATATTAGGTATTGCCGCGTCCGTATCGACCGGATCTATATAAATATCACATGACCTAACCCCTCAGGTGACCACCGTAAAAAAAATAAAAATAAAACTGTGTAAAAAAAGCAATATTTTGCCATCTTACGTCACAAAAAGTGTAATAGCAAGCGATCAAAAAGTCATATGCACCCCAAAATAGTGCCAATCAAACTGTCATCTTATCCCGCAAAAAATTAGACCCTACTCAAGATAATCGCCCAAAAACTGAAAAAACTATGGCTCTCAGACTATGGAGACACTAAACAATTTTTTGGTTTTAAAAATGAAGTTATTGTATAAAACTTACATAAATAAAAAAAATTGTATACATATTAGGTATCGCTGCGTCCGTGACAACCTTCTCTATAAAATTACCACGTGATCTAACCTGTCAGATGAATGTTGTAAATAACAAAAAAAAAAACGTGCCAAAAAACCTATTTCTTGTTACCTTGCCGCACAAAAAGTGTAATATAGAGCAACCAAAAATCATATGTACCCTGAACTAGTACCAACAATACTGCCACCCTATTCCGTACTTTCTAAAATGGGGTCACTTTTTTGGAGTTTCTACTCTAGGGGTGCATCAGGGGGGCTTCAAATGGGACATGGTGTCAAAAAACCAGTCCAGCAAAATCTGCTTTCCAAAAACCGTATGGCATTCCCTTCCTTCTGCACCCTGCCGTGTGCCCGTACAGCGGTTTACAACCACATATGAGGTGTTTCTGTAAACTACAGAATCAGGGCCATGAATAATGAGTTTTGTTTGGCTGTTAACCCTTGCTTTGTAACTGGAAAAAAAATATTAAAATGGAAAATCTGCCAAAAAAGTGAAATTTTGAAATTGTATCTCTATTTTCCATTAAATCTTGTGCAACACCTAAAGGGTTAACAAAGTTTGTAAAATCAGTTTTGAATACCTTGAGGGTGTAGTTTCTTAGATGGGGTCACTTTTATGGAGTTTCTACTCTAGGGGTGCATCAGGGGGCTTCAAATGGGACATGGTGTCAAAAAAACTGTCCAGCAAAATCTGGCTTCCAAAAACCATACGGCGCACCTTTCACTCTACGCCCCGCTGTGTGGCCGTACAGTAGTTTACGGCCACATATGGGGTGTTTCTGTAAACGGCAGAGTCAGGGCAATAAAGATACAGTCTTGTTTGGCTGTTAACCCTTGCTTTGTTAGTGGAAAAAATGGGTTAAAATGGAAAATTAGACAAAAAAATGAAATTCTCAAATTTTATCCCCATTTGCCAATAACTCTTGTGCAACACCTAAAGGGTTAACGAAGTTTGTAAAATCAGTTTTGAATACCTTGAGGGGTCTAGTTTCTTAGATGGGGTCACTTTTATGGAGTTTCTACTCTAGGGGTGCATCAGGGGGCTTCAAATGGGACATGGTGTCAAAAAAACTGTCCAGCAAAATTTGGCTTCCAAAAACCATACGGCGTACCTTTCACTCTACGCCCCGCTGTGTGGCCGTACAGTAGTTTACGGCCACATATGGGGTGTTTCTGTAAACGGCAGAGTCAGGGCAATAAAGATACAGTCTTGTTTGGCTGTTAACTCTTGCTTTGTTAGTGGAAAAAATGGGTTAAAATGGAAAATTAGGCAAAAAAATGAAATTCTCTAATTTCATCCCCATTTGCCAATAACTCTTGTGCAACACCTAAAGGGTTAACAGAGTTTTTAAAATCAGTTTTGAATACCTTGAGGGGTGTAGTTTATAGAATGGGGTCATTTTTGGGCGGTTTCTATTATGTAAGCCTCGCAAAGTGACTTCAGAGCTGTAGTGGTCCCTAAAAATTGGGTTTTTGTAAATTTCTGAAAAACTTCAAGATTTGCTTCTAAACTTCTAAGCCTTGTAACATCCCCAAAAAATAAAATATCATTCCCAAAATAATTCAAACATGAAGTAGACATATGGGGAATGTTAAGTCATCACAATTGTTGGGGGTATTACTATGTATTACAGAAGTAGAGAAACTGAAACTTTGAAATTTGCTAATTTTTCCAAATTTTGGGTAAATTAGGTATTTTATTATGCAAAAAAATTTATTTTTTTGGCTTTATTTTACCAGTGTCATGAAGTACAATATGTGACGAAAAAACAATCTCAGAATGGCCTGTATAAGTAAAAGCGTTTTAAAGTTATCAGCACTTAAAGTGACACTGGTCAGATTTGCAAAAAATGGCCTGGTCCTTTAGGTGAAAATGAGCCTGGTCCTTAAGGGGTTAAGCACTTTATAATCACTCTGAGAGGTATATCTGAGGTTTAACCAATAGTTTGATTTAGTTAAATTTGCTCGGTTTGCGCAGTTTGGTCACAGTTTGGTGGAACTGTAAAAAAACATACAACTGGTCTCAGTATATAGTTCTGATGACAGTATTAACAATATGAACATCATATAACTTTTCTAAATACCTATTTGGCCTCTTTTTCCCATAAAACACAGCTCTGACTGGGAATGTCTGTTCAGCTCCTCTTCTCTGGTCTATACTGACTCCAGAAGCTTCTGCCAGGGGATTTCCCACACATACTCAGTGTGAGGTTGGCTGTGATTGGTTAAGACTCCTGGGCAGTAACAACAGTTTAACTCTATGCTTTCTGTTGTTAATTCTGCTGTGTCATTGAGCTTACCTTACATTCACTTACTGAATCTTAAAGGTATATGTAACGGATCTCCTAGCACCCCGACCGGGTACCTCCGTCGATAGATGCTCCTAGTGCTTTCCGAGGACTCCAAGCACTCCACTTGACACCGTACGCACTGCAGACCCCACGAACCGCCGAAGCTTGGTTGAGGTCTCACCGTCTCCTACCCACCCTGGACGTACGACAAGGCTCCAGTGGGTGAACCTCTCCTACAGCCAGAGAGCAGGAACAGCTCTTACAAGAGCTAGTAGTTATGCCAGGGGAGTATAGCAAATCTTCAGCGTATAGCAATCCCCCAGTTTTGATCAGTTATCCAAACACCAGCCTCAACATGATGAAGGATAAAACAGGAACACTTTATTGAGGGCTACTCGCCCGTATTTATGCAGGTCCCCATCTGGTGGCCATGCCCCTAGGGGACCAGAAGGGAGACTGTGACACAGGACAGATATGCAATTCAGGATACACAGACACAACACATCCCCACAATGCATCATGGTTTCCTCCTCTCTGCCCTGGCGACACCCGAGGAGCAATCCAATTATCTCTCAGGACAAAGGGAAATCGACAATACACATGTGGAGACAACAGGACAGGAATCACCACCCAAACACACAATGTCACACCCCCACAGCAAACACAGACATTTAACATATCCCCAGATAGCTCAAGTCTGAGTGCATATCATTAGGTGAATGACACTCAGAATACACAAATACAATAATATTAGCTATCTGGGTACCCTCACATAACATACAATTTAACAGAACGCATAATAACATAAAATACAATTCCAAAGACAGATTTAAGCTGTGCGTCCGGTCTGTCTTCTCCTTTAAAGTTAGTATGGGCCATAATCCTGAGGCAAGAGGCTGGTAAACAGGCCTCTCCAAAACCCAGTGGCGAGGTTGGTTTCGCCACAGTATATTATCTTATTCTTTATGCTTTTGTGAACACAATATATAACTGTTATATGACATCCACAAACATGAAGCCACTGTAAAGAACTTTCTGTCTCTCATATATAAACATAGAAACTGTATTAAATTTATTGGCAAGTCTAACTATATAAACATATAAGTCATATTAACAACCTAGGACAGGTATTAGCTGGCCAGCTACACCTTTGCATGACTTATCTTGGGGTAGTAGACAAATAGCTAGGTCAATTTAAGAAAGTGACCCAGTGTTTTGCTCAAAGCATGTGCCACTAGTTTTATACTAGTTTTTAACACTAGTAACATATTCACTTTAAAAAGAAGACAATGGAAAATAATAATTGGACTGAAAATACCTTAAAATAACTTACTGGGGCACATAATGTATCGTCATTTGGCGTAAATTGGGTCGGTAGCTGTGATTCCCTGTATAGCGAGTGTACACAAGTGGACTCATATGTAGGGGTGGCGGGGGACAGCCGTATGGGAGACAATAATGAAATTTGATAATTAAACCCTCACTTTTTTTGATGGCCCTCTATACCACCCAGGGTAACCAGATGTTACTGTACTTGTGGTGAGATCTCTTCTCCCAATGGGAGAGTTCCTCCAGTCTGGAAAGAGATTCAGTCTTGGCAATCCAGAGAGGAATGGAGGGACTGGTCTGGTACTAAACCTCCAGTTGAGGGCTATTAATAATCTTGCTGCTGCCAAAAGGATCCTCAACAGAGATTTTTTCTGGTTTGTGAGTGTATTAGGTAATAATCATAGTAGAGCAATTTTGCAATTTTTGTGCAAGTGGGTAACTAGTGTTAGTTAGATTGAAGATGGCCTTGATATTTTCAAAAAACTCTCTCCATAAGTTGTCAAGAAGGGGGCATGACCACCATATGTGTAGAAAATTGCCTCTGTTGGACTGGCAACTCCAGCATAATTCTGAAGTGGAGCTGTACCCCATGCTTAACTTGTCTGGTGTCAAATACTACCTAGTTAGTACCTTATAAGCATTTTCTTGTATAGTGATGCATCTGGGGGTGAGCTTAGGTGATAAACACATGATTCTTTAAAGTGACCTAAAACAGGTATGCTACAGGTTTTGCATCAAGGGTCAAAAGTTTCAACTTATAGTTCTGACTTTAACACTATAGGTATTTGGTGTAGCAAGATGCACAGTTGTGTTCGTTGAGTGTAATGGTAGACTTTAGATCTCCTTCAGATCAAAAAAATCGAATTAAGCAACTTTGCAAATAGTCTGGATTAGTGTTGAGCGAATTGAAGCTAAACGAATTGACTTTGATACGAATTTCAGGTAAAATTCGATTCACCATGAAGCCGAATTTCCTGGCACTTCGTGGTGACGAATCAATTTTAACTCTAGGAAATAGGAACTAAATCTAGTGCAGTGGCCCTCATATAATGGCACTACAGCTGTTACAAACTCCAAGCATTCCCTGACAACTTACAGGATATCCGAGCATGCTGGGAGTTACAGTTTTGCAACAGCTAGAGTGCTACAGGTTATGGGCCATGACTTTGCCCCTAAATTTTGCTACACATTAGATGGACACTGTCATGAGATAATGACACTTTAAATACAGGCTATCATAAGATACCTATGAGTAGTTAGGACAAAGGGCAGACATCTGTTCTCTGCTTCTACGGTCCCCGTGAAAAGGAAGAGCCTACAAAATATGTTGTAACAGGTTGTTAACAAAACAATAGGGGCAGTATCATTTACTATGCTCTGCAGCTTTCACGTTGCCCCTCTCTGGGTGACAGTCTTTCATTCCATCAATACCATAAACACAAACATATAATTTGCCTATAAACACAAAAGGCAAATTTTTGTATATTATATCTCTACTACGTGTCCTTCATTGTAGACTGCCAATAGACACGTGCCTGTTGTGCCGATAGGTAATTGGCCGTGGCTCTCCTACCTGGACAACTCATTCAAGTCCACTTCGTATTTGTATACTGTATTCTGGGCTACACAGCTGTCAGGGACCCATCAGTGCCAAATAACATGACATTTTCAGCAGTTTTTTTCTTTTCTTAACTTTATACATCGTTACTTGTGTGTTACATATTCCCTTTAGCTGAGAATATAACTCCAGACTTTGGAGAAAACTGTGTTAATAAATCTGTTTAGCCCATTATGTAACTGTATCTTCAGTTGTTATTTCATATTTATCTTTGAAGGGTAAACATATTTAAACGAAATCTGCTTAGAATTTCATCTTTGTCATTTAAGAGGGAAAATGATCAAAGTGCAGAATGTGGCAAGGTACGTATAAAGGGAATAAGGGAGACATCTGTGAGCTTATTTATAGAGGCACAGCTTGGAAATCTGCGTATACTGACATTAATTATGGTGTTTGCAAAACAATGTTTCTGTTTGTAAATGTTGAAACCAAATATAATTGTGAAATTCTGAGTCATTTTACAGTCACCTACGTGGGGGAGATAGTTTTTTTTCCTTCTTTACCATCACCGATTCCTTTAAAGGGACATTTCTATTAAAAAGGGGCATGTTTTTCGCCTCAATATTCATAGGAAACAATTTTTTGGCTGTTTTTTCTTTTTTATTTCGGCAGTACTATGTAATTGAAAATTAAATACAAAATGCTGTTCTTCTATAGCATACAACATGGTAAGATGGCCTATAGAGATATAGGCCACTGCCGCAACATACAAACGGAGCACAGCCACTGCTTATGGTGCTCCGACATCCATATCCCTGAAGAGCCAATTCTTTATTTGGTGAAACGCGTCGGATGATGCTACAGAAAAGATCGACTAGGGAGGTAAGAGTTTAGGGAACTTTAGCACAGGCCCGATGTTCCAGAGGCTGGGGGTCGTCCTTTCAAGGACGAGTGCCCCGATTAAAGCCATTAAGGATTTCCTGCCCATAGACTAGGTGACACAAGGTGAACGGAAGTGCGGAATGGAACTGCGTAGTGCTTACGTAGTGTTCCGTTCCATGATTCCGTTTCACACCCTTCCGCATCTCCGGATTTGCGGACCCATTGAAGTGAATGGGTCCGCATCCGTGATGCAGAATGCACACGGAAGGGTGCCCATTTATTGCTGATCCGCATATGCGGTCCGCAATACGGGAATGGCTGGACCCTTTTACACAAACGATACGGGTTGGCTCCAGATGCGTTCAGGGTGCATTCAGTGAAACTCGCACCATTTTTAAAGCAAGTTCAGTCAGTTTTGTCTAAGATTGCGTTCAGTTTTTTCTGCGCGGGTGCAATGCGTTTTGATGCGTTTTTCATGCACGTGATAAAAAACTAAAAGTTTACAAACAATATCTCCTAGCAACCTGGTGGTGAGCGTGGTGATGTCGGCACAGGTCCTGCTGAATGAAGATAGAAGATTTCTATCTTCATTCAGCAGGACCTGCTCCGACGTCACCATGCTCACCACGTTGTGAGCGCGGTGACCTCACCAAAGGTACTTTTCCTGCCAGGTCCTGAAAGAAGACGAGCCGGGCTGCGCGATCAAGTGGATGAGGTGAATAATTTATTTTTTATTTTTTTTAACCCCTCAAGCCACATGTTAGGCTACTTTCACACTAGCGTTCGTCGGTCCGCTCGTGAGCTCCGTTTGATGGAGCTCACGAGCGGACCCGAACGCAGCCGTCCAGCCCTGATGCAGTCTGAATGGAGCGGATCCGCTCAGACTGCATCAGTCTGGCGGCGTTCAGCCTCCGCTCCGCTCGCCTCCGCACGGACAGGCGGACAGCTGAACGCTGCTTGCAGCGTTCGGGTGTCCGCCTGGCCGTGCGGAGGCGTGCGGATCCGTGCGGATCCGTCCAGACTTACAATGTAAGTCAATGGGGACGGATCCGTTTGAAGATGCCACAATATGGCTCAATCTTCAGGCGGATCCGTCCCCCATTGACTTTACATTGAAAGTCTGGACGGATCCGTACGAGGCTATTTTCACACTTAGCTGTTATATGCTAAAAATAATGCAGACGGATCCGTTCTGAACGGAGCCTCCGTCTGCATTATTATGATCGGATCCGTTCAGAACGGATCCGATCGAATGCTAGTGTGAAAGTAGCCTTACTTAGCATTCTGTATTAAGAATGCTATTATTTTCCCTTATAACCATGTTATAAGGGAAAATAATAAAGTTCAGGCCCCTATCATCTCCTAGCAACCATCCGTGAAAATCGCATTGCATCCGCAATGCTTGCAGATGCAATGCGATTTTCAAGCAGCCCCATTCACTTCTGTGGGGCCTGCGCTACGTGAAAAACGCAGAATATAGAGCATGCTGCGATTTTTACGCAACGCACAAGTCATGCGTGAAAATCACTGATCATGTGCACAGCCCCATTGAAGTGAATGGGTCCGGATTCAGTGAGGGTGCAATGCGTTCACATCACGCATTGCACCCCCGCGGAAAACTCTCCCGTGTGAAAGGGGCATAAGACTATGACACAGCCCCCACAACAGTATGATAGAATGACATTACATGACAGATAGGGTGTATGTATATAATATACAGGTCCTTCTAAAAAAATTAGCATATTGTGATAAAGTTCATTATTTTCTGTAATGTACTGATACACATTAGACTTTCATATATTTTACATTCATTACACACCAACTGAAGTAGTTCAAGCCTTTTATTGTTTTAATATTGATGATTTTGGCATACAGCTCATGAAAACCCAAAATTCCTATCTCAAAAAATTAGCATATCATGAAAAGGTTCTCTAAACGAGCTATTAACCTAATCATCTGAATCAACTAATTAACTCTAAACACCTGCAAAAGATTCCTGAGGCTTTTAAAAACTGCCAGCCTGGTTCATTACTCAAAACCGCAATCATGGGTAAGACTGCCGACCTGACTGCTGTCCAGAAGGCCATCATTGACACCCTCAAGCAAGAGGGTAAGACACAGAAAGAAATTTCTGAACGAATAGGCTGTTCCCAGAGTGCTGTATCAAGGCACCTCAGTGGGAAGTCTGTGGGAAGGAAAAGGTGTGGCAGAAAACGCTGCACAACGAGAAGAGGTGACCGGACCCTGAGGAAGATTGTGGAGAAGGACCGATTCCAGACCTTGGGGGACCTGCGGAAGCAGTGGACTGAGTCTGGAGTAGAAACATCCAGTGCCACTGTGTACAGGCGTGTGCAGGAAATGGGCTACAGGTGCCGCATCTCCCAGGTCAAGCCACTTTTGAACCAGAAACAGCGGCAGAAGCGCCTGACCTGGGCTACAGAGAAGCAGCACTGGACTGTTGCATGTCATTCGGAAATCAAGGTGCCAGAGTCTGGAGGAAGACTGGGGAGAGGGAAATGCCAAAATGCCTGAAGTCCAGTGTCAAGTACCCACAGTCAGTGATGGTCTGGGGTGCCATGTCAGCTGCTGGTGTTGGTCCACTGTGTTTTATCAAGGGCAGGGTCAATGCAGCTAGCTATCAGGAGATTTTGGAGCACTTCATGCTTCCATCTGCTGAAAAGCTTTATGGAGATGAAGATTTCATTTTCAGCACGACCTGGCACCTGCTCACAGTGCCAAAACCACTGGTAAATGGTTTACTGACCATGGTATTACTGTGCTCAATTGGCCTGCCAACTCTCCTGACCTGAACCCCATAGAGAATCTGTGGGATATTGGGAAGAGAAAGTTGAGAGACGCAAGACCCAACACTCTGGATGAGCTTAAGGCCGCTATTGAAGCATCCTGGGCCTCCATAACACCTCAGCAGTGCCACAGGCTGATTGCCTCTATGCCACGCCGCATTGAAGCAGTCATTTCTGCAAAAGGATTCCCGACCAAGTATTGAGTGCATAACTGAACATAATTATTTGAAGGTTGACTTTTTTTGTATTAAAAACACTTTTCTTTTATTGGTCGGATGAAATATGCAAATTTTTTTAGATAGGAAATTTGGGTTTTCATGAGCTGTATGCCAAAATCATCAATATTAAAACAATAAAAGGCTTGAACTACTTCAGTTGTGTGTAATGAATCTAAAATATATGAAAGTCTAATGTTTATCAGTACATTACAGAAAATAATGAACTTTATCACAATATGCTAATTTTTTGAGAAGGACCTGTATATAATAGGAAAAGGATGGCATGGCAGCCTAGTCTGGTCTAGATCGTGACTAGCCAAAGGAGCGGGGTTTACACGGGGGGGGGGGGGGGGGGGCCCAGTCACCTCTAGACCTGTGGGGCCCAGTCACCTCTAGACCTGTGTGCAAACAGACAGCATTTGTAGACGGATCCGGATCCGTCTCACAAATGCATTACAAGAACGGATCAGTTTCTATTTATTTTTCTTTTTTTTACATTTTTACCGCTCCGTAAACCACCAAACCAGATTTGTGTGTGAAGGTAGACTTGTGCAACTATTAGACCTTTAAGAAATGTATTTCAACCAGAATATATCACATTATTATAATATTATTAACAAAAACAGAAAGGTGCTTCTGTTTAATTTCAGATAAGGATCTTCTTGACTTAGGCCTCTTGCACACGGCCCTATGGCTTTTTCAGTATTTTGCGGTCCGCAAAAAATGGATCCGTGTGCATTCTGTTTTTTGCGGAACGGAACAGCTGGCTCCTGATAGAACAGTACTATCCTTGTCCGTTATGTGGACAATAATAGGACATGTTCTATCTTTGAATGGAATTGAAAAACGGAAATACGAAAACGGAAGGCATGCGGAGTACCTTCCGTTTTATTTGCAGATCCATTGAAATGAATGGTTCCATATACAGTCCGTATACGGAACGCAAAAAAACGGAACGTAACTGGGAAAAAAAACGTTTGCGTGCAAGAGGCCTTAACCTAGAGCAGTGATGGTGAACCTTTTTAAGACCGAGTGCCCAAACTGTAACCCAAAACCCACGTATTTATCGTAAAGTGCCAACACGGCAATTTACCCTGAATACAACAGTCCAATATAGTCTATCTTCCATGTACTTTATCATTTAGCTATAATAGCCTGCCTACATTTAATGCGCTGCTTGTGCTGTTCATAGTGCGCCCTGCACTGATGAATGGCAGGAAAAGTCTAAGGCATATTGGTACACCATGGACTTTTTCCAGGGTGTAGGTGCACACAGAGAGGGCTCTGAGTGCCGCCTCTGGCACCCGTGCCATAGGTTCGCCAACACTGACCTAGGGTTTCATTTCAGGAAAGTAATAGAATGATCTATCTGCAGAATATTCCACGGGTCTCCTCTGTGTCATCCTGCATGTGATGTTCTTGTCATATCAAGGAGAAAAAAAATAATTGCTTTTCACCCTCATATGGCGAGGTGAGATACTTATGTGAAAGTAGCCTAACATCGCAGGGAAGAATAAGACATGAGAGTAATAGCTTCTTCAGCTTTCCGTTATGGTTTGAAGAGATAAGATGATCATTTACACACAGAATACACACTGGTTGAATATTCAAAGAGACAGGGTTAGAATATATTTCCAGTCTGAGATGTTATTTTTGCATATTTTATGTGAATATATGTTTTTTCAATGTGTACCTTTCTTTGTCTTGGTATTTGGTAATTGAGACCACGTATCCGCTCCGCACATTTGCTGTCCTATGAATATTACTTGGCTCTTTAGATAAAAAAATTATAAATAAATAAATAAATTACAGTTTTATGCAAAGTTGTGACTAGGCTTAAAGGGGTTGTCCATTTTTTTTTATTTCCCCCCCCCCCCCCACAGCTCCGAATACCTGTGGAGAAATCCATACTCACCTGCTTCCCCTTACTCCATTCTGACTGTCCCTTTCTCTCTTCACTGGTCTTCTGGTTCCTGTCTGTCAATTTCTGCATGGATTGGATCATGTGTGCTTCTGCAGACAATGAGTGACTTCAGCAGTGATGTGTCTCCAAGTGGCAGGTGACCCAGCGACAGGCCACTTGGGGACATGTCACCGCTGAGGCCAGTCATTGGCTGCAACAGTGAATATGACCATGCCAGTGCTGAAGTTGACAGACTTTTTAAATGCCATTGCGACTAAATCTAGTCGGACTTGGATAAGGAAAGGGGTTTGTGGCGAAGGTAGTGCAATGGCAAGGACATCGGCCTAATCACATTTATTAACATCTACGCCATAAAAGGACATAAATGATGATTGAAATCTATGTCAACTTCAAGCCTGCGCCTCATCATAAAGATATATATATATATATATAAAAATGTCTCCTCTGGCAACTTTGGGCCTGTAGAACACGCCGTGTGGCACACGCCGGCCTTGATAAATCAGGGATTAAGTGTTCAGTTCAAGTAAAAATCTGTATACTTTATTTCTTTATGAAAATGTTATAAAAATCCAGGTGTGCAAACCTTGTGGCATCATATCCAACAAAAATGGAAGCTGTAATCACTGCCGAAGGTGCTCCAACTAATTTCTGGGTATGAATACTTATGTCAATGCAAGATTTTAGTTTTTCCTTTTCAATAAATTAGCAAAACATTTTGAACATTCTGTTTTCACTATGTCATTATGGGGTATTAAGTGCACATTGATGGGGGAAAAACTTGCATTTATTTTATTTTAGCAGAAGGTCACAACATAAAATGTTAAAAAAAAAGTATAATAGATGGTAATGATGTGATCCTGCCTACGATATACCATTATGGCTGAGCAGCCTGACAGGAACGCTCACCAATATATAGTATATGCAAGTGCCAGAGAGTAGTGTGTAATGAGACCATGCCCCTAGGCAGCTCTGCAAGTGGAGGCACCCAGTCTGACATTCTAGGACAAGTTGCTGTAGTCATTTTAACTAGTTCCTGGAGAACCCCCTTAGGCTGGTTTCACACAGGCGTTGCGGATTGGGGCCGGATGCGTTCAGGGTGCGTTCAGTGAAACTCGCACTATTTTGCAAGCAAGTTCAGTCAGTTTTGTCTGCGATTGCGTTTAGTTTTTCAGCTTTTTCCGCGCGGGTGCAATGCGTTTTGATGCGTTTTTCACACGCGTGATAAAAAACGGAATGTTTACAAACAACATCTCTTAGCAACCATCAGTGAAAAACGCATCGCACCCGCACTTGCTTGCGGATGCAATGCGTTTTTCACGCAGCCCCATTCACTTCTATGGGGCCAGGGCTGCGTGAAAAACGCAGAATATAGAACATGCTGCGATTTTCACGCAACGCAGAACTGATGCGTGAAAAACAACACTCATGTACACAGACCCATTAAAATGAATGGGTCAGGATTCAGTGTGGGTGCTATGCATTCACGTCACGCATTTCACCCGCGCGGAAAACTCGCTCATGTGAAAGGGACCTTAATAATCCAGCAGAGCACTCATATAGCCATTTGTCCGATCAGTGAGAGAGCCAAGCACACTTCTCTCTCTCCCTGTCTGACACCGATCCACATGATTAGTGCAGGCAGGAGAGGAGGCTGAACGATCCATTTAGCACATTGAGAGGAAGGTGTTTTCAGCAGAGCCGTGTTAGTTAGTTGTGTATGTAGCAGTGCTGTGTGTGCGCTTATATGTCAGCTTTACATGCAGCAGAGCTGTGTGTATATAATGTGTTTGTTGTCCGTACTGCAGAGCTGTGTGTATTTTTATAATGTCATGATCACAAAGAGTAAAAAAAAATAACTAAAAAATATAAATTATAAGAAGACCACGCATAGCAGGACGCTAGACAGCAATGACAGGAGACACATTTACTTGGCTAGGTAGATTTTGTGAGGTGATCACATGTACCATTGCTGTTTCCGTGGTCAGCAGATTTTAAAGTGGTCAGACACTAGGGTTAACAGGAGCTAACCAAAACTATTAAGGGTACTTTCACACTTGCGTTGCTGGATTCCGGCAGGCAGTTCCGTCGCCAGAACTGCCTGCTGGATCCGGCAATCTGTATTCAAACGGAAACCATTTGTAGACGGATCTGGATGCGGATCTGTCTCACAAATGCATTGCAATACCGGATCCGTCTCTCCAGTGTCATCCGGAAAAACTGATCTGGTATTTATTTATTTGCATTTTTAAAGGTCTGCGTATGTGCAGACCGGAAGACTGGATCCATCAATGCGGCAATTTTAACCCCTTAAGGACATAGGACGTACCGGTACGCCCTATTTCCCGAGTCCTTAAGGACACAGGACGTACCGGTACGTCCTGACTTAAAATCGGGATTCCGGCGCCACGGGGGTTAATCGGAACGGGGCGCCGGCTGAAATCATTCAGCCGGCATTCCGTAACAACGCGGGGGGGGGGGGGATCATTTGACCCCCCCGTGTCGGCGATCGCAGCAAACCGCAGGTCAATTCAGACCTGCGGTTTGCTGCGCTTTTTGCAGTTTCTGATCCCCGCGGTCCCTGACCGCGGGGATCAGAAACTTTAGAGTGCCTAAAATCAATATAGTACACCCCCCCTGCACCCCTGCACGATTTGATGGCGGCGGGTGGTGCAGGGGGGTGTCGCAGGCGGTGGGGGCGTTGCGGGAGGTGCGGCAGGCGGGACTGCGATCCCCCGCCCGCCTCCCATTGCGTAATCGTTGGTGTACAGTGGGTATACCAGGGTGCCAGCACATTGCTGGCACCCTGGAATAAACGGCTGACATCGTTGATGCGATGTCAGCCGTTTAACCCTTTCCATACAGCGGTCCGCACGGACCGCTGTATGGAAAAGGTTAACAGTAAGAGGGAGCTCCCTCCCTCTCCGATCGGGGGGCTGCTGTGCCTTTGCAGCCCCCCGATGGGAGAGGGAGAGAGCCCCCCGACACCCCAGTCCTCACCCTTCCCCGTCTGTGAAGTTGTGGCAGACGGGGAAGGTTCCCATGGCAACAGGACGCCTGCTCAGGCGTCCTGCTGTCCATGGTGCTGAACAGATCTGTGCTGAAAGCATAGATCTGTTCAGTGTAAGTAAAATACAGTGCAGTACCCTATATAGAGTACAGTACTGTATTATACAGACATCAGACCCACTGGATCTTCAAGAACCAAGTGGGTCTGGGTCAAAAAATAAAAAAAATAAGTGAAAAAAGTTAAGATAAAAAAAAAACATTTATCACTGAATAAAAATTATAAAAATTAAATAAACTACACATATTAGGTATTGCCGCGTCCGTAACGACATGATCTATAAAACGGTCATGTTACTTTCCCCGCACAGTGAACGCCATAAAAATAAAAAAATAAAAACTATGAGAAAATTGAAATTTTGCCTACCTTACTTTCCAAAAAAGGTAATAAAAGTGATCAAAAAAGTCGCATGTACGCCAAAATAGTACCAATCAAACCGTCATCTCATCCCGCAAAAAATGAGACCCTACTCAAGATAATCGCCCAAAAACTGAAAAAACGATGGCTCTTAGACTATGGAAACACTAAAACATCATTTTTTTTGTTTCAAAAATAAAATCATTGTGTAAAACCTACATAAATAAAAATAAAGTATACATATTAGGTATTGCCGCGTCCAGTATCGACCGGCTCTATATAAATATCACATGACCTAACCCCTCAGGTGACCACCGAAAAAAAAACAAAAAAAAAAACTGTGTAAAAAAAGAAATTTTTTGCCATCTTACGTCACAAAAAGTGTAATAGCAAGCGATCAAAAAGTCATATGCACCCCAAAATAGTGCCAATCAAACTGTCATCTTATCCCGCAAAAAATTAGACCCTACTCAAGATAATCGCCCAAAAACTGAAAAAACTATGGCTCTCAGACTATGGAGACACTAAACAATTTTTTGGTTTTAAAAATGAAGTTATTGTATAAAACTTACATAAATAAAAAAAATTGTATACATATTAGGTATCGCCGCATCCGTGACAACCTGCTCTATAAAATTACCACGTGATCTAACCTGTCAGATGAATGGTGTAAATAACAAAAAAAAAAAACGTGCCAAAAAAGCTATTTCTTGTTACCTTGCCGCACAAAAAGTGTAATATAGAGCAACCAAAAATCATATGTACCCTGAACTAGTACCAACAATACTGCCACCCTATTCCGTACTTTCTAAAATGGGGTCACTTTTTTGGAGTTTCTACTCTAGGGGTGCATCAGGGGGGCTTCAAATGGGACATGGTGTCAAAAAACCAGTCCAGCAAAATCTGCCTTCCAAAAACCGTATGGCATTCCTTTCCTTCTGCGCCCTGCCGTGTGCCCGTACAGCGGTTTACAACCACATATGAGGTGTTTCTGTAAACTACAGAATCAGGGCCATAAATAATGAGTTTTGTTTGGCTGTTAACCCTTGCTTTGTAACTGGAAAAAAAATATTAAAATGGAAAATCTGCCAAAAAAGTGAAATTTTGAAATTGTATCTCTATTTTCCATTAAATCTTGTGCAACACCTAAAGGGTTAACAAAGTTTGTAAAATCAGTTTTGAATACCTTGAGGGGTGTAGTTTCTTAGATGGGGTCAAAAAAACTGTCCAGCAAAATCTGGCTTCCAAAAACCATACGGCGTACCTTTCACTCTACGCCCCGCTGTGTGGCCGTACAGTAGTTTACGGCTACATATGGGGTGTTTCTGTAAACGGCAGAGTCAGGGCAATAAAGATACAGTCTTGTTTGGCTGTTAACCCTTGCTTTGTTAGTGGAAAAAATGGGTTAAAATGGAAAATTAGGCAAAAAAATGAAATTCTCAAATTTCATCCCCATTTGCCAATAACTCTTGTGCAACACCTAAAGGGTTAACGAAGTTTGTAAAATCAGTTTTGAATACCTTGAGGGGTGTAGTTTCTTAGATGGGGTCACTTTTATGGAGTTTCTACTCTAGGGGTGCATCAGGGGGCTTCAAATGGGACATGGTGTCAAAAAAACTGTCCAGCAAAATCTGGCTTCCAAAAACCATACGGCGTACCTTTCACTCTACACCCCGCTGTGTGGCCGTACAGTAGTTTACGGCCACATATGGGGTGTTTCTGTAAACGGCAGAGTCAGGGCAATAAAGATACAGTCTTGTTTGGCTGTTAACCCTTGCTTTGTTAGTGGAAAAAATGGGTTAATATGGAAAATTAGGCAAAAAAATTAAATTCTCAAATTTCATCCCCATTTGCCAATAACTCTTGTGCAACACCTAAAGGGTTAACGAAGTTTGTAAAATCAGTTTTGAATACCTTGAGCGGTGTAGTTTATAGAATGGGGTCATTTTTGGGCGGTTTCTATTATGTAAGCCTCACAAAGTGACTTCAGAGCTGTAGTGGTCCCTAAAAATTGGGTTTTTGTAAATTTCTGAAAAATTTCAAGATTTGCTTCTAAACTTCTAAGCCTTGTAACATCCCCAAAAAATAAAATATAATTTCCAAAATAATTCAAACATGAAGTAGACATATGGGGAATGTTAAGTCATCACAATTTTTGGGGGTATTACTATGTATTACAGAAGTAGAGAAACTGAAATTTAGAAATTTGCTAATTTCTCCAAATTTTTGGTAAATTAGGTATTTTATTATGCAAAAAAATTAATTTTTTTTTACTTTATTTTACCAGTGTCATGAAGTACAATATGTGACGAAAAAACAATTTCAGAATGGCCTGTATAAGTAAAAGCGTTTTAAAGTTATCAGCACTTAAAGTGACACTGGTCAGATTTGCAAAAAATGGCCTGGTCCTTAAGGTGAAAATGAGCCTGGTCCTTAAGGGGTTAATGCCGGATCCGGCACTAATACATTTCAATGCCAGCATTCCGGCAAGTGTTCAGGATTTTTGACCAGAGAGAAAAATGCAGCATGCTGCAGATTTTTCTCCATCCAAATACCTTAAAAGGACTGAACTGATGCATCCTGAATGGATTGCTTCCCATTCAGAATGCATTAGGATAATCATAAAACTGATCCGTTTTTTTCCGGTATTGAGCCCCTAGGACGGAACTCAGTGCTGGAAAACCTTGACGCAAGTGTGAATGTACCCTAACCCCCTCTATGCTTGACCCAAAAAGAGCTGGTCACCTTGGCCCTCCACTTCATTGAACCCTTAGGGAAGGTTTAATAAATAGAAAACATTTTTTTTACATTTTTGTTGTCTAAACCTGAGGTTGTGGTTATAGTCAGGTGCGTCTTATAGTCCAAAAATACTATAGCTCTCTACATGGGAGCAAGAGATTCAAATCACATTTTAATTTACACTAAATTTAATTTGATAGGTCTCTATCATATATCATATATACGAGATGTCTTCCCCTGGTACTGCGTTAAGCAGCTTTCTTAGGGTATTTAGTGACAATTGCTAGTGAGGTACAGTAGGGATGAGCGAACTCGAACTGTATAGTTCGGGTTCGTACCGAATTTTGGGGTGTCCGTGACACGGACCCGAACCCGGACATTTTCGTAAAAGTCCGGGTTCGGGTTCGGTGTTCGTCGCTTTCTTGGCGCTTTTGTGACGCTTTCTTGGCGCTTTTTGAAAGGCTGCAAAGCAGCCAATCAACAAGCGTCATACTACTTGCCCCAAGAGGCCATCACAGCCATGCCTACTATTGGCATGGCTGTGATTGGCCAGAGCACCATGTGACCCAGCCTCTATTTAAGCTGGAGTCACATAGCGCCGCCCGTCACTCTGCTCTGATTAGCGTAGGGAGAGGTTGCGGCTGCGACAGTAGGGCGAGATTAGGCAGATTAACTCCTCCAAAGGACTTGATTAACTGATCGATCTGCAGCTGTGGATCATTGAGCTGCTGATCCTCAATTGCTCACTGTTTTTAGGCTGCACAGACCGTTTGTCAGTCTCATTTTTCTGGGGTGATCGGCGGCCATTTTGTGTCTTGTGGTGCGCCAGCACAAGCTGCGACCAAGTGCATTTAACCCTCAATGGTGTGGTTGTTTTTTGGCTAAAGCCTACATCAGGGTGAAGCTGTCACACCAAGTGCATTTAACCAGCAATAGTCTGTTCATTTTTTGGCCATATACAAAATCAGGGGCAAGCTGCGCCTGTCACCAAGTGCATTTAACCCTCAATGGTGTGGTTGTTTTTTGGCTAAAGCCTACATCAGGGTGAAGCTGTGACACCAAGTGCATTTAACCAGCAATAGTCTGTTCATTTTTTGGCCATATACAAAATCAGGGGCAAGCTGCGCCTGTCACCAAGTGCATTTAACCCTCAATGGTGTGGTTGTTTTTTGGCTAAAGCCTACATCAGGGTGAAGCTGTCACACCAAGTGCATTTAACCAGCAATAGTCTGTTCATTTTTTGGCCATATACAAAATCAGGGGCAAGCTGCGCCTGTCACCAAGTGCATTTAACCCTCAATGGTGTGGTTGTTTTTTGGCTAAAGCCTACATCAGGGTGAAGCTGTCACACCAAGTGCATTTAACCAGCAATAGTCTGTTTATTTTTTGGCCATATCCCAGTCTAATTCTGTCACTAAATCCATACCGGTCACCCAGCGCCTAAATACTAGGCCTCAAATTTATATCCAGCTAAATCTGTCCCTAGTGCTGTAGCTGGGCGAGTTATTTAGTGTCCGTTCAAGCACATTTCTTGTTCTGGGTTGAAATACAATTCCCAATTTAGCAATTTCATAATTTAGTGGTTCCTGCTATATCAGAGCTATTTGAAATCTATCCCAAAAAGGGTATATAATATTGAAGGTGCACATTGGGTCATTCAGAATAACTTCACACACACCCGCTACTGTGTATTTCCAAGTCTAATTCTGTCACTAAACCCATACCTGTCACCCAGCGCCTAAATACTAGGCCTCAAATTTAAATCCCTCTAAATCTCTCGTTACCGCTGTACTGTTGTTGCTGGGCAAGATATTTAGTGTCCGTCAAAGCACATTTTTTGTTCTGGGTTGAAGTACAATTCCCAATTTAGCAATTTCATAATTTAGTGGTTCCTGCTATATCAGAGCTATTTGAAATCTATCCCAAAAAGGGTATATAATATTGAAGGTGCACATTGGGTCATTCAGAATAACTTCACACACACCCGCTACTGTGTATTTCCAAGTCTAATTCTGTCACTAAACCCATACCTGTCACCCAGCGCCTAAATACTAGGCCTCAAATTTAAATCCCTCTAAATCTCTCGTTACCGCTGTACTGTTGTTGCTGGGCAAGATATTTAGTGTCCGTCAAAGCACATTTTTTGTTCTGGGTTGAAGTACAATTCCCAATTTAGCAATTTCATAATTTAGTGGTTTCTGCTATATCAGAGCTATTTGAAATCTATCCCTAAAAGGGTATATAATATTGAAGGTGCACATTGGGTCATTCAGAATAACTTCACACACACGCTTCTGTGCATTTCCAAGTCTAATTCTGTCACTAAATCCATACCGGTGACCCAGCGCCTAAATACTAGGCCTCAAATTTAAATCCCTCTAAATCTCTCGTTACCCACCGCTGTACTGTTGTTGCTGGGCAAGATATTTAGTGTCCGTCAAAGCACATTTTTTGTTCTGGGTTGAAGTACAATTCCCAATTTAGCAATTTCATAATTTAGTGGTTTCTGCTATATCAGAGCTATTTGAAATCTATCCCTAAAAGGGTATATAATATTGAAGGTGCACATAGGGTCATTCAGAATAACTTCACACACACCCGCTACTGTGTATTTCCAAGTCTAATTCTGTCACTAAACCCATACCTGTCACCCAGCGCCTAAATACTAGGCCTCAAATTTAAATCCCTCTAAATCTCTCGTTACCGCTGTACTGTTGTTGCTGGGCAAGATATTTAGTGTCCGTCAAAGCACATTTTTTGTTCTGGGTTGAAGTACAATTCCCAATTTAGCAATTTCATAATTTAGTGGTTTCTGCTATATCAGAGCTATTTGAAATCTATCCCTAAAAGGGTATATAATATTGAAGGTGCACATTGGGTCATTCAGAATAACTTCACACACACGCTTCTGTGCATTTCCAAGTCTAATTCTGTCACTAAATCCATACCGGTGACCCAGCGCCTAAATACTAGGCCTCAAATTTAAATCCCTCTAAATCTCTCGTTACCCACCGCTGTACTGTTGTTGCTGGGCAAGATATTTAGTGTCCGTCAAAGCACATTTTTTGTTCTGGGTTGAAGTACAATTCCCAATTTAGCAATTTCATAATTTAGTGGTTTCTGCTATATCAGAGCTATTTGAAATCTATCCCTAAAAGGGTATATAATATTGAAGGTGCACATAGGGTCATTCAGAATAACTTCACACACACGCTTCTGTGCATTTCCAAGTCTAATTCTGTCACTAAATCCATACCGGTGACCCAGCGCCTAAATACTAGGCCTCAAATTTAAATCCCTCTAAATCTCTCGTTACCCACCGCTGTACTGTTGTTGCTGGGCAAGATATTTAGTGTCCGTCAAAGCACATTTTTTGTTCTGGGTTGAAGTACAATTCCCAATTTAGCAATTTCATAATTTAGTGGTTTCTGCTATATCAGAGCTATTTGAAATCTATCCCTAAAAGGGTATATAATATTGAAGGTGCACATAGGGTCATTCAGAATAACTTCACACACACGCTTCTGTGCATTTCCAAGTCTAATTCTGTCACTAAATCCATACCGGTGACCCAGCGCCTAAATACTAGGCCTCAAATTTAAATCCCTCTAAATCTCTCGTTACCCACCGCTGTACTGTTGTTGCTGGGCAAGATATTTAGTGTCCGTCAAAGCACATTTTTTGTTCTGGGTTGAAGTACAATTCCCAATTTAGCAATTTCATAATTTAGTGGTTTCTGCTATATCAGAGCTATTTGAAATCTATCCCTAAAAGGGTATATAATA
Source organism: Bufo gargarizans (assembly GCF_014858855.1). Taxonomy (NCBI): domain Eukaryota; kingdom Metazoa; phylum Chordata; class Amphibia; order Anura; family Bufonidae; genus Bufo; species Bufo gargarizans. The sequence goes on from NC_058081.1 coordinate 537,071,049, forward strand.
TTGAAGGTGCACATAGGGTCATTCAGAATAACTTCACACACACGCTTCTGTGCATTTCCAAGTCTAATTCTGTCACTAAATCCATACCGGTGACCCAGCGCCTAAATACTAGGCCTCAAATTTATATCCCGCTAAATCTCTCGTTACCGCTGTACTGTTGTTGCTGGGCAAGATATTTAGTGTCCGTCAAAGCACATTTTTTGTTCTGGGTTGAAGTACAATTCCCAATTTAGCAATTTCATAATTTAGTGGTTCCTGCTATATCAGAGCTATTTGAAATCTATCCCAAAAAGGGTATATAATATTGAAGGTGCACATTGGGTCATTCAGAATAACTTCACACACACCCGCTACTGTGTATTTCCAAGTCTAATTCTGTCACTAAACCCATACCTGTCACCCAGCGCCTAAATACTAGGCCTCAAATTTAAATCCCTCTAAATCTCTCGTTACCGCTGTCCTGTTGTAGCTGGGAAAGTTATTTAGTGCCCGTCAAAGCACATTTTTTGTTCTGGGTTGAAGTACAATTCCCAATTTAGCAATTTCATAATTTAGTGGTTCCTGCTATATCAGAGCTATTTGAAATCTATCCCAAAAAGGGTATATAATATTCAAGGTGCACATTGGGTCATTCAGAATAACTTCACACACACGCTTCTGTGCATTTCCAAGTCTAATTCTGTCACTAAATCCATACCGGTCACCCAGCGCCTAAATACTAGGCCTCAAATTTATATCCCGCTGAATTTGAATACAATACATTGGGCCAAATAATATATTTGTTGTTGTGGTGAACCATAACAATGAGAAAAACATCTAGTAAGGGACGCGGACGTGGACATGGTCGTGGTGGTGTTAGTGGACCCTCTGGTGCTGGGAGAGGACGTGGCCGTTCTGCCACATCCACACGTCCTAGTGTACCAACTACCTCAGGTCCCAGTAGCCGCCAGAATTTACAGCGATATATGGTGGGGCCCAATGCCGTTCTAAGGATGGTAAGGCCTGAGCAGGTACAGGCATTAGTCAATTGGGTGGCCGACAGTGGATCCAGCACGTTCACATTATCTCCCACCCAGTCTTCTGCAGAAAGCGCACAGATGGCGCCTGAAAACCAACCCCATCAGTCTGTCACATCACCCCCATGCATACCAGGGAAACTGTCTCAGCCTCAAGTTATGCAGCAGTCTCTTATGCTGTTTGAAGACTCCGCTGGCAGGGTTTCCCAAGGGCATCCACCTAGCCCTTCCCCAGCGGTGAAAGACATAGAATGCACTGACGCACAACCACTTATGTTTCCTGATGATGAGGACATGGGAATACCACCTCAGCATGTCTCTGATGATGACGAAACACAGGTGCCAACTGCTGCGTCTTTCTGCAGTGTGCAGACTGAACAGGAGGTCAGGGATCAAGACTGGGTGGAAGACGATGCAGGGGACGATGAGGTCCTAGACCCCACATGGAATGAAGGTCGTGCCACTGACTTTCACAGTTCGGAGGAAGAGGCAGTGGTGAGACCGAGCCAACAGCGTAGCAAAAGAGGGAGCAGTGGGCAAAAGCAGAACACCCGCCGCCAAGAGACTCCGCCTGCTACTGACCGCCGCCATCTGGGACCGAGCACCCCAAAGGCAGCTTCAAGGAGTTCCCTGGCATGGCACTTCTTCAAACAATGTGCTGACGACAAGACCCGAGTGGTTTGCACGCTGTGCCATCAGAGCCTGAAGCGAGGCATTAACGTTCTGAACCTGAGCACAACCTGCATGACCAGGCACCTGCATGCAAAGCATGAACTGCAGTGGAGTAAACACCTTAAAACCAAGGAAGTCACTCAGGCTCCCCCTGCTACCTCTTCTGCTGCTGCCGCCTCGGCCTATTCTGCTGCTGCCGCCTCGGCCTCTTCCTCCGCCTCTGGAGGAACGTTGGCACCTGCCGCCCAGCAAACAGGGGATGTACCACCAACACCACCACCACCACCTCCGTCACCAAGCGTCTCAACCATGTCACACGCCAGCGTTCAGCTCTCCATCTCACAAACATTTGATAGAAAGCGTAAATTCCCACCTAGCCACCCTCGATCCCTGGCCCTGAATGCCAGCATTTCTAAACTACTGGCCTATGAAATGCTGTCATTTAGGCTGGTGGACACAGACAGCTTCAAACAGCTCATGTCGCTTGCTGTCCCACAGTATGTTGTTCCCAGCCGGCACTACTTCTCCAAGAGAGCCGTGCCTTCCCTGCACAACCAAGTATCCGATAAAATCAAGTGTGCACTGCGCAACGCCATCTGTAGCAAGGTCCACCTAACCACAGATACGTGGACCAGTAAGCACGGCCAGGGACGCTATATCTCCCTAACTGCACACTGGGTAAATGTAGTGGCAGCTGGGCCCCAGGCGGAGAGCTGTTTGGCGCACGTCCTGCCGCCGCCAAGGATCGCAGGGCAACATTCTTTGCCTCCTGTTGCCACCTCCTCCTTCTCGGCTTCCTCCTCCTCTTCTTCCACCTGCTCATCCAGTCAGCCACACACCTTCACCACCAACTTCAGCACAGCCCGGGGTAAACGTCAGCAGGCCATTCTGAAACTCATATGTTTGGGGGACAGGCCCCACACCGCACAGGAGTTGTGGCGGGGTATTGAACAACAGACCGACGAGTGGTTGCTGCCGGTGAGCCTCAAGCCCGGCCTGGTGGTGTGTGATAATGGGCGAAATCTCGTTGCAGCTCTGGGACTAGCCAATTTGACGCACATCCCTTGCTTGGCGCATGTGCTGAATTTGGTGGTGCAGAAGTTCATTCACAACTACCCCGACATGTCAGAGCTGCTGCATAAAGTGCGGGCCGTCTGTTCGCGCTTCCGGCGTTCACATCCTGCCGCTGCTCGCCTGTCTGCGCTACAGCGTAACTTCGGCCTTCCCGCTCACCGCCTCATATGCGACGTGCCCACCAGGTGGAACTCCACCTTGCACATGCTGGACAGACTGTGCGAGCAGCAGCAGGCCATAGTGGAGTTTCAGCTGCAGCACGCACGGGTCAGTCGCACTACAGAACAGCACCACTTCACCACCAATGACTGGGCCTCCATGCGAGACCTGTGTGCCCTGTTGCGCTGTTTCGAGTACTCCACCAACATGGCCAGTGGCGATGACACCGTTATCAGCGTTACAATACCACTTCTATGTCTCCTTGAGAAAACACTTAGGGCGATGATGGAACAGGAGGTGGCCCAGGAGGAGGAGGAGGAGGATGAGGAAGAGGGGTCATTTTTAGCACTTTCAGGCCAGTCTCTTCGAAGTGACTCAGAGGGAGGTTTTTTGCAACAGCAGAGGCCAGGTACAAATGTGGCCAGCCAGGGCCCACTACTGGAGGACGAGGAGGACGAGGATGAGGAGGAGGTGGAGGAGGATGAGGATGAAGCATGGTCACAGCGGGGTGGCACCCAACGCAGCTCGGGTCCATCACTGGTGCGTGGCTGGGGGGAAAGGCAGGACGATGACGATACGCCTCCCACAGAGGACAGCTTGTCCTTACCCCTGGGCAGCCTGGCACACATGAGCGACTACATGCTGCAGTGCCTGCGCAACGACAGCAGAGTTGCCCACATTTTAACCTGTGCGGACTACTGGGTTGCCACCCTGCTGGATCCACGCTACAAAGACAATGTGCCCACCTTACTTCCTGCACTGGAGCGTGATAGGAAGATGCGCGAGTACAAGCGCACGTTGGTAGACGCGCTACTGAGAGCATTCCCAAATGTCACAGGGGAACAAGTGGAAGCCCAAGGCCAAGGCAGAGGAGGAGCAAGAGGTCGCCAAGGCAGCTGTGTCACGGCCAGCTCCTCTGAGGGCAGGTTTAGCATGGCAGAGATGTGGAAAACTTTTGTCAACACGCCACAGCTAACTGCACCACCACCTGATACGCAACGTGTTAGCAGGAGGCAACATTTCACTAACATGGTGGAACAGTACGTGTGCACACCCCTCCACGTACTGACTGATGGTTCGGCCCCATTCAACTTCTGGGTCTCTAAATTGTCCACGTGGCCAGAGCTAGCCTTTTATGCCTTGGAGGTGCTGGCCTGCCCGGCAGCCAGCGTTTTGTCTGAACGTGTATTCAGCACGGCAGGGGGCGTCATTACAGACAAACGCAGCCGCCTGTCTACAGCCAATGTGGACAAGCTGACGTTCATAAAAATGAACCAGGCATGGATCCCACAGGACCTGTCCGTCCCTTGTCCAGATTAGACATTAACTACCTCCCCATAACCATATATTATTGGACTCCAGGGCACTTCCTCATTCAATCCTATTTTTATTTTCATTTTACCATTATATTGCGATGCTACCCAAAGTTGAATGAACCTCTCCTCTGCCTGTGTGCTAGGCCTAAATATATGCCAATGGACTGTTGCAGTGGTGGCTGACATGAAGCCTGATTCTCTGCTATGACATGCAGACTAATTCTCTGCTGACATGAAGCCAGATTGTCTGTTACGGGACCTCTCTCCTCTGCCTGGGTGCTGGGCCTAAATTTATGACAATGGACTGTTGCAGTGGTGGCTGACGTGAAGCCTGATTCTCTGCTATGACATGCAGACTGATTCTCTGCTGACATGAAGCCAGATCCTCTGTTACGGGACCTCTCTCCTCTGCCTGGGTGCTGGGCCTAAATTTATGACAATGGACTGTTGCAGTGGTGGCTGACGTGAAGCCTGATTCTCTGCTATGACATGCAGACTGATTCTCTGCTGACATGAAGCCAGATCCTCTTTTACGGGACCTCTCTCCTCTGCCTGGGTGCTGGGCCTAAATTTATGACAATGGACTGTTGCAGTGGTGGCTGACGTGAAGCCTGATTCTCTGCTATGACATGCAGACTGATTCTCTGCTGTCATGAAGCCAGATTGTCTGTTACGGGACCTTTCTCCTCTACCTGGGTTCTGGGCCTAAATTTATGAAAATTGACTCTTACAGTGGTGGGTGACGTGAAGCCTGATTCTCTGCTATGATATGAAGACTGATTCTCTGCTGACATGAAGCCAGATTGTCTGTTACGGGACCTTTCTCCTCTGCCTGGGTTCTGGGCCTAAATTTATGAAAATTGACTCTTACAGTGGTGGGTGACGTGAAGCCTGATTCTCTGCTATGATATGAAGACTGATTCTCTGCTGACATGAAGCCAGATTGTCTGTTACGGGACCTTTCTCCTCTGCCTGGGTTCTGGGCCTAAATTTATGAAAATTGACTCTTACAGTGGTGGGTGACGTGAAGCCTGATTCTCTGCTATGATATGAAGACTGATTCTCTGCTGACATGAAGCCAGATTGTCTGTTACGGGACCTTTCTCCTCTGCCTGGGTTCTGGGCCTAAATTTATGAAAATTGACTCTTACAGTGGTGGGTGACGTGAAGCCTGATTCTCTGCTATGATATGAAGACTGATTCTCTGCTGACATGAAGCCAGATTGTCTGTTACGGGACCTTTCTCCTCTGCCTGGGTTCTGGGCCTAAATTTATGAAAATTGACTCTTACAGTGGTGGGTGACGTGAAGCCTGATTCTCTGCTATGATATGAAGACTGATTCTCTGCTGACATGAAGCCAGATTGTCTGTTACGGGACCTTTCTCCTCTGCCTGGGTTCTGGGCCTAAATTTATGAAAATTGACTCTTACAGTGGTGGGTGACGTGAAGCCTGATTCTCTGCTATGATATGAAGACTGATTCTCTGCTGACATGAAGCCAGATTGTCTGTTACGGGACCTTTCTCCTCTGCCTGGGTTCTGGGCCTAAATTTATGAAAATTGACTCTTACAGTGGTGGGTGACGTGAAGCCTGATTCTCTGCTATGATATGAAGACTGATTCTCTGCTGACATGAAGCCAGATTCTCTGTTACGGGACCTCTCTCCTCTGCCTGGGTGCTGGGCCTAAATTTATGACAATGGACTGTTGCAGTGGTGGCTGACGTGAAGCCTGATTCTCTGCTATGACATGCAGACTGATTCTCTGCTGACATGAAGCCAGATTCTCTGTTACGGGACCTCTCTCCTCTGCCTGTGTGTGTGCTGGGCCTAAATATATGCCAATGGACTGTTGCAGTGGTGGCTGACGTGAAGCCTCATTCTCTGCTATGACATGCAGACTAATTCTCTGCTGACATGAAGACAGATTCTCTGTTACGGGACCTCTCTCCTCTGCCTGGGTGCCGGGGCCTAAATATCTGAGAATGGACTGTTCCAGTGGTGGGTGACGGGAAGCCAGATTCTCTGCTATGGAACCTCTCTCCAATTGATTTTGGTTAATTTTTATTTATTTAATTTTTATTTTAATTCATTTCCCTATCCACATTTGTTTGCAGGGGATTTACCTACATGTTGCTGCCTTTTGCAGCCCTCTAGCTCTTTCCTGGGCTGTTTTACAGCCTTTTTAGTGCCGAAACATTTCCGGGATGTTCGGCCGAACTTCTCGAACCCGAACATCCAGGTGTTCGCTCAACTCTAAGGTACAGTATTCATTTTACCAAACAGGACCTTACTAGACAGCATACAATGTGCCTACTGATTGAATCATGTCCATTCAGCTAAGTAGACTAATCACTTGGTATCAAGCATCCTTCCAGATAACCAAACACTAATATGAAAAATATGGGAAGGCAACCTTTCAGAGACTTGGACTAAATACCAAAGATCTGGCCTCATTGATATTATATGAAAGTATGAAGCTAATATAATTGGTGACAACTAAAATGGCTGTGATAACAAAACAGAAAAATGCCAGTGTTGCTGTATTTTAAAGAAAGATAGTTACTGAAACTTTTGCTGTTGCACCTATTTCTTAAAGAGCTATTCCCATCTCAGACATTGATGGCATATAGCTAGGATATGCCATCAATATCTGATAGGTGCGGTTCCTACCTATGGGCCCTGCCCACATCTTGGCTATTTCCAGTAATCCCATATTGGTGAATGGGGAGGTGGCTACGCATGTACAGTGCACTCTCTATTCACCGCTATAGGACTTCTGAAAACAGCCCAATGCTCTTACTCACTATTTTCAGAACTCTGATAGCAGTGAACGGAGGGTGGCTGTGCATGCGCAGTGTGCTCTCCTTCACTTCAGGGACCTAATTCGGGAGACAGGAGCTTGTGACCAACACTTGGGAGCTTGTGACCTACCTGGGACCAACACTTATTTGACAGTGATGGCATATCCTATCTGTAGGCCGCCAGTGTCTGAGATGGGTATAAACCATTCATTTTATTATTCCTTGTTGTTATATCAAATTTTTGTTCATAATACTTTTCCTGGAAATTAAGAATGGCCTGTGCTTGATTTCCAACTTATTACTTTTTCCCTTCTTGTCCTTTTCCTCAACAAAGCATCCAGAATATCTATTTTTGTTTGGAGGCTCCCACCAGTCCCTCCATAATTTCCTAACATGCTACTTCATATACATGTATCTAATGGAACTGGTATTTGAAACCTAGAAGATGGCATGCATCTGTACAATTTCACTCCAGTTTCCGATAAACTTTAGCCCACGCCAAGACAAATGCATTATATCAGCTCTCATTTTTAAATTCTTATATTTTTTTACTTTTGACCAGTACTTTTGTTTTGTTTAGATTCTACTGGCTCATTATTAAGACCTGCAAAGGGAATTAATTTTACTTGCTCCTCGATGCTCAGTTTTGGTGACATGGCTCCTGGCTGTCTTCACTGCACTTCACTGGTCCCTGCATGTACGCTTCCTGCATGGAAGGGGTCAGGTGCGGCACTGCAAGCATTGGCTTTAGCAATGCACGTGACCCTTTCCATGCAGGAAGTTTCTGCTATGGGACTGAAAGCGCAGTGAAGAAAGCTCGGGGCCTGCGGAGCCAGAACCAAACGGCATGAATATAGTTCTCTTCACAGGTTCTGTCAGTGGGAGGGATTTTAAAAAAATGCGATCAACCCCTTTAAGGCCCCTTTACATGGCGTGGCTACTGCGATCACTCCTCCCTATAAAGATTAATTGTTTCTGTGCAACAAATCCCTGTTCACACAGGACAATTTGCTGCTTAGAAACTATGATTCTGAATGCCGCATCAACGATGCTTAATACTGTATGACCATATTTCATACCTGTGCTTCCTGTAGTTCAAATACTATATGTGTCTGTACATTTAATGCTTTGTACCCTCAGGGCTGGGGTATTATAAAATAAAATAAAACAACATGATATATAAGAATGACAGGGGGGCAACTTAACTCTTTGAATGTCCCTTTGCCAGATCTTCGCTTATGGTTGGTTTACAATTACAACTATATACAAACCAGATTCCCAAAAAGTTGGGACCCTAAATTGTGAATAAAAACTGAATGCAATGATGTGGAGATGGCAAATGTCAATATTTTATTTGTAATAGAACGTAGATGACAGATCAAACGTTTAATCCGAGTAAATGTATCATTTTAAAGGAAAAATACGTTGATTCAAATTTTCACGGTGTCAAGAAATCCCCAAAAAGTTGGGACAAGTAGCAATAAGAGGCTGGAAAAAGTTAATTTGAGCATAACGAAGAGCTGGAAGACCAATTCACACTAATTAGGTCAATTGGCAACATGATTGGGTATAAAAAGAGCTTCTCAGAGTGGCAGTGTCTCTCAGAAGCCAAGATGGGTAGAGGATCACCAATTCCCACAATGTTGCGCAGAAAGATAGTGGAGCAATATCAGAAAGGTGTTACCCAGCGAAAAATTGCAAAGACTTTGCATCTATCATCATCAACTGTGCATAACATCATCCGAAGATTCTGAGAATCTGGAACAATCTCTGTGCGTAAGGGTCAAGGCCGTAAAACCATACTGGATGCCCGTGATCTCCGGGCCCTTAAACGACACTGCACCACAAACAGGAATGCTACTGTAAAGGAAATCACAGAATGGGCTCAGGAATACTTCCAGAAACCATTGTCAGTGAACACAATCCACCGTGCCATCCGCCGTTGCCAGCTGAAACTCTACAGTGCAAAGAAGAAACCATTTCTAAGCAAGATCCACAAGCTCAGGCATTTTCACTGGGCCAGGGATCATTTAAAATGGAGTGTGGCAAAATGGAAGACTGTTCTGTGGTCAGACGAGTCACGATTCAAAGTTCTTTTTGGAAATCTGGGACGCCATGTCATCCGGACCAAAGAGGACAAGGACAACCCAAGTTGTTATCAACGCTCAGTTCAGAAGCCTGCATCTCTGATGGTATGGGGTTGCATGAGTGCGTGTGGCATGGGCAGCTTGCATGTCTGGAAAGGCACCATCAATGCAGAAAAATATATTCAGGTTCTAGAACAACATCTGCTCCCATCCAGACGTCATCTCTTTCAGGGAAGACCCTGCATTTTTCAACAAGATAATGCCAGACCACATTCTGCATCAATCACAACATCATGGCTGCGTAGGAGAAGGATCCGGGTACTGAAATGGCCAGTCTGCAGTCCAGATCTTTCACCTATAGAGAACATTTGGCGCATCATAAAGAGGAAGGTGCAACAAAGAAGGCCCAAGGCGATTGAACAGTTAGAGGCCTGTATTAGACAAGAATGGGAGAGCATTCCTATTTCTAAACTTGAGAAACTGGTCTCCTCGGTCCCCAGACGTCTGTTGAGTATTGTAAGAAGAAGGCGAGATGCCACACAGTGGTGAAAATGGCCTTGTCCCAACTTTTTGGGGATTTGTTGACATCATGAAATTCTGATTTAACATATTTTTCCCTTAAAATTGTACATTTTCTCAGTTTAAACTTTTGTTCCGTGATTTATGTTCTATTCTGAATAAAATATTAGAAGTTGGCACCTCCACATCATTGCATTCAGTTTTTATTCACGATTTGTATAGTGTCCCAACTTTTTGGGAATTCGGTTTGTATTCCAAGGGAGATATAATACTCTGATCCCATCATGCTAAGTTCTCTTATAAGCGCATAGACCTACTTTTATCTTCTCCAGTGGTACCGACACTACATATGTCGCCCCCACAGTTAACATATCAGGCACATTGCTTCCAATTCCACAAACGTAGTGCTACTTAGGGTTTAACATTGCCGACAACTTCAATGTAAAAGAAATTGTTTGCTTAGAGTTGCTTACCGACATCAATCTTCAGGAAACAGAGGATGGGGCTATTGAGAGGAACATATTCACAGGAGGCGTTAGGTTCACTTTCTCTCCCCCCATGCGGGCCGGCTGTGGCATCGACATCTTTCATAAACGAATGATGAGAGAGGTAAAAGCCCTCATCTATCCTACCATGTATGAGAATGTTACTCCCCAACAAACAGCCGCTTTGAAGTGGCTGGGCAGTTTGGAAGATGTTGCTGTCAAGCCCACCGACAAGGGGGGCAATGTGGTTTTACTGACCAAACACTATTATATTAGTGAGGCACATAGGCAACTTGATGACTCAATTACCTATGAAAAATTAGAGAAGGACCCCACAATAAGTTTGTTGTCTCAGTTAAAAGAATTAGTTTCTAAATATGTAGCTGCAGATTTCTTGCCCCCTAATTTGTTTGAGAAACTAATATCTCAATATCCTAACAAACCAGCATGGTATTTTGTTCCTAAAATCGCTCATAGCCTCCCCCAGGCCGCCCTATTGTGGCGGGCATAGGGTCTCTAACTGAATCCCTCTCCCAGTATATTAATTGGTTGCTCAGACCCCTTTTATCTAGGGCTCCCACTTATCTAATCGACACCAGCGACTTCCTCCGGGCCATCAATCAGTTTGAGTGGCGCGAGGTATCACTGGACATGGAAAGCCTTTATACTCGAATACCCCAGAAGAACTGACAAAAATCATATATATTGTCAGTTTATAACAGAGGCACTAACCTTTATTCATTCCAACAATGTATTTACGTTTGATGATCAATGGTATAGACAAAGGGTGGGAGCTGCCATGGCGCCCGTATCGTCCACATATGCTAATAAAAGGATAGGAGTTAGGGCCAGGAGCAGGGTTTTATAGGTGGAGACCCTTTTCCTTCCCTAGCATTGAGGCCTAGTGTCTTTCCCCTTCCTTCTTGTTGTCTTTTGGTGTTCTCCCCTATTACATCCGTGACATTATCCAGAGCCAATACAGCCATTTTTGTTCTGATCTGTGCAGCTATGGATACTATGTCTGCACTGGTCGAACAGCTGCAGAATCTGACTTTGGAGGTAGCAGACCTTCGTGCGACGGTCTTGCAGATTCAGAGTCCACAGGCTGCTGGTTCTGGTTGTGGGTCCCATGCCTGCCCTGAACCGTAGATGGCTCTCCCGGACAGGTTTTCCGGGGGGTAGTGACAATTTCATCCGGTTCAGGGAGTCATGTAAATTATGTAAATTATACTTTAGGCTGTATCCATACTCTTCTGGGAATGAGTGTCAACGTGTGGGTATGATTATTTCATTGCTTAAAGAGGATGCCCAATCTTGGGCTTTTTCTCTGCCGACCGGATCACCGTCCCTCCGGTCGGTAGATGCATTCTTTAGAGCCTTGGGTCTTATCTACGGTGACCCGGATCAGATCTCTCAGGCCAAGACCAAGTTACGGGGTTTGCGTCAGGGAGATAGTTCCGCTGAGACCTATTGCTCTGAATTTAGGAGATGGGCTACCGATACAGAGTGGAACGATCCTGCTCTCCAGAGCCAATTCTGTCAGGGTCTCTCTGAGAGACTGCAGGACCCATTGGCTTTTCATGAAAATCCTGAATGATTGGAAGCAGCTAAGTCCCTTGCTGTACGTCTTGATAGACGCCTGAGGGAGAAATCTAGGGGTCCTCACCTTCAGGAAGTACTGTCCAATAAGGGTACTGCTTCCTTTGACATATATGGTGGAGAGACACTGGTGGTTGCGCCTTGCGAGGAGCCTATGCAGTTAGTAGGAGCTACTCCTGGAACTTCTGGCAAAAGTTTTGGTCATGTGAAAGGAGTCTGCTTTTGTTGTGGCAAGAGGGGACATTTTGTGAATATTTGTCCGTACTTGCAGCATCAAGGTCTAAACAAAAAGGAAAAAACGTTTAATCCCCAAATTACTATTTGTGGTGTGGGTGGGGAGCAAGAAACCCTACTTTTGTCTTTTACTGGTAGTACCTGTTTTCTCCTGTCTACCGAGGTGGCGCTAGAGTCCAAAACAGTGAAAATCAAAGTATTTATCGACAGTGGGGCAGGAGTTTACTTGATTGATGAACAGTTTGTACGCATTCACGGGTTGACTACTAACGCATTAGAGAAAAGTATTTCTGTCTTTGCAATTGACTCAGCACCTCTCACCCAAAAATGCCTGTCGCAGGGAGTGAATGACATTCATTTAAGAGTGGGTGATTTGCATCAGGAATCTATTAGTTAATCCATCTGTTAATGCGGTGGGTGACATATACCCATTTTTTGTGTGAGGTACCCTAAACTGCATCAATAACAGGGAAATTAATATTGCTAATCCGTCTGTTAGTTCGGTGGGTGACATATATACCCATTTTTTGTGTGAGATACACCTGCACTGCATCCGTGACAGGGAAATTACTATAGTTAATCCATCTGTTAGTTCGGTGAGTGACATATACCCATTTTTTGTGTGAGGTACACCTGCACTGCATCCGTGACAGGGAAATTAACATAGTTAACCTGTCTGTTAGCACATCTCTGATGATGATGAAACACAGGTGCCAACTGCTATGGCTTTCTGCAGTGTGCAGACCGGCAAGGAGGGCAGGAGTGAAGAGTGGGTGGAAGATGATGTGGAGGATGATGAGGTCCTAGACCCCACATGGAATCAAGGTCATGCGAGTGACGTGTGCAGTTCGGAGTAAGAGGTGGTGGTCACACAGCACCAGCCGCATAGCAAAAGAGGGAGCAGGGTGCAAAAGTAGAGTGGCTGTCCCCAAGCCAGTACGCCTGCTACTGCCCATCGCACTCAGTGACTGAGCACACCAAAGCCAGCTCCAGGGAGTTCCCTGGCTTGGCAGTTCTTCAGACAATGTGCTTAATGATAAAATGCGAGTGCTTTGCACACTGTGCAATCGGAGCCTGAAGCTAGGCATATATGTTCTAAACCTGAGCACCACCTGCATGACCAGGCATCTAAATGCAAAGCATGAGCTACAGTGGAGTACACACCTCAAAAACTACGAAAGATCTCAGGCTCCTTTTGCTCCCTCTTCTGCTGCAGTCGCAGCATCTTCCTCCCCCCTGGAGTAACAGTGGCACCTGCCACCCTGCAAACAGAGGACAGAGGCAGCAACACCACCTTCACCACCGTCACCAAGCATCTCCACAGTGTCCCATGGAAGCGTTCAGCTGTCCATTCCCCAAACACTGGACAGAAAGAGCAAGTACCACCATACCCACCTGCGATCCCTGGCCCTGAATGCCAGCATTTCAAAATTCCTGGCCTTTGAAATGCTCTCATTCCGTCTGGTGGAGACGGAGACTTTTAAAAGCCTTATGGCGGTGGCTGTCCAACAGTACGTCGTTCCCAGCCGCCACTACTTTTCCAGGCGAGCCATCCCTGCCCTAAACAACCAAGTGGCAGACAAAATCAGATGTGCACTGCGCAACGCCATCTGTGGCAAGGTCCACATAACCAGGATAGGTGGACCAGTAAGCCCGAGAAGGGATGTTATATCTCTCTAACTGCACACTGGGTAAATGCAGTGGCGGCTGGGCCTGAGACGGATAGCAGTTTGGAGCATGTCCTTCCACCACCGAGGATTGCAGGACGTTTCTCGTTGTCTCCTTCTCCTACTCTGCTTCCTCCTCTACCGCCTCCTCATCCGGTCAGCTTAACACCTGCACCACCAACTTCAGCACAGCCAGGAAGAAACGACAGCAGGCTGTTTTGAAACTCATCTGTTTGGGGGAAAAAACCCACACTGCGCAGGAGCTGTGGATGGGCATGGAACAACATATCGATGAGTGGTTGGTGCCACTGAGCTTTAAGCCTGGCCTGGTAATGCGTGATAATGGGCGAAATCTCGTAGCAGCTCTGGGCCTAGCCGGTTTGACACACATCCCTTGCCTGGCGCATGTGCTGAATTTGGTGGTGCAGAGGTTCCTGAAAAATTACATCAATATGTCAGAGCTGCTGCAGAAAGTGTGGGCCATCTGTGCGCGCTTTCGGCGTTCTCACCCTGCTGCCGCTCGCCTGTCTGCACTGCAGCGTAGTGGGCCTCCATGTGGGACGTGTGTGCCGTGTTGCGCTGTTTCGAGTACTCCACCAACATGGCCAGTGCCGATGACGCCGTCATCAGCGTTACTATCCCACTTCTATGTCTCCTTGAAAAAAATGCTTCGGGTGCTGATGGAAGATGGTTATCAGGCCAAACAAATGGCTCGGAGGGTGGGTTCCTAGCAGGGGCTATATTTGAATTCACGATATTTCACGAATATTTGGGAGAATATTCGCCATATATTTGCGAATTTGAGATTATTCTCTTGATTGCGAAAAATCGGCAATGTAATATTCGCGCAATAATACAGGCGTGGGTCACTTTTGCCACATTTTCCAAGCTGCTAGAGGTTTCCTGAGACTGGAGAAAATGGTTGGCACTGCAGATCATTAGAAAATGGCTTTATATGCAGTTAGAGTGCTCCAATATATTTGCAATTGCGCTAATCGGTACTAATGATGCGAATATTTTGGCGCAATACGTGAAACTTCACATTAGCAGGTCTGCATGTATGTATGTGTAAGCCGTGCACCGGGGTGGGCTCCCTAGAATACAGCGAAGTCACAGACAAGGAAAGCGGCACTGACACCAGCTTACTATGCAAGAACAGAAACTTTACTTAGACAACGAGTAATAACATAAGAACAATACAAACATGCATAGAAAACGCTATATCGCCGGACCCACAGTCAACGTCCCTGCCCACTGGACAGGCCTGGCCGATGGCGGACACAGCAGAGCCTGCAAGTCGTGCTGTGCTGCTACAGAGAACACCCCTAGCCGATGGCAAACGCAGCAGAGCCTGCAAGTCAATAACTGCGCTGCAGTCCAGTACAGTACAGTACAGCCTAGCAAAACAATCTAATCCTAACTAACTAATGCTAGGCTAGTCTCTGTATCTTCAGGCGCCGCACAATATAACGGTAACCAGGTGTACTGACCTGCGTCCGTTCTGGGTCCGAGGATGCAGCCTCCAGGGATGGCCACCAACCTCTTAGCAACCATGCGGCCTTGCTTGATAATGAGGCCTTCTGTCCACACACTGAACTGGTCTTCCTGGGACAACCTCTCTTTCAGAAGAGCTGGATTCATTCAGGGTATAACAGCTACTCTCCTTCTTCTGAGTGTCCATTAACTGCCAGACATCTGCAAGCCAGGATGGAATCGGATTCAGTCCCTCACAGCACAATCCTTCCACCACCATGCCAGATCAACAACTTCCTGGTTCACTCACAGGCAGCAGCATGAGTCATCAGCATGAGTCATCATCTGTTTTGCATATTGAAATCTCAGAGTGTGCTGGCTGTAGCTGCAAAACAGTGGCCTCTAGTGCCCGGAATGCCAAACGACAGTTTAAGTACATACATTATGCAGAAATAGCTGTTTCACAATATCACATATGGACAGTACAACCTATCACACTGTCTAACACACTGCACTGCAACAGCTACCCTATATCAGGATATAACCTACACTGACTATCTCCCACTAACTATCTGTATTATATACAGTACAGACCAAAAGTTTGGACACACCTTCTCATTCAAAGAGTTTTATTTATTTTCATGACTTTGGAAATTGTAGATTCACACTGAAGGCATCAAAACTATGAATTAACACATGTGGAATTATATA
This sequence comes from Bufo gargarizans, assembly GCF_014858855.1. Taxonomy (NCBI): domain Eukaryota; kingdom Metazoa; phylum Chordata; class Amphibia; order Anura; family Bufonidae; genus Bufo; species Bufo gargarizans. The sequence continues at coordinate 537,086,864 of NC_058081.1, forward strand.
CATAACAAAAAAGTGTGAAACAACTGAAAATATGTCATATTCTAGGTTCTTCAAAGTAGCCACCTTTTGCTTTGATTACTGCTTTGCACACTCTTGGCATTCTCTTGATGAGCTTCAAGAGGTAGTCACCTGAAATGGTCTTCCAACAGTCTTGAAGGAGTTCCCAGAGATGCTTAGCACTTGTTGGCCCTTTTGCCTTCACTCTGCGGTCCAGCTCACCCGAAACCATCTTGATTGGGTTCAGGTCCGGTGACTGTGGAGGCCAGGTCATCTGGCACAGCACCCCATCACTCTCCTTCATGGTCAAATAGCCCCTACACAGCCTGGAGGTGTGTTTGGGGTCATTGTCCTGTTGAAAAATAAATGATGGTCCAACTAAATGCAAACCGGATGGAATAGCATGCCGCTGCAAGATGCTGTGGTAGCCATGCTGGTTCAGTATGCCTTCAATTTTGAATAAATCCCCAACAGTGTCACCAGCAAAGCACCCCCACACCATCACACCTCCTCCTCCATGCTTCACGGTGGGAACCAGGCATGTAGAGTCCATCCGTTCACCTTTTCTGCATCGCATAAAGACACGGTGGTTGGAACCAAAGATCTCAAATTTAGACTCATCAGACCAAAGCACAGATTTCCACTGGTCTAATGTCCATTCCTTGTGTTCTTTAGCCCAAACAAGTCTCTTTTGCTTGTTGCCTGTACTTAGCAGTGGTTTCCTAGCAGATATTCTACCATGAAGGCCTGATTCACACAGTCTCCTCTTAACACTCCTCTAGAGATGTGTCTGCTGCTAGAACTCTGTGTGGCATTGACCTGGTCTCTAATCTGAGCTGCTGTTAACCTGCGATTTCTGAGGCTGGTGACTCGGATGAACTTATTCTCCGCAGCAGAGGTGACTCTTGGTCTTCCTTTCCTGGGGCGGTCCGCATGTGAGCCAGTTTCTTTGTAGCGCTTGATGGTTTTTGTGACTGCACTTGGGGACACTTTCAAAGTTTTCCCAATTTTTCAGACTGACTGGCCTTCATTTCTTAAAGTAATGATGGCCACTCGTTTTTCTTTACTTAGCTGCTTTTTTCTTGCCATAATACAAAATCTAACAGTCTATTCAGTAGGACTATCAGCTGTGTTCTCCACCTGACTTCTCCACAACGCAACTGATGGTCCCAACCCAATTTATAAGGCAAGAAATCCCACTTATTAAACCTGACAAGGCACACCTGTGAAGTGAAAACTATTTCAGGTGACTACCTCTTGAATCAAGAGAATGCCAAGAGTGTGCAAAGCAGTAATCAAAGCAAAAGGTGGCTACTTCGAAGAACCTAGAATATGACATATTTTCAGTTGTTTCACACTTTTTTGTTATGTATATAATTCCACATGTGTTAATTCATAGTTTTGATGGACAGTTGTTCTAGAGATGTGTCTGCTGCTAGAACTCTGTGTGGCATTGACCTGGTCTCTAATCTGAGCTGCTGTTAACCTGAGATTTCTGAGGCTGGTGACTCGGATGAACTTATCCTCCGCAGCAGAGGTGACTCTTGGTCTTCCTTTCCTGGGGCGGTCCGCATGTGAGCCAGTTTCTTTGTAGCGCTTTTTGGTTTTTGTGACTGCACTTGGGGACACTTTCAAAGTTTTCCCAATTTTTCGGACTGACTGGCCTTCATTTCTTAAAGTAATGATGGCCACTCATTTTTCTTTACTTAGCTGCTTTTTTCTTGCCATAATACAAATTCTAACAGTCTATTCAGTAGGACTATCAGCTGTGTTCTCCACCTGACTTCTCCACAACGCAACTGATGGTCCCAACCCAATTTATAAGGCAAGAAATCCCACTTATTAAACCTGACAGCGCACACCTGTGAAGTGAAAACCATTTCAGGTGACTACCTCTTGAATCAAGAGAATGCAAGAGTGTGCAAAGCAGTAATCAAAGCAAAAGGTGGCTACTTAGAAGAACCTAGAATATGACATATTTTCAGTTGTTTCACACTTTTTTGTTATGTATATAATTCCACATGTGTTAATTCATAGTTTTGATGCCTTCAGTGTAAATCTGCAATTTTCAAAGTCATGAAAATAAAGAAAACTCTTTGAATGAGAAGGTGTGTCCAAACTTTTGGTCTGTACTGTATATAAGCTATCTAAGCATCTATCTAATGTAGTGTGGAAAGCACAGAGCACAGCAATGACACTGCTGCCTCTCTCAGAACTTTACAAAACACTACAGAAAATGGCTGCTGGGGAGGTTCTTATATAGTAAGGGGTAGGCAACTTTTCTATTGGTTGCTAGGGATGTTGCTAAGCTCAGACAAAGACATTGCAACCTTCTCATTGGCCCACAAGCAAGAAGGGAGGTTACTGTTGAAAAAAAAAAAAAAAATCTGGACAAGCTCACATTCATTAAAATGAACCAGGCATGGATCCCACAGAACTTGTCCGTACCTTGTAGACAAGTATACCGCACACAGCCATTGTTATACTCCAGCGCACTTTCTCTTTGCATTCTCTTTTCCATTTGCCAATGTTTTGGGGTCTTCCCAAATTTATAATTTTTTTATAAAGGATAAAAAAACAAAAACCGTCTTGGCTATCTCCTCCACCACCACTTCCACCTACACAACCACGTCTACCGCCTCCTCAACCTTCTACTCCACTTTGACCTCTGCCTTCTATTTCAAGATTATTATTATTATTATTATTTTTCTATTCTATGTTATTTTAAGTCATTTCCCAATCCACATTTATTTGCATTGCAATTTTCCTGCTCTTACTCCCATTTTGCTTCCTTTTGCAGCCCTCTAGCCCTTACTATGACTATTTTACAGCCATTTTAATGCACCAAAGTTCGGGTCCCCATTGACTTCAATGGGGTTCGGGTTCGAGTTCGGGTCAAGTTCGGGTCCCGAACCTGAACTTTGACTCCAAGTTCGGCCGAACCCGAACATCCTCTGGTCCACTCATCCCTAGTTATGAAATACATTTGTGCATATGCCGCTACTCATAGTAAAGACTCAACAAACCTTATGGCAGATGCAAATAAGGGGGGACATGGTGTCATGAATCCTCAATTTTGCATAAGCAATGTTCATATGTGTTGGTTTACTTACTTGGGTTACAGATGCAATTGGAGAAGTCTGAAATCCTCGAGGTGGAGAAGAAGAATTTGATTGGCGACCTGATCAACCAGCAGCATGAGTTACCTGATGAGCACCAAAATGACTCACAAAAGTGAGTACCCGTGCAGAGCCAGCACGTGTGGTAAAACACCAAAAAAGAGAAAATAGGGCTCGCACTAAATAGTATTATGAATATATAAATTTTATTAGTGTCTCCATATGAGACAAATCACAATTAAAACACATAGGAAACAATGGATGGTGAAAAATGAGCACACAGAATGACATGGAGCACGACCAAATTGCTAAAAATGGCAAATAGATACAAAAATGAGTATATAGATATAGCACTAGGTGTGCATGTAAATCAAATAGAATGTTAGTAATACATATAATCAGGCAAAGCTATACAGGCTAGGTAATGATATCATACATAGTGAAACCAAAGTCTGCATATAAAGTGACCAGTGCACATAGTCAGAATAGATATATAGCCAACGCTGAGTAAATCATTATAACGCCATAAACCAACTACCTGTATAGTGCTCCAGCAACCCCGACGCACGTTTCACGCAAGGCTTCTTCAGGGGGAAGCATGAGTTACCTGTAAAAGAAAGTGACAGTTACTTGCTGCGCATTCACGTAAGTCGCAGCAAATAATCCAGACCTACTCCAGTCAAGTCAATGGAAGAACTTCTTAGACAACTTATCAAGAAGGCAGAATCACAAGTAGGAGAAGAATGGCTGAGGAATTGTCTTCAACAAGATGACAGTACCGGTGATCTTCATCTACAAGCAGCTAATCCAGTCTGCACTTCCCCATACATTCAGAACACAAAGCTGGACAGGATTGAAGATAGTATCGCGGTGCCTACACACTGCGAGGCTCCTCCCTCCTCACCTCCCAAGAAAAGAGTCAGAAAAGAGAAGAGGACCTTCTCTCAATCGCTGGACAAAACCATATGCAGAAACAAAATTGTTTCTGCGCCACACAGCTCACGCAGAGAACGACAACACCTTCATACTCACCAACGATCACTGGAGTCAACTGTCAGGAAGTCCCGTGCTTCTGCAAAGGAAAAATCACCCGTTAACACACAGGAGGGTGAACCATCATACAATACAGTTAATAGTGACTGTACTTTACAGTGCAATAAAAACCCTGAAATGTATATTAATTACTTAGAGGAACAACTCCCGTGTGACAGGATACAGCTGTTCAAAGAGTATTTATCATTTATATCTCAGAAGGATAAAAGTCATACCCAGAAATCTGCTTGGTCGTCTCCGAGCAGAGTCTCTGAATCAGATTGTCAGATTTTACCTGAATCCTCTAAGATGATAAATGATAAATGTTTGAGACCATCATTAGAGGCTGGTAGTGGTATTAAAGAGATATCTTTAAAAGAATCTATGCCTTGCCAGATATCCCCTTTAGGATTCCACCTGTCAAAACAATTAAAAGAAACAATATGAACAGGGAATATGTTGTTTTTCCCCTCCTACCCTCTTCTAAATATACATTGAAAATTGACAAAAAAGAGGATGAGGAGAGAAGGAGGAGTCAACAAAAGACTTTTTAATATTGGATACAGGCATTCTGCAGTTTTAGTTGAAAAACATCCGACGCACTGCAGCGGATTATTTCACCACCTGGACAGTATACTGGAAGCATACAGAAATTTTGGCGGTTAAGCATGGTGCACATATGATGAATCATTTTGCCAAAAATTATCTGTTTATCCAGAATTAAATTGGGTATACAAAGATGTGGGTCTTTGGATTAATTTAATGTTGCCCCAAAGATCACATAATTTTCATCAGCAATTTTGGAGTTTGCGTTGCATTCAACGAGAAAACATGCAAATGGAAAACAAGCTGCAGATATAGACACAAATGGACTTTCTGTGCAGGGAATCATTCAGCCACAAAGTGTTTTTTTTAAAACATGGTCAGCACTTCACAAATAACAAATAATTCAATAGAGGAGGGGAATCCAATGATATTGCCAAGGCTCATACGTTATTTAAAAATTTATCCAGACAAGGGAAAGCTCAATTGTTAATTGAAGGTTTCTCCGTAGGCTTTTCTGTTCCTACATTTAATGGTACCGGTTGTTCTTTTATTGATAATTTAAAATCAGTTAATAAAAAGTGGTTTTGGAAACAATAAATAAGGAAATATCCAAGCATAGAGTTGCAGGTCCATTTTCATCACCTCCTTTCAAAAATGTTTGAATTTCACCACTAGGTTTGGTTCCCAAAAAATAAACAAACAGTTACCATTTAATTCATGACTTATCTTATCTGAAAAGTCTCTATTGATAAAAATGCAGCCAATGTTCACTATGCTTCCTTCGAACAAGCTTTATCTTTTACTCAGAAAAGCCGGGAGACAGGCGTTACTGTCAAAAACTGATATTAAATCCGCTTTCAGGCTGTTACCGATTAATCCAACTGGATATAATTCACTCGGATTTCAACTGGATGGTAACTTCTATTACGAGAAAGCACTAGCTATGGGCTTTTCACTATCATGCTACTACTTTGAAGCCTTCTCTATATTCCTACATTGGATGGTAGAAAAACATTATAATGGAGGATATATCCTCCATTATTTAGATGATTTTCTATTTATAGGTGAGGATAAATCTGAGGATTGTATTAATTTACTAAATACATTTAAGTACATCGTGAATATTTTAATTTACTGTTAGCTGAAGAAAAAACGGTCTATCCCACTAAATGTATTAAATTTTTAGGCATTGAAATTGATACCGTCAATATGGAGTTCAAAATCCCAGAGGAAAAAATTTATTCTACAAAAAGTGTACTAAATAAATTATTAAAGTAGAAAAAAACTACTTTGAAACAGTTACAATCTGCCTTGGGATCATTAAACTTTATGTCAAGAGTGAGCCCTATGGGAAGAATTTTCTCAAAACGTCTATATTTAGCCACAGCAGGTAAGAAATTCCTGCATGATTATATCCGTATGAATAGACAATTAAAATATGATATTGTTATTTAGTTATGTTTTTTTTAAAAATGAAATGGCAGATCTGTGTGGCAAGAAGAATTTGTTGATTCAGATTCACTTCAATTATTTACAGATGCTGCTGCATCAATAGGTTATGGTGCAATGTTTAACAAACAATGGTCTGCTGAAAAATGGCCAGATGAGTGGTTAGGTAAACCTTTTATTAGAAACATTAATTTCTTAGAGCTCTTCCCAGTACTAGTATCGTTAATGATTTGGCAACATCAATTCAAAAATAAACGCTTCTTGTTGTTTTCTAACAATAAAGGTGTCGTTTTTGGAATAAATTGTCTAACAGCAAAATCGGGAGCAGTTATTAAAATATTGAGACAAATTGTCTTAATATGCTTAAACAATAACATACGGATTAAAGCAAAATACATAGAAGGTAGATCAAACATATTTTCCGATTCTTTGTCCCAACAGAAAATCTCACTGTTTAGACAACTGGTTCCAGATGGGGAAAGAAAAGGAATACCATGTCCTCTGGAGCTATGGAAATCGATTGGTCATTGATCAACAATTTATTTAAGGGTAAGAAACATATATATAGCCCAAAATCAGAGTCCAGGACCCACACCTAACTATATCATGAAAACCAACCAAAGATAATGGGTCAATTAAGTAGAAAAAAACATGTAAAACAAGAGTAATCACAAAATAGCATAATTTTATTGAAAATCACATAAAGACATAATTAGCACAAGCCACAATAAACAATTACACAGGCCACAATACATTTAAAATATTTAAAAACCAAGAGGACCGATGCTGGGCTGTCGGTATATGTTGAAAAGTGCAAGTGCAATAGTCATGATTGGTCACTAGTAAAAAGGTTGGTTCAGCCAAACCACTACGGCTCAAAAATACATGATAACAAAAATTCATATGCACATAAAGTACAGACCAAAAGTTTGGACACACCTTCTCATTCAAAGAGTTTTCTTTATTTTCATGACTATGAAAATTGTAGATTCACACTGAAGGCATCAAAACTATGAATTAACACATGTGGAATTATATACATAACAAAAAAGTGAAACAACTGAGAATATGTCATATTCTAGGTTCTTCAAAGTAGCCACCTTTTGCTTTGATTACTGCTTTGCACACTCTTGGCATTCTTTTGATGAGCTTCAAGAGGTAGTCACCTGAAATGGTCTTCCAACAGTCTTGAAGGAGTTCCCAGAGATGCTTAGCACTTGTTGGCCCTTTTGCCTTCACTCTGCGGTCCAGCTCACCCGAAACCATCTTGATTGGGTTCAGGTCCGGTGACTGTGGAGGCCAGGTCATCTGGCGCAGCACCCCATCACTCTCCTTCATGGTCAAATAGCCCTTACACAGCCTGGAGGTGTGTTTGGGGTCATTGTCCTGTTGAAAAAGAAATGATGGTCCAACTAAACGTAAACCGGATGGAATAGCATGCCGCTGCAAGATGCTGTGGTAGCCATGCTGGTTCAGTATGCCTTCAATTTTGAATAAATCCCCAACAGTGTCACCAGCAAATCACCATCACACCTCCTCCTCCATGCTTCACGGTGGGAACCAGGCATGTAGAGTCCATCCGTTCACCTTTTCTGAGTTGCACAAAGACACGGTGGTTGGAACCAAAGATCTCAAATTTGGACTCATCAGACCAAAGCACAGATTTCCACTGGTCTAATGTCCATTCTTTGTGTTATTTAGCCCAAACAAGTCTCTTCTGCTTGTTGCCTGTCCTTAGCAGTGGTTTCCTAGCAGATATTCTACCATGAAGGCCTGATTCACACAGTCTCCTCTTAACAGTTGTTCTAGAGATGTGTCTGCTGCTAGAACTATGTGTGGCATTGACCTGGTCTCTAATCTGAGCTGCTGCTAACCTGTGATTTCTGAGGCTGGTGACTCGGATGAATTTATCCTCCGCAGCAGAGGTGACTCCTGGTCTTCCTTTCCTGGGGTGGTCCGCATGTGAGCCAGTTTCTTTGTAGCGCTTGATGGTTTTTGTGACTGCACTTGGGGACACTTTCAAAGTTTTCCCAATTTTTCAGACTAACTGACCTTCATTTCTTAAGGTAATGATGGCCACTCGTTTTTCTTTACTTAGCTGCTTTTTTCTTGCCATAATACAAATTCTAACAGTCTATTCAGTAGGACTATCAGCTGTGTATCCACCTGACTTCTCCACAACACAACTGGTGGTCCCAACCCCATTTATAAGGCAAGAAATCCCACTTATTAAACCTGACAGGGCACACCTGTGAAGTGAAAACCATTTCAGGTGACTACCTCTTGAAGCTCATCAAGAAAATGCTAAGAGTGTGCAAAGCAGTAATCAAAGCAAAAGGTGGCTACTTTGAAGAACCTAAAATATGACATATTTTCAGTTGTTTCACACTTTTTTGTTATGGATATAATTCCACATGTGTTAATTCATAGTTTTGATGCCTTCAGTGTGAATCTACAATTTTCATAGTCATGAAAATAAAGAAAACTCTTTGAATGAGAAGGTGTGTCCAAACTTTTGGTCTGTACTGTATATACAACAACACTTGACCATGTGGAAGGGGTGATGATACACACCACAGTGACTAGAGCAAAGAAACAACAAATATAATATGTAATAGGCACATAGCAAATACTGACCAACCAAGCTTGTGTACCGCACACGACCACCACCAGTCCACTGCCCCAGGTACCCCCTTGAAAAAGCTAACGCGAAATGTGCGTTGGGGAGTGGACTGGTGGTGGTTGGTGGTCAGTATTTGCTATGTGCCTATTACATTTTGTTCTTTCTTTGCTCCAGTCACTGTGGTGTGTATCATCACCCCCATGGTCAAGTGTTGTTTAAATATTTTAAATGTACTGTGGCCTGTGTTAATTGTTTATTGTGGCTTGTGCTAATTATATCTTTATGTGATTTTCAATAAAATTATGCTATTTTGTGATTACTCTTGTTTTACATGTGTTTTTGTACTTAATTGACCCATTATCTTTGGTTGGTTTTCAACAATTTATTTAGTAAAGCTTTGTCACCTAATACATGGGCTGTGTACACAGCCGCATGGAACATGTGGAGTACATTTTGATCAACACATAATTACAAATATGGTGAAAAGAACATACTCCCGGTCATTCACTTTATTGATAGCCTTTTAAGGAATGGTAGAAAAGGAGAATATATTCAAAAAATTATATCTGGAATTTCCTACTTTCAAAAAAAAATTAATATACCCCCCTTTTCATCCAATTTTTTATTGAAACAAATCATAAAGGGATATAAAAGAAACAACCATATAACCTCTAGAACAAGACCACTGTCAATAGATTACTTAAAGAAATTCATTGAATACTTACCCTACCTTTGTTCTTCTAATTACGAGTCATCTCTATTTCAGGCAGCCTTCCTATTGACATTCTTTGGTGCACTTCACATAAGCGAAGTCACAGCTGCAAATAAAAAATCAGAAGTACCGTTAAATATCAAGGATATGCAGAATTTTTCAAATAAAATATGCATTTTCATTAAAAGTCTAAGGCTTATCAATTAGGCAAGGGAACATGGATTAGTCTCAACAAAATTTCTTCATTAAATTTATGCCTGGTTATGGCCTTGAAAGAGTGGTTAGGAATAAGAAACCCATCACAAGGCCCACTATTCATACACCAAGACGGATCTCCACTAACCAAATGCCAATTTAATTATATGCTTACGCAATGTGAAAAACATTTCAATCTAAATGATAAGAAAATATCTTCACACTCATTCCGCATAGGTCCGCCTACATATGCCCATAAAATCGGTCTTCACATACAAACCATAAAAAAGATTGGCAGATGGAGCTCTGATAGATATAAATTATATATTAGGCCTGAACTATCATGTTAATTTCTTTTAGAACTGAAGACTATATAGATTTTGGGAACCAATCTCATTTCGTCAGCAAGTAATCGGTCAACAATGAGATTCAAAACGGATAAGTTTTAAGTGACAAGATAATTATATTTTGGAGGGGCATCTTGAATCTACGGATAAAAGACATTTATGCCTTATGTTTACACTTTAAAAATGTTTGGCCTTTACCTAAATTATTAATATTACACGTTGGATCCAATGACCTAGGTAAAGTTAGTACACATTTACTCATTAATGAGTTCAAGTATACATTATTAAATATTCAAAAACTTTTCCCTCAAACAAAACTTGCCTACTCTGAAATTTTACCAAAATGGGAATAGAACTCCCTGAATTTAATATTTATGGAAAAAATTTGAATTTAAATGAGTAAAAACATTGAGAAATATATGCTAAAACATAATGAATTATCTAGTAGACACTCTGAGTTAGAAGGGTTTATACCAGGCCTATATGACCAACCGTCTGATATAAACTTAGACATCTTTAACATTGGCATGCAGAATTTTGTTGAAAGTGGCTGCGGTGTAGTTTAGCCTCTTAGCCAAATTTGGCTGTATGACGGATGGGGTAATAGTCACTCTAAGAGTGGACTAGGTAATGAATTGATATGGGTAAAGTAATGTCTAGTTAAAGAATGTTGATGGTATTAATTAATGAATTGGTTTAATGATATTAATTGAAGGTAACATAAAACACTGTGGCCAATAATTACCAACAATTGACAATATATCATAAATTAGATTGGATAAATCAAGTGGTGTGGTTGTTCTTTCGTAACAATATCCTGAGGTATTCGAGTATGGGTAAATATGACACCATGATCAAACCATATGGCAGATGCCTTCTGAAGTGCTGGTAGGGCCCCAGCTGAGTTGGCGACCTCTTCCTCTGCCTTTGTCTTGTGCTTCCACTGTGCCCTCGCTGTCCGGTGGGAATGCCACCAGCAGCACGTCTACCTGTGTGCGCTTGTACTCGCGCATCTTACGATCAAGCTCCAGTGACGGAATTAAGGACAGTACGTTGTCCTTGTAACGAGGATCCAGCAGCGTGGCCACCCAGTAATCAGCACAAGTTAGAATGTGGGCAACTCGGCGGTCGTTGCGGAGACACCGCAGCATGTAATCGCTCATGTGTGCTAGGCTGCCCAGAGGCAACGAAAAGTTGTCCTCTGTGGGAGGTGTATTGTCTGTGTCCTCTGTATCCCCCCATCCATGCACCAGTGATGGCCATTAGCTGGTCTGGGTGCCACCCTGCTGTGAACATGGTTTCGCCTCCTCCTCAATCTCCTCATCCTCAACCTCCAGAACTTTACCCTGGCTGGACAATTGTGTACCTTGGGTTTGTGGGTGCAGGAACCCACCCTCGGAGCCACTTGGGAATGACTGGCCGGAAACCCTACGAAATGATCCCTCTTCCTCCTCCTCCTCCTGTGCCACATCCTCTTCCATCATCGCCAGGAGCGTTTTTTCAAGGAGGCATAGAAGTGGGATAGTAACGCTGAGAACGGCGTTATCGGCATTGGCCATGTTGGTGGAGTACTCAAAACAGCGCAACAAGAACACAGGTCTCGCATGGAGGACCAGTCATTGGTGGTGAAGTGGTGCTGTTCCGCCGAGCGACTCACCTGTGCGTGCTGCAGCTGAAACTCCACTATCGCCTGAAGCTGCTCGCACAGTCTGGCCAGCATGTGCAAGGTGGAGTTCCACCTTGTGGGCACGTCGCATATGAGGCTATGAGCGGGAAGGCTGAAGTTACGCTGCAGCGCTGACAGGCGAGCAGCAGCAGTGTGAGAACGCCAAAAGCATGCACAGACGGCCCGCACTTTATACAGCAGCTCTGACATGTTGGGGTAATTTTTTAAGGAATCTCGGCACCACCAAATTCGGCACATGCGCCAGGCAAGGGATGTGCGTCAAACCGGCTAGTCCCAGAGCTGCTACGAGATTTCGCCCATTATCGCACACCACCACTCATCGGTCTGTTGTTCAAGGCCCGTCCACAGCTCCTGCGCGGTGTGGGGTTTGTCCCCCAAACAGATACGTTTTAAAACTGCCTGCTGTCATTTACCCCTGGCTGTGCTGAAGTTGGTAGAGGATGAGGAAGCACAGTAGGAGGGAGAAGCAACAGTAGGCAAACTGAAGCGCCCTGCAATCCTTGGTGGTGAAAGGACATGCGCCAAACTGCTATCTGCCTCAGGCCCAGCCGCCACTGCATTTACCGAGTGTGCTGTTATGGAGATATAACGGCCCTGAACGAGCTTACTGGTCCTCGTATCCGTAGTCAGGTGCACCTTGCCACAGATGGCGTTGCGCAGTGCACACCGGATTTTGTCCCCTACTTGTTTGTGCTCGGTCCCTTGCTGCGGTGGGCAGTAGGAGGCGTACTGTCTAGACGACGGCCGCTCCGCTTTTGCACCCTGCTCCCTCTTCTGCTCTGTGCGACCACCGCCTCTTCCTCTGAACTACATAGGTCACTCGCATGACCTTGATTCCATGTGGGGTCGAGGACCTCATCGTCCTCCACATCATCTTCCACCCAGTCTTCACCCCTGACTTCCTTTTCGGTCTGCAAACTTTCGAAATCCCCAGCAGTTGGCACCTGTGTTTTGTCATCATCCGAAACGTGCTGCGATGGTCCTCCCATGTACTCATCTTGAAAGATAAGTGGTTGGGCATCGGTGCAGAGTCATCAAAAAGCAGAAGAGACTGCTGCATGACTTGGGGCTCAGACTGCTTGGCTGATTTGCAAGGGGGTGAGGTAAAAGACTGATGGACATAGGCTGCAGGTGCCAACTGTGGTCTTTCAGCAGGAGACTGGGTGGGAGACAATGTGAAGGAACTGGATCCAATGTCAGCAATCCAATCTACTATTGCCTGTACTTGTTCAGGCCTCACCATTCGTAGAGCAGCATTAGGCCCGACCAAATACCGCTGCAGGTTTTGTCGCCTACTCGCACCTGAGGAAGGGGTTTCACTTGTGCGTGAAGCTGGCACTACCATGTCCTCTCCCTGCAACAGGAGCTCCACCAGCAGCACCACGACCTGGGCCACGTCCCTTATTTGACGCTCTCCTCATATTTTTCGAATTTAGGATCTTGCCCTAAATGGGTGTTTAATTAATAGTAGAATAGAACAACAGTATGTAATGAGTGTATCTCACATGGCATGAACCAGACTAAGCCTCAATTAAAGACTCCCCCCCCCCCCAAAATGGCTGTATTTCAAATGCCTGAATCAAACCCCTGTATGTAGAGGGGGTATCTCACAGGGCCTGAACCAGTGTAGGCCTGAAGTAAATATTTATTTGCCCCAAATGGCTGTATTTCAAATGGCTGTATTTAAAATCCCTGAATCAAACCTCTGTATGTATAGGGAGTATCTCGCAGGGCCTGAACCAGTGTAGGCCTGAAATAAATATTTATTTGCACAAAATGGCTGTATTTCAAATGGATGTATTTCAAATGCCTGATTAAAACCCCTGTATGTAGAGGGGGTATCTCACAGGGCCTGAACCAGTGTAGGCCTGAAGTAAATATTTCTTTGCACAAAATAACTATATTTCAAATGGCTCTATTTCAAATGCCTGATTCAAACCCCTGTATGTAGAGGGCGGATCTCACAGGGCCTGAACCAGTGTAGGCCTGAAGTAAATATTTCTTTGCAGGGTAAATATTTCTTTGCACAAAATGGCTGTTGTCACGAGGGTGTCAAGAGCCACGCCTGACTCCGTTGTACCCGGGGTCAGGAGGTCGCAGCGGTTGGCTGCACGCTCTATGTAAGATAGGGCTGTTTTCCTTATGGTAGCTTTCTGGGTTTGCTTTGCAAACCCTTTTGGCTCACTCAGGGATCCGTAGCTTCTCCTCCTCAGCTGTTCCTTGTCCAGCACTCCCAATCCTCCTTATATTCCCCTCTCACACTTCTCTGGTTGCCAGATATAGAGCTTCCTGCCTGGACATCTATTCTGACCCACTGGAGCTGTGTTGCTGCGTTCTCTGAGTGTTGCCTTAGAACGCTACCCTCCGGATCCCTGTTGGACCTTTGTGGACAATTGTTGCCGTCCACCTGGGTGTTTGTGTTTGTCTGTGTTTGTCTGTCCTCTCCCTGGTGTTTCCCTCTTAGTGCAGTGGTGAGGACTAGCGATCCCACCGGCCCGTTCATTATCTAGGGCTCATTTCAGGGAAAGCCAGGGTTTAGGCACGTGATCGCCGCACGGGTGAGGAACCCGTCTAGGGACGTCAGGGCAGGCAGGTGCCAGCTGCAAGGTGAGTTAGGGGTCACCACCTTTCCCTCTCCCTTGGGCAGGGCTTTCCCTGTTTTCCTCCCTGTGCGTGTTGCCGGTCATTACATTATATCTGGCCCTTATTTTTGTGTAAGTAAAAAAAAAAAAAAAAAAAAAAAAGATTTTTTTTTTTTTTTTTTTTTTTTACCTACTTAGAATCCAGTATGGATCCAATTGCTGCTCTGTCCGAACAATTTCATGGCCTGTCTTTGGAGGTGGCAGGATTGAAGGCGTCGGTCCTCCAGCAACAGCAGCAATTACAACAGACCGCAAGCCCAGCGGTTGCTACTGGTAACCAGGTTGTTGCGGAACCCAAGGTCCCTCTCCCTGACAGATTTTCTGGGGGAAGGGACAAGTTTTTGACGTTCCGTGAGGCCTGTAAACTATACTTTAAACTGCGTCCTTACTCCTCTGGTAATGAAGAACAGCGGGTGGGTGTTGTTATTTCCCTGCTGCAGGGGGACCCGCAGTCCTGGGCGTTCTCTTTACCTACTGATTCCCAGGCTCTTCGGTCAGTGGATGAGTTTTTCGGGGCCTTGGGTCTCATATATGACGACCCTGACCGAGTCGCACTGGCTGAATCAAAATTACGGAGACTCCTACAAGGAGAGCGGCCGGTAGAGGAGTATTGCTCTGACTTCCGTAGGTGGGCTACGGATACCCAATGGAACGACCCGGCTCTCAGGAGTCAGTTCTGCTCTGGGTTATCCGAAAGGGTTAAGGATGCGCTTGCATTGTATGAGACCCCCTTTTCCCTTGATGCAGTTATGTCCCTTTCTATCCGTATAGATAGACGCCTTAGGGACAGGTTGAAAAAACCGGAGCCATTGGTAACCCCTCCCAAGCAGCAGTTAGTCTGTACGGACATAGATGAGCCTATGCAGCTAGGAGGAACTACTCGTCAGGTCCGTCCTCCTGTGGTTCGCCGTAGGCGTGGGGGTTGTTTTTTTTGTGGGGAGAGGGGTCATTTCATTAACGTCTGTCCTTCTTTCCTCAGAAACAAAAAAAACGTCGGAAAACTACTAACCCCAGGCTGCGTGGAGGATGTCAGCCGGGGGGTATACGTTTCCTCCATACGTACATCGCAATTTGTGTTGCCAGCGGTTATTGTTTTTGGTGATAAGACAGAGACTGTTTCTTTCTTTCTAGACAGTGGAGCAGGGGTAAATTTGATAGATGCCCATTTTGCCTGCACTATGGGTTTGTCTCTCTGTACGTTACAGAGACCTATTCCCATATTTGCTATAGATGCTGCTCCTCTGTCTCAGAGAAACCTCACCCACATCGTTCATAATTTACACCTTCGGGTAGGGGACCACCATAACGAGATGCTCTCATGTTATGTTCTGGAGGGGCTTCCCACTTCGGTGGTGCTGGGCCTTCCCTGGTTGGTAGCGCACAATCCAGTGGTGGATTGGCAGGCCAGGGAGATATTGGAGTGGAGTGAGCCGTGCAGAGAAAATTGCTTAAATAGCAATTGCTTAGTCGCCTCCATAACTACCCTACCTACATTTGTTTCGGACTTTGAGGACGTTTTTTCTGAAAAGGGTTGTCAGAAGTTACCACCTCATCGTCCTTATGATTGCCCGGTTAACCTTATTCCCGGCGCAAAATTACCCAAGACCAGGTTATATAATCTTTCAGGTCCAGAGAGACAAGCCATGAAGGATTATATCTCCGAGAGTTTGGCTAAGGGACATATCAGACCCTCTTCTTCACCCGTGGCTGCAGGGTTTTTCTTTGTTAAAAAGAAAGATGGGGGCCTGCGTCCTTGCCTAGATTTTCGTGAATTAAATCGGATAACCATCCGAGACCCATACCCTCTTCCTCTCATTCCTGACCTGTTTAACCAGATTGCGGGTGCTAGGTGGTTCTCCAAACTCGATCTTAGGGGGGCCTACAATCTGATTCGTATTAAAGAGGGGGATGAGTGGAAAACAGCTTTTAACACCCCTGAGGGGCATTATGAAAATCTAGTTATGCCTTTCGGCCTGACCAATGCTCCTGCCGTCTTTCAACATTTCGTTAATGACATTTTTAGTCATCTAATCGGCAGGTTTGTGGTAATATACCTAGATGATATCTTAATTTATTCGTCTGATCTGAAAACACATGAGGAGCATGTCAGACAAGTATTACAGGTCCTACGGACGAATGAATTATATGCTAAAATTGAAAAATGTGTTTTTGCCGTTCAGGAGATACAATTCCTAGGTTATTATTTATCTGCGTCAGGTTTCCGTATGGATCCTAGGAAGGTCCAGGCAATTTTGGATTGGGATCTTCCTGAGAACCTCAAAGCACTACAACGGTTCTTGGGCTTCGCGAATTTCTATAGGAAATTCATTAAAAATTATTCGGTGATCGTAAAACCCCTTACTGACATGACTAGGAAGGGGACTGATTTTTCTAAATGGTCTGACGCCGCTAAAGTTGCTTTTTCCTCTCTAAAAGAGAGGTTTACCTCAGCACCTGTACTAGTCCAACCTGATGTCTCTCAGCCTTTTATTGTTGAAGTCGATGCATCAGAGGTGGGAGTGGGGGCTGTGCTGTCTCAGGGTCCGTCTCCTGGCAAATGGCGTCCTTGTGCTTTCTTTTCTAAAAAACTATCTGCAGCAGAACAGAACTACGATATTGGCAATAGGGAACTGTTAGCTATTAAACTTGCGTTTGAGGAGTGGCGTCACTTTTTAGAGGGGGCAGTCCACCCCGTCACTGTGTTTACGGACCACAAAAATCTGCTGTACCTCGAATCAGCTAAGCGTCTCACCCCTAGACAGGCTAGGTGGTCGCTATTTTTTACCAGGTTTAACTTTGTGATTACCTATCGTCCTGGGGTAAAGAATACCAAGGCAGACGCATTATCTCGTAGTTTCCCTGGAGGGGGTAATGTGAGTGATCCGGTACCCATTCTACAAAGAGGAGTAGTTGTCTCTGCGGTACACTCTGCTTTGGAGGGGAAGGTGTTAGAGGCCCAGGGTGACGCCCCGGTCTCTTGCCCCTCAGAGAAATTGTTTGTACCGTTGAACCTACGTCTCGAATTATTAAAGGAACATCATAATTCGGCACTTGCTGGGCACCCGGGTAGTAAAGCAACCTTAGAGCTATTGTCTCGTCGTTTTTGGTGGCCAAGGTTGCGTCAGGATGTATTGGATTTTGTGTCTTCTTGTTCTACCTGTGCGCGCGCAAAAGTTTCACATACACGTCCTGCAGGGTCTCTATTACCACTCGTCATTCCCAATAGACCATGGACACATCTGTCTATGGATTTTATCACTGACTTACCTTTGTCTGCGGGTAAAACAGTGATTTTGGTAGTAGTGGACAGGTTTAGCAAAATGGCACACTTTATTGCGTTACCCGCACTACCTAATGCTAAAACTCTTGCTCAGGTATTCGTCAGTGAGATCGTGAAGCTTCACGGGGTCCCCTCCGATGTTGTTTCGGATCGGGGAACCCAGTTTATTTCTAGATTTTGGAAAGCTTTTTGTTCCCGTTTGGGGGTTCACTTGTCCTTTTCCTCAGCTTTCCATCCTCAGTCGAATGGACAGACTGAGCGTACCAACCAAAACCTGGAGACATATATAAGATGTTTTGTGTCTGAAAACCAAGAGTTGTGGTCGTCATATTTACCGTTAGCTGAGTTTGCCATAAATAATCGCCGTCAGGAATCCACTGGCAAGTCACCTTTTCTTGGTGCATATGGTTTTCATCCCCAATTCTGTACTTTCAAAGAGGGGGGGTCTTCTGGGGTTCCCGAAGAGGAACGGTTTTCGTCATCTCTTTCATCAGTATGGCAGAAGGTGCAAGCTAACTTGAAAAATATGGGAGGTAAATACAAATGCATGGCTGATAAGAGACGGTCGCCAGGTCCGGACCTAGGAGTGAATGACTATGTGTGGTTGTCTACTAGGAATATCAAGTTGAAGGTTCCCTCTTGGAAACTGGGTCCTAGGTTTATTGGTCCTTACAAGATTGTAGCCATCATCAACCCCGTGGCTTTTCGCCTGGAGTTACCTCAGACTTTTAAAATCCATAATGTCTTTCATAAGTCGTTACTCAAAAAATATGTTCCACCTCTAGAACCGTCACCGCTGCCACCCCCTCCTGTTGTCGTGGATGGTAGTTTGGAATTTCAGATATCCAAAATTGTTAATTCTCGTCGGGTCCGCCGCTCTCTCCAATATCTGGTGCACTGGAGAGGTTACGGTCCCGAGGAAAGAATGTGGGTTCCTGCGTCTGAGGTAAACGCCGACAGGCTAGTCCGGATTTTTCATGCCTCTCATCCTGAGAGACCTGGTCCTGAGTGTCCGGAGGCCCCTCGTAGAGAGGGGGGTACTGTCACGAGGGTGTCAAGAGCCACGCCTGAATCCGTTGTACCCGGGGTCAGGAGGTCGCAGCGGTTGGCTGCACGCTCTATGTAAGATAGGGCTGTTTTCCTTATGGTAGCTTTCTGGGTTTGCTTTGCAAACCCTTTTGGCTCACTCAGGGATCCGTAGCTTCTCCTCCTCAGCTGTTCCTTGTCCAGCACTCCCAATCCTCCTTATATTCCCCTCTCACACTTCTCTGGTTGCCAGATATAGAGCTTCCTGCCTGGACATCTATTCTGACCCACTGGAGCTGTGTTGCTGCGTTCTCTGAGTGTTGCCTTAGAACGCTACCCTCCGGATCCCTGTTGGACCTTTGTGGACAATTGTTGCCGTCCACCTGGGTGTTTGTGTTTGTCTGTGTTTGTCTGTCCTCTCCCTGGTGTTTCCCTCTTAGTGCAGTGGTGAGGACTAGCGATCCCACCGGCCCGTTCATTATCTAGGGCTCATTTCAGGGAAAGCCAGGGTTTAGGCACGTGATCGCCGCACGGGTGAGGAACCCGTCTAGGGACGTCAGGGCAGGCAGGTGCCAGCTGCAAGGTGAGTTAGGGGTCACCACCTTTCCCTCTCCCTTGGGCAGGGCTTTCCCTGTTTTCCTCCCTGTGCGTGTTGCCGGTCATTACAGCTGTATTTCAAATCCCTGAATCAAACCCCTGTATGTAGAGGGAGTATCTCACAGGGCCTGAACCAGTGTAGGCCTGAAGTAAATATTTCTTTGCCCAAAATGGCTGCATTTCAAATGGCTGTATTTCAAATCCTTGAATCAAACCCCTGTATGTAGAGGGAGTATCTCACAGGGCCTGAACCAGTGTAGGCCTGAAGTAAATATTTATTTGCCCAAAATGGCTGCATTTCAAATGGCTGTATTTAAAATCCCTGAATCAAACCCTGTATGTAGAGGGGGTATCTCACAGGGCCCGAACCAGTGTAGGCCTGAAGTAAATATTTATTTGCCCAAAATGGCTGCATTTCAAATGGCTGTATTTAAAATCCCTGAATCAAACCCCTGTATGTAGAGGGCGGATCTCACAGGGCCTGAACCAGTGTAGGCCTGAAGTAAATATTTATTTGCACAAAATGGCTGTATTTCAAATCCCTGAATCAAACCCCTGTATGTAGAGGGAGTATCTCACAGGGCCTGAACCAGTGTAGGCCTGAAATAAATAATTCTTTGCACAAAATGACTGTATTTCAAATGCCTGATTCAAACCCCTGTATGTAGAGGGCGGATCTCACAGGGCCTGAACCAGTGTAGGCCTGAAGTAAATATTTCTTTGCACAAAATGACTGTATTTCAAATGCCTGATTCAAACCCCTGTATGTAGAGGGGGGCTCTCACAAGGCCTGAACCAGTGTAGGCCTGAAGTAAATATTTATTTTCCCCAAATGGCTGTATTTAAAATCCCTGAATCAAACCCCTGTATGTAGAGGGAGTATCTCACAGGGCCTGAACCAGTGTAGGCCTGAAGTAAATATTTCTTTGCCCAAAATGGCTTCATTTCAAATGGCTGTATTTCAAATCCCTGAATCAAACCCCTGTATGTAGAGGGAGTATCTCACAGGGCCTGAACCAGTGTAGGCCTGAAGTAAATATTTATTTGCACAAAATGGCTGTATTTCAAAATGGCTGTATTTAAAATGCCTGATTCAAACCCCTGTATGTAGAGGGGGTATCTCACACGGTCTGAACCAGTGTAGGCCTGAAGTAAATATATCTTTGCACAAAATGGCTGTATTTCAAATGGCTGTATTCCAAATGCCTGATTCAAACCCCTGTATGTAGAGGGGGTATCTCACACGATCTAAACCAGTGTAGGCCTGAACTAAATATTTATTTGCCCAAAATTGCTGTATTTCAAATCCCTGAATCAAACCCCTGTATGTAGAGGGAGTATCTCACAGGGCCTGAACCAGTGTAGGCCTGAAGTAAATATTTATTTGCCCAAAATGGCTGCATTTCAAATGGCTGTATTTCAAATCCTTGAATCAAACCCCTGTATGTAGAGGGAGTATCTCACAGGGCCTGAACCAGTGTAGGCCTGAAGTAAATATTTATTTGCCCAAAATGGCTGCATTTCAAATGGCTGTATTTAAAATCCCTGAATCAAACCCTGTATGTAGAGGGGGTATCTCACAGGGCCCGAACCAGTGTAGGCCTGAAGTAAATATTTATTTGCCCAAAATGGCTGCATTTCAAATGGCTGTATTTAAAATCCCTGAATCAAACCCCTGTATGTAAAGGGCGGATCTCACAGGGCCTGAACCAGTGTAGGCCTGAAGTAAATATTTCTTTTCCCCAAATGGCTGTATTTAAAATGCCTGATTCAAACCCCTGTATGTAGAGGGGGTATCTCACACGATCTAAACCAGTGTAGGCCTGAAGTAAATATTTCTTTGCACAAAATGGCTGTATTTCAAATGGCTGTATTTCAAATGCCTGATTCAAACCCCTGTATGTAGAGGGGGTATCTCACAGGGCCTGAACCAGTGTAGGCCTGAAGTAAATAATTCTTTGCACAAAATGGCTGTATTTCAAATGGCTGTATTTCAAATGCCTGATTCAAACCCCTGTATGTAGAGGAGGTATCTCACACGGTCTGGACCAGTGTAGGCCTGAAGTAAATATATCTTTGCACAAAATGGCTGTATTTCAAATGGCTGTGTTTCAAATGCCTGATTTAAACCCCTGTATGTAGAGGGGGTATCTCACAGGGCCTGAACCAGTGTAGGCCTGAACTAAATATTTCTTTGCCTAAAATGGCTGTATTTCAAATAGCTGTATTTCAAATGCCTGATTCAAACCCCTGCATGTAGAGGGGGTATCTCACAGGGCCTGAACCAGTGTAGGCCTGAAGTAAATATTTCATTGCACAAAAAGGCTGTATTTCAAATGGCCATATTTAAAATCCCTGAATCAAACCCCTGTATGTAGAGGGAGTATCTCACAGGGCCTGAACCAGTGTAGGCCTGAACTAAATATTTATTTGCCCATAATAGCTGTATTTCAAATGCCTGATTCAACCCCCTGTATGTAAAGGAGGTATCTCACAGGGCCTGAACCAGTGTAGGCCTGAAGTAAATATTTTTTTGCACAAAATGGCTGTATTTCAAATGGCTGTATTTCAAATGCCTGATTCAAACCCCTGTATGTAGAGGGGGTATCTCACAGGGCCTGAACCAGTGTAGGCCTGAAGTAAATATTTCATTGCACAAAATGGCTGTATTTCAAATGGCTGTATTTCAAATGCCTGATTCAAACCCCTGTATGTAGAGGGGGTATCTCACAGGGCCTGAACCAGTGTAGGCCTAAATTCATTATTGGTGCACCAAATGGCGGTATTTAAAATCTCTGAATGTAACCCAAATGTATTAAGGGTGTAGCTCACAATGACATCTGCATCAGAGGCTGCCAAGCACCTTTTTTGTATATTTGACAGCCTGTAATTTCACACTTGCTGATGCTGCAAGGCCTGAAAGTAGTGTTTTTTGTCAAAAAAGTGTGTTTTTCAAACCCCAGAAAATGATGGGTGTATTTCTAGCTTAAATTGCACACTGACTAATCCAGATGTTGTAGATTGCAAAAAAAGTGTTTTTTTTTGGTAACAGAATATGAAAGCTGTATATATTAAACTTGAAATTAACACTTGCAGGTCTGGAAAATACAGTTTTTTGAGAAAAAAATCCTAAAGTTTGGTATGAACCCGAACTTTACAGTTCGGGTTCGCTCAACCCTAATGATAAGATGAATGCTCTTTATGCAGTACACAAACTTTGTGAGGAAAAAATATTTGTACTGTGGAATGCCTTAACATGTTTGGCTAGTCTGCATGTGACTGCAGAAATATTTCTAAATGTTTCTGCAGAGTCTTCTGCTGTACCAAAATCATGCAACTGCAGGACAGAGCCAGCTGTACTCCCCATAAATAAGGATGAGATGGTTTATTGCTTTCCCTGCCTTCCTGATCGCTGTAAAGATGTGATCAATGAGGGTGTATACAGATGAAAATGCAGCCACCACTTAGGGTTTGGCCACACAAAGCGGCCATGATACGGTCGGGTTGTGGCCATGCTGAACTGAACTGCCAATTAGCCCGCAGCTTCCTTTTATTTAACTAATAAAGTCGGTCTTAGTTGGTCTTCATTGTTAATGACCATCTGAGATAGATAGATATGAAATATATAAAGAATAGATAGTTAGTAGACAGATACATAGATATGAAATAGATAAAGAATAGATATAGATAGATAGATAGATAGAGGACATATGGGCATAGTAATAAAGGTCTGGAAGAGGACACTAAAATTGCAGGGCAGCCACAGACATGTCGGCTGCTAACCCAGCAGGTGGTGTAATCCATTCAGTAGGTGAATGAAATAATATCAGAAACCATAACTCTGTCCTAATAAAACCCACATCCCCAGAACCCTATTAATTGTGTTCAGCCTGACACGGGCTTCGCAGAGAGTCTAGACACATCATGCTGGACAGGAGGCATTTCTCGGTATTCAGGACCGGTCCTTCTGGAAATCCTAACTCGATCATATTTGGTGTCTGTATGATCTGTATGAGGCGATTATTGGAAGTCACATGTACCTAAAGACCCTGTCATACGACAAGAAATCGCCTGGATTCATATTGCCACATCTGTTGGCCGTTTGGGAAGGTGGGGCAAAACCAGAATAATATCAGACTTTCCAGAAGGCCGGACCGAAAAGTAGGAAGGTTCCTTCACAGCCTAACCCTCGGCTGAGGGGGGATAAAAATGGGTGGAAGGGAACACTTCATTGTCAGCCCTTTGGGGATCCATATCTTTTGGAGTGACTGCCCTTGTTCTCAGCTGTCCCCACAGCTGGAATATAGCTGCTGCATCTCAGTAAGCTAATGTATTTTATCCATTTTATCTGTTTACTGCATTGTTATTGTATGTATATTTTAGTTTTTATCTTTTATCTCACAAATTTTTTTTGCATTGTGTTTCATGATTGTATATTAAATTAAAAAATGGATAAGTCTCTTCCTTGCTGTCTTACAGAACTTGCTCTTCCGAAGGGAATAATGTTACCGATAGTGATCCATGGGATTTTAGGTCCCATATAGATAACTCGTGTTATTAGTTTGGGTTAAGAGAATCTGTGAATATAGGCCCCTATTGCCTAATAGTATAGGTGGTAGTATCAATTGCGATAGGAAATATTAGGGTGTTAGAAATCTTGGGGAGAAATTTAGCATAATTTGGTCATCTTGAATAGGTGGGCGAGAAATTATGTGGTAAATTGATGAGCTCACTAGTATAATTTGTCCCCGTGATGTGACCCGAGAGTAGGGATAGTCAAAAAATATGTAGATGTCAAATATAAAAAAAATCTAGGTAAAAAATATCTCTGCAAAATATAATTGCTTTCACTATGATATTTACGGTTTTGTTTTCCCTATAAAACAAAGTTTACAAAATGGATTTTATTGAAATCTAATTTTTTTTTGTGCACCTGCAATGCAAAAGAGGCGCCAGCGCTTTCTCCTAGACATCATATATATGTCTAAAGCTAATGGAAGTTTTAATTTTTCTATTTCTGTAATGGAGAAAAAGGAGGAAAGATTAAGAGGTTTTGTAAGGTTTCTGAGCAGAGCACACTCAATACTCAGTATAAACAGTGTATCTTTCCTAGAGTCATATTCATCTCGAGAGAAAAATCCATTTATCACCCGGCAGACAGAGCTCTTCATTTATTTTTGTACAGCTAAAATGAATTTTACGAGAGGTTAGGATTACTAAATAGGGACTCAGGGATGTCAAAATTTAGCTGGAGCCGGCTCCATCCATCACTGTCCTTTCAGTATTTTATGGCAGACAAAACACACATTGAATTAAAAGAAATTCTGGCAATTGGGAATGCAAATGAAAAGTCCAGGAGGAGAAGCAAGATAACCGATGGAAGGGAAGTTCTCAACAAAGCCATTCTTAAAGCTCCTATGCTTTAGTGTACATTATAGGTAGCTAAATTCAATGCATTCATTTATGAGGTTTAATGGAAACCATACTGTGCAGTTATTTCTCTTAGTAATTAGGGCGTTGTGCAGGAGCATTACGGAGGCATCCTTGTGGTGCCTATATACAACATCATACTACTTAGGTATTCTGCACTAGAGGCGTTACTAAGGGGAAAATACTCTTGTAATAAGGCATCCAGTGAACCATGCCATATAATCCCAGACAAAGAAACTCTGTAGGCCTCTATAGGAGCCATGCAGATGTGCAGTAGGGCCACACATGCCTGTACGGGTGCCATATTAATGCTTTGCACAATTCATAATACAGTCGACCTCATGAGCCCGATAGTGAGGGCTGCACATGAGTGTGTGTGTGTCCTGTGCCTGTATTGCGAACCGCAACACTGATTTAAATGGGTCTGCTGTTAACAAGATACGAAGTGGTGCAGAGGGATCGGAATCTCATGCTAGCACTACGAAACGCTTCTGTGGGATTTCGGTCTGTGTCTCCACACTGCAAAAAAATAGAACATGTCCTATTTTTTTGGGGTGCGGACTGTGCAAACAAGGTGCAAACCGGCGGTGTCCATGCATTGCTGGCCGCTATTTGTGATGCACTGTACGGGCATGGGACACGCTCGTGTGTATGAGCCCTTAGGTTGACTTTTGAAATGCGGTGATTCCACCTGCTTCCCAGTTTTCTTACTGACACCACTTCTATTACATCCTGGCAAGTTTGGAGGCAGAGAGATAAAAACAAGGTGCACCAATAGCACAGGATCAATTGGGTGAGGGGAATACGCAGCTTGAACATGTAGTCTAGACAGAGGTTTACCTTGGATCGTTGTGCAGACCGGGCACAGGATGGATCAAAGGCACAAAGAAGCAGCAGCCAGCTCCGAGCTGTATGTAATAGGGCACATATTGTCCAGTACACAGGGCAGGCAAGAGAGAAAACCTGCTGGTGAACATATAGCAATCATTAGTCATTTGCGTCTCCAACTAACAAGCGCCCCCACTCCAGCTGTTTTCTCCCTTACCTGCCTGTTATCTCTTGCCAGGTTTGCTTTTATCCATTCCAGAGTCGTTGCACAGTGACTTCTGAACTCCTTAGCTCCTCTTTTCCTATGTGCAGCCAGGCAGTATATTAAAGAGGTTATCTCATGATTAATGCAAAAAATGGAAATCAGACATCATATAGTACATGACAATCTCTTTCTAACAAAGCTAGAACAAGCCCTGTACCTCACATGCATCCAGAGATCTCCCCATTAATTCTTACAGTTGCTGTGCTAGATTTATGTCAAGTTGGCAGCTCAGGGGCATGTCCAGCTCAGGGGCATGTCCAGCTCAGGGGGCATGTGTCCTATCTGCTGCAGCTCTCTCCCTATCACAGCTCAGGAGTCAGTTGAAGGATGGAACTGAGCATGTGCGTCCACCTCAGCGAGAACAGAGAAACAGAGAAATAAAAAGAAGAACAAGCAGCAGGTGGCACAATACAGATATATTTTATGTGCTTTTATCCAGAGATGACTTGTGGGAGGTTACCACCACAGAGAGGCCACAGGACAATGGTCAGGACTGGGACAAGAAAAACAGACGGGCACAGGCCACCATAAGCTTACTAGTGGAGGATGATGAGATCATTCCCATCAGGGCACAGCGAAAAGCATGTTGGATGTACTGGAAAGACTGCATGAAAGATCCAGTTTAAACAGCAAGTTGTTTCTACTGCGGAAACTTTACAAAATGAGGCTTAGCAGAGAACAGGACATGCAGGAGCATATAAACGCCATACTGGAAGTGATTGCACAACTGAGATCAATTGGGGAGAATATAACAGACAGTCACGCCGCAGCCATGTTGTTGTGCAGTTTACCTGATACGTATACTGCTCTGATCAATGCGCTGGAGACACGGCCTGAGATAGATCTGACACTAGCATTTGTAAAAACCAGGTTCATAGATGAGTATCAGAGAAGAAAGGAATTAGTGCATGATGCCACAGAAACCGACACCAGAACCACTCTTAAAGCTACAGACACAAGGTTACACAGGAAGGAGACCAGGGTGTGTTTTAGATGCCACAAACAGGGACACATCAAGAAAGACTGTACTATATGGAAAGCAGAGCAAAAGAGACAGCGTCCCTCTTATACTAAACAAAAGGTCAAAGCCACTATCTCTGATCCATGGAAAGGAAACTGCAACGCCACATTTAAAGCGACAGGCAACCATAAATGTCACTGCTTGTGCATCGACTCGGGGGCAACCATTCACATGATGAGTGATAGAAGTTTTTTTCACAGAACTTGATCTGAATAACAAAGAAACTATTTACCTTGCAGATGGAAGTAAAAGTACATTCAGAAGGACATGAGCATGGAACCCTTGTATGCCCTGATGATCCGCGACACAATTTAGCCATACCAGTGAAAGATGTTCTTTATGTTCCTGATCTAGAAGCAGGACTCTTATCCTTGAAGCGTCTAACAACCAGAGGACTCAATGTCAAATTCAAAAATGACAAGTGTTCTATCCTGGACGGCAAGTGCCAAGCTAGATGATCTGTATCACCTCAACACAGTGAAGGAAA
Source organism: Bufo gargarizans (assembly GCF_014858855.1). Classification (NCBI taxonomy): domain Eukaryota; kingdom Metazoa; phylum Chordata; class Amphibia; order Anura; family Bufonidae; genus Bufo; species Bufo gargarizans. Next base: position 537,114,147 of record NC_058081.1, read on the forward strand.
AGGTGAGACTATGTACACATGTGGCACAGGCGTCTAGATCACAGACACCTAGAATGCATACAGGAACTACAAAAGAGGAATCTGACAAAGGATCTAACTGTATCCCATTGTCCAGTTACTGTTAAGTGTAAATGTTGCATCAAATCCAAAGCTATAAGAGCAACACGTCCCAAAGTCTGCCAAAAGAGAGCTTCAAGACCACTTGACCTAGTTCACAGTGATGTATGTGGTCCCCTAAACCCACCTACACCTGGAGGCAACAGATACATAGTGACTTTCATGGATGACTATTGAAGATACACAGTCACCTACCTAATGCAACACAAGAGTGAAGTTCTTGACAAATTACAAGACTATGTAGTAAAGACCAGTAACAAGTTTCAGAGGAAGCCTCTCATACTTCGGAGTGATAATGGAGGTGAATTCACAGGACATAAGATACAAGAGTACTTAAAACAGAATGGAATAGAACATCAAAAGACAGTCCTATACACACCAGAGCAAAATGGGGTAGCTGAAAGAAAGAACAGAATTCTAACTGAAATCATCAGATGTATGCTGATAGACTCTGGACTACCACAAAAATACTGGGGTGAGTCGGCAATGGCACCCACATATTTGCAGAACAGACTTCTTTCCAGAACAGTGGAGAAAACTCCATGTGAACTGTCGCACAATGAGAAGCCGAGTGTAAAACACCTAAGGCTGAGTTCACACGAGCGTGACAGATTAGGTCCGGATGCGTTCAGGGTGCGTTCAGGGTGCGTTCAGTTAAACTCGCACCATTTTGCAAGCAAGTTCAGTCAGTTTTGGCTGCAATTGCGTTTAGTTGGTCAGTTTTTTCCGCGCGGGTGCAATGCGTTTTGATGCATTTTTCACGTGCGTGATAAAAAACTGAAGGTTTACAAACAACATCTCCTAGCAACCATCAGTGAAAAACGCATTGCATCCGCACTTGCTTGCAGATGCAATGCGTTATTCACGAATATAGAACATGCTGCGATTTTAAAGCATTGCAGAAGTGATGCGTGAAAAAAAACGCTCATGTACACAGCCCCATTGAAATGAATGGATCAGGATTCAGTGCGGGTGCTATACGTTCACCTACTGCATTGCACCCGCGCGGAAATCTCGCCCGTGTGAACGCAGCCTAAGGCCTCTTTCACACGGGCGTCATGTTTTTTGCCCGGATAAGAGGCGGGTGCGTTGCGGGAAAATGCGCGATTTTTCCGCGCGAGTGCAAAACATTGTCATGCGTTTTGCACTCGCGTGAGAAAAATCACGCATATTTGGTACCCAGACCCGAACTTCTTCACAGAAGTTCGGGCTTGGGATTGATGTTCTGAAGATTGTATTATTTTCCCTTATAACATGGTTATAAGGGAAAATAATAGCATTCTGACTACAGAATGCTTAGTATAATAGTGCTGGAAGGGTTAAAAATAATAAAAAAGTTAACTCACCTTCTCCTCTTGTTAGCGTAGATCCCGGTCTGTTCTTTAGCTGTTGACTGAATGACCTGAGGTGATGTCAGATCACATGCTCCAATCACATGGTCCATCACCATGGTGATGGAGCATGTGATCTGACGTCATCAAAGGTCCTTCAGCCACAGCTAAAGAACAGACCGGCCTCTACGCGAACAAGAGGATAAGGTGAGTTAACTTTTTTATTATTTTTAACCCTTCCAGCACTATTATACTAAGCATTCTGTAGTCAGAATGCTATTATTTTCCCTTATAACCATGTTATAAGGGAAAATAATACAGTGAATAGACTGTCACCTAGAACCCATGCGTGAAAATCGCACCGCATCCGCACTTGCTTGCGGATGCATGCGATTTTCACGCAACCCCATTCATTTCTATAGGGCCTGCGTTACGTGAAAAACGCACAAAGAGGAGCATGCTGCGATTTTCACGCAACGCATAAGTGATGCGTGAAAATCACCGCTCGTGTGCACAGCCCCATAGAAATGAATGGGTCAGGATTCAGTGCGGGTGCAATGCGTTCACCGCACGCATCGCACCCGCACGGAAAACTCGCCCGTGTGAAAGGGGCCTAAGAGTTTTTGGATGCAAAGCGTTCATCTACATTCCAGAAGAAAAAAAACGCACCAAACTCCAAAACAGAGCATTTGAAGGTGCCTTTGTCGGATACAGTGACAATGTTAAGGGTTACAGAATCCTAAATCCCAAAACAGACAAGTTTACCATTAGCAACAGGATAACTTTTGTTGAAGATCTGAGAGACAATGTAATGACAACAGAAGAAGCAAGAACAGAAGAGAAATCTGACACTGATCAGCCCACCTATGTAACTTCTGAACAAACAGTTGAAGTGAGTGCAAACTCTACCAGTACTGAGGAGCAGACACAAGCAAGCTCAGAACTGAGACGCTAAGGTTGGGTTCAGACCTGAGCGTATTTGATGTGCGCTTTTTACAGGCGTTTTTATCGGGCGTTTGTATCGGGCGTTTTTAATGGGCGGAAACAAGCAAACGCCCATTTAGGCGCATTCCCGCTGAAGTCTATTGGCGGGAACGCGCGACCATACGCCCCAGAGAAGCTCCTGTACTTCTTGAGGAGTAGGTCGTTTTACAGAGAGTTCGTACACGCTGTAAAACGCTCAGGTGAGAACCATGCCCATAGGGAAACATTGGTTCTTGCCTGTTGAGCGTTTTACAGCGCATAGGAACGCGCTGTAAAACGCTCAGGTCTGAACCCAGCCTCAACGATGGAAAACAAAACAAAGGTAAACCACCTGTACGTGTCTCATACAAGGCAAGCACTGCCAGTGCCAATGAACCTGCAACCTGGGAAGACATATCTCAGCTTTCAGAAGGGGAAGCCAGTGAATTGATAAAAGCTGCTGAGGCAGAGATAAAATCCATGCACGACACAAAAACATGGGCACTTACAGAACTACCACCTGGGAGGAAAGCCATAGGCTATAAATGGACTAATATGGTAGCAGATCCTGTTGTAACATCCTAAAATACCAGTTACAATGGAGTGAATAATTGGCAAGATCACTACGAGTTAAAAAAATGAATGTACTAGTTTGGCTGTCATTAGATATGTGATAGTAATGTTCTTCTGGCAGTAGGTTTATTAAATATTTTCTCCAGTGTTTCGTAGACCTTGGTTTCCTTTTCACAAACATCCACAATTTTTGAACCTTGACTGTAGCTGGCTCTTTACTAGAGAGAGAATTTAATTCAAAATCAAAGGCTTTTGACCATAAGTTTCCAATACCATGTGTAATGGATTTGTCCAGCCGAAAAGAGTAGAAAAAAATCATACCTCACGATGCCTGTTCATGTTCCAACACTTTGGTCCGCTGCCGCTGTCTACTTACTGATCCCTCTGTAACGGAAATGTGATTGTGTATTCAATCCGGCCACAGCTGCAGACCATTTTCTGTCATGAGAGGGACTAGGAAACAGAGGTCAGTGGGCATATGGGAAGAGTGGGAAGGGGAGCAGCGAGGGATCGGTGAGTATGACTTTTTTGTTATTTCTTTTAACATTTGCTCCAGTATGAGATGAAGTTAGGTTGAATTGTAGACAACAGCTATAAAGAAAGAACATCAGTTCCAGTTAATTTGTGTTCAGAAATAAAACAAGGTTATTTCTGTTCTCTCCATTATTGTCATACCTGGCAGCGTGAACTATTTCCACTGTGTGATTAGAGCCTTTTCTGAATTTTCTCCATGTTCTTTCCTATTGCAATAATTAACCCTTACATATATCCATATATTTGTGCCTAGTAGATCGCTTCAGATTGCAACTTTTATACCACGCCCTATATATCTATTGTGAAAATAATAGCTTATTAATATAAGATCAATCTGTAAAAAAAAAAAATGGAGATGTAACTTGAATCTCCTGGGCACCAATGCTAAATCTGTCCCTACTATTATACAGGTACCTTTTTTGTGTCATTGGGGCTCGTGTGGGACCTTATACGAAACTTGTCACACTGAACATTGTGTTTAAGCTGCGGGCAGCATGTTATAGAGCAGGAGGAGCTGAGCAGATCCATATATAGTTTTATGGGAAAAAGATTCAGTATAACCTGTATTTCCTTAATTTACATTCCTGCTCATTCTGGGATTTGAAGTCAAGGAGACGGTCCTATCAGTGATAGACAGCTATTTCTGTCTCTGTATACACAGTCATACAGGAAAGTCTGTCAATCACTGATAGGACCGCATCACTGACTTCAGAGTCCAGAATGAGCAGGAATGTATATTAGTAAATTACAAGTTTTACTGAATCTTTTCCTATAAAACTATATATCAATCCACTCAGCTCCTCCTGCTCTATAACAAGCTGTTTGAAGATTAAATTGCATTTTCATGGTGACAGGTTCCCTTTGATGACTTGAGGCTTTAAAGAAGTTTTCCAGGATTTTTTAACGAATGACCTATCTTCTGGATAGAAATTTTGAATATGAAAGCAGCACCAAATTCCCTTTTAGACTTCCCTTTGGAATGCTTCAGCCTGTCAGCAACCATGGATCCCCAGCGATCACTCCATTTAAACAGCACCAAACAAAGTAGATGGCAGTATGTCCTCCAAGGATTCTTTATTCAGAATGGGTCCATAAAAATGTACAAAAAGTGCCAAAAATAGTGCAACGTTTTGACTATAACAGAGTCTTCCTCAAGCATTGTGAAATGTTTCACTATTTTTGTTGCACTTTTGTTGCACTTTTTGTACATTTTTTATGGAGCCATTTTGAATAAAGAATCATTGGAGGACATGCACCCGTCTACTTTGCTTGTTGCTATCTTCTGGATACATCATCAGTATCTGATTGGAGGGGTTCAGACACCTGGGATCGGCGCTCAAGTAGTACCACAGCCTTCTCTCTACTCACCAAGCACAGCACTGGCTGGCCCTCCTCTGGTTAGTCAGTCTTAGGCTACTTTCACACTAGCGTTCTGCTTTTCGCTCGTGAGCTCCGTTTGAAGGAGCTCACGAGCGGAGCAGAACGCTTCCATCCAGCCCTGATGCAGTCTGAATGGATGCGGATCCGCTCAGACTGCATCAGTCTGGCGGCGTTCAGCCTCCGCTCAGCTCGCCTCCGCACGGCCAGGCGGACAGCTGAACGCTGCTTGCAGCGTTCAGCTGTCCGCCTGGCCGTGCGGAGGCGTGCGGATCCGTCCAGACTTACAATGTAAGTCAATGGGAACGGATCCGCTTGAAGATGACACCATATGGCTCAAGCTTCAAGCGGATCCGTCCCCCATTGACTTTACATTGAAAGTCTGAACGGATCCGCTCAGGCTACTTGCGCACTTAGAAATTTTTCTTATTAATATTTTTCTGCATTAATATGATCGGATCCGTTCAGAACGGATCCGATCAAGCGCAAGTGTGAAAGTAGCCTTAGCTGAACAGAGCTAGAGGAAAGACCTGCATGTGTGAGCTCCTGCCAAGTAGGTCCAAGGGGAATCCTCATCCAGGAAACAACATTCTTGAGGCTGAAAAGCTGCCTGAGAACAACTTAACTGAGAGACTAACCCTGCGGGAAAGAGAATAGACAGCAATAGAAGGTTTGGAACCATCAAGGCTACGCGCTGGACTCAGACAGTAAGTTGCTGCTCATATATGACATTTACACTTTACTGCATGTGGAAAAGGTTGACTTCCTCTAGCAAACAACGCACCGTGTGACTGACTGACCAACTGAATCTAAGATCTTCACCTCAAAGCCTGGGAATTGCAGAAACAGTTAATAAGAACAGAATTGCATGCCTGTGGTTATTTGGAAAGATTGCAAAGCGTGTTTAGAGTTAAACTTAGGCAGGACTACCACTACCATCATTGTTATTGTCTATACACAACTATTGGGAGAATCCTACTCTTTAACACACCTCAGAACTATACCTTTGTTGCAGTACAAACTACTATTCCCATTATCTATTCAGTAGAGAGACTTTATTTATTGCAAGCAAAAAGGCCTGATCATTGGGTCCACCATCATCCGCTCGCCCCAACCTACATCTTCCCTCCTGCCTCTCATTTACCTAACATCAAGGGAACCCCAGGATGTGCCCTAAGGGAAGGAAGGGTGTGACCTCCATTCACTACACGTGCCCGAGGGAGTGTTGGAGTGAGGATAGCCAACATGAACCACAACTCCTATCCGTGCCACAATTGCCATTGCCCTCCTCCCTGGTCTCCTCCTATGGTGGCTCTGCACATACATGAGGCCATACCTGCAAATGCAGCTCAGCACCAGGGCTTAAAGGGGTTATCCTGTAATTATTATTGATGGATAGGTCATTACAGTAATATCAGATCGGTGGGGGCCCGACGAAGGAGACTCCCGATGATCAACTGTTGGAAGAAGAGAGGCACTCCGTGAGTGCTAGGGCCCCTTCCTAGGTCATGTGAAATCACTGCACATTGGTTACATGGCCTAGTTACAGCTCAGCCCCATAGAAATGAATGCGGCTAAGCTGTAATACCAAACACTATTCTATAAATGGCGCTGTGCTGGGAGAGCAGCCTGCACTCCCCAGAGCTCAGGTGAGCGCAGAGACTCCCTAAAACAGCTGATCAGTGGGGTTTCCAGTGCTCAGACCCTCGCCGATATGATAATGGTGAACTATCCTGAGGAAAGGCCATCATTATCAATACCTGGATAACCCCTTTAAATGAATGCCTAAAGCACAGCAACGCATTCATTCTTCAGATAGGTAGGGTCACGCAGGTCAGACCCCATCGATCACACATTAATGTCTTTTCAGGACAGGTCATCAATGTATATTAACAGAAAACCCATATAGGTCTATGTAGAAAAGTGAGCAATTCCCCTGGAGAATGATAGTTTCTTTTCTTCATTTCTTGTTTTGGCAGCCTGTAACACTCAAGCAAATAGTTCAATTACATTTCTTTTTTTTTCTGCTCACATCTATATGATTTTTAAAATACCAGCATATTGAAAAAGGTTGAAATATAATCTAGCCCTTGCCGATTTCTTTCAGAGAAGTAAGCGCACACCACTGCCTCAAAGCTTTGAGTATTGTTATAATATTTTCAATTTCTGGAAAAGTACAGAAGAAGGGAATTGAGAAGATTATAATTATGTTTATGTAATAAAGACAATGAGCAGAACCAGGAATAGGACTATATTTCAGTTAATTTCTGTCTATCTCCTGTTAAACACAGAATGAGGTTTATTTCGTCTTCAGTAAAAGAGAATCTCCACGTAGAACAATAGCCTCCCACGTGAGTTCTCATATTTAATCATAATGTCTGATTTCACAAGTCCAAGGTATTGGTAGTTAACCCATGTTTTTTAATTGCTACCTGGAGTGCTGTCACTACCAATACATCGGACTTGTAAATTTAGTGAGGCTCATTTGACCGAGCCCACCTGGTGAAGTGCACCAACTTGACCCCATTTTGGGGTGCTGCCACTCTTGATACTGAATATCTGATTCCAGTACTGTCTCTTAAGAAATAATGAAATATTAGGCAAAATATATCTCGGCTACAGTACAGCTACAGTTTTGGAAAAAATCAACCTGAATTTTCAAAAAATTTGGCTCAATTGAAAATCCGAATTTTTGGAGACTTAATTTGAACAACTTTCTCAAAATGACATCAGCCATTTTTCAGTGGTGTGGCATATGTGTATTTGGCACCTGGGGTGGATACTTTTTTTTGGCACCTAAAATGAAGTGAATACTAAGCTTTGATACCAAGCTGCTATCAGATGGATGGCGATGTGCTTGGTGAGCAGAGAGAAGGCAAGAAAATCCCCCCCCCAATTCTCAATCCAACACCTCCCAGCCCTACTATTAAAAAGATACTTGGATTGACATTACACACATCGCTACGAAACATACAGAGTAATTGTCACGGGTGAAGTTGCAGATAGCTGGAGCATATAGGTGAGCCCTATAAAACCCTAAGAGCTCTACCTGACTGCTATGCACATGCAAGGGTCTCAATGGTAGATGATTGCATGCCCACGTACCTAAGACTGTGTGACACCTGAAAACCCTATAATAGTGAGGGGACACGACCACCGGCTCCCTGCACTCAATACGGACGGAGTCAGGGTCACCTAGAATCAAGCCAGCCAGGAAACACAATAAAGGAAAAGACTTATCTGAGCAAACAGCAGCAGCCTCCAGCAGTGAACACTTCATCTAGGAAGTAGTATAAACCGCAAAGTGAGGCAGTATGGGAGGGAATATAAAGGAAGACGATTAGTCTAAATAAGTGACACCTGGCAGAAGGAAAGGAGCTGACAAAGTGAAACCAAAACAAAGAACGTCATACAAGAGGTAGAGAAGAACGTCTGTCAGACCTTCTCACAGAACTGGCGGTGACAGTAATACACGCCACATGCCTCTTACATCCAGTGATGTCTCCTATAATGTAATGGAGATCAGACCCCATGGTAAACTCTCTCAGCTCTCTTAGCCGTGTCTTGTCTCTGCAGAGTTTACAACACAAACATCTTAGATTTCTCACTTTTCTACCATCCTTCCCTCCTGGTGCTTCAACAATATCATCCTGCTGCTACCCCGAATAATATTCCCTCTGTGCTCCCCATGCCCTCAGATAATCTACTGCAGTGCAAAGAACAGTGCCATACAGATAGTACCCCCCATAGCAATACTGCTCCAAGATGGCCCTCATTAGTAAAAGTGCCCCTACAGTACTTCTATTAGCAACCCCATTAGTAATGTCTTCCATATTGTGCTAAATAATAATGTACCCAACAGCGCCCCGAATATTGATAATGCCCCCCATAAGGTCCCCTATAGTGCCCCCAGCAGTAACAATGCCCCTCTGTAAGGCCCCCTATAGAGCTCCTAGTAGTAATAAGGCCCCCCTATAGAGCCCACAGTAGTAATAAAGCTTCCTATAGTGCCTCCAGTAGTTATAATTAGTGATGAGCAGCAGGGGCAATATTCAAATTCACGATATTTTGTGAATATTTGGTGGAATATTTGTATATTCATGAATTCCCGAATTCAAGGTTATTTTCTTGATTGCGAAAAATCGGCAATGTAATATTTGCGTAATGCGCGCAAAATACAGGCATGGGTCACTATAGCTACATTTTTCAAGCTTCTAGAAGTTTCCTGAGACTGGAGAAAATGGTTGGCACGGCAGAACATTACAATAGCTTTATATGCAGATAGAGTGCTCCAATATATTCACGATTGAAAAATCGGCACTAATGATGCGAATATTTTGACGCAATACGTGCAACTTCACATTTTAACAGGTCTGACTACTTATTAGTGATTGGTGTACTAAGTATTGTTGTGAACTTGTGACATCACAGCACTATGTATGTAACATGTATGTATGGACAGCAGAATCAGCTACACTGCAACAGCTACACTATATCAGGATATAACCTACACTGACTATCTTCCACTAACTATCTGTATTATATATATATAAGCTAACTAACTAACTAACTAACTAACGATCTAATGTAATGGCACAGGAAAGCAGACAGCACAGCAATAACACTGTTGTCTCTCTCAGATCTGCAAAATACTGCATACAAGGGCTGCTGGGGAGGTTCTTATATAGTAAGGGGTATGCAACTTTCCTATTGGTTGCTAGGGATGTTGCTAAGCCCCAACTCAAAGACATTGCAGCCTTCTCATTGGCCCACAAGCAAGAAGGGAGGTTACTGATGAAAAAAAATTCTAGAATATTCAAAAGTGCGAATATATATCACTATAATCTAAATATTTGCGAATTCTCAAAGTATCGATATTCGCGAATAATATTCACAATTCGAATATTCGCACCCAACACTAGTTATAATGCCCCCTGTAGTAGCCACAGTATTTATAAAGCCCTCCCTGCAGTACTCCTTGTAGTTATAGTTATATTGGGCAGACTAGATGGGCCAAATGGTTCTTATCTGCCGACACATTCTATGTTTCAATGTTTCTATGTTATAATGACCCCATTTATTATAATGCCTTCTCTGTATTGACAGCATATATAATCCCCCCTTTTTATTGGTACTATATATAATGTGCTCCCCATATTATTAGAATATACAATGCCCCTGCCGAATTTCAATATATAATAGCCCCTCTGTATTATTATAATATATAATGGCGCTCTCTGTGCGTATTATTATACACTGCCTGTCCCCAAAAAAAGTTGCCACCTGGAATTAACTAAGCAGATAATTATGAGCCTCCTATTGGATAATTACTGCTTTGGCGATTATCTTTCAGCTGGCAATACGTTATTTAACCCTAACTGGTGCAATGAGTTGCTTCTCATTTCTTAAGCAACCATGTCGAAAGACACATCTCGTGGTTGTGGAAAAGATGTTAGTCTGTTTGAGAAGGGTCAAATCATTGGCATGCATTAAGCAGAGAAAACATCTAAGGAGATTGCAGAAACTACTAAAATTGGGTTAAGAACTTATTATTAAACGCATTAATAAAAACTGGAAGGATAGTGGGGACCCATCGTATTCGAGGAAGAAATCCTGACTGATCGTGATCGGCGATCACTTAAACGTTTAGTGAAATCAAATCGAAGAAAAACTACAGTAGAACTCAGGGCTATGTTTAATAGTGAAAGTAAGAGCATTTCCACACGCACAATGCGAAGGGAACTCAAGGGATTGGGACTGAACAGCTGTGTAGCCATAAGAAAACCACTAATCAGTGAGGCAAACCAGAAAAAAGGCTTCAATTTGCTAGGGAGCATAAAGATTGGACTCTGGAGCAAAGGAAGAAGGTCATGTGGTCTGATGAGTCCAGATTTACCCTGTTCCAGAGTGATGGGCGCATCAGGGTAAGAAGACAGACAGATGAAGTGATGCACCCATCATGCCTAGTGCCTCCTGTACAAGCCTGTGGGGCAGTGCTATGATCTGGTTGCTGCAGTTGGTCAGGTCTAGGTTCAGCAACAGTATGTGCTCCAAGAATGAGGTCAGCTGAATACCTGAACATACTGAATGACCAGGTTATATTCCAAGATGACAATGCCAGGATTCATCGGGCTCAAATTGTGAAAGAGTGGTTCAGGGAGCATGATACATCATTTTCACACATGGATTGGCCACCACAGAGTCCAGACCTTAACCCCATTGAGAATATTTAGTTTTTTTTGGTGGCGAGTTTTTTTTTGGGACAGGCAGTGTATATAGAGGCCCCACTCTGTATTATAATATATAGTGGCCCCTCTGTATTATTATAATATATAATGGCCCTCTCTGTATTATTATAATATATAATGCCCCCCCTCTGTATTATAATATATAGTGGCCCCGTCTCTATTATTATAATATATAAATATATAATGGCCCTCTCTGCATTATTATAATATTAGTAGATATAATTCCCCCTTTGTTGTATGTATAAAGCTATCCGCCACCTCTGTAGTCCCCCTAGAACATGGATACATTAAAAAAAACTCACCTGTAGTGATGGACGAACAACGTCCGGGACGATTCGCGAACGCGTGTTCGTGCTCAAATGTTTGCGAACCGTGCGTTTGCAGAGGGCCCCATTAACTTTAATGGTAGGCGAACCTGAAAAACCTTCAGGTCATATTTGCAGCCAGCAAACACTTACTAGAAGAACACAAATAGTCCCACAATATGGACAGTGGCATACCAGAGGGGGATCATTGGCAAAAATTCCCACAAAAAATATGTATTTTAATCAGGGGCCATTTTTATGCGTCTTAAAGGGAAACTCTTAAAAAATGTGCCCTGCTGGAGCCTAGATACATTTTATTTCCTATCGGTTTGATTTATACAAATGTGCAGTACTCCATGTTTTTGTCCATTAAAAAAATGCATACGTTAACGTAATTTCTTTTTCTAACATGGAACTGTATGGTGAACGGACGCCACTGTACGGCATCAGTCTGAGGCATCTGTTAACGCATACATTTTTTATATGCATTAAATGGATGGCAAAAATAGGATGTGAACCCAGCACTAGTGTCAGAATAAGCACCAGTACACAACGGAGCAGCGTGGCGGAGAGGGGAGGCCTCCATGTATTGACAGAGCGCTACCTGGTCCTGGTGGTCAGGGATGAGGACTGTGTTTCCTAAGGATCATTTTCTACTGGGAAATACAGGGCACAGTATAATACACTAGAATATATATAATGTAATATAATATAAAGCCCTACCCCCGAATAATAATACAATTAGGTGGTCATTTATTTTTTTAATCGTTTTATTGAAGTTTAACAAGAAAGGCATGTTACATCAGAATGAGTCAGGGGTAAATCCCACGCAGGGGATACATTAATAAAGGTGGTCATTTATTATATGGAAATATAGATTATTTGGCTAGAAATAAAAAAATGTACTGTCGGCCAGGACAGGCCCGAAAACTAGGCAATAGGCGTTCACCTGACAGCAAAGAACTTTGGATTCTGAGGCTGGAGGTACATTAGGCGGTCAAAGGATAAATATGTAACTGTCGGCCAGTACAGGCCCCAAAAATTTGCCAATAGGCATTCACCTGACAGCAAAGAACTTTGGATTCTGTGGCTGGAGGTACATTAGGTGGTCACAGGATAAATATGTAACTGTCGGCCAGTATAAACAAGACATACAATGCAACAGCTCACTGCAAACCAAATAAAGTACAAAATTGCGTCACAGTTGCAAATGCTATATTAATAAATTAGAGATGCTTGGCAAATCATTTTGTACAAAATTATTTGATCCCGTCTGCCGCACGTCAAGGCGATCTCTAGTTAGACGGGTTCCTAACACTAAATTCTATCCGTTATGTCCCATAACGGCTATCATATAATTCAGCAAGTGTAGGTTCCACATGCATGCTGGGCCCGCTTTATTTTCGGTCATTTTTTAGTGCCAAAATGGCCTCTATTATATCCTAGGAAGGCAGGTACCAACATGCATGCCGGGCCCTCTCCACACCACTCCCGGCGCCAAATGGCCACCAAGAACTGCAATGAGAGTCCACACACTATCTCTCTCCTGGTGCCAGATGGCTTCAGTAAATGAGGGGGAGCAGGCCAAGCTATATACTCACACCAGTTAAAATCAGTCTATGGGGCAGACGAGCTGGTCAGGAGTGCACGGCTGGGGAGGCAGCCACACCTCCAGTACAAACTGCAAAGGAAAAAGGGGGTCAGTCAGCACATCCCAAAGCGCAGGAGCACGTTGCCATGGCTGAGAACAAGACTGTTAAACAAGACATACAATGCAATAGCTCACTGCAAGCCAAATAAAGTACAAAATTGCGTCACAGTTGCAAATGCTATACTGATAAGTTAGAGATGCTTGGCAAATCATTTTGTACAAAATTATTTGAGCCCGTCTGCCGCACGTCAAGGCGATCTCTAGTTAGACAGGTTCCTAACACTAAATTCTATCCGTTATGTGCCAGATGGCTTCAGTAAATGAGGGGGAGCAGGCCAAGCTATATACTCACACCAGTTAAAATCAGCCTATGGGGCAGACAAGCTGATCAGGAGTGCACGGCTGGGGAGGCAGCCACACCTCCAGTACAAACTGCAAAGGAAAAAGGGGGTCAGTCAGCCAGTATAGGCCCCAAAAATTAGGCAATAGGCATTCACCTGACAGCAAAGAACTTTGGATTCTGTGGCTGGAAGTACATTAGTCGGTCACAGAATAAAAATGTAATTGTCGGCCAGTATAGGCTCCATAAATTAGGCAATAGGCATTCACCTGATAGCAAAGATAAATCACAGGATAAATATGAAACTGTCGGCTAGTACAGGCTCCAGAAAGAAGGCGTAAGGTACGATGTCACTGATGGCTCCCTGGCTGCGACTGACCTGCTTGGTGAACTCATCAAATGGCCGCAGAAGTCTGCATGCGTCGTGCATGAGCAGCCACTGGCGCGGTGAAAAGAAACCAAGATCCCAGAACCTGTCCTGCTGCAGAGATCGTAAAGGTAGTCGCTAACGGCACGTTGCTGCTGGAGCAGCCTTTCAAGCATATTCAAGGTGGAGTTCCAGTTTCCTGGCCTGCTGCAAGATGTCCTGGACCCCGGGGTATTTGGCAACGAATCGCTGAACGAGTAAGTTCAGGATGTGTGTCATGCTTGGCACGTGTGTCATTTTGTCCTGTTTCAGCGCGCTCAGCAGATTAGCACCGTTGTCTCACACCACTTTACCAACTGTCAAATTGAGTGGGGGTTAGCCACTGATCGGCCTGTGACTGCAGAACTGAAAGCAGTGCAGGAACAGTGTGGCTCTTGGCTTCCAGGCACAACAGCTGCAGCACAGCACCTTGCATGTCGAATAGGTTCTGGGGAGCTGGGGGGGGCAGCTAAAGAGGCGGTCTCAGTGGAAAAGGAGGAGTCAGCCGAGGAGGAGAAGGAGGATGGAGTAGGAGTTGGAGAAGAAGAGGCAAGCCTGCATGCAATTCGCGGTGGTAACACCAAATCAACACAGGTGCCACGGGTTGCATTCTTGATGTCCGTCAGAAGGTTCACCCAGTGGGCAGTAAAAGTTAGGTACCTTCCATGCCTGTGTTTGCTAGACCACATGTCTGTGGTCAGATGTATCTTGGCACCGACACTGTGTGCCAGACATATATTAACTTGAAGCTGAGCGTGGCCACATAGTTCAGGGATGCCCTTCTGGGAGAAATATTTCCTTCCGGGGATCTTCCGTTGAGGTGTGCCAATTGTCCAAAATTTTCTAAAGGTCTCCGAGTCCACCAATTTATATGGCAGTAGTTAGCGGGCTAGCAGTTCCGACAAGCCAGCGGTCAGCTGTTGGGCAAGAAGATTATCCGGTGTCATAATTTTTACTCGAACATTTGGGCCACGGAAGCCTGCTTTATGCCAGATGAACACGATGACGGCAAGGTGGAAGGTGGAGTGGAGGACGAATGGGAAGAGAGAGGAGAAGGGGAAGAGGCAGGACGTGGAGCTCTGGGAGTGTGGCTTTGTGGGTTCTGATGGCGTTGCTCCCACTGGGCTTGGTGATGGGAGGCCAGGTGCCTTCTTAAGGCGGTCGTCCCTAGGTGAGTGTTGGGCTCACCACGATTTATGCGTTGACAGTAGGGTTGAGCGAACCCGAGCTGTAAAGTTCGGGTTTGTACCGAACTTCAGGATTTTTGGACCCCAGACCTGAACCGGAACTTTTCAGTAAAAGTTTGTGTTCGGCAAGTTAATGGCGCTTTTTGAAAGGCTGCAGAGCAGCCAATCAACAAGCATTTAAGTTGTGTGCCCTTAGAAGACATCACAGCCATGCCTAATAATGGCATGGCTCTGATTGGCCAGTGCAGCATGTGACCCAGCCTCTATATAAGCTGGAGTCACATAGCGCTGCACGTCACTCTGCTCTTATTAGTGTATGGATAGGATGCTGCTGCTGTGAGGGAGAGAATAGGAAATAATCTTTTATCAGAAGTGCTTGTTAATTCAGCGATCTACAGTGATTTTGTTTTGGGGGTGCAGTGCACAATTTTTTTTTTACCCTGCCCTGAGCCCAGTGACACAGAAAAAGGCCTTTTATCAATCTGTTAGTTAGGTTTGCGTCGGCGGCCATTTCATGCAAGATAATAAAGATAATACATTTGGGCAAGATAATACATTTGCGGCCTTTGCTGCATTTCTGACAGTCCAATACAAGTGTTAGATACTGCTGTTACATTCTTGTTTTAAAAAAACATCCATTTTGGGCAAGATAATACATTTGCGGCCTTTGTTGCATTTGTGACAGTCAAATACAAACTTTAAATACTGCAATTATATTCTGGGTTTAAATAAATCACCCATTTTTAGCAAGGCCCTATATCTGGGGCCTTTGCTGCATTTGTCACAATGAAATACAAGCTTGAAATACTGTAATAATATTCTGGGTTTATAAAAACACCCATTTTTGGCAATACCCTACATCTGGGGCCTTTGCTGCATTTTTCAATGTGAAATACAAGCTTGAAATACTGCAATAATATTCTGGGTTTAAAAAAAACACAAATTTTTGGCAATACCCTACATCTGGGGCCTATGCTGCATTTGTCACAGTGAAATAAAAGCGTTAGATAGTGCTGTTATATTCTGTTATTAAAAAAAACACCCATTTTGGGTAAGATAATAAATTTGCAGCCTTTGTTGCATTTGTCACAGTGAAATACAAGCTTGAAATATTGCAATAATATTCTGGGTTTAAAAAAACACCCATTTTTGGCAAGCCCCTATATCTGGGGCCTTAGCTGCATTTGTCACAGTGAAATACAAGCTTGAAATACTGCAATAATATTCTGGGTTTGAAAAAACACCCATTTTTGGCAAGACCCTATATCTGGGGCCTTTGCTGCATTTGTCACAGTGAAATACAAGCTTGAAATGCTGCAATAATATTCTGGGTTTAAAAAAACACCCATTTTTGGCAATACCCTACATCTGGGGCCTTTGCTGCATTTGTCACAGTGAAATAAAAGCGTTAGATAGTGCTGTTATATTCTGGTATTAAAAAAACACCCATTTTGGGCAAGATAATAAATTTGCGGCCTTTGTTGCATTTGTCACAGTGAAATACAAGCTTGAAATACAGCATTTATGTTCAGTTTTTTTATGAAACTGTCGGCATTTATATTCTGATTTTTTGCAATACCATACATCTGGTGCCTTTGCTGCATTTGTCAATGTGAAATACAAGCTTGAAATACTGCAGTATTATTCTGGGTTTAAAAAAATACAAATTTTTTGCAATACCCTACATCTGTGGCCTTTGCTGCATTTGTCACAGTGAAATACAAGCATTAGATAGTGCTTTTATATTCTGGCATTAAAAAAACACCCATTTTGGGCAAGATAATACATTTGCGGCCTTTGCTGCATTTGTGACAGTCAAATACAAACTTTAAATACTGTTGTTATATTCTGTGTTTAAAAAAAACACCTATTATTTGCAAGACCCTACATCTGGGGCCTTTGCTGCATTTGTCGCAGTCAAATCCAACCAGTCAATACTGCAGTTACATTGTTGGTTGACAAATTAAAAAAATTTGGGACCGTGAATAATTGTATAAAATGTGCCTGTCACACTGTTGTGTGACCTTAAGAAATTTTTAATCTTTATGACACCGTCACTGCCTTACTCTCAGTGAACTTAATTGTTGACTTTTAGCGGTTACATTGTCGCCTGACAAAAATCATCTGTTAGTTTGGTGGGTGAACGCAAAGAATGAGGAGAGCATCAAATAAGGGACTTGGCCCAGGTCGTGGTGCTGCTGGTGGAGCTCCTGTTGCAGGGAGAGGATGTGGCCGATCTGTGCCAGCTACATGCACAAGTGAAACACCTTCGTCAGCTGCGAGTAGGCGACAGAACCTTCAGCGTTATCTGGTAGGGCTAAATTCGGCTTTACGAATGGTGAGGCCAGAACAAGTACTGGCGATAGTAGATTGGGTGGCTGACAGTGCCTCCAGTTCCGTCACATTGTCTCCCACCCAGTCTCCTGCTGAAAGATCAGAGTTTTGCACCTGCAGCCCATGTCCATCAGTCCTTCACATCACCCCCTTGCAAATCAGCCAAGCAGTCTGAGCCCCAAGTCATGCAGCAGTCTCTTCTGCTTTTTGATGACTCTGCTAGCAGAGTTTCTCAGGGCCATCCCCATAGCCCTGCCCCAGAAGTGGAAGAGATTGAGTGCACCGATGCCCAACCACTTATGTTTCAAGATGAGTACATGGGAGGACTATCGCAGCACGTCTCTGATGATGACAAAACACAGGTGCCAACTGCTGCGGCTTTCTGCAGTGTGCAGACCGACAAGGAGGGCAGGGGTAAAGAGTGGGTGGAAGATGATGTGGAGGACGATGAGGTCCTCGACCCCACAGGGAATCAAGGTCATGCGAGTTACCTGTGTAGTTCGGAGGAAGAGGTGGTGGTAGCACAGCGAAAGAGGGAGAAGGGTGCAAAAGTGTCTGTTACATTCTTGGGTGACATTTTACAATTTTTGCCATAAATAATCCCGCTCTGCATAGGTGACAGGGACCTAAATTTCAAAAAATCGTCTGTTACATTGTCAGGTGACATTTTACCATTTTTGCCGTATGCAAACCTCTGCTCTGCATAGGTGACAGGGATCTAATCTTTGTAAAATCGTCTGTTCAATTGGTGGGTGTTACGAACGCAGTTTTGCCATGAATAAACCCCTGCTTTGCATAGTTGACAGGGCCCGAAAATTTAAAAAAATGATCTAATCCATTGGTGGGTGACATTAACCCATTTTTGCTGATGAAAAACCCCTGCTCTACATAGGTGACAGGGACTTAAATTTCTAAAATGAGTCTTTAATTGGCCCTTTCATTCGATCCTTCTGCTTTAATAACTTGTCCCACATTTCAGCTCGATCACATTGCATCCATTGACCTCCCTTGGATGTGGTATCCCTTTCTCACGCTCCCTCTCCGGCGTGGAACCCTAAATCGCCGCTAACCGTGATCAACATGGTAGGTGCAGAAAAGAACATCGAAAGTTGATAGAGAAGATATCTAATTGGATCGTGGACATCACGGGGATGTGCGACATGATTGAGCAGTATGTGTGCACACGCCTACACATACTGACTGATGGGTCTGCCCCCTTCAACTTCTGGGTCTCCAAATTGGGCACATGGCCTGAGCTTGCCCTTTACGCCTTGGAGGTGCTGGCCTGCCCTGCATCTAGTGTATTGTCTGAACGTTTGTGTAGCACGGCTGGAGGGGGTTATCACAGGTTATATTTCCCAATGTTTTGGGGTGTAACCTAATAAAAATAAAAAATAAAAAATTTAAACCAAAAACCAGTGTAGGCTACCTCCTCTTCCTCCACCGCCGCTTCCACCTACACTGCCACATCCACTGCCTCCTACTCCATATGGACCTTGTCCTCCTAGATCAAGATTATTATTTTTTATTTTTATGTATTTTATGTCATTTCCCTATCCACATTTGTTCGCGATTATTATTCGCTATTCGAATATTCACGCCCAAAGCTGTCCTCAAATAGGTCAGTATAAAATCAATGACAGATTCTCATTAACACATTTATTCCTAGTAGTGTTGAGCGAACTTGTGTTTTAAGTTCGGTGTCTAAAGTTCAGGTTCGGGTTATCGAAGAAACGCGTTATGGATTCCCCTACCACGGACCATAACTTATGGTCCGTGGTAGCGGAATCCATAATGCGATTCTTCGATAACCCGAACTTTAGATTCCGAACTTAAAACACAAGTTTGCTCAACACTGATTCCTAGGATTGAGAGCAAAAGCAAATTTCTTCAAATTAGTTTCATGTGCAGTTCAGATCCAAATTGATTCTACCCATATCAAATATACTCCAATTGTTCTGAAAATTGGTATATAACAGTCTCAAGAGTCAGAAAATAAATATGAGTCCTAGAAGACCAGAGAGAGACATGACAGGGTACTGGTTATTCTCACTCGACCCCCCATTTTTCTCAGGCTGCCCTCCACCATCCTGCCTCTTACTCCCCCTCCAACCTTCTTCCCTTCAAATAAAACACCGAAACATGAATGGAATAAATTGGCCACAGCAGCCTTTTATTAAACAAACATACATGTAAATTAACCCCACATAAACCAAACCCAGGGGGAGGTCCTTGAAGCCCAAAACCTTGGAAACCATGCCCGGGTGGCCGACCTTACCTCCAGCCATTGCACCTTAGCTCGGAAGCACCACGGTTGACTCACCCCAACAATCCCGCCACAGCCGCCAACCAACCATGGGAGTCCAGCCCCCACCGTGGGGCCCTCCCATCCTCGTCCTCTGATAAACCCACCGACTCCAAGGACCTCCCACTGCCACCCTAAGCTGCCGTGACAAGAGCCTTCCCCTTTTTAACCTTTTTTTTTTTTTTTTTTTTTTTTTAAATAGAACCCTCATCCTTTGCAGACCAACACCCCAACCCAAAACCCCACACCAACGACTATTCCCCCTGGGCACCCAGCCCCCTCCCCATCCCAAAAACACAAGGGTGAGTGGGCGGGGGTCAGTACACACCAAAATGGCCCTCTCTCCTGTCTCGCTCCCCCTCTTAAACCCTCTGGCTCCCCCCCCTGTAAATCGAACCCACCAGTCCCTAACTATCCACAGGGAGGGGTCTCCTTAAACCACCCCCTGTCATGTTCGCCTCCCCCTATGCTGCGCCCTCAGTCCGGCTCCTTCTTACTCCACTAAAAACAAGACATGCATGACAGCAAAACAAGAGTACTCCAAATGAGATGTGCACGCCAGTTCTCCTTCCAAAAGGACAAGAGTACTGAATGTCTCAAAATAATTTTAACTTGGTTAGCTGAGTGGCCTTGGGAGTACTCTTGCAGGTGCTCTTTCTAATTAGGGAAATCAAGGAGTACGCATAAGGAGTACTGTAGTATAGCCAACACAGCTTTTCCTTTCTAGGAAACATATATGAAAATTGTAATATCGTACATCTACGAGCTGGATTGCACATCCCATATCTAGCTAAGTATTATGTGAATGTTGCTCTGTTACCCACTTGAAGGAAATCACAAGAATATGTTTTTGAATTTTTTCGGATGAATTCATAATTGGTAGAATTGATTCCCTCATCTCTATTTGGCACCAACAATCATTGCCAGCTTTTGCTGCAACTTAGAGTGCATGTTCTCTCTTCTTCCCATTTTTGACCCCATTTTTACCCTTACACCGAAGTTTATACAGACCAGATCCATGTTCTCAGGGGAGATAAGTGACATTGACATCCCTTTAAGATCTCCTCAGAGCAATCTGTGCAGTGAACTTTCAATGTACCACTAGAGTCCAGGTTGCCAGGTAGGGTAGGCTACTTACAATTTTCAATTACTGGCAGCAGGCGTGGGGACGAGATGCTAGCTTCTGGATTCTAGTGACATTGGCAAGGTGCCCTAGCTAAATATGATGGATCTCCCTGTGCACTGCTCTGCCTCTTTCACCAGAAAGAGTTGGACAGGGTGACAGGTTTAGCAGCCAATGGGACTGAATTATTGTCCTGTAGTTTGTGGTCCTGACTGTGGACATCTTCTGATGAAATAAGGAGGATGGGCAAACAAGGCGAAAGAGGAAAATACTGATTTAGGCTACATGCACATGACTGTATGCGTTTTGTGGTCCGCAAATTGCAGATCCGGAAAAAAAAAACAGCTATGCCATCCACTTATTTTTGCGGATCCATTGTAACAATGCCTAAAACGGACAAGAATAGGACATGTTCTAACTTTTTTTTGCGGGACTACAGAACGGACATACTAATGTGCTAACACGGTGTGCTGTCCGCATTTTTTGTGGACCCATTGAAATGAATCGGTCTGCATCCTATCCGCACAAAAAACAGAACGAACACGGAAACAAACAACGTTCGTGTGCATGTAGCCTTACAATGCTAATGAGAAGGTGGGCAGAGCAGTGGAAAAGTGGTCTGCACCACTATGCACTATTTTGAGACAGTAAGGAGCCTAATATCTAGATTAAGCCCAAGATTAAGACTGCTTGACCACAACATATGCCTTATTAAGGTGAGACCACTGCAAAATTAGGGTGAAAGCAGCGCTACATGATAACACAGCAACAAAATTCTTACATGTTAATTTCATGGGTGGGCATTTAAATTTTCATCTCTGCAAGCAAAAAAGCTAGAATTAACTCTGCCTCCAGAACCACTTTTCATCTGTTGTATACTGAAAATAAAAGTTTGCTGTTCCTGGTTCCTACCTTGTTGGAAAATGTCAAATTAAGCATTGCAGAGGTAGAGATGACTCCCTGGAATATTTAAGCTTTCTACAGACTTTCTTAAACTCAGCGATACAGTGTTCTTCTGATCATGATGCCATCCTAATAGAAAAAACAGCAGAATAGTCAGTGACGAGGTGGGTGCAACCAGGGCAGAAGGTCCACTGAGATATTCAAATAAGCAAAGAACGAGGCAGCACTCCAATGCACAGTGAAAAGGGGTGTTAGACCCAATTTATCCCCCTGCAACGTCTCAGTCCAGCACAATGAGTAGTGCTGTCTATCTATCTATCTCCTATCTGTGCAATTACTTCTGTACGTTTTTATGATTTTCAGTTTACACATACGTTTTTCTATAGCAGAGTAATAAACTGTAGATTATTTCAAACATATTCAATGTGTTGGCAGGAATGAAGAGACTAATCCAGTTTATAGTTCAAAAGTACAGCACCATCTCTTGGCCATCAGTAGGTGGCGCACTTGTTTTATAATTGACATAAAACAAACTAGAAAACCACAATGGCATCAAAAATAAAATAGGTTTGTGCAGTAAAAATGGCAACAGTGCTGAAGAATAATATAAGACTGCCTGATATATCTGTTTAAGCCATCCTATTTCCCAAACGAGCATTGCATAGCTAATACTGTATTCATACTTGAAACCTAGGGGTTATGTACAGATACAGATATGTATGTCCGCAATATCAATATTGATATACTGCAATAACAGAGATATAGCACTTAATCTAATATAATTATGAACATTTTACAAAATGGAAAATATTGTGTGTGTTTCATTGACGGAACTACTACTCCTACTAGAAATGCTACAAACAAATCTCAGCCTGAAGGAGAAATATGGGTACAATGTGTATAGGACACAATGAAGAAGTTGTTTACTGGTACTCAGAACCTGTGCATAATGTGTATTTCAGGTGCTTATTATAGAGCCTGTGTTTGCTTTAGGCCTCTTTCACACGGGCGTCATGTTTTTTGCCCGGATAAGAGGCGGGTGCGTTGCGGGAAAATGCGCGATTTTTCTGCGCGAGTGCAAAACATTGTCATGCGTTTTGCACTTGCGTGAGAAAAATCGCGCATGTTTGGTACCCAGACCCGAACTTCTTCACAGAAGTTCGGGCTTGGGATTGATGTTCTGAAGATTGTATTATTTTCCCTTATAACATGGTTATAAGGGAAAATAATAGCATTCTGACTACAGAATGCTTTGTATAATAGTGCTGGAAGGGTTAAAAATAATAAAAAAGTTAACTCACCTTCTCCTCTTGTTCGCGCAGATGCCACTCTGTTCTTTAGCTGTGGACTGAATGACCTGAGGTGACGTCAGATCACATGCTCCAATCACATGGTCCATCACCATGGTGATGGAGCATGTGATCTGACGTCATCAAAGGTCCTTTAGCCCACAGATAAAGAACAGACCGGCATCTGCGCTAACAAGAGGAGAAGGTGAGTTAACTTTTTTATTATTTTTAACCCCTCCAGCACTATTATACAAAGCATTCTGTATTCAGAATGCTATTATTTTCCCTTATAACCATGTTATAAGGGAAAATAATACAGTGAATAGACTGTCACCTAGAACCCATGCGTGAAAATCGCACCGCATCCGCACTTGCTTGCGGATGCATGCGATTTTCACGCAACCCCATTCATTTCTATAGGGCCTGCGTTACGTGAAAAACGCACAAAGAGGAGCATGCTGCGATTTTCACGCAACGCACAAGTGATGCGTGAAAATCACCGCTCGTGTGCACAGTCCCATAGAAATGAATGGGTCAGGATTCAGTGCGGGTGCAATGCGTTCACCGCACGCATCGCACCCGCACGGAAAACTCGCCCGTGTGAAAGGGGCCTTAGAGAAGACTCCAGTCACTTGCATTCCCAGAAGAAGGGTGTTAATCGTGACGTCATTTGGTAATACGATGGCCGACATAGACTTGGTTCAGCACATTTTGGAAATAACATTTTCCTTCCTCAGGGATGTTGATGTGTGTAGCCATTACTTAAATTTCAAATGACTTGCTTTGCACTCTAAAAGCTGACCTTATCTACCGGACAAACTTGATTTTATTTTTATTAAAACTCCTTGACTTTGAAGGCGACCTAATGTCCATCTTTGCCATGGAGCCCCACATCCTCTAAGTACACCACTTTACTTCACTTTGTATTCAGAGATATTTTCTTGCTGTGTTTTATGCTGGTCTACTAGTCAGATATCTGCTGTGTGTCTGGAATGTTTCATTACTAATCCAATACAAATGAAAACGTAGCAATGACATTTTTCCTTGGATTTCTTTTGTTTCTTTCCTTGTTGACTCTCAAAAGGAAAGATTGGCATGTGTACCTTTTACACACTGAACCTTATTTGTGGTTTTCAATAGAATATAAGGATGTAGGGACAAAAAAGCATGAGAACAATCATTCACAGGCATCGGTTTATACAGCATTGCAATGGTTATGTAATACTCCATTGTTAGATTGTTTTGGCCTGGGCCTTAAAGCTGTGCTCAGTGGCATACCTCCAATAGAGGCAGACCGCGCAGCTGCTATGGGGTCCCTGGAGAAAAGGGGCCTGCAGTGAACCAAAGACCCCGCCCCTTATCTCATTCATTACTGTCCTGCTCCAGTATAGTATACCTATCATCAGTGGAGAAAGGTAAAGGACCTGTGATGATGTCATTATCACAGGTCTTGTACATCTAGCAAAGGAACTGCACAAAGAATTGCATAATTCCCAGGTTAGATAGGAGCATCTGCCAGGACCTGTGATGGTATCATCTTCAGCATCACAGGTCCTGTACATCTAGTAAAGGAACTGCACAGAGCATCATCATAGATCCTTCAACCCCCAACAGCATGGAGAAAAACTGCAGGATGAGCTCTCCACTGAGACTAGAATGGAGTGGTGATAGGAGGTCCCCCTCTTTTCTCTTTGTTTGCACCCTATTCTCTATTTTTACTCATATCTCACTCATAAATATAGTACTACAGACAGTTACAACCACTATTACCTCATGTACCTCCCACTATAACCATAATATATAACTGATCACATATATCTGTACACACTGAACTATTGTAATGACCGGCGTCACGCACAGGGAGGGAAAAGGGAAGGCCCTGCCCAAGGGAGAGGGAAAGGTGGTGACCCCTGACTCACCTTGCGGCTGGCACCTGACTGCCCTGACGTCCCTAGACGGGTTCCTCACCCGTGCGGCGATCATGTGCCTAAACCCTGGCTTTCCCTAAAATGAGCCCTAGATAGTGAACGGGCCGGTGGGATCGCTAGTCCGCACCACTGACACTAAGAGGGAAACACCAGGGAGAGGACAGACAATACAGACAAACACATAAACCTGGGTGGGCGACCACAGCAGACCACAAAGGTCCAACAGGGATCCGGAGGGAAACGTTCTGGACCAACAACCAGAGAACGCAGCAACACAGCTCCAGTGGGTCAGTATAGAAGTCCAGGTAGGAAGCTCTATATCTGGCAACCAGAGAAGTGTAAGAGGGGAATATAAGGAGGTTGGGAGTGCTGGACAAGGAACAGCTGAGGAGAAGGAGCTACGGATCCCTGAGTGAGCCAAAGCAAACCCAGAAAGCTACCATAAGGAAACAGCCCTATCTTACATAGAGCGCGCAGCCAACCGCTGCGACTTCCTGACCCCGGGTATAACGGAGTCAGGCGTGGGTCTTGACACCCTCGTGACAACTATTATACCTTGTACTTTTCTCTCTCTATAAATATATGTATATATTTTATTATACAGTCATGTGAAAAAATTAGGACACCCTTTGAAAGCATGTGGTTTTTTGTAACATTTTTAATAAAAGGTTATTTCATCTCTGTTTCAACAATACAGAGAGATTAAAGTAATCCAACTAAACAAAGAAAACTGAAGAAAAGTCTTTTCAAGATCTTCTGTAAATGTCATTCTACAAAAATGCCTATTCTAACTGAGGAAAAAGATAGGACACCCTCACATGTATTCCCTCTTAAATTGGCTCAGATCTCACACAGGTATATCACACCAGGTGCACATAATTAGTAGATCGTTACTCTGCATGTTGAATGAGGCTTGCCCTATTTAAACCTCAGACATTTAGTTTGGTGTGCTCCTGACTGTTGAAGTGAGAGTGAGCACCATGGTGAGAGCAAAAGAGCTGTCAGAGGACTTCAGAAAAAAGATTGTAGCAGCCTATGAGTCTGGGAAGGGATTTAAAAAGATCTCAAAAGATTTTGAAATCAGCCATTCCACTGTCCGGAAGATAGTCTACAAGTGGAGGGCTTTCAAAACAACTGCCAACATGCCCAGGACTGGTCGCCCCAGCAAGTTCACCCCAAGAGCAGACCGCAAGATGCTAAAAGAGGTCTCCAAAAACCCTAAAGTGTCATCTCGAGAACTACAGCAGGCTCTGGCTACTGTTGATGTAGAAGTACATGCCTCTACAATCAGAAAGAGACTGTACAAGTTTAACTTGCATGGGAGGTGTGCAAGGAGGAAACCTTTGCTTTCCAAGAGAAACATTGAGGCCAGACTGACATTTGCCAGAGATAAAGTTGACAAAGACCAGGACTTCTGGAATAATGTTCTTTGGACAGATGAGTCCAAAATTGAATTATTTGGACACAACAGCAGAGGACATGTTTGGCGTAAACCAAACACAGCATTCCAAGAAAAGAACCTCATACCAACTGTGAAGCATGGAGGTGGAAGTGTCATGGTTTGGGGCTGCTTTGCTGCAGCAGGACCTGGTCAGCTCACCATCATAGAATCCAAGATGAATTCTACTGTGTATCAGAAGGTGCTTGAAGAACATGTGAGACCATCAGTTAGAAAATTAAAGCTGAAGCGGAACTGGACCATGCAACATGACAATGACCCAAAACATACTAGTAAATCAACCAAAGATTGGCTGAAAAAGAAGAAATGGAGAGTCCTGGAATGGCCAAGTCAAAGTCCAGATTTGAATCCCATTGAGATGCTGTGGGGTGACTTGAAAAGGGCTGTACGTGCAAGAAACCCCTCAAACATCTCACAGCTGAAAAAGTTCTGCATTGAGGAGTGGGGTAAAATTTCCTCAGACCGATGTCGAAGACTGGTAGATGGCTACAAGAACCGTCTCACTGCAGTTATTTCAGCCAAAGGAGGTAACACTCGCTATTAGGGGCAAGGGTGTCCTATCTTTTTCCTCAGTTAGAATAGGCATTTTTGTAGAATGACATTTACAGAAGATCTTGAAAAGACTTTTCTTCAGTTTTCTTTGTTTAGTTGGATTACTTTAATCTCTCTGTATTGTTGAAACGGAGATGAAATAACCTTTTATTAAAAATGTTACAAAAAACCACATGCTTTCAAAGGGTGTCCTAATTTTTTCACATGACTGTATATAGATACACACACTGCATCTATTATACAGTGTAATAGATGCGGTGGACACAGGTATATAGTATATCCAGCGGTGTACTTATAAGAGAGGTACGAGGTATAATAGATGCAGTGTGTACAGATATCTGACAAAGATATTGCAGCCTTCTTATTGGTCTACAAGCAAGAAGGGAGGTTACTGAAAAAAAGAATCTAAAATATTCGCGATTACGAATATAAAGCACTATATTCTACATCTTCGCGAATTTTTGAAGTGCCGATATTCGCGATAAATATTAGCGATTGGAATATTTGCGATCAACACTAGTACTGATATGTGAGGTAGGAGGTATAATAGATGCAGTGTTTACAGATATATAGTATATCCAGCAGTGTACGGATATGTCAGATATGAGGTATAATAGATGCAGTGTGTACAGGTATGTAGTATATCCAGCAGTGTACTGATATGTGAGGCACAAGGTATAATAGATGCAGTGTGTACAGGTATATAGAATATACAGAAGTGTACTGATATGTGAGGCACAAGGTATAATAGATGCAGTGGACACAGGTATGTAGTATATCCAGCAGTGTACTGATATGTGAGGCACAAGGTATAATAGATGCAGTGTGTACAGGTATATAGAATATACAGAAGCGTACTGATATGTGAGGCACAAGGTATAATAGATGCAGTGGACCCAGGTATGTAGTATATCCAGCAGTGTACTGATATGTGAGGTACAAGGTATAATAGATGCAGTGTGTACAGGTATGTAGTATATCCAGCAGTGTACTGATATGTGAGGTACGAGGTATAATAGATGCAGTGGGTACATATATATAAAATATCCAGCAGTGTACTGATATGAGTTAGAAGGTTTAATAGATGTAGTGTGTACAGAAATATATTATATACAGCAGTGTACTGATTAGTGATGAGCGGCATAGGCAATATTAATTTTCACAACATTTAGCACATTTTTAAAATAATATTCACAATAAATTAGCAAATTCTAGAATTCGTGATCTCCAGTCATTATTTTCGCGATTGCGCAAATCGGCACTAATGATGTGCAAATTTTTTGCACAATACATGCAACTTCACATTTTATCAGATCTGAGTAGATATTACTGATTGGTGCACTAAGGATTGTTGTGACATCACAGCACTATGTCTGTAGCATGTATGTATGGACAGCAGAACCTATCACACTACCTAACACCCTGCACTGGAACCTATCAGCTACACTATATCAGGATATAACCTACACTGACTATCTGCCACTAACTATCTGTATTATATATATATAAGCTAGCTAACTAACTAACTAATGTAATTAGATAAGAAATAGGATCCAGATAAAAGCACAGCTCTCTCTCTCAGAACTGCAAAAATAATGCAGAAAATGGCTGCTGGGGAGGTTCTTATATAGTAAGGGGTAGGCTGCTTTCCTATTGGTTGCTAGCGATGTTGCTAAGCTCAGACAGAGACATTGCAGCCTTCTCATTGGCCCACCAGCAAGAAGCAGGGAGGGGTCATGGGTTCAGATGAAAAAAAATCTAGAATATTCTCAAATACGAATATACACTCACCTAAAGAATTATTAGGAACACCTGTTCTATTTCTCATTAATGCGATTATCTAGTCAACCAATCACATGGCAGTTGCTTCAATGCATGTAGGGTTGTGGTCCTGGTCAAGACAATCTCCTGAACTCCAAACTGAATGTCAGAATAGGGAAAGAAAGGTGATTTAAGCAATTTTGAGCGTGGCATGGTTGTTGGTGCCAGACGGGCCGGTCTGAGTATTTCACAATTTGCTCAGTTACTGGGATTTTCACGCACAACCATTTCTAGGGTTTACAAAGAATGGTGTGAAAAGGGAAAAACATCCAGTATGCGGCAGTCCTGTGGGCGAAAATGCCTTGTTGATGCTAGAGGTCAGAGGAGAATGGGCCGACTGATTCAAGCTCATAGAAGAGCAACGTTGACTGAAATAACCACTCGTTACAACCGAGGTATGCAGCAAAGCATTTGTGAAGCCACAACACGCACAACCTTGAGGCGGATGGGCTACAACAGCAGAAGACCCCACCGGGTACCACTCATCTCCACTACAAATAGGAAAAAGAGGCTACAATTTGCACGAGCTCACCAAAATTGGACTGTTGAAGACTGGAAAAATGTTGCCTGGTCTGATTAGTCTCGATTTCTGTTGAGACATTCAAATGGTAGAGTCTGAATTTGGCGTAAACAGAATGAGAACATGTATCAATCATGCCTTGTTACCACTGTGCAGGCTGGTGGTGGTGGTGTAATGGTGTGCGGGATGTTTTCTGGGCACGCTTTAGGCCCCTTAGTGCCAATTGGCCATCGTTTAAATGCCATGGGCTACCTGAGCATTGTTTCTGACCATGTCCATCCCTTCATGACCACCATGTACCCATCCTCTGATGGCTACTTCCAGCAGGATAATGCACCATGTCACAAAGCTCAAATCATTTCAAATTGGTTTCTTGAACATGACAATGAGTTCACTGTACTAAAATGGCCCCCACAGTCACCAGATCTCAACCCAATAGAGCATCTTTGGGATGTGGTGGAACGGGAGCTTCGTGCCCTGGATGTGCATCCCTCAAATCTCCATCAATTGCAAGATGCTATCCTATCAGTATGGGCCAACATTTCTAAAGAATGCTATCAGCACCTTGTTGAATCAATGCCACGTAGAATTAAGGAAGTTCCGAAGGCAAAAGGGGGTCCAACACCGTATTAGTATGGTGTTCCTAATAATTCTTTAGGTGAGTGTATAGCACTATATTCTAAATATTCGCAAATTCTCGAAGTGCCGATATTCGCGATAAATTAGCGATTAGAATATTTGCGATCAACACTAGTACTGATATGTGATGTACAAGGTATAATAGATGCAGTGTGTACAGATATATAGTATATCCAGCAGTGTACTGACATGTGAAGTACGAGGTATAATATATGCAGTGTGTACAGATTTATAGTATATACAGCAGTGTACTGACATCTGAGGTATGATATATATATATATATCAGATGCAGTGTGTACAGATATATAGTATATACAGCAGTATACATATATGTAAGGTACGAGGTATAATAGATGCAGTGTGAACAGATATATAGTATGTACAGCAGTGTACGGATATATGAGATACAAGGTATAACAGATGCTGTGTGTACAGATATATAGTATATACACTAGTGTACTGATATATGAGGTATGAGCTGTAATTTATATCTCATACCTCACTTATCAGTACAATGCCTTGTAGGGCTAGCTTACAAGAATGGAATAATACCTTCCATTGCTTCATTCTGGAGTAAAAGTACATAATAATCCATATGCAAAATAGCAGTTAAATGTGGGCTCATGTCACTGTACACCTTTGCTCCTACTGCTTTCTCTATATGCTTCTCCTTCTCAATTGCCAGGACCAGGCTAGATGACTATGAAGGAAGAAGAGGGAGTGGCTGACAAAGTGAGCAAGAGGCGCAAGGGTGCACAGTGTGGCTTTCGCCCACCCTTGATGCACTTAAAGGGAACCTGTCACCAGTTTTATGGTGTCCTAACTAAGGGCAACATAAATGAGTGACTGGTTCTCTTAGCAAAATGCTGGGTCACTTTCTTTAATTGACCCAGTCAATCTGCCAACATCTTGTATTGAAAAGCTCCAGCTAATAATGATGAGTCATGAATATTCATGAGCTCCTGACTCTCCCCGCCCACCTGCTGCTGAATGACAGTTTGTTTCCATAGGAATCAGCAGCAGGTGGGCAGGGGAGTGGCTATAGCTCTGAATTAAATATACGCTGGACTCAATGACATCACGCTGGACTCAAATCAGCTCATTAGCATGCGGCATGCGGCATCTTTGTGTGTATATTATGAGGTAACCATCTGTCACACCAGTAAGTAAATACATCTAAGGCACTTTTTAATAGTTAATGATTGTATATAATTAGTTAGATTATAATCAAATATGCACATGACAGGTTCCCTTTAAAGTACTTTTTTCTCCAGAATGAGGCAATGGATTGTTAAAGGGATTCTGTCACCAGATTTAACCCTACTAAGCTAGCTGACATTAGTGATGTGCTAATGTGAGCTAAACCTAACTAGCCTATTCCTACTTTTATCTATGTCCTCGTTACTGCAGAAATCTAACTTTTATAATATGCTAATTAGCCTCTAGGAGCGGAGGGCGTTGTTCCTGCAAGTCCTGATTGACAGGGCCAGGCAACGCTTGCATCCGTCTGCCAGCCCTGTGCTCTGGTGAAATCTTGCGTTTAGTATTCGGCGCAGGCGCGGTGAGGAAGCGGGCAGCCTGCGAGCATCTTTCCCTCACTACACCTGCGCCGAATGCTGAACGCCGAGAGATTTCACTAGAGCACAGGGCTGGCAGACAGATACGAGCGCTGCCTGGCCCTGTCAATCAGGACTTGGAGGGAGGCGATAAAGGTGTGAGAATAGAGCCTCTAGGAGCAGGAAACCCCCCCCCCCCCCCCTCCTGCTCCTAGAGGCTAATGAGCATATTATAAAAGTTAGATTTCTGGTGTAACGGGGCATAGATAAAAGTAGGAATAGGCTAGTTAGGTTTAGCTGACATTAGCACATCGCTAATGTCAGCTAGCTTGGTAGGGTTAAATCTGGTGACAGGAACCTTTTAAGTAAAACGGCATCAATACATTCAGCTGAGCTATCCCTACAAGGCATTGTGTCTGTGTCAGTGAATTTCCTGATGACAAATTCCTTTAGGGTCCATTCACTAATCCCTAGTTCTGGGTCTGCATCATTCATTCATTTCAATGAGGCTGCAAAAGATTCCGACAGCAAACCGTGCGCTGTCCGCATCTGTAGTTCTGTTCCGCGGCCCCGCAAAAAAAAAATAGAACATGTCCTATTCTTGTCTGCAATTCCGGACAAGAATAGGCATATTCTATTAGTGTCGTCAATGTGCTGTCCGCAAAATGCGGAACGCACATTGCCGCTGTCCATGTTTTACAGATCAGCAAAACACGTTACGGACGTGTGAATGGACCAACACCAATAAGAGAACAAGCACAGCACGACTAGCAATATATATATATATATATATATAAACTTTATTATGGTTCCCCAAGGGGAAAATCCAATAAAATACAATGACAAACAATACAAGACGATGGCGGATAACACACAGGGTGGAGGGATCACAGATGTACAAGGTAAGGCATGGAAAAAATATATATGTATATATATAGGTGGGATCAGGTTTAGATAATAAATAAATACCCCAATAGGGAACACATATATATGACTTCACCAACCATAAACAAAATATTGGAGCCAAATTCAGTACATATCCATTAAAGTGCAAAGTGCATAGAATACAATGTACATGGACAATAGATTGCAATAAATTAAATAAATAAATGCCATAAATACCAAAATAGTGACCCAATAAAGCCCAACGTGTGAATGGAGCCTAATGGTTTGCAGGTGTATTTATTTTTGAGGGTTTGTGCATTCACAATCACAGATGAGCGATTTAACTGTAAATTAATTGGACTTGACCTGAATTTTGTAAAAATTTGAGGTGTATTTGAATCTTAATTTTTGGGGTTTTGATTCAGGTTAATTTTGGCGAAACAGAGAGAGACACAGGGAGAGAGAGAAATGAATAAGACTAGAGAGAAAAGATAAGATAAGTTCTAGGAGACCTCAGAATGTCATACACAACTGAACTGAAGTTATTCTATCTATTTGCATATCTATCTATCTATCTATCTGTCTATCTCATTATCTATCTATCTGTCTATCTCATTATCTATCTATCTATCTATCTATCTGTCTATCTCATTATCTATCTATCTATCTATCTATCTATCTATCATCTATCTATCTGTCTATCTCATTATCTATCTATCTATCTATCTATCTATCTGTCTGTCTATCTCATTATCTATCTATCTATCTATCTATCTATCATCTATCTATCTGTCTATCTCATTATCTATCTATCTATCTATCTATCATCTATCTATCTGTCTATCTCATTATCTATCTATCTGTCTATCTCATTATCTATCTATCTATCTATCTATCTATCTATCTATCTATCTATCTATCTATCTATCTCATTATCTATCTATCTATCTATCTATCTCATTATCTATCTCATTATCTATCTATCTATCTATCTATCTCATATCTATCTACATATCTATCATCTAAGCTATCTCTATTATTATTTCTGTGGGCACTCTGCTACTGCTTTAAGCGCTTTCTGGTTAGCACTGTTATACCATTATTACTGTGGCATGTTGGATGCCGTTATAGAGACGTGGGCAGTATTTTAATAACCTTATGTGTACAATGTATTTTTGATAGCATACATAGTGTAGATCTAGAGCCCCCTGAAGATGTTGAGACTACGTTCTATGCAAAGCAGCGAAACCAGGTATCACTGTAAAATTAAATCACAAGCATTATGGATGATTTCAAATATAAAATGTAGTTCCACATTAGAGCTGTCATAAATGAAATGAACCCACTCCCCTCTTCATGTGATAAATATGTGGCCCATTTAGCAGAGTAATTTACCTGGATAATGAATTGTCTGCTGAGAAGCCAGTATTCCACTGTCATGTCCACTTGACTTGTGTTTTATGAAAGGCTGGATATTTTTTTATCGTCAATAAGGTAATTTATGTTATGTTGAGCACACCTCACATGTGAAGATAGAAAAAAGATGTGAAGAAGAGTGAAGATACTAGTAGACAGAAAAAATTATGCCAGGGAAGAAAAAAGAGAGAAATAGAGGTAAAGGGGTGGATGCAAGATGAAAGTTAGAGGAGAAGAGAAGAGGTATGAGAGGAAAAAAGATAAGGACTATTTAGCAAAACAGGAAAGGAAAAGTGTAGAAGAGAGCGGGAAAGAAAGAAAACAGACATACAGTAACACTGATACGTTGCAAAAGGGATGCATGAGAAAAATCAGGAATGCAGTTAAGAAGGTGACAATGAGAAGAGCACAATAGAGAAATAATATGATGTATGAATGTATGACTAAAGAGAAATCGGATGAAAGGAAATTATTAGATGGGAAATTGTAAGATGGCAAGAGAGGAAAGAAAGAAGGGATTAGGAAAAAGAAAATATTCAAAAAAGCAATAAACGTGGAAAGATGAACAAGAGAAAGGATGTGGAGAGAGAATGGAAAAGAAGTATAAGCACTGGGACATTTCTATGAGAAGAGCAAAGGAGATTATAAGAACATGACTAAAGATGTGAGTTTCAGATGAAGAAAGAAAAGAAGGGGATTGTTAGATGGAAGAGAGAAGAAACAAGAAGACAATGGAAAGTGCCCCATGGCACTTGTGAGACCTCCTTATGTTTTTGTGTCCATGCAGGCAATAGAAGCAGTATAAAACATGGAGAGTTGGTGACAGACTCCCTTTAAGTCCGCTGTATTTGTCTGCTATCTTTGTCCTGCCCCTGGCTGTGCAATCTCAGGTTCTGTTGGATCTTTGCATATTTTGTCTGGATTCGGTGAAAAAGCTTCTGATCTGTTTGTCATTGTCCACTTGGCCTGTTCCTGATCTGTTCATGTGTCTGTTCCGTGTGTGACTTCTTTCCTAGCTCTGTTTGCCAATAGATTCTCAAGTTCTAGTTCTTGTCTGATCTGCCTTGCCACGTTTCTGTATTTGTACCTTCCATGTCTGAACTGTGCCATGAGCTTGTTCTGTGCCTCTTTGATCTTGCTAAATTTTTGCACATGTACATATCTGGTTCTGTCTATTATCTTGCTTGTGTTTCCTGTGCCTTGCACTGGTGGTTCTGACACAGTGTGTCAGCTGGCAACTGGAACTACTTCAAGAGGTAGTGGCTTTGTAGCTCCCCTTCAGCAAAGTTCAGATCCCTGTATGGGGGGTTAAAGGGTGAATACCAAGGGACCACTAGGATAGCACCCTCATGTCTAGCCCAATGTCAAACTGGTTAGTTGGCACAGTAGTTTCACAGCCTTTGCTCATAAAACTGGACATCTGTCATGCTTCGGTGTGGGAGGGAAACACAACACCAAGCATAGGAGGAAAGGGGGGGAACAGGGAATAAGACCTGAGAACTAGGGAAGGAAGATGGACACCTCCTAGTAAAATCCTAGATCCAACCACCAACTATCCACAGGTGAAACAGAAGCTATAAACCGCACAGCATTGTGGGAGAAGCAACTATAAATAAGGAAGGTTAAATGACCACCTTAGCAACACCTAGAGGCAAGGGGTGTGGCCATTACCAGAAACAACACAGACACCTGCAGGTAATTTGAAAGAAGGTCTCAGATTCAAGTAGGGTCCATGTTAAAATCGCTTCTTTATTTGGACATCATACAGACATGACAGACTGCCACACAGTACAACAGATTGGCGTTGACGCGTTTCGGGTACTGAGACCCTTAGTCGTAACGTTGTTGCACAGTGAGATACCCCAATATAAAGGGAAAAGATAGCCATTCCACAGACACCTATCGATCCACAAAGAAAACCTGTCAGATCAAACCACATGTTGCCAGTCTCACAGATCTCCTGACACTCACTGTCGCCAGGAACGTCCGTATGTCTCGGTATGTCCGTGACAACATCTAAAATATGGACAATGGTTTTATGAACTAGTGAGTCTCAGTTTGAAATGTTTGAACAAAACAAGCAATTTTTAACCCACCACATGAATGAAAACATTTCATACCATTACTACAGCCATAAATCAAGCATAGTGGATTAGAACATGTTAGTGGATGTATATGATGATGTCATGAATACTTATAAGTGCAAAAAAAAAAAAAAAATACAAAATGCAATACATTCTGGAAAACATCTGGAAAAAATGATTTTGCATAAAGAGAAAGACATCAAAAACAAAATATTAGGTTTAATTTATAGAACTGTTCTCCTCATATAGGGCAGAGGGACCTTTGGGCACACTTAGAATCCAGGATCTACAACCTTTTCATCCTTCATAGCTACATTTCTGTATAAAATTGAAATTTGAGGCTTCCACAGAACAATGACACGTGATTGTACAACCGATATCTATCCTATATACTATTACCCAGATATCCATATGGGATAGTATAC
Organism: Bufo gargarizans; assembly: GCF_014858855.1. NCBI lineage: Eukaryota > Metazoa > Chordata > Amphibia > Anura > Bufonidae > Bufo > Bufo gargarizans. Next base: position 537,150,419 of record NC_058081.1, read on the forward strand.
AAAGGGCACTATAAGGATAGACAGCATAGGTACGTGGACGGAGTGTGCCTACCATTAAGACACATCTCCGGGCTGAGGAGTCATAAAGGGACATCGCAGGGACAGATACTGTCATGGCACGGGTTGCCCTGATGCGTTCCTCCCCTTTTTTCCTCTCATATTGATCCGCTTGTCTGATCCTGCTCTTCCGTGTGTAAATTGTATTATGTCTTTGTTGTGTTTTGTTGCACTATTTGTTCCCCTTCCAGGGAATTCTTACTTTTAATTGACCAAAATAAAGGTTAAATTTTAGGTAGTCGTACCTCGGTGACTTTGATTGAATAGCTTTACGACCACCCGCTTTATCTAGATTTAGAGCTTTATTCCACAGAACAATGAACTGGCCCCTCAAGAGTCAAGTCCTCACTTTCAGTGAATGTACAAACCGGATTCCAAAAAAGTTGGGACACTATACCAATCGTGAATAAAGACTGAATGCAATGATGTGGAGGTGCCAACTTCTAATATTTTATTCAGAATAGAACATAAATCACGGAACAAAAGTTTAAACTGAGAAAATGTACCATTTTAAGGGAAAAATATGTTGAATCAGAATTTCATGGTGTCAACAAATCCCCCAAAAGTTGGGACAAGGCCATTTTCACCACTGTGTGGCATATCCCCTTCTTCTTACAACACTCAACAGACATCTGGGGACCAAGGAGACCAGTTTCTCAAGTTTAGAAATAGGAATGCTCTCCCATTCTTGTCTAATACAGGCCTCTAACTGTTCAATCGTCTTGGGCCTTCTTTGTTGCACCTTCCTCTTTATGATGCACCAAATGTTCTCTATAGGTGAAAGATCTGGACTGCAGACTGGCCATTTCAGTACCCGGATCCTTCTCCTACGCAGCCATGATGTTGTGATTGATGCAGAATGTGGTCTGGCATTATCTTGTTGAAAAATGCAGGGTCTTCCCTGAAAGAGATGACGTCTGGATGGGAGCATATGTTGTTCTAGAACCTGAATATATTTTTCTGCATTGATGGTGCCTTTCCAGACATGCAAGCTGCCCATGCCACACGCACTCATGAAACCCCATACCATCAGAGATGCAGGCTTCTGAACTGAGCGTTGATAACAACTTGGGTTGTCCTTGTCCTCTTTGGTCCGGATGACATGGCGTCCCAGATTTCCAAAAAGAACTTCGAATCGTGACTCGTCTGACCACAGAACAGTCCTACATTTTGCCACACTCTATTTTAAATGATCCCTGGCCCAGTGAAAACGCCTGAGCTTGTGGATCTTGTTTAGAAATGGCTTCTTCTTTGCACTGTAGAGTTTCAGCTGGCAACGGCGGATGGCACGGTGGATTGTGTTCACTGACAATGGTTTCTGGAAGTATTCCTGAGCCCATTCTGTGATTTCCTTTACAGTAGCATTCCTGTTTGTGGTGCAGTGTCGTTTAAGGGCCCGGAGATCACGGGCATCCAATATGGTTTTACGGCCTTGACCCTTACGCACAGAGATTGTTCCAGATTCTCTGAATCTTCGGATGATGTTATGCACAGTTGATGATGATAGATGCAAAGTCTTTGCAATTTGTCGCTGGGTAACACCTTTCTGATATTGCTCCACTATCTTTCTGCGCAACATTGTGGGAATTGGTGATCCTCTACCCATCTTGGCTTCTGAGAGACACTGCCACTCTGAGAAGCTCTTTTTATACCCAATCATGTTGCCAATTGACCTAATTAGTGTTAATTGGTCTTCCAGCTCTTCGTTATGCTCAAATTTACTTTTTCCAGCCTCTTATTGCTACTTGTCCCAACTTTTGGGGGATTTGTTGACACCGTGAAAATTTGAATCAACGTATTTTTCCTTTAAAGTAATACATTTACTCGGATTAAACATTTGATCTGTCATCTACGTTCTATTACAAATAAAATATTGCCATTTGCCATTTCCACATCATTGCATTCAGTTTTTATTCACAATTTGTTTAGTGTCCCAACTTTTTGGGAATCCGGTTTGTACGTGAGATTACAAGCAGAAAATTCTGTAAAATTCTAAAACAACCTTGAAGATTTTTAAAAGGAGCATGGAAATAAGAGAAAGTCTATCAAAAAGAATGGAAGCTGTAATAATGGCAAATAGTTTTCATTTCAGCAGGATAATAGCATATGACTAGGATATATTGTCACTTGCTGATTGGTGAGGGCAGGGACGCAGCTAAAGGCTCATGGGCCCTGGTGCAAAAGTTCAGCTTGGGCCCCCCTTCCCTCAGTGCTTTGTGGCCAGGGGCAGAGAAGCACATTGTGCTGCCTAAGGCAAAAATTGAAACGGCACCTCCCCCCCATGCATATTCTTCACCTAACCTCTTCCTTTCAGCCAGAAGTGTAACTTGACCAGCATGCAATTCCTATAATACCAGTGTCTTCTTATACGGCACAAGGGTCTTTGGGCCTCCTCAGGCTCCTAGGCCTGGTAGCGACTGCTACCATTGCACCCCCTATAGCTATGCCCCTGGGTGAGGATCTGACCACAGGATTTCCGATGATCACCATAATAAAGGGTCCTCTTTTAAACATGCAACCATACTCAAAAAGCCCTCCCTGGACCCATCCTCTTTATTCAGCTATCGCCCCATCTCACTACTGCCATTTGCACGAAAACCCCTAGAACAACATGTCCATTCCGAATTGTCCTCCCACCTCTCATCCCACACTTTTTGATCAGCTGCAATCCAGCTTCAGACTCAATCACTCCACACTCCACTGAAACTGTCCTAACCAAAGTCCCCAATGACCTGCTAGCTTCCAAAGCTAAACATCATTACTCTGAGCTCCTCCTCCTTGACCTGTCCTTTGCCTTTGATACTGTCGACCACTCTCTCCTGTTATAAACCCTCTCTTCAGTTGGAATAAAAAACCTGGCCCTCTCCTGGATCTCCTCTTACCTCACCAACAGAATTTTCAGCGTTTCCCATTCGTACACCACCTTGTCATCACGCCTCCTCTCGCTTGGGCTCTTTCAAAGCTCTGTCCTGGGTCCCCTACTTTCTCCATTTATACATTCAGCCTAGGACAGCTCATAGAGTTCTATGGCTTCCAATACTACTTCTACGCTAATGAGACTCAAATCTATCATGACCAGATGTCACTTCCTTGGAATCCCAGCGTGTCTGTCGGCTATATTTTCATTCTTCTCCTCCAGCTTCCTAAAACTCAACATGGAGAAAACTGAATTCAATGTCTTTCCCCCATATAATCAGCTTCCCTACCTGACCTGTCTATTACAGTTAATAGCACAATGCTTTCTCCAGTATCGCAGGTCTGTGGCCTCGAGATAACATTCTACTATGTCCTTCTGCTGTCCAGTTAATCCACATGTCCCATCATTTCTCCTCTGCCTCCCCCCTCTCCCAGTCCTTTCACTGGCTCCCTATTGCCCAGGAAATTAAATTTAAAATACTAACAACTACATATAAGGCCATCTACAACCAGTCTCCTCCTTACATCTCTGACCTGCTTTCCCAATACATCCCCACATGTAAACTCCGATCCTCATATGGCTTCTTCTTTGTTCTCCTCTCATCTATTCTTCACACAATTGACTACAAGATTTCTCATGTGTCTCTCCCCAACTCTGGAACTCACTACCCCAGTACATCAGACTCTCCCCTAACATCTAAACCTTTAAAAGTAACCTAAAAACCCACCTCTTCAGGAAAGACAGATGAGCAGCCTTTACCCTCACTTATGGTGTGTTCTTCTCCCTTCCCTTGTAGATGGTAAGCTCTTGCAGGCAGGATCCTCTCTCCCTCTGTACCAGTATCTTTCTTATTGTTTCTTGTTTATTGTATTTGCATTTTTATATTATGCATGTGTAACCCAAGCTTCTCTTGATGTATAGCGCCATAAAATTAATGGCTTTAAAAAGGGGTTGTCCAGTGCTCCTGGGGTCACTTTACTTTCACTTGACCTTACATTCCTAATTTATCAACTTCTGCATGGACAGGGTCATGGGTACTGCTGCAGCCAATTACTGGCCTCAGCTGTAATGTGTCCTCAAGCAGAATATCACTGCTGGGTCACATGTCCAAGTCCAGCGAAGAGACTCCAGAAGCCATTTAGCTGGAACAGAGTGATGCGGAGCAGGCACATATGGATTTATCCATAGGGATTTTAAAAAATACAAACATGGACAGCTCCTTTAAGGTCAGGCACTGCACAGACAACGGAGATTCGGCATGATTCAAGTAAATGGGCAGGAGAACTGCTAGAGTCTTAAAAGATCAGTAGCACAAGTCCCAAGGTTTACATACTGAATTCCCTTGTCACGCTAAAGAAAAGTGTTACATGCTAGGCCTACAGCAGCACACTGTCCCTGGATGGATATTACTTTTTACATTAAATTTATGGCTACAGAAAATACAAGAGAATATAGCACTGATTTGACGTAGTCAAAGACAAAATACATAAAAACGACATCTGGTGACTCACGGGTGACGTCTTCTATGATTACAATTGTTCTCTTTTCTCCTCTTCTCTATTAGCCCAGATCACAATGAATGCTTCTTCTAGCTACCACTAGTCTCTGCAGAGTTTAGGTTCCTCACTTTTCCATCATCCTCTCTACCTTCTGAAGACAAACTACCCCTAATACAGTGCATCATGTGCCATTCAGTGCCCCCAAATGCTTAACTAGAGAAATATTAGTACCAAACATATAATAAACCTACAGTGATAGCAAGAGTAATAGTGCCCAAGTAGTGATTAAAAAAATAAATATGTGAAGGAGGATGCCTCACATAGTAAACCCCAAAAGTAACTGTGCCAACCTAAATACCCTCAAAAATAATAGTTTTCCTTCATAGTAACTAGCAGGGTACCCTCCCATTGTAATATTGACTTCAGTAGTCAATAATAATAATGCTCCCTGAGAGCGCCTCTAATAGGAATAGGGCTTCCCATAGTTCCCCCAAAATGAAGTGAACCACAAAGGGGGAAAAGAAATCTAATACTTAACTGCCATTCCATGTTGTATACTGCAATGCGGTGTGGCCTGAGTGGCAGTGGCCTCACTTTTTCTCTCTCATACTGAAGACTACACACCTAATGTGACCCGTGGCTTATGAAGGTGATAGCTTCCATGCCCCACTGCAGAATTCCACTGTGTACATGTCTTGAGCCACAGTTATAGTCTATTGTGGGACAAGGGCATCAGCTGAAAAATCTGGGGTCTGTGCTTTGGATCCTCAGTGCTAGTGAAATCTTTGTGAATGAGGCTGAATACATGCACAGCACCTGGACAGGAATGACATTATACAGAGGGAAAATCAGAAGGTGTTGTGGCTCCTTCATTCTATTGGTGATATACTGTCCAGGGCTTAGGGCTCATGCACACGACCATTGTTGGCCAGTGCCTGCAAACATCGGGTTCACAATATACGGGCAGCGGACATTTGTGCACAGCATCACGGGTGCAGACCCATTCAGTGCTTCCATGGGTTTTCTGTCCGTGCCTCCGCACCGCTAAAAAAATAGAACATGTTCTATGTTTTTTTGTGGTGTGTACGGATCACAAACCCATTCAAGTTGAATGGGTTCTGGACCCGCCTTCGCCAGCCACACGGACGATGCCGCAAGGTATGTGTGCATGAGCCCTTAGGTGGACGAACCTCTTTAGTAACCATATAAACTACAAATGTCATAAATAAAAGGGCTTTGCCCAGTACTGTACATCTCTTGCAGAGCTATCCAGATAAAGTCACACATTTTTTAGAAAGTCCACCTTGATGAAAGGGTCAGTATGACACACAGCGTAATTAATACACATGAATATACTTTACAAATGTAACACTTGCTTCATGTACTGCTGGTCATTCTTCATTTTAGTCGCCTTTTATCAATAAGGATGTGATTAGTCTTCAGGGCCAACTCATAAGAAAATACTTTAATGAAAGTATAATAAGTTCTTGATGTGGGAATTGATGTCACTACACTGGAAAGACACAGCCCGCCAGTTCTAAGAGATGGTTGATCTTTTTAGATCAACGTCATATGAGAAGATCAATCATAAGACTCATGCATAATGATCACATTTATTTACACAGACAGAAACCTCTGCTTTGTCTCGGCAGAGCACACATTTTAGGCTAGACAAATGAGTTTTGGAGTTTTAATCAATACTTTGTAAGGCTAGATTTCACAATCATGTTAATGTTGGTATTTGCCACTTACATCAGTAATGGAAGATCATAAGCTGTGTCCATTTGACATTATATATATATATATAAAAAATTATAGTAATATATGATCACATTAAATGTATGAAATGTATATACTATATATGTTTGTTTCTGCAACAAAGCTACCCTTAGGCCCCGTTCCAGGGAGAGCACCCATCCTGACCTCCCGGCATTGACGGGTCCCATAGCATTATATTGATTTATGATGTAACCCTTACAGTTCTGGAAAGTATTGGATAACACTGACAGCATTATGTCAGTGTTATGCAATACATTCCGGAACTGTAAGGGTTACATAGAAACATAAATCAATATAATGCTATGCGACCCCATCGTAGCTGGGAGGTCAGGACGGGAGCTGCCACATACTCACGATGTGAGTCTGATGCGTGGAACTCACTCGTCTGAAAGGGGCCTTAGGGTATGACCACATGGTGCGGTCATTTTGGGGTTTTGACATAGCCAAGTACCGCGTGGCTGTAAGGGCTGCAGCTGGCTCTTGTGAACTAATCAAGACTGCACTGTTTAGTCATTCTGCATTGTTAGGCCTCAATGGTCCGCAATGCACAGGCATTGACTATAGGGCCGCTGCATGTGGATGATGACCCATTCACTTAAAAGGGGTCCGCAATCCGCATCCGACGATCGACACCGCAAAAAAGTAGCGCATGCGCCTGTAGGGCCGGAGAACACTGGGGTTAGAGAGGTGGGTATGCCAGAGCTGATTAATATTCAGTCTTTACTGTCCAATAACCTGAAGGAGATTGCAGGCAAGAACAGCAATAATATGCATATTGCCCCCCCCCCCCCCCATCTAACCAGCCAAGCCCCATACCAGCAACAGCCCAGAATCAAAAACATTTCTCATCTCTAATGATCATAGATAGAGTAGTTACACCATCCATATACTCTGAGCGCATCATACTGTGTATGGCATATTGTGCTCTGCAACCTAGATTCCTTTGCGAGAAGCTCTTCAATCAGTTCACAGACCCATATCGCAGTGTTTTCTGCATGCTTCACTTTGTGAGTAAATGGTATTCATTTTCTCTGTGGTTATGTTTGGACCGTATACACACGTCATGTCCTATAACTAATAGGAATTGTTATTCTACACAGTGCACATTGTCCTGAAAATAATGTATTTCTTTGAATGCATTGAAATATGATTTGAGATGTGTCCATCCATTTACATTTGGATCATAGATGGCGGGATTTAGTTCTGTATGAGATACAGATTGAAGGGCAGAAGGCAGAATAGATGAAAATGAGCAGGCATGCCCTCGTACTCCCCAAACCTATTAGTATTGCAAGCGCAAAAACTGCATTACAAAGCCTGGGAGGGTGAAATAATTTGATTTTATTTTCACGGTATAAAAGTAGCTGAATTTGCTATCATAGTTCATCATGTCACGCCAAGCATTGATTGAATGTATTCTTACAAGTATTGTGTGCGTCTAGTATAGAATGCATTAAACTGAATGTTTGGAGTCATTTCATTTAAAGTATGTTGTAAAAGATTGTTTGAAATGGTGACCCTAAAACCATCTCAAACGGTAGACTGGGGTTATAATCCGTAGCACAAATACATGATGTTCCAGCAGATACGAGTAAGGATTCCAAGAGAAGAGAGATTAGCCAAGATGCAGAATACATTTATCAAACAGATTTGCCGCATTGTTAGAATAGAATTTATACTGTCGTATCTCATAGGACTTGATGAACTGGAAGCTTGCCACTCACAGGACGCTGTGCTGAATGGGAGATAAGTCGCTGAGCCCCGAAGGTTCAAAGTGATGGCCATCTGCTGAAAAGAGCTTTGTATCGGAGTTTATAGAAAAGATGGAGCCCGGAAAAAGAGACGCATTTACATTATCAATGTTCCAGCACCAGCATCTGATTATTTGATCATTTTCACGGCAATTTAAAGGGATCGTCTCAACAAACCTTTTTCTAGTCATATATTTTAATGTAGTATTAGATGTCACCCCTTCAAGATGAATAACCATTTAGGTACTATTATGGATAGGCCATGTCTGTTACACTGGGAACCCAGTATGGCCCAGAAGAACCCACTCCAACGAAACTTGGAGTTGGGAACTACAATGGCGTGTCCCATGCCTTTATTAGGAGTACATACCATATAATGCTTTTAAGGTACCGGCGACACTGTAACCATAAGGAAAATGGTACACATACACAGAACCTCCTGGCAATGGGTCCTCTGGTGGTAGCATCATTTTAGACTGTTTTTGCATCCTCTGGAAGAGAATACAACTTGGCAACTTGGAGAAGGGGCATCCACAGTGTGGGAAGAAGGAGAGACCATTTCCAATCTCTCTTGCAGAGTGATGTCAGGATGCCGGTAATGTGACTAGGAAGCAGGTGGCGGTCCTGGTTGGGTAGGAGTCCACAGTATGAAGTGAACATTTGAACATCTGGCCCATGGTTAAGCAGGTAAGGAAGAAAGGGAGTCAGGTGAGGAGCAGCCTCCCTAGTGTCATGCGTAATGCTAGGGAGGCTGGTCACCATCACAGCCTGCTATTGGCTATTACCCTCTGTCGGCTGAGGTTTTCATCCGTGCAACGGGGAGATGCAGCGGTGGTCGTGCAGGGATCTGGAGGGATGCAGGTGACTGGGACCGGGTAAGTATCGTCTACAGGAGAGGCCCGGGCTTTATGGGGGGTATTTGTACTATTGGATAACCCCTTTAAGAAGGCTTGTTCTTTGCAGGATAAATAATGACTTTTAAAATGTGGAGATAAAAAAAATGATAAAAATTGCCGCCTCTGAAAGTTCAAAATAGGCTGCATCCTTAATAGGTTTATACAGTTAATTGAATTCTGGTAATATCATTAGCAGACGATGTGGTTCACCGTGACTTGCTGTATTGGAGTGTGGTGACCCCCAGTTTTAGGTCCTTACAGCCATCAGTCACGCCGAGAAGTACCACAGTTATTTTTAACCCAGTTATTCGTATTATAATCTACAAAACTAACAAATTTTCCAGAAGAAAAGTGAGTGGAGAATTGATTGACACATGGTAGATCTTTTCTGAGCTGACACCATCTGCAAAGTTGAAGCAAAGCGGGTGGCATGTCTAATGATTGAATGCATCAAGCCTCTCACAAAGCATAATATGAAATCCACAGCAAGTGAAGCATGTAAGTATCTGACTGATGTGAGTATCATGGTGGTTTTACAGTGCCGGCTGCATGCATATTTCCTCAGATCATCCTCACTCCCTGTCTCATCCCATCCCATTCTTTTCTTCCCCCCATTTCTTCCTTTCTGTGTTGCATTGCAGAACCATAAGATGACATTTGGAATTTTTCAGCCTTCGCCAGTCATGTAGCAAAGCAGCAGGGCATGGAAATTGTTAGTGGGTTATGACAGGATAACATTTTCTGTATGTTGCATCTTCTTTGCCTCCGAACACTAGATGTTCCTTATTTCTGGGTTGCCGCAGGGTTTATGGTCCTGTCATGGGCTTAATCATAAGTTGTCTACCTGAAAAAAAAAAATATGTAAATCAGTTTTATGCAGCATTCGCTTCGGAAATATCTACTGGATTCTTTTTTTTACTTTACATTGGACAGAAATGTCTCTAGAATTATAAACCATGTATGAAAGCAAGGACTAAATTGTACTTTTTCATCTACCAAGGTTCAGACATGAGATTGCAAAAACATGGCTGATCCAGAAAAAGCGCGATCTTGGTCCATGGGCTGAATCTGGTGCTGCAGCTTAGCTCCACAAAAATATGACTGTAAAAATGCAGCCTAGTCCAGCATCCAGTAATCCAGAAAAGGCCCCTTTCACACGGGCGAGTATTCCGTGCGGATGCGATGCGCGAGTTGAACGCATTGCACCCGCACTGAATCCGGACCCATTCATTTCTATAGGGCTGTTCACATGAGCAGTGATTTTCACGCATCACTTATGCATTGAGTGAAAGTCGCAGCATGCTCCTCTTTGTGCGTTGCGGTGCGATAATCCACGCAACGCAGGCCCCATAGAAGTGAATGGGGTTGTGTGAAAATCGCAAGCATCCGCAAGCAAGTGCGGATGCAGTGCGATTTTCACGCACGGTTGCTAGGAGACAATCGGGATGAAGACCTGATCATTATTATTTTCCCTTATAACATGGTTATAAGGGAAAATATTAGCATTCTGAATACAGAATGCATAGTCAAATAGCGCTGGAGGGGTTAAGAAAAAGAAAAAAATATTTAACTCACCTTAGTCCACTTGTTCGCGTAGCCCGGCATCTCCTTGTGTCTCCTTTACTGAACAGGACCTGGGGTGAGCATTAAATACATGAACAGGAACTGTGATGACGTCACTCTGGTCATCACATGTTCCATCACCATGGTAAAAGATCATGTGACGGACCATGTGATGACCGGAGTGACGTCATCACAGGTCCTGTTCATGTAATGACTGCTCACCCCAGGTCCTGTTCAGCAAAGGAGACAGAAGGAGATGCCGGCTACGCGAACAAGTGGACTAAGGTGAGTTAAATAATTTTTTATTTTTTTTAACCCCTCCAGTGCTATTTTACTATGCATTCTGTATTCAGAATGCTATTATTTTCCCTTATAACCATGTTATAAGGGAAAATAATGCAATCTACAGAACACCGATCCCAAGCCCGAACTTCTGTGAAGTTCGGGTTTGGGTACCAAACATGCGCAACTTTTTTCACGCAAGTGCGAAACGCATTACAATGTTTTGCACTCGCGCAGATAGATCGCGGGTGTAACCGTAACGCACCCTCACATTTTCCCGCAACGCCCGTGTGAGAGAGGCCTAATAGATTGCATTTGCTCTCAGCACAGCACTGGAAAGGTATTGCTTGGGAATTTTGGGGGTTTTCTATTCTTACAAATGACCCATTTTTATTTGACTGTTCCAGGTAAGGCTACTTTTGCACTAGGGTTAACATTTTCCGGTATTGAGATCCGTCATAGGGTCTCAATACCGGAATAAAACGCTTCCGTTTTGTCCCCATTCATTGTCAATGGGGACAAAACGTAACTGAAAGAACGGAATGCTCCAAAATGCATTCCGTTCCGTTCTCATACCAGAGAGCAAACCTCAGCAAACAATCTGACACAATAGAAAACTGATCCGTCCCCCATTGACTTTCAATGGAGTTCATGACGGATCCGTCTTGGCTATGTTAAAGATAATACAACCGAATCTGATCATAACGGATGCAGATGGTTGTATTATCAGTAACGAAAGCATTTTTGCTGATCCCTGCCGGATCCAGTAAAAACGCTAATGTGAAAGGAGCCTAATCTGATCATTTAGTGCCTATCAAGTCTCATTGGTGCGGGATTATAGGAATCATTATATTTATTAAGAAGTTTTGAACTTCTGGATCACAGTTCAGAGCAAATGCAATGATTTTCCCTGTAAGATACAGTCATGTGAAAAAATTAGGACACCCTTTGAAAGCATGTGGTTTTTTGTAACATTTTTAATAAAAGGTTATTTCATCTCCGTTTCAACAATACAGAGAGATTAAAGTAATCCAACTAAACAAAGAAAACTGAAGAAAAGTCTTTTCAAGATCTTCTGTAAATGTCATTCTACAAAAATGCCTATTCTAACTGAGGAAAAAGATAGGACACCCTCACATGTATTCCCTCTTAAATTGGCTCAGATCTCACACAGGTATATCACACCAGGTGCACATAATTAGTAGATCGTTACTCTGCATGTTGAATGAGGCTTGCCCTATTTAAACCTCAGACATTTAGTTTGGTGTGCTCCTGACTGTTGAAGTGAGAGTGAGCACCATGGTGAGAGCAAAAGAGCTGTCAGAGGACTTCAGAAAAAAGATTGTAGCAGCCTATGAGTCTGGGAAGGGATTTAAAAAGGATCTCAAAAGATTTTGAAATCAGCCATTCCACTGTCCGGAAGATAGTCTACAAGTGGAGGGCTTTCAAAACAACTGCCAACATGCCCAGGACTGGTCGCCCCAGCAAGTTCACCCCAAGAGCAGACCGCAAGATGCTAAAAGAGGTCTCCAAAAACCCTAAAGTGTCATCTCGAGAACTACAGCAGGCTCTGGCTACTGTTGATGTAGAAGTACATGCCTCTACAATCAGAAAGAGACTGTACAAGTTTAACTTGCATGGGAGGTGTGCAAGGAGGAAACCTTTGCTTTCCAAGAGAAACATCGAGGCCAGACTGACATTTGCCAGAGATAAAGTTGACAAAGACCAGGACTTCTGGAATAATGTTCTTTGGACAGATGAGTCCAAAATTGAATTATTTGGACACAACAGCAGAGGACATGTTTGGCGTAAACCAAACACAGCATTCCAAGAAAAGAACCTCATACCAACTGTGAAGCATGGAGGTGGAAGTGTCATGGTTTGGGGCTGCTTTGCTGCAGCAGGACCTGGTCAGCTCACCATCATAGAATCCACGATGAATTCTACTGTGTATCAGAAGGTGCTTGAAGAACATGTGAGACCATCAGTTAGAAAATTAAAGCTGAAGCGGAACTGGACCATGCAACATGACAATGACCCAAAACATACTAGTAAATCAACCAAAGATTGGCTGAAAAAGAAGAAATGGAGAGTCCTGGAATGGCCAAGTCAAAGTCCAGATTTGAATCCCATTGAGATGCTGTGGGGTGACTTGAAAAGGGCTGTACGTGCAAGAAACCCCTCAAACATCTCACAGCTGAAAAAGTTCTGCATTGAGGAGTGGGGTAAAATTTCCTCAGACCGATGTCGAAGACTGGTAGATGGCTACAAGAACCGTCTCACTGCAGTTAATATCAGCCAAAGGAGGTAACACTCGCTATTAGGGGCAAGGGTGTCCTATCTTTTTCCTCAGTTAGAATAGGCATTTTTGTAGAATGACATTTACAGCAGATCTTGAAAAGACTTTTCTTCAGTTTTCTTTGTTTAGTCGGATTACTTTAATCTCTCTGTATTGTTGAAACGGAGATGAAATAACCTTTTATTAAAAATGTTACAAAAAACCACATGCTTTCAAAGGGTGTCCTAATTTTTTCACATGACTGTAGATGACATGGCTTTAAAAAAGTGCAGCAAGTACTACATAAGTGCAAAACATGGATTCTCATTCAAATTTTTGCAACTTCTGGACAACTGCAGCAAAAAAGTGAAGAAAAGTATTCAGACTACTACAGTACACATTATACCTCCAGGAGCCATTATGACATCCCATTCTAAATCCATTAGCATTAATATGGAGGCCCCCCCCATCTTTGCAGCTAAAACACCATATTTTTTTATGTATTTACAAGCAAAAATGAGAGTAGCTACACTGGTAAATCTGTTCCATTGAACCATTGAATGAACCCAGATGTGTCTCAGGGGAGAGGTGTGTGTGTGTGTGTGGGGGGGGGGGGTTCCACCCCGGGTGCCCGCTCTCAGGGGGGTACCAGAAGCAATAAGCGTTTCCATCAATACAGATGAGTTACACAAAAAAGGTCAATCCGGATAGAAAATAATAAATACCTTTATTCATCCATAATTCATAAAATACAGCTTACAATCAGTTGTTGGTGCAGACGCACATAAGGCAGTAAAATGCCCTCACAGGAAATAACAAACAGTATGTACCAAAGTATGGGTCGGTCATACATAAATTAGGGTATAAAGTGCACTACCCCCTGATGAAGCATTGAGCGAAACACGCGTCGGGACACGGGAGATACAAATTTTTATTGTAGGTATACCTATGTGACGATCTAGGAGGTTGGGATTATCTATCCATTCATAGTGAGGCACTTGCCACTTTATGTGATGATGTTGTGAAAATGTATGTGGTGACTTTATACCCTAATTTATGTATGACCGACCCATACTTTGGTACATACTGTTTGTTATCTCCTGTGAGGGCATTTTACTGCCTTATGTGCGTCTGCACCACCAACTGATTTTAAGCTGTATTTTATGAATTATGGATGAATAAAGGTATTTATTATTTTCTATCCTGATTGGCCTTTTTTGTGTAACTTATCTTGGGATAATGTCCGGATGGTGTTGTTTTTCCCCTCATATATATTGGTGTTCATCAATACAGATGGCAGCGCTCATTGCTGGAGCGCAGGGAGCTGCGGTCCTGTCCCTCACTGAATGATGATGCATGGAGCCTTCTGTTCTCTGCTCCTCCATTCAGCCTGTAGGCACAGGCCTATGTGGGAGGAGCCTGCAGCCCGGGAATCTGCCTAAGCTCCTCCTACACAGTGCTGCAGAGCGATCTGTGTCTGAAGGGGAGAGCTGGATGTGAGCATCAGGAACAGGACAAGGTGAGTAGGTACTGTGTTTTTTGTTTTGTTTTATTAACACAGAGGGGGCACAGAGGGCTTTACTACTATGAAGGGGGCACAGAAGGCATTACTACTACAAAGGGGCAGAAAGGGCATCACTACTACAAAGGTGCACAAAGGGCATCACTACTACAAAGGTGCACAAAGGGCATCACTACTACAAAGGTGCACAAAGGGCATCACTACTACAAAGGTGCACAAAGGGCATTACTACTATTAAAGGGGTTGTCCAAGTTATATTTATTGATGACCTATCCTCAGGATAGTCCCAGAAAAGAAGATGGAGGCAGCATGTCCGGTATAAAAAAATCCCTTTAACCCCTTAAGGACACAGGGCGTACAGGTACGCCCTTGTGCCCTGGTACTTAAGGACACAGGGCGTACATGTACGCCCTGTGCATTTTCAATCACCGCCGCGCGGCCGGCGGCGATCGGAACCCCGTGCCTGCTCAAATCATTGAGCAGGCACTTGGGGCAAATGCGTCGGGGGGTCCGGTGACCCCCCCATGTATGCGATCGCAAAAAACCGCAGGTCAATTCAGACCTGCGGTTTTCTGCGTTTCCGGGTTATTCGGGTCTCTGAAGACCCGATAACCCGGAACAGGATGGTGATGGTGGTGTGATTTCACTCCACCAATCACCATCCAGCGATCCTGAGTGGTGATGGTGACATCACCACTCAGGATCGCTTTCTGATTGGTCAGGGGGCGGTGCGGCGGCAGATTCAAAAGAGGCAGGCGCCCCTCTCCTCCTCCTTTTGTGTTCCAGCGCCGGAGGAGAGAGGAGCTGCCTGCTTGTGTCCACCATCGCTGCCAGCACCCCTGATCTGTGCCCCCAGGACCCGATCTGTGCCCCAGCACCCCATCAGGTACATAGGGACAGCTAGGGAAAGTTTGGGATAGGCAGGGAAAAAAAAGGGAAAGTTAGTTTTTTTTTACTTTTTATTGCATCACCCTAGTTAGGGTGTCTGGGGTCCACAGCACAGCTGTGTGACCCTAGACCCCCCAGGGGTGCTGCCACTTGCCCCCCTCCCCCTGCCACTTGCCCCCCCCCCACCTTTTTTGGGGTGCTTTTTTTTTTTTTTTTTTTTTTTGAGTTCGCTGACTGTGACCGGCACTTAGCATCCGGCCACTGTAAGCGCATCGCACACCCCACCGCTGATCAACTTCGGACGGTTGATCAGCAGTTTTGAATTTTTTTTCCTCACTTTTTTGCCCTTTTTTTAGTTAGTTTTATTTATTTTTTTCTGTTAGTTTTAGGGTGAGTTCGTGAACACCCGTGCCCCCTCACACACGCACACCAAATAAAGAGTTACACACACGCACATATACACGCAGACACACACTCCCCTATGGCCCGCCGGACGTTCTCGGCCGAGGAGGCATACGCCCAGCTTGCCTCCGAGTCCGAGAGTCCCAGTGAGGATGAGGATGACCCCACATTCCTGTTGTCATCCGCATCCTCCTCATCATCTAGCGATGATGATGAGCCCCCAAGGCGGCGGAGACGCCGCCAGGCGGAGCAAGGGGACCGCCATGTTAGGGACCCTGTGGCCCACACTAGTACGAGCAGCTCTGGGGCTCGTACTGGTTTCCCGGCCCACCAGTTAAATCCACCGGAGCACCCTGCCGGTGAACTTGTCTGGTGTAGCCCAGAGCGATACGAGCCCGTGATTCCTGATTTTGTAGGCCAATCAGGAATCCAGATTTCCACAGTGGGCTACACTGAATATGACTTTTTTTGTCATTTTTTCAGTGACTCACTGGTAAATCTGATGGTGGAGCAGACGAATCTGTACGCCCAACAGTTCGTCGCTCAACACCCGGGCTCCTTTTTGGCCAGGCCCGGTGGCTGGATGCCGGTCAGTGCAGCCGAAATGAGGACATTTTGGGGCCTCGTGCTGCATATGGGCCTGGTCAAGAAACCCAGTGCCAGGCTGTACTGGAGTGGGGACGTCCTATATCAGACCCCACTTTACAGTACGGTTATGACACGCTCCCGGTTTGAGGCCATCAGGAAATGTCTGCATTATTCCGATAATGCAGCATGTCCACTCCGAGGTGATCCTGCCCATGACCGTCTGTACAAGATACGGCCGGTCATCGATCACTTTGGGGCCAAATTCATGGAGGCCTATGTACCTGGAAGGGAGGTCGTGGTTGATGAGTCTCTCATTGCGTTCAAGGGGAGACTCATTTTCCGCCAGTATGTGCCTTCCAAGCGGGCGAGGTATGGCGTGAAGCTATACAAAATTTGTGAGAGTACCTCAGGGTACACTTACAAATTTCGTGTGTACGAGGGGCGAGATTCCCGGATTCAACCACCAGAATGTCCCCCCACTCTGGGTGTTACCGGGAAACTCGTGTGGGACCTTATGTACCCACTGCTGGATAAGGGTTACCACTTGTACGTGGATAACTTTTATACCAGTATCCCCTTGTTCCAGTCCCTTGCCGCCAGATCCACGTCCGCTTGTGGGACCGTGCGGAAAAATCAACGCGGCCTCCCTGCCCACCCCCTCCAGGTACCCATCCCCAGGGGTGAGACCCATGCCCTTACCACTGGAAACCTGTTGCTGGTCAGGTATAAGGACAAGAGGG
This sequence comes from Bufo gargarizans, assembly GCF_014858855.1. Taxonomy (NCBI): domain Eukaryota; kingdom Metazoa; phylum Chordata; class Amphibia; order Anura; family Bufonidae; genus Bufo; species Bufo gargarizans. The sequence goes on from NC_058081.1 coordinate 537,167,581, forward strand.
ATGTCCTTATGCTGTCCACAATTCATGGTAACGGCATCACCCCTGTCCCTGTGCGAGGTACCGCGGCAACGGTCCTCAAGCCCGATTGTATCGTCGCCTACAATCGGTATATGGGAGGAGTTGATCTCTCGGATCAAGTCCTCAAGCCATATAACGCCATGCGCAAAACCCGGGCATGGTACAAAAAAGTTGCGGTCTACTTGGTGCAGGTTGCCATGTACAACTCTTTTGTACTATCCCGAAGCGCTGGCAGCACAGGGACATTCCTCCAGTTCTATGAGGCAGTCCTCAAGGCCCTGATCTTTTCGGACCGGGAAAGAGCAGGCCGGAGTACCTCGGGAACTGTAGGCGCCCGGATCGTCCCTGGCCAACACTTTCCAGGTGTGGTCCCCCATACTGGAAAGAAGGGACGAACCCAAAAAAAGTGCAGAGTGTGTCGCAGGAGGGGGATACGGAAGGACACGACTACTCAGTGCGACACATGCCCCGATCATCCGGGCCTCTGCATTGACGGTTGCTTCAGGGAGTATCACACTTCCATGGAGTACTAAATTTATATCCCAATTTAGGACTGACATGGGATAAAAAAAAAAAATGGTTCTCAGACTTGAGACACCCAAAAAAACTAAAATAATTTATTAAAAGTAGACATAGGTATTGCCGCGTCTGTAATAATCTCCTCTATAAAAATGCCCCATGACCTAACCCCCCAGATTAACACGGTCCAGAAAAAAAAAAAAGGTGCAAAAAAAGTTTTTTTTTGTCACCTTACATAATAAAAAGTTTAATAGCAAGCGATCAAAAAGTCATATAGCCCCCAAATTAGTGCCAATACAACCGTCATCTCATCCCGCAAAAAATGAGCCCCCACATAAGATAATCAGATAAAAAAAAAAATTGAAAATGACCCTTAGACTTTAGAGATACAAATTTTTTTTTAGGGTATCAAAAAGGATAATATAGTCTAAAACCTAAATTATTGTAAAAAAAAAGTTGACTTATTAGGTATCGCCACGTCCGTAAGAATCTCCTCTATAAAAATACCCCATGACCCAACCCCCCAGATTAACACAGTAAAAAAAAAAAAAAAAAAATAGGTGCAAAAAATTTTTTTTTTGTCACCTTACATAACAAAAAGTTTCATAGCAAGCGATCAAAAAGTCATATAGCCCCCAAAATAGTGCCAATAAAACCGTCCGCTCATCCCGCAAAAAATGAGCCCCCACATAAGATAATTGGCTAAAAGAAAATTAAAAAAATTACACTTAGACTTTAGAGATACCCAAAAAAAAAAGTTGTATCAAAAAAGATAATATAGTCAAAAACCTAAATAATTGTAAAAAAAAGTAGACTTATTAGATATTGCCGCGTCCGTAAGAATCTCCTCTATAACAATATCCCATGACCTAACTACCCAGATTAACACGGTTAAAAAAAAAACAAAAAAACGGTGCCAAAACCGCTATTTTTGGCACTTTTCCATTTCAGTCCGTTTTTTCCGGTAAGAAAACAAGGGTTAACAACCAAACAAAAGTTAAAATTTATTACCCTGATACTGCAGTTTACAGAAACGCCACATTTGTGGTCGTAAACTGCTGTATCCGTAAAAGGGAGGCTGCAAAAGGAAAGGACCGACATGGTTTCTGGAAGGCCGATTTTGATGGCCTTTTTTATTGACACCATATCCCTTTTGAAGCCCCCCTGATGCCCCCCTAGAGTAAAAACTCCCTAAAATTGACCCCATCTAAGAAACTACACCCCTCAAGGTATTCAAAAATGATTATACAAACTTTATTAACCCTTTAGGTGTTCCTCAACAGTTAATGGCAAATGGAGATGAAATATCAGAATTTCAATTTTTGGTAACCTTACCTCACAAAAATGTAATATAGAGCAACCAAAAATTATATTTACCCTAAAAATACTCCCCCAAAAAATGCCACCTTATCCCGTAGTTTCCAAAATGGGGTCACTTTTAGGGAGTTTCGACTCCAGGGGTGCATCAGGGGGGTTGAAACAGGACACGGTGTAAATAAACCGGTCCATAAAAATCAGCCCTCCAAAAACCAAACGGCGCACCTTTCACTCTACGCCCCGCTGTGTGGCCGTACAGTAGTGTACGGCCACATATTGGGTATTTCTGTAAACGGCAGAGTCAGGGTAATAAAGATACAGTCTTGTTTGGCTGTTAACCCTTGCTTTGTTAGTAGAAAACATGGGTTAAAATGGAAAATAAGGCAAAAAAATGAAATTTTCCAATTTCATCCCCATTTGCCAATAACTCTTGCGCAACACCTAAAGGGTTAACGACGAATGTAAAATCAGTTTTGAATACCTTGAGGGGTGTAGTTTCTTAGATGGGGTCACTTTTAGGGAGTTTCTACTCTAGGGGTGCATCAGGGGTCTTCAAATGGGACATGGTGTAAATAAACCAGTCCATAAAAATCAGCCCTCCAAAAACCAAACGGCGCACCTTTCACTCTATGCCCCGCTGTGTGGCCGTACAGTAGTTTACGGCCACATATTGGGTGTTTCTGTAAACGGCAGAGTCAGGGTAATAAAGATACAGTCTTGTTTGGCTGTTAACCCTTGATTTGTTAGTGGAAAAAATGGGTTAAAATGGAAAATTAGACAAAAAAATGAAATTTTCCAATTTCATCCCCATTTGCCAATAACTCTTGCGCAACACCTAAAGGGTTAACGACGAATGTAAAATCAGTTTTGAATACCTTGAGGGGTGTAGTTTCTTAGATGGGGTCACTTTTAGGGAGTTTCTACTCTAGGGGTGCATCAGGGGTCTTCAAATGGGACATGGTGTAAATAAACCAGTCCATAAAAATCAGCCCTCCAAAAACCAAACGGCGCACCTTTCACTCTATGCCCCGCTGTGTGGCCGTACAGTAGTTTACGGCCACATATTGGGTGTTTCTGTAAACGGCAGAGTCAGGGTAATAAAGATACAGTCTTGTTTGGCTGTTAACCCTTGCTTTGTTAGTGGAAAAAATGGGTTAAAATAAAAAATTGGACAAAAAAAAGAAATTCTCAAATTTCATCCCCATTTGCCAATAACTCTTGTGCAACACCTAAAGGGTTAACAACGTATGTAAAATCAGTTTTGAATACCTTGAGGGGTGTAGTTTCTTAGATGGGGTCATTTTTGGGTGGTTTCTATTATGTAAGCCTCGCAAAGTGACTTCAGACCTGAACTGGTCCCTAAAAATGTCGTTTTTGTAAATTGCTGAAAAATTTCAAGATTTGCTTCTAAACTTCTAAGCCTTATAACATCCCCAAAAAATAAAATATCATTCCCAAAACAATTCAAACATAAAGTAGACAAATGGGGAATGTAAAGTCATCACAATTTTTGGGGGTATTACTATGTATTACAGAAGTAGAGAAACTGAAACTTTGAAATTTGCAAATTTTTCCAAAAATATGTTAAATTAGGTATTTTTTGGTGCAAAAAAAAATATTTTTTTGACTTCATTTCACCAGTGTCATGAAGTACAATATGTGACGAAAAAACAATCTCAGAACGGCCTGGATAAGTCAAAGCGTTTTAAAGTTATGAGCACTTAAAGTGACACTGGTCAGATTTGCAAAAAATGGCCTGGTCCTAAGGTGTAAAAAGGCTGTGTCCCTAAGGGGTTAATGGGATTTTTTATACCGGACATGCTGCCTCCATCTTCTTTTCTGGGACTTGTTACGCAGGAGCCCTGATGAATCTTGGACTCCAGGTAGGCTGTTGCATATCGGTTGACCTCAAGATCTGGTGAGTGCGATTCCACAACTATTTTTTGTTACTATCCTCAGGATAGGTCATCAACATCAGATCGGCTGTGGTCTGACATCCGGCACCCCCGCCGATCATCTGTTTGAAGAGAAGGTGTGCGCCGTGCCAGCGCTGCCTCCCCTTCATTGTTTACCTTTTAGCCGTTGCATTTGCAGCGATGAGCAGGTGTAATTACACCCAAGGCGTCCCATTCATTTCCATGATACGGATCGCTGTATAGAAGCGATCCGTACCATTGAAATGAATAAGAAGGCTTGGGTGTAATTACACCTGCTCACCGCTGCAAATGCAACGGCTAAAAGGTAAACAATGAAGGGGAGGCAGCGCTGGCACGGAGCACACCTTCTCTTCAAACAGATAATCGGCGGGGGTGCCGGATGTCAGACCCCAGCCGATCTGATATAGATGACCTATCCTGAGGATAGGTCATCAATAAATATAACTTGGACAACCCCTTTAAGGGGGCACAATGGGCATTACTACTGTAAAGAGGGCACAGAGGGTAATACTGCTACTACAAAGAGGGAACAGAGGGCATTATTACTACAAAGGGGCATGGAGGGTATTACTACTATTAAGGGGCACCATGGGCATTATTACTGTAAAGGGGGCACAGAATGCATTACTACTGTGAATGGGGCACAGAATGCATTACTACTGTGAATGGGGCACAGAATGCATTACTACTGTGAATGGGGCACAGAATGCATTACTACTGTGAATGGGGCACAGAATGCATTACTACTGTGAATGGGGCACAGAATGCATTACTACTGTGAATGGGGCACAGAATGCATTACTACTGTGAATGGGGCACAGAATGCATTACTACTGTGAATGGGGCACAGAATGCATTACTACTGTGAATGGGGCACAGAATGCATTACTACTGTGAATGGGGCACAGAATGCATTACTACTGTGAATGGGGCACAGAATGCATTACTACTGTGAATGGGGCACAGAATGCATTACTACTGTGAATGGGGCACAGAATGCATTACTACTGTGAATGGGGCACAGAATGCATTACTACTGTGAATGGGGCACAGAATGCATTACTACTGTGAATGGGGCACAGAATGCATTACTACTGTGAATGGGGCACAGAATGCATTACTACTGTGAATGGGGCACAGAATGCATTACTACTGTGAATGGGGCACAGAATGCATTACTACTGTAAATGGGGCACAGAATGCATTGCTACTGTGAATGGGGCACAGAATGCATTGCTACTGTGAATGGGGCACAGAATGCATTGCTACTGTGAATGGGGCACAGAATGCATTGCTACTGTGAATGGGGCACAGAATGCATTGCTACTGTGAATGGGGCACAGAATGCATTACTACTGTGAATGGGGCACAGAATGCATTACTACTGTGAATGGGGCACAGAATGCATTACTACTGTGAAGGGCCATAACTGTTATAGGGGCTCAGTGAGGGCATAACTACTCTGAAGGGGAACAGAGAGGGCATAACTACTCTGAAGGGGGACAAACGGCATTACCACTGTGAAAGGGGCACAGAGATGTCATAACTAATGTAAAGGGGGCACAGTTAAGGGATAAGCACCTTAAGGGGTGCACAACTAATGTGAAGGTTGTACAATGAGAGCATAAATACTGTGAGGGGGCACAGTGTGGGCATAACTACCATGAGGGGGCACAATATGGATATTATTAGGGGGCACAGATCTGGACATAACTACTGTGAAGGTTGTACAATGAGGGCAATGCTACTGCGAGGTGGCACCATTTTTTAAAGTATTGGGGGGTTGCCAGAGAAAGGGCCCGTCCAGTTGCCAAACATCATAGGCACGCCAATTAATGAACCTGAAAGATGGTTGGTTTCACATAAGCATAAGGGCTCATGTACACAAACGTATTTTATTTCCATGACCTTTCCGTAATGTGTGCATTCCGTTTACGTATCTCCCTATTTCCGTTCCGCAAAAAAAATAGAACATGTCCTATTATTGTGCATGAGCCCTAATATGGGCACATTTTTGAATCTGTATTAATGCTAAATTACTTCAACCAACAGCATTATATACCCATGTGGTGTTATTCGTTTGGGATGTTAATTTGTGGTCAGATTTGGATTTGCATTGAAAATAGCTAGTATTAGGCTCATGTGAAACAGGCACAAACGGAATGGAATGACGTGGTATAGCAGGAGGTGCTCAAACCCACATGCAGTCGTGCATATATATAGGGGAGCAAATCCTGCACTTGTGGCCCGTTGCTAATGGCAATCCCCAGCAAACATGCATACGGTGGAGGATGCCCGCAGCGAACCACAAGTACCACAATAGACATCCTACACAAGGTAACACTTGTGTGGATGTGATAATCAATATAACAATATAACAAAATAGCAAAAGACAGGTGCACTCTGCGGTATTACTAAATCCTCAAACTGGTTTTAAAATTGAGAGATTAGTCAACATGTCCTACGGTGTAGGACATGTCTAAGCCCGGGCACCGCGACAAGGTTTCTCAAGTAGCCCGGGACCTAACACTCTCCTACCTGTGCCAGTGGGCAAATACCAGGAGCCAGTGGGCAAATTACAGGAGCATAAGGCCGACTCACTGGTGAGTTGTTTGTGAGTCGGCCTTATGCTCCTGTAATTTGCCCACTGGCTCCTGGTATTTGCCCACTGGCACAGGTAGGAGAGTGTTAGGTCCCGGGCTACTTGAGAAACCTTGTCGCGGTACCCGGGCTTAAACATGTCCTACACCGTAGGACATGTTGACTAATCTCTCAATTTTAAAACCAGTTTGAGGATTTAGTAATACCGCAGAGTGCACCTGTCTTTTGCTATTTTGTTATATTGTCATGTGAAACAGGCCTCAAACCTTTTGGCATGGCATTGACTTCCGCATAGTGGTATATGCTCACATTTGTGAAGGGTTAAATGTACTGCTCTATTAAAAAAAAATCTTGCTGCAGATAGTTTCATGGTTGACTCATTAAGAAGCTCAGGAGAGGCCTGGATACTTTTCTTGACAGTGATAATCGCATATTCACAATGTCACAGGTACTAGATTTCTGGAGATGAGATGTTGATCCTGGGAATTATTCTGCTTGCTTTATTTGGAGTCGAGAATGATTTTTCCCCCTAATACAGGTAATTTGTGACCTCCTCATAGGGTTTTTTGACTTTTTCTGGATCAACACAGTAGGATTATAGGTTTAACTTGATGGACATGTGTTTTTTTTCAACCTTATCAACTATATAGCAATGGAAACCAACAGGAACATAGGATACCCTCAACCAACAGAACGTTAGATGTTCTTCATGGCTGATGATTAATCGGTTTACTTGTGGCTCAGCAGGGTTTAACAATATGCTGTAAAGCAGAAGGCAAGAAAATAATTGACCTTAACAGAGACCATAACACACAGACATATACAGGAATATGATTGACCTGCAATAGGACTGGCTTTTCTGAACATCAATGCTTGAAGTATTCTTTACTTGGTCTAATAGTTTAATAACCACATTTGTTTTGTCACTGGAAGAACCTATGTTACCAGTAATTCATATTTAAAAGGGGTTGTGTCACTTCAGCAAATAGCATTTATTATGTAGATAAAGGTAATACAAGGCACTTACTAATGTATTGTGATTGTCCATATTGCCTCTTTTGCTGGCTGGATTCATTTTTCCATCACATTATGCACTGCTCGTTTCCATGCAATCCATCAGTGGTAGTCGTGCTTGCACACTGTAGGAAAAAGCACTCTACCGTGTGCGCTCCCAAGGTCCAGCCACCAAATAGGTTGGCTCTTTTTCTATAGTGTGCAAGCACGACCACTACCGATAGATTGCAGGGTGGCAGTAACCATGGAAACGATCAGTGTACAATGTGATGGAAAAATGAATCCAGCCAGGAAAGGAAGCAATATGGATAATAACAATACATTAGTAAGTGCCTTGTATTAACTTTCTCTACGTGATAAATATCACTTGCTGAGGTGAAACAACCCCTTTAAAGAGGACCTGTTTTCATAGCTGAAAATCTAGAATATAGTGCTGTATATTTGCAATTGTGAATATTCTAGTTTTTTTTTTTTCATCAGTACTACTGCTTATTGCTTGTGGGCCAATGATAAGGCTGCATTATCTTTGTCTGAGCTTAGCAACATCCCTAGCAACCAATAGGAAAGCAGCCTACCCCTTACTATATAAGAACCTCCCCAGCAGCCATTTTCTGTAGTTTTATACAGTTCTGAGAGAGACAGCAGTGTCATTGCTGGGCTCTGTGCTTTGGTGTGTCATTACATTAGATCGTTAGTTAGCTCATATATATATATAATACAGATAGTTAGGGGGAGATAGTCAGTGCAGGTTATATCCTGATATAGTGTAGCTGATAGGTTCTGCTGTCCATACATATATGCTACAGACATAGTGCTGTGATGTCACAACAATGCTTAGTGCACCAATCAGTAATATCTACTCAGACCTGATAAAATGTGAAGTTTCATGTATTGCGAAAAAAATATGCACATCAGTAATGCCGATTTGCTCAATCGCAAATATATTGGAGCACTCTGTCTGCATATAAAGCTACTGTTCTGTCATGCATGCAAAATGTAATCAAAAACAGTGCTGTAAAGTAAAATTACTTACAGTGATCAGGAGTTCTTCGTCACACTCACAAAAGTTGCTGCCAACCATTTTCTCCAGTCTCAGGAAACTTCTAGCAGCTTGACAAATGTAGCAAAAGTGAGCCACGCCTGTATTGCGTGCGCAATCCGCGCATATTACATCGCAAATTCTAGAATTTGCAAGTTTATGGTAAATATTAGTTCAAAAATTTGCGAAATATCGCGAAAACAAATATTGCCTATGCTGCTCATCACTACCAGGAAGAAGATTGGAGAAGCCAGCTCAGTGCCTTGACTGTATTGTTATGTACCCGAGTTCCTTCAGTAAAGAAGAACACTGGTTTACTGCAGACCCTGACTCTATAGACTCAATTCCCATTGGGATGCACCACATCTTACCATCCAGGAGTAGCAACACATCTCCAGGAGTAGCAACACATTGTGACATATCAACGGTGTCCGAGACCAAGCGTAGAATTGGGTACCACCTCAAACCCGGCCACTGCATCACATATAATTATCATACTGCCAGCTGATTATTATAGGAGATTAAAATCCATAAGGCATGGAACATCAGTCACCTCAGTGAAACATACAGTATAATTAAAGTGCAAGCTGTTTTTAGAATTAGGCTCCATTCACACGTCTGCAATTTTGTTCCACATTTTGCAGAACAGAATTGCGGACCCATTCATTCCTATAGGGCAGCACGATGTGCTGCCCGGACACAGAATTGCGGATCCGCACTTCCGGGTCCGCACTTCCATTGCGCAAAAAAATAGAACATGCGGACAAGAACAGGCATATTCTATTAGTGCCAGCAATGTGCGGTCCGCAAAATGCCGCTTTCCGTGTTTTGCGGATCCGCGGCTCAGTGGATCCGCAAAACACGTTGCGGACGTGTGAATGGAGCCCTAATTGCGCAAACTACATTGGCGATTTGCACAATGAAGAAAATAATAACTGGAGATCGTGAATTCTAGAATTTGCTAATTTATGGCAAATATTAAGCCATAAATTCGCAAAATATTGTGAAAACGAATAATGCCTATGCTGCTCATCACTAATCTATTCTTATGACTCTATGATGTGATATTCTTTCTAAAAGTTTATGGATAAAAGGTATGGGTGTTAGCAGTTGGGGGTGTGTCCCTGCACAGTCAGACATTATTTATTAGAGATGAGCGAATTTCTCAAAAATTCGATTCGGCCGGTTCGCCGAATTTTCCAAAAAGATTTGATCCAAATTTATTCATGGCGAATCGCGTAAAATAACTGCTATTTCCTGGCTGCAGAGAGCCTGTATAGGGGTGTAGAACACTGTGCCTTGCAGTAACACACATAGGGAGTCTGCTCTAGTAGTGAAACAATACTGTCAGTCAGTATGACACGCACATGACAGGCGTCGCTCTTAGAATCACTGCACACTTCACTTATTTGAGCAGTTAAGGGGCCAAAACTGAACCAAGTGTGAACTCAGCCTTACAGGTCGATATGCCAGGTATAAAGATCCTACTGTAGCGTGAGAGAGCGCACTCCTTTTACATCGTCGTCAGCTGATTCCACACAGATGTCTACAGAATCTGTTCTATTAAACGCTTATACAAATAAAGCCCCCCTAACAGAGTGAAGAGGGTGTCAGTAGTAAGTTTGTGTTGACGTCACTGATTATTTTGCCCTTCCTCTGATCCTTAAGAACAATAACCCTTAAAAAAAACAGATCCTATTTCCTTCTATTTTTCTTCTTTGCTTTCTGTCTCCGTTTTTAATTTTGCTGGTGATCAGGAATAGTCCAGGTGTATTTTGGGTTAGCGTGCCTCCTCGTGCCCCGGCCGGTGGCACGTTGCTGCCACAAGTGGAGGTGTGTATGGAGGAGTGGTTCGCGCTCACTTGGAGCTTGTGAGTGACGTCACTTACAGCGGTCATGCATTGACCACCAGTACTAGGTATCTCTTACTCTACAGAGCACCCGAGCACAATGGAAGTCAATGGGAGAACCCGAGCATTAAACCAGGCACCCCCTGCTCTGAAGAGGGGAGGGTGTCGAGACTCTAGTTCGGCTTAGGAGTCCCTGCTCTGACTCCATATATAGCTATGTCCATATATGGAGTCAGTGCTTGGGGACACCCAGTGTATTTAAAGGGAACCTGTCATCAACTTTATGCTGACTGTACTGAGGGCAGTATAAATTAGTGACAGAAATGCTGATGTCAGCGGTGTGTCACACATCAGCTAAATGTAAGTGGTTGCTGAGAACCAGCATCATAATCATTGCAGCCCAGGCCTTGAAAAGAGTCACATCTACCTGAGAAGAGTCAGTGTTATCCATAATCTCCTGCTCTCCCCCATCTGCTGATGACTGGCAGTTCACTCCTAGAGAGAAAGGGAGAAAACTAGGTAGAAGACGGTCAGTCATCAGCAGGAGGGCAGGGAGAGCAGAAATTCATGACTAACCATGATTCCTCTCAGGTGGATTTGACTTTTTTCAAGGCCTGGGCTGCAATGATTATGATGCTGGTTCTCGGCAACCACTTACATTTAGCTGATGTGTGACACATAGCTGAAATCAGCATTTCTGTCACTACTTTATACTGCCCTCAGTACAGTCAGCATAGAGTTGATCACAGGTTCCCTTTAAATATATATATATATACTGTATATATATATATATATATATATATATATATATATATATATTCCCTTCAAACTCACAACCTTCTACATTACAGCCAAGAATCTTAACCACTACACTATAGAGCTGCATGGCCCATTACTTAAAAAAAAAATAATAATATATATATATATATATATATATATATATAAGAGACTTCTGCTATATAGGAATACTTAGTAGTAGTAAGCATTCCTATACAGCAGAAGTCTCATATTTTTAAAATTGTTATTTTTTTAAGTAACGGGCCATGAAGCTCTATAGTGTAGTGGTTAACATTCTGGGCTGTAATGTAGAAGGTTATGAGTCCGAATCCCTTTAGAAATAAAGGCTAAATTAATTTTAAAGGGAACCTGTCATGTGGATATTTGATTATATTCTAACTAATTATATACAGTCATTAACTACTAAAAAGTACCTTAGCTGTATTCACTTACTGGTGTGACAGATGGTTACCTCATAATATACACACAAAGATGCCGCATGCTAATGAGCTGATTCGAGTCCAGCGTATATTTAATTCAGAGCTATAGCCACTCCCCTGCCCACCTGCTGCTGATTCCTATAGAAACAAACTGTCACTCAGCAGCAGGTAGGCGGGGAGAGAATATTCAGGACTCATCATTATTAGCTGGAGCATTTCAATACAAGATGTTGGCAGATTGACTGGGTCAATTAAAGAAAGTGACCCAGCATTTTGCTAAGCGAATCAGTCACTCATTTATGTTGCCCTTAGTTAGGACACCATAAAACTGGTGACAGGTTCCCTTTAAACATATTGTGACAGTCCGTCTTGTAAGCTCACCTTGCCAGGGGTGAAAGATAGTCAGGCTTTTACGCACAAGGAGTGCATTTAAACTGACATCCTGCCAGTTTTATTTCCACAGGTTGCATAAACAGTGGGTCCCTCACTAGGACGGGGTTGAGCTAGCATCAGTCCACCCAAAATAGACACACAGTCTGAACAGCAACCTGTGATACTTTCAGTTTTCCTTGCTCTGGACCTTCAGTGTCTCTCAGTAAGATGTGGCTTCTCTCACTCCCAGGAAAGTTCTGAGCAAGTGTGCTGCCAGCCTAGTTATCTAGCAACTCGCCATGTGGAGCTGATCAGGACCCAGGCTTAGGTTTTTAACCCCTTCCTAAATAGCACTCCTAAGCGTATGTTAGGAACCTGGGAGACACATATACACCCTCAACTACTTCACCCTGTGAGACACCACAATATATATAAGTTTTTAGCCATAATATATTTACATAAATTATTATATTATTATATTATAATATATGTAAATATATTATGGCTAAAACATCACTAGTATTTTCCCACATATTATGCATTCATATACTGTATATCAGAAGTATGATTTTATATATATATATATATATATATATATATATATATATTTATAATTACACATTTTTTACAAATACAAAAAAAAAATATATACTACTCTATTTCTGAAAAGTTTCTGGCGGGATTCGAACTCAGAACATTCTACGTTACAGCAAAGAACCATAACCACTACACTATAGAGCTGCATGGCCAGTTGCTAAAAATAAAATAAAATAGAAAACTTCTGCTGTATAGGAATACTTACTACTAGTAAGTATTCCTATACAGCAGAAGTCTCATATTTATTTATTTTAATTTTATTTTTTTTATTGTTTTTAAGTAACTGGCCATGCAGCTCTATAGTGTAGTGGTTAACATTCTTGACTGTAATGTAGAAGGTTGTTAGTTCAAATGCCTCCAGAAACTTTTCAGAAATAGAGGCTAAATTAGATTTAAATACACTATTTGGCCGAACACTGCGATGCTCGAGCCGAATTTCTGTTTGGCCGAGCATGCTCGATTAACACTAGTGGACAGCCTTGGGGTAACTATGGCCCCCGCTGCACTAAACACTAGCTCTGATGCCACACTACTGGCCGTGCTGGACAGCTTTTCCAGGGCAAACTCATCCAGTTGCGGCCACAAAACCAGTTTGGCTGCCAAGTAGTCCAGTGGATCTTCAATGTGGGGTGGCAGGATGCTGTCCAAGTATGCCACACCTGCTGGTTCAGGTTCTGCTCCAGGTCTTGCTGCTGCTGCTGGTGAGTAGTTTCTTCACTAGGTAGGTTAAGAAAGCTGCTCATCTAAACGATTTAAGTTGCAGTCAGTACTGGAGGACTAAAAATGTGCAGTACTTACATCAAGTAGTCAGCGGTGGACAAATTCTGCCCCTTATGGAACTAAGGGCAAAATTAGGTGAGGTGGCCTGGTTCGCATATTTTCAATTGAGGTCAGCACTCTTTAGCACTTTGAACAGTCACCTTTTTATTATAGACACTCCTTTATTTTTACAGGATTTAATTTGTAAGAAAACTGCCACGAGAATTAAACTATCTTACTGTTATAGACACTTAAAGGATAATTTTTTTCGGGATGTTCTTTCTCCAGGACAGAGAGCCTGGTCTTCTCTTCTTTCAGAAGAGGGTCCCCCAAACTGGGAGAATATAGGGGAAAGCTTAAAATTGGTTTCACACAATTCTAATCACATTGTTGTTCAATTTAATATTCTGCACAAAATTTATGCGACACCTATATGGCTATACAGAAGAGGACTCCGGACCTCCTCTAACTGCCCCCGCTGCGGCGATCCCGGGGCAGATCATCTACATCTGTTCTGGGACTGCCCAATGGTGAGGAGGTACTGGAGCCTGGTCCAAAAAAATGGTGGGAAGAGACGGGGAAAATGCTATCTGTCCGGCTTTTCAGCATTTATTCTATAGATGTAGAATGTGAAGGTTCAAATGTCGACACTATTATGTATATTCGTATGAAATTATTGTCAACCACGTTCACAGATTAGAATTGGCGGACTTATGGATCTTATAATGTTAATTATGTAATATGTATTTAAGTTTTTGTATCACAATAAATAAAATTTAATAAAAAAAAAAAAAAAAAAAAGAAAGCTGCTCATCATTGACTCTAGACTCAAGCTGCTGCTGATGGAGCTGGTACTGCTGCTTACCCCCCCCCCCACCCTGCCATGGCAGTGGAACGAGAGCGCGGAGGGCCCCCACCTGTAAGACCTGCGAGAGGATGGACGATGGCGCAGATAGGCAGCTGCTAACTGACTACATAGGATGTCACTATAGTTGTTCAGTTTTTCCTCCCTCTCAGCGAGTGTAAAAAAAGCCCCCATTTTGGACTGTTAGCGAGGGTCCAACAAGGTGGAGAGCCATAAGTCATCCCTCTGCCGAATGCTGACAATTTGGCTGTCACTACGCAAGGAAGTGAGCATGCATCGGGACATGACTAAATGCAAGTGACTCAGAGGGACTCCCTGCCTCCATCTCCACTGCATACTGCCACGGTGTGTCTGGGTCCTCTGCCTTGTCTTCCTCATTGCCCTGTAGCTCCTCTGGCTGCTACTGCTGCTCCTTTCCTGTCACTTGTGAAGAAAAAGCACCCATTTCGCTACACATTACTTGTGCTACAATGTCCTTCTCCTCCTCCAGTTCAGCCCCCACAGGGCTCATGTGGCCGTGAGATATAGGCATGTCTCCAGTCCCCTGACCAGCCACATTTACCAGCATCTGTTCCAGGATATGAAATTATATTGTTCATCCCGTAGTCTTTGCGACTGACAAATAACATCCTCAAAGGGCCTGAGCAAACGGCAGGTGTCACGCATGAGCTGCCACTGGCTGACATCAAAGTTACACAGGGGAGTACTCCTGTCCGCTTGGATCATCAAGAAATCATTTATGGCCTTTCTCTGTTTGTATAGTCAGTCCAACATATGGAGGTTGGGATTCCAACCGGTGGAAACGTTGCATATCAGCCTATGTTGGGGGATGCCGTTCTGCCGCTGCAGCTCAAGGAGGGTATGCTTGGCAGTGTCTAAAGTGCATGCAAGGTTTCCTGGCCATTTTTAGGATGTCTTGTAGATGGGTGGAAGACTTCAGGAACCGCTTGACAACCAGATTTAACCGACATTCGGGGCCGCATGACCCAAAATTCGATTTCTCGATGAAGGACACAGAGCAGTTTATCCCCTGTGTGACTCAGTTTGCCCGGGCAAATGAGGTGTATAACAGCGTGACACCGCCATGCCCTGCACATGTGGTATGCTGGAAGAGCACTTTTAATTGTCCCTGCAGTAGAGGCTGAGGACACAGTGGTGGATGAGGAGGCAAAGGCGGACATTGTCGCAGGACCAAAAGCGTGAGAATGTGGAGGCGGAAGTAGTGTCACCTGGTCAAGTTGCTGGTTTGGCTGGGCAGGAACCACATTTACCCAGTGGGCCGTAAAGGACATACTGTATATTGTCCTTGACCGTAGTTACAGCTCCACATGTTGGCGCTGCCGTGCATGTTGGCAGACACCGACAGGCTCAAGAACTGGCCGTCCTTCTGTTCTACATATTTGTGCAGGGCTGGTACTGCCTTTTTGGCAAAGAAATGACGGCTTGGGACTCTCCACCTTGGCTCGGCACAAGCCATCAGTTCTCTGAAAGGTGCAGAGTCCACCACTTGGAAAGAGAAGGACTGCAGCACCTGCAACTTGGCCAGTAGCACGTTCAGCTTCTGTGCTGTTGGATGAGTGCATGTTACTGTTGTCTCTTGGCAATCGATTGCTGATGGAATGACTGATGAGGAGTAGGAGGGCGAGGAGCAGGAGCATCAGGACTTGTAGATGATTGGAAGGACAGACAGCTCCCTTCGGCTGAAGCGCAAGCTGCCACCCTCTTCTCCCAATGATGCTGAAGCCCCTTTGTCACCCGGATCCCAATTACGATCGGCTACATCATCATCGAGTACTGTCTGCACGTCACTGATGTCCTCCTCAATGGTCTCTGAGCCAGACCTCTTGCTCCCATGCCACTCTCCTTATCACTACTTGCCCGCCTACTGGAGGAAGCAGCGGATGTCTCCTCCAGATCTTGGCTGGGCAGTAGCTACTGACTGTCCTCTAGTATCTCGTTCTCACTGTATAGTGGAGCTGAGCCCACAGCATATAATACTTCTCTGGCTGAGGGAACAGAAAAGGACAAAGACAGGTTGAGGGCAGGTGAGAGCACAGGGCCTGCTCCCGGGCCATGTCAACTAAGGGTTGTGTCTGACGAAAACCACCAACTCTTGGCTGGGGGTGTCTGATGTCACTTAGGACGAAGTGGATGACCGAGTCAACCTTTAAAGAACCGCTGGGTTGCTGATCAAGACCCGACCACTAGATGACACTGGGAGCTCAGGCCTCTCAAAGTGACCCCTGCAGCCATGCCCCCCTACTCTGCTGCGACCTGTGCCAGAAACATTTAGGCCTCTGCCTCTCCCCTGTGGAGGACCTGTCACTTCTCTATCTGTGACACTGTGATACTGTTAGATCAAATATATAAATAAATAAAAAATAAATGAATACACCCCAAATAACGCAGTGATTTTCTCACTTCTCACCACACAACGGTTAATAAGCCCCTTTTTTCCCACTAATACACCCCAAAAAAGGCTGCAGAACATATAACTGCACCGCTAAGCGGCAAATAATCCTTTTTTTTTTCCACTTATACACGCCAAAAACGATTTAAAACAGATAACTGCACCGCTGAACAGCAAATAAGCCCTTTTTTTCCCACTAATCAGGGCTGTTGCTAGGGTCTGAAAACATCTGGGGCACAAGCCCACTGTATCACGCCCACTGTACCAACCCCCACCACATGAAGCCACGCCCCTATTGCCAGGGAGAAGAGGCCCTTTATAGTAGTTATTAACCCCTTTCAGCAGTCTCCCCAATTCACAGTAGTTATTAACCCCTTTAAGCAGTCCCCCTTCACAGTAGTTATTAACCCCTTTCAGCAGTCCCCCCTTCACAGTAGTTATTAACCCCTTTCAGCAGTCCCCCCTTCAGTGAATGGGGGACTGCTGAAAGGGGTTAATAACTACTGTGAAGGGCCTAACCATCTGGGCAACGCCACAGATCATCCTCCGACCCCCCTTGTACTTTAACCGCCTTCACAGTAGTTATTAACCCCTTTCAGCAGTCCCCCCTTCAGTGAATGGGGGACTGCTGAAAGGGGTTAATAACTACTGTAAAGAGTCTAGCCATCTGGGCAACACCACAGATCATCCCCTCATCCTCCTTGTACTTGTTCCGCTGGCTGCATGGGCATGAGTTCAACTTCAGTCACATCGGTGCGCAATCCCGTCCTCCGGCGCGTGATCCCGCGAGACCCGTGACCTACAGCGGTCGGTCTCATGGGATCACGCGCTGCAGGACGGGATTGCGCACCGAAGTGACTGAACTCATGCCCGCAAGTAGCGGAACAAGTAAAAGGGGGGTGGGGCCAGCATAACATTTGGGGCTCAAACCCCGAATGTTTTGACCTAACGACGCCCCTGCCACTAATGCACCCCAAAAAAGACTTTAGACCATCTATCTGCACCGCTGAATGGCAAATAATACTTTTTGTTTTCCACTAATACACACAAAAAAAGACTGGAATTTTCTCACTTCACCACACAACGGCTAATAAGTCCTTTTTTCCACTAATACACCCCAAAAAAGGCTTTAGAACATATAACTGCACCACACAGAGGCTAATAAGACATAGAAATATTTCCTAGTAATACACCCTGTTAATGGTTGTATCACACATTACTTGCACCCCAATAACAAGGTTTGTTGGAATTACAGAGATATCACCTATTGCAAATATGAAAGCAGCAGTATAATGGCAATTTGGATCTGCAGTGTAATAGGATTGTTCCTATTACCCTGGCTGTAAACACCCCTATTGAACCCTGGTGTGCTTCAATACTGTGGAATGATTCCTCCCTATCTTTTCCCTAAATACTTCTAATGATCTTTCCCTGAACTTCTATTTAGCAAAATAAAAGTTTTCAAGTCTTTCCTAGCACTTTCCCTAGCGCCTGCTGATGTCTCTGTCCCTGCACAAAATATCCTGGAAAATGGCAGAATCCAAGATGGCTGAGGCTATTTATAGGGCTGGGACATCACTGGGCTGACTGCTGATTGACTGAATGCATGGCATTGTGGGTGATCCCTCGTTCCCAGAGTTCTTTGCTCCATGTCTTAAGACGTGCAGCAGCCATTTTAGGAAAAATTCATTCTGGCAACCAGAGAAGTGTGAGAGAGGAATATAAGGAGGTTTGGGAGTGCTAGACAAGGAACAGCTGAGGAGAAGGAGCTACGGATCCCTGAGTGAGCCAAAAGGGTTTGCAAAGCAAACCCAGAAAGCTACCATAAGGAAAACAGCCCTATCTTAAATAGAGCGTGCAGCCAACCGCTGCGACTTCCTGACCCCGGGTATAACGGAGTCAGGCGTGGTTCTCGATACCCTCGTGACAGTACCCCCCTCTCTACGAGGGGCCTCCGGACACTCAGGACCAGGTCTCTCAGGATGAGAGGCATGAAAAACCCGAACTAACCTGTCGGCGTTTACCTCAGACGCAGGAACCCACATTCTTTCCTCGGGACCGTAACCTCTCCAATGCACCAGATATTGAAGAGAGCGGCGGACCCGACGAGAATTAACAATTGTGGATATCTGAAATTCTAGATTACCATCCACGACAACAGGAGGGGGTGGCAGCGGTGATGGTTCTAGAGGTGGAACATATTTTTTGAGTAACGACTTATGAAAAACATTATGAATTTTAAAAGTCTGAGGTAACTCCAGGCGAAAAGCCACGGGGTTGATGATGGCTACAATTTTGTAAGGGCCAATAAACCTAGGACCCAGTTTCCAAGAGGGAACCTTCAACTTAATATTCCTAGTAGACAACCACACATAGTCATTCACTCCTAGGTCCGGACCAGGCGACCGTCTCTTATCAGCCATGCATTTGTATTTACCTCCCATATTTTTCAAGTTACAGACGTGGACAAAATTGTTGGTACCCTTTGGTCAATGAAAGAAAAAGTCACAATGGTCACAGAAATAACTTTAATCTGACAAAAGTAATAATAAATTAAAATTCTATAAATGTTAACCAATGAAAGTCAGACATTGTTTTTCAACCATGCTTCAACAGAATTATGTAAAAAAATAAACTCATGAAACAGGCATGGACAAAAATGATGGTACCCCTAGAAAACACAGAACATAATGTGACCAAAGGGACATGTTAATTCAAGGTGTGTCCACTAATTAGCATCACAGGTGTCTACAACCTTGTAATCAGCCATTGGGCCTATATATATGGCTCCAGGTAATCACTGTGTTGTTTGGTGATATGGTGTGTACCACACTCGACATGGACCAGAGGAAGCAAAGGAAAGAGCTGTCTCAAGAGATCAGAAAGAAAATTATAGACAAGCATGTTAAAGGTAAAGGCTATAAGACCATCTCCAAGCAACTAGATGTTCCTGTGAGTACAGTTGCACATATTATTCATAAGTTTAAGATCCATGGGACTGTAGCCAACCTCCCTGGACGTGGCCGCAGGAGGAAAATTGATGACAAATCTAAGAGACGGATAATCCGAATGGTAACAAAAGAGCCTAGAAAGACTTCTAAAGAGATTCAAGGTGAACTTCATGCTCAAGGAACATCAGTGTCAGATCGCACCATCCGTCGTTGTTTGAGCCAAAGTGGACTACATGGGAGACGACCAAGGAGGACACCATTGTTGAAAACGAATCATAAAAAAGCAAGACTGGAATATGCCAAACTACATGTTGACAAGCCACAAAGCTTCTGGGAGAATGTCCTGTGGACAGATGAGACAAAAATCGAAGTTTTTGCCAAGGCACATCAGCTGTATGTTCACAGACGAAAAAATGAAGCATATCAAGAAAAGAACACTGTCCCTACTGTGAAACATGGAGGAGGCTCTGTTATGTTCTGGGGCTGCTTTGCTGCGTCTGGCACAGGGTGTCTTGAATCTGTGCAGGGTACAATGAAATCTCAAGACTATCAAGGAATTCTAGAGAGAAATGTACTAGCCAGTGTCAGAAAGCTTGGTCTCAGTCGCAGGTCATGGGTCTTGCAACAGGACAATGACCCAAAACACACCGCTAAAAACACCCAAGAATGGCTAAGAGGAAAAAATTGGACTATTCTAAAGTGGCCTTCTATGAGCCCTGACCTCAATCCTATTGAGCATCTTTGGAAGGAGCTGAAACATGCAGTCTGGAAAAGGCACCCTTCAAACCGGACACAACTGGAGCAGTTTGCTCATGAGGAGTGGGCCAAAATACCTGCTGAGAGGTGCAGATGTCTCATTGACAGTTACAGGAAGCGTTTGATTGCAGTGATTGCCTCAAAAGGTTGCGCAACAAAATATTAAGTTAGGGGTACCATCATTTTTGTCCATGCCTGTTTCATGAGTTTATTTTTTTACATAATTCTGTTGAAGCATGGTTGAAAAACAATGTCTGACTTTCATTGGTTAACATTTATAGAATTTTAATTTATTATTACTTTTGTCAGATTAAAGTTATTTCTGTGACCATTGTGACTTTTTCTTTCATTGACCAAAGGGTACCAACAATTTTGTCCACGTCTGTAGCTTGCACCTTCTGCCATACCGATGAAAGAGATGACGAAAAACGTTCCTCTTCGGGAACCCCAGAAGACCCCCCCTCTTTGAAAGTACAGAATTGGGGATGAAAACCATATGCACCAAGAAATGGTGACTTGCCAGTGGATTCCTGACGACGATTATTTATGGCAAACTCAGCTAACGGTAAATATGATGACCACAACTCTTGGTTTTCAGACACAAAACATCTTAGATATGTCTCAAGGTTTTGGTTGGTACGCTCAGTCTGTCCATTCGACTGAGGATGGAAAGCTGAGGAAAAGGACAAGTGTACCCCCAAACGGGAACAAAAAGCTTTCCAAAATTTAGAAATAAACTGGGTACCCCGATCCGAAACAACATCGGAGGGGACCCCGTGAAGCTTCACGATTTCACTGACGAATACCTGAGCAAGAGTCTTAGCATTAGGTAGTGCGGGTAACGCAATGAAGTGTACCATTTTGCTAAACCTGTCCACTACTACCAAAATAACTGTTTTACCCGCAGATAAAGGTAAGTCAGTGATAAAATCCATTGACAGATGTGTCCACGGTCTATTGGGAATGACGAGTGGTAATAGAGACCCTGCAGGACGTGTATGTGAAACTTTTGCGCGTGCACAGGTAGAACAAGAAGACTAAGAACAAAATCTAATACATCCTGACGCAACCTTGGCCACCAAAAACGACGAGACAATAGCTCCAAGGTTGCTTTACTACCCGGGTGCCCAGCAAGTGCCGAATTATGATGTTCCTTTAATAATTCGAAACGTAGGTTCAACGGTACAAACAATTTCTCTGAGGGGCAAGAGACCGGGGCGTCCCCCTGGGCCTCTAGCACCTTCCCCTCCAAAACAGAGTGTACCGCAGAGACAACCACTCCTCTTTGTAGAATGGGCACCGGATCACTCACAGTACCCCCTCCAGGGAAACAACGAGATAGTGCATCAGCCTTGGTGTTCTTTGCCCCAGGACGATAGGTAATCACAAAGTTAAACCTGGTAAAAAATAGCGACCACCTAGCCTGTCTAGGGGTGAGACGCTTAGCTGATTCGAGGTACAGGAGATTTTTGTGGTCCGTAATCACAGTGACGGGGTGGACTGCCCCCTCTAAGAAGTGACGCCACTCCTCAAACGCAAGTTTAATAGCTAATAGTTCCCTATTGCCAATATCGTAGTTCTTTTCTGCTGCAGATAGTTTTTTAGAAAAGAAAGCACAAGGACGCCATTTGCCCGGAGACGGACCCTGAGACAGCACAGCCCCCACTCCCACCTCTGACGCATCGACTTCAACAATAAAAGGCTGAGAGACATCAGGTTGGACTAGTACAGGTGCTGAGGTAAACCTCTCTTTTAGAGAGGAAAAAGCAACTTTAGCGGCGTCAGACCATTTAGAAAAATCAGTCCCCTTCCTAGTCATATCAGTAAGCGGTTTTACAATAAGTGAATAATCTTTAATGAATTTCCTATAGAAATTCGCGAAGCCCAAGAACCGTTGTAGTGCTTTGAGGTTCTCAGGAAGATCCCAATCTAAAATTGCCTGGACCTTCCTAGGATCCATACGGAAACCTGACGCAGATAAAAAATAACCCAGGAATTGTATCTCCTGAACGGCGAAGACACATTTTTCAATCTTAGCATATAATTCATTCGTCCGTAGGACCTGCAGTACTTGTCTGACATGCACCTCATGTGTTTTCACATCAGACGAATAAATTAAAATATCATCTAGGTATATTACCACAAACCTGCCGATTAGATGACTAAAAATGTCATTAACGAAATGTTGAAAGACGGCAGGAGCATTGGTCAGACCGAAAGGCATAACTAGATTTTCATAATGCCCCTCAGGGGTGTTAAACGCTGTCTTCCACTCATCCCCCTCCTTAATACGAATCAGATTGTAGGCCCCCCTAAGATCAAGTTTGGAGAACCACCTAGCACCCGCAATCTGATTAAACAGGTCAGGAATGAGAGGAAGAGGGTATGGGTCTCGGATGGTTATCTGATTTAATTCGCGAAAATCTAAGCAAGGACGCAGGCCCCCATCTTTCTTTTTAACGAAGAAAAACCCTGCAGCCACGGGTGAAGAAGAGGGTCTGATGTGTCCCTTAGCCAAGCTCTCGGAGATATAATCTTTCATGGCTTGTCTCTCTGGACCCGAAAGATTATATAACCTGGTCTTGGGTAATTTTGCGCCGGGAATAAGGTTAACCGGGCAATCATAAGGACGATGAGGTGGTAACTTCTGACAACCTTTTTCAGAAAAAACATCCTCAAAATCCGAAATAAATGTAGGTAGGGTAGTTATGGAGGCGACTAAGCAATTGCTATTTAAGCAATTTTCTCTGCACTGCTCACTCCACTCCAATATCTCCCTGGCCTGCCAATCCACCACTGGATTGTGCGCTACCAACCAGGGAAGGCCCAGCACCACCGGAGTGGGAAGCCCCTCCAGAACATAACCTGAAAGCATCTCGTTATGGTGGTCCCCTACCCGAAGGTGTAAATTATGAACGATGTGGGTGAGGTTTCTCTGAGACAGGGGAGCAGAATCAATAGCGAATATGGGAATGGGTCTCTGTAACGTACAGAGAGACAAACCCAAAGAGCGGGCAAAAATGGCATCTATCAAATTTACCCCTGCTCCACTGTCTAGAAAGAAAGAAATAGTCTCCGTCTTATCACCAAAAATAATAACCGCTGGCAACACAAATTGCGATGTACGTACGGAGGAGACGTATACCCCCCGGCTGACATCCTCCACACAGCCTGGGGTTAGTAGTTTTTCCGACGGTCTTTTGTTTCTGAGGAAAGAAGGACAGACATTAATGAAATGACCCCTCTCCCCACAAAAAAAACAAACCCCACGCCTACGGCGAGCCTCAGGAGGACGGACCTGACGAGTAGTTCCTCCTAGCTGCATAGGCTCGTCTAAGTCCGTACAGACTAACTGCTGCTTGGGAGGGGTTACCAATTTCTCCGGTTCTTTCAACCTGTCCCTAAGGCGTCTCTCTATACGGATAGAAAGGGACATAACCGCATCAAGGGAAACGGGGGTCTCATATAATGCAAGCGCATCCTTAACCCTTTCGGATAACCCAGAGCAAAACTGACTCCTGAGAGCGGGGTTGTTCCATTGGGTATCCGTAGCCCACCTACGGAATTCAGAGCAATAATCCTCTACCGGCCGCTCTCCTTGTAAGAGTCTCCGTAATCTTGATTCAGCCAGTGCTACTCGGTCAGGGTCGTCATATATGAGACCCAAGGCCCCGAAAAACTCATCCACTGACCGAAGAGCCTGGGAATCAGTAGGTAAAGAGAACGCCCAGGACTGCGGGTCCCCCTGCAGCAGGGAAATAACAACCCCCACCCGCTGATCTTCATTACCAGAGGAGTAAGGGCGCAGTTTAAAGTATAACTTACAGGCCTCACGGAACGTCAAAAACTTGTCCCTTCCCCCAGAAAATCTGTCAGGGAGAGGGACCTTGGGTTCCGCAACAACCTGGTTACCAGTAGCAACCGCTGGGCTTGCGGTCAGTTGTAATTGCTGCTGTTTCTGGAGGACCGACGCCTTCAATCCTGCCACCTCCAAAGACAGGCCATGAAATTGTTTGGACAGAGCAGCAATTTGATCCATACTGGATTCTAAGTAGGTAAAAAAAAATTTTTTTTTTTTTTACCTACACAAAATAAGGGCCAGAGATAATGTAATGACCGGCGTCACACGCACAGGGAGGAAAACAGGGAAAGCCCTGCCCAAGGGAGAGGGAAAGGTGGTGACCCCTAACTCACCTTGCGGCTGGCACCTGACTGCCCTGACGTCCCTAGACGGGTTCCTCACCCTGTGCGGCGATCACGTGCCTAAACCCTGGCTTTCCCTGAAATGAGCCCTAGATAGTGAACGGGCCGGTGGGATCGCTAGTCCGCACCACTGCACTACGAGGGAAACACCAGGGAGAGGACAGACAAATACAAACAAACACAAACACCCAGGTGGGCGACCACAGCAGTCCACAAAGGTCCAACAGGGATCCGGAGGGTAGCGTTCTGAAACAACCATCCGAGAACGCAGCAACACAGCTCCAGTGGGTCAGAATAGATGTCCAGGCAGGAAGCTCTATCTCTGGCAACCAGAGAAGTGTGAGAGAGGAATATAAGGAGGTTTGGGAGTGCTGGACAAGGAACAGCTGAGGAGAAGGAGCTACGGATCCCTGAGTGAGCCAAAAGGGTTTGCAAAGCAAACCCAGAAAGCTACCATAAGGAAAACAGCCCTATCTTAAATAGAGCGTGCAGCCAACCGCTGCGACTTCCTGACCCCGGGTATAACGGAGTCAGGCGTGGTTCTCGATACCCTCGTGACAGCTATGAACGCAGCATCTGAGGCGTTCAGTGACGGGGGAGGTTGCGGCGGCCCTGTCATTGCACCCACTCTTTTGCCACAAACTATTTATCAATCTGCTCAGCTCTTCCTACTCTATAACATGCTGCCTGCAGATTGTACTGCTTTTCATGGTGACAGGTTCCCTTTAAGGGCCTTATCATTTCTCTGTACGCACCTCAGTCTTTAGGTTTTCCAGAGCCTTCCACCAAACGTTGGTCGCCTACTACAGGTGTTAACAAAGACTTACCTCAGGAATAAAACAAGGCAAGATTTTGCATTACTGCATGCAAAATAATTGTACTACTTTCCTTTAATATTGTATCTGCATGCTCTTCTAAAGAATATACAGGGAGTGCAGAATTATTAGGCAAGTTGTATTTTTGAGGATTAATTTTATTATTGAACAACAACCATGTTCTCAATGAACCCAAAAAACTCATTAATATCAAAGCTGAATATTTTTGGAAGTAGTTTTTAGTTTGTTTTTAGTTTTAGCTATTTTAGGGGGATATCTGTGTGTGCAGGTGACTATTACTGTACATAATTATTAGGCAACTAAACAAAAAACAAATATATACCCATTTAACAATTTTTTTTTTACCAGTGAAACCAATATAACATCTCAACATTCACAAATATACATTTCTGACATTCAAAAACAAAACAAAAACAAATCAGTGACCAATATAGCCACCTTTCTTTGCAAGGACACTCAAAAGCCTGCCATCCATGGATTCTGTCAGTGTTTTGATCTGTTCACCATCAACATTGCGTGCAGCAGCAACCACAGCCTCCCAGACACTGTTCAGAGAGGTGTACTGTTTTCCCTCCTTGTAAATCTCACATTTGATGATGGACCACAGGTTCTCAATGGGGTTCAGATCAGGTGAACAAGGAGGCCATGTCATTAGATTTTCTTCTTTTATACCCTTTCTTGCCAGCCACGTTGTGGAGTACTTGGACGCGTGTGATGGAGCATTGTCCTGCATGAAAATCATGTTTTTCTTACCTTGCAGACTTCTTCCTGTACCACTGCTTGAAGAAGGTGTCTTCCAGAAACTGGCAGTAGGACTGGGAGTTGAGCTTGACTCCATCCTCAACCCAAAAAGGCCCCACAAGCTCATCTTTGATGATACCAGCCCAAACCAGTACTCCACCTCCACCTTGCTGGCGTCTGAGTCGGACTGGAGCTCTCTGCCCTTTACCAATCCAGCCATCTGGCCCATCAAGACTCACTCTCATTTCATCAGTCCATAAAACCTTAGAAAAATCAGTCTTGAGATATTTCTTGGCCCAGTCTTGACGTTTCAGCTTGTGTGTCTTGTTCAGTGGTGGTCGTCTTTCAGCCTTTCTTACCTTGGCCATGTCTCTGAGTATTGCACACCTTGTGCTTTTGGGCACTCCAGTGATGTTGCAGCTCTGAAATATGGCCAAACTGGTGGCAAGTGGCATCTTGGCAGCTGCACGCTTGACTTTTCTCAGTTCATGGGCAGTTATTTTGCGCCTTGGTTTTTCCACACGCTTCTTGCGACCCTGTTGACTATTTTGAATGAAACGCTTGATTGTTCGATGATCACGCTTCAGAAGCTTTGCAATTTTAAGAGTGCTGCATCCCTCTGCAAGATATCTCACTATTTTTGACTTTTCTGAGCCTGTCAAGTCCTTCTTTTGACCCATTTTGCCAAAGGAAAGGAAGTTGCCTAATAATTATGCACACCTGATATAGGGTGTTGATGTCATTAGACCACACCCCTTCTCATTACAGAGATGCACATCACCTAATATGCTTAATTGGTAGTAGGCTTTCGAGCCTATACAGCTTGGAGTAAGACAACATGCATAAAGAGGATGATGTGGTCAAAATACTCATTTGCCTAATAATTCTGCACGTAGTGTATTATCATTCTTATTGTACTTTCACACTAGCGTTTTTCTTTTCCGGCACTGAGTTCCGTCCTAGGGGCTCAATACCGGAAAAGAACTGATCAGTTTTATCCCCATGCATTCTGAATGGAGAGAAATCCGTTTAGGATGCCATCAGTTCAGTCACTGAATGGCGTTTTGGACGGAGGAAATACTGCAGCATGCTGCGGTATTATCTCCGTCCAAAATTCCAGATCAGTTGCCAGAATGTGCAGACCAGTAAAAATGTAGATTGCCTTATCCGACAGGCATTTCCGGCGACGGAACTGCTTGCCGGATCACTCTGCCGCAAGTGTGAAAGTAGCCTTATACTCCGAAATTAATTCAGTGTTATCAACTCGCATTCTGTACCAAAACCTTAATACTTCCTAATTCTAAAAACAGCTTGCACTTTAATTATACTGTATGTTTCACTGAGGTGACTGATGTTCCATGCCTTATGGATTTTAATCTCCTATAATAATCAGCTGGCAGTATGATAATTATATGTGATGCAGTAGTGCACAGCTGTTAATGGCTTAGGACAAACCTATACCTATATGTACAGGAGACAAAACTAACACAGGAAAACCGTGCTTACGTGCATCATGAGCAGCGCTGTTTGTAAAATATTTGTGAATCACAAAATATGCACACAAAATGAAAACCAGATTTAACAAACACAAATTCAAATATATTCTATTCAACAATTATATTCTTTCGTCTCCATGCTCTAGTGTTCTGGCAGAAAATGCCAGTGTATCATAAATCTAATCTTATGCCCTAAAAATGTAATATGGTACGATATATTGTGTTGTGTGTAGGGATGAGCGAACTCGAACTGTATAGTTCGGGTTCGTACCGAATTTTGGGGTGTCCGTGACACGGACCCGAACCCGGACATTTTCGTAAAAGTCCGGGTTCGGGTTCGGTGTTCGTCGCTTTCTTCGCGCTTTTGTGACGCTTTCTTGGCGCTTTTTGAAAGGCTGCAAAGCAGCCAATCAACAAGCGTCATACTACTTGCCCCAAGAGGCCATCACAGCCATGCCTACTATTGGCATGGCTGTGATTGGCCAGAGCACCATGTGACCCAGCCTCTATTTAAGCTGGAGTCACATAGCGCCGCCCGTCACTCTGCTCTGATTAGCGTAGGGAGAGGTTGCGGCTGCGACAGTAGGGCGAGATTAGGCAGATTAACTCCTCCAAAGGACTTGATTAACTGATCGATCTGCAGCTGTGGATCATTGAGCTGCTGATCCTCAATTGCTCACTGTTTTTAGGCTGCACAGACCGTTTGTCAGTCTCATTTTTCTGGGGTGATCGGCGGCCATTTTGTGTCTTGTGGTGCGCCAGCACAAGCTGCGACCAAGTGCATTTAACCCTCAATGGTGTGGTTGTTTTTTGGCTAAAGCCTACATCAGGGTGAAGCTGTCACACCAAGTGCATTTATCCAGCAATAGTCTGTTCATTTTTTGGCCATATACAAAATCAGGGGCAAGCTGCGCCTGTCACCAAGTGCATTTAACCCTCAATGGTGTGGTTGTTTTTTGGCTAAAGCCTACATCAGGGTGAAGCTGTGACACCAAGTGCATTTAACCAGCAATAGTCTGTTCATTTTTTGGCCATATACAAAATCAGGGGCAAGCTGCGCCTGTCACCAAGTGCATTTAACCCTCAATGGTGTGGTTGTTTTTTGGCTAAAGCCTACATCAGGGTGAAGCTGTCACACCAAGTGCATTTAACCAGCAATAGTCTGTTCATTTTTTGGCCATATACAAAATCAGGGGCAAGCTGCGCCTGTCACCAAGTGCATTTAACCCTCAATGGTGTGGTTGTTTTTTGGCTAAAGCCTACATCAGGGTGAAGCTGTCACACCAAGTGCATTTAACCAGCAATAGTCTGTTTATTTTTTGGCCATATCCCAGTCTAATTCTGTCACTAAATCCATACCGGTCACCCAGCGCCTAAATACTAGGCCTCAAATTTATATCCAGCTAAATCTGTCCCTAGTGCTGTAGCTGGGCGAGTTATTTAGTGTCCGTTCAAGCACATTTCTTGTTCTGGGTTGAAATACAATTCCCAATTTAGCAATTTCATAATTTAGTGGTTCCTGCTATATCAGAGCTATTTGAAATCTATCCCAAAAAGGGTATATAATATTGAAGGTGCACATTGGGTCATTCAGAATAACTTCACACACACCCGCTACTGTGTATTTCCAAGTCTAATTCTGTCACTAAACCCATACCTGTCACCCAGCGCCTAAATACTAGGCCTCAAATTTAAATCCCTCTAAATCTCTCGTTACCCACCGCTGTACTGTTGTTGCTGGGCAAGATATTTAGTGTCCGTCAAAGCACATTTTTTGTTCTGGGTTGAAGTACAATTCCCAATTTAGCAATTTCATAATTTAGTGGTTTCTGCTATATCAGAGCTATTTGAAATCTATCCCTAAAAGGGTATATAATATTGAAGGTGCACATAGGGTCATTCAGAATAACTTCACACACACGCTTCTGTGCATTTCCAAGTCTAATTCTGTCACTAAATCCATACCGTGACCCAGCGCCTAAATACTAGGCCTCAAATTTAAATCCCTCTAAATCTCTCGTTACCCACCGCTGTACTGTTGTTGCTGGGCAAGATATTTAGTGTCCGTCAAAGCACATTTTTTGTTCTGGGTTGAAGTACAATTCCCAATTTAGCAATTTCATAATTTAGTGGTTTCTGCTATATCAGAGCTATTTGAAATCTATCCCTAAAAGGGTATATAATATTGAAGGTGCACATAGGGTCATTCAGAATAACTTCACACACACGCTTCTGTGCATTTCCAAGTCTAATTCTGTCACTAAATCCATACCGGTGACCCAGCGCCTAAATACTAGGCCTCAAATTTAAATCCCTCTAAATCTCTCGTTACCCACCGCTGTACTGTTGTTGCTGGGCAAGATATTTAGTGTCCGTCAAAGCACATTTTTTGTTCTGGGTTGAAGTACAATTCCCAATTTAGCAATTTCATAATTTAGTGGTTTCTGCTATATCAGAGCTATTTGAAATCTATCCCTAAAAGGGTATATAATATTGAAGGTGCACATAGGGTCATTCAGAATAACTTCACACACACGCTTCTGTGCATTTCCAAGTCTAATTCTGTCACTAAATCCATACCGGTGACCCAGCGCCTAAATACTAGGCCTCAAATTTAAATCCCTCTAAATCTCTCGTTACCCACCGCTGTACTGTTGTTGCTGGGCAAGATATTTAGTGTCCGTCAAAGCACATTTTTTGTTCTGGGTTGAAGTACAATTCCCAATTTAGCAATTTCATAATTTAGTGGTTCTGCTATATCAGAGCTATTTGAAATCTATCCCTAAAAGGGTATATAATATTGAAGGTGCACATAGGGTCATTCAGAATAACTTCACACACACGCTTCTGTGCATTTCCAAGTCTAATTCTGTCACTAAATCCATACCGGTGACCCAGCGCCTAAATACTAGGCCTCAAATTTAAATCCCTCTAAATCTCTCGTTACCCACCGCTGTACTGTTGTTGCTGGGCAAGATATTTAGTGTCCGTCAAAGCACATTTTTTGTTCTGGGTTGAAGTACAATTCCCAATTTAGCAATTTCATAATTTAGTGGTTTCTGCTATATCAGAGCTATTTGAAATCTATCCCTAAAAGGGTATATAATATTGAAGGTGCACATTGGGTCATTCAGAATAACTTCACACACACCCGCTACTGTGTATTTCCAAGTCTAATTCTGTCACTAAACCCATACCTGTCACCCAGCGCCTAAATACTAGGCCTCAAATTTAAATCCCTCTAAATCTCTCGTTACCCACCGCTGTACTGTTGTTGCTGGGCAAGATATTTAGTGTCCGTCAAAGCACATTTTTTGTTCTGGGTTGAAGTACAATTCCCAATTTAGCAATTTCATAATTTAGTGGTTTCTGCTATATCAGAGCTATTTGAAATCTATCCCTAAAAGGGTATATAATATTGAAGGTGCACATTGGGTCATTCAGAATAACTTCACACACACCCGCTACTGTGTATTTCCAAGTCTAATTCTGTCACTAAACCCATACCTGTCACCCAGCGCCTAAATACTAGGCCTCAAATTTAAATCCCTCTAAATCTCTCGTTACCCACCGCTGTACTGTTGTTGCTGGGCAAGATATTTAGTGTCCGTCAAAGCACATTTTTTGTTCTGGGTTGAAGTACAATTCCCAATTTAGCAATTTCATAATTTAGTGGTTTCTGCTATATCAGAGCTATTTGAAATCTATCCCTAAAAGGGTATATAATATTCAAGGTGCACATTGGGTCATTCAGAATAACTTCACACACACACGCTTCTGTGCATTTCCAAGTCTAATTCTGTCACTAAATCCATACCGGTCACCCAGCGCCTAAATACTAGGCCTCAAATTTATATCCTGCTAAATCTCTCGTTAACGCTGTCCTGTTGTGGCTGGGAAAGTTATTTAGTGTCCGTCAAAGCACATTTTTTGTTCTGGGTTGAAATACAATTCCCAATTTAGCAATTTCATAATTTAGTGGTTTCTGCTATATCAGAGCTATTTGAAATCTATCCCTAAAAGGGTATATAATATTCAAGGTGCACATTGGGTCATTCAGAATAACTTCACACACACACGCTTCTGTGCATTTCCAAGTCTAATTCTGTCACTAAATCCATACCGGTCACCCAGCGCCTAAATACTAGGCCTCAAATTTATATCCCGCTGAATTTGAATACAATACATTGGGCCAAATAATATATTTGTTGTTGTGGTGAACCATAACAATGAGAAAAACATCTAGTAAGGGACGCGGACGTGGACATGGTCGTGGTGGTGTTAGTGGACCCTCTGGTGCTGGGAGAGGACGTGGCCGTTCTGCCACATCCACACGTCCTAGTGTACCAACTACCTCAGGTCCCAGTAGCCGCCAGAATTTACAGCGATATATGGTGGGGCCCAATGCCGTTCTAAGGATGGTAAGGCCTGAGCAGGTACAGGCATTAGTCAATTGGGTGGCCGACAGTGGATCCAGCACGTTCACATTATCTCCCACCCAGTCTTCTGCAGAAAGCGCACAGATGGCGCCTGAAAACCAACCCCATCAGTCTGTCACATCACCCCCATGCATACCAGGGAAACTGTCTCAGCCTCAAGTTATGCAGCAGTCTCTTATGCTGTTTGAAGACTCCGCTGGCAGGGTTTCCCAAGGGCATCCACCTAGCCCTTCCCCAGCGGTGAAAGACATAGAATGCACTGACGCACAACCACTTATGTTTCCTGATGATGAGGACATGGGAATACCACCTCAGCATGTCTCTGATGATGACGAAACACAGGTGCCAACTGCTGCGTCTTTCTGCAGTGTGCAGACTGAACAGGAGGTCAGGGATCAAGACTGGGTGGAAGACGATGCAGGGGACGATGAGGTCCTAGACCCCACATGGAATGAAGGTCGTGCCACTGACTTTCACAGTTCGGAGGAAGAGGCAGTGGTGAGACCGAGCCAACAGCGTAGCAAAAGAGGGAGCAGTGGGCAAAAGCAGAACACCCGCCGCCAAGAGACTCCGCCTGCTACTGACCGCCGCCATCTGGGACCGAGCACCCCAAAGGCAGCTTCAAGGAGTTCCCTGGCATGGCACTTCTTCAAACAATGTGCTGACGACAAGACCCGAGTGGTTTGCACGCTGTGCCATCAGAGCCTGAAGCGAGGCATTAACGTTCTGAACCTGAGCACAACCTGCATGACCAGGCACCTGCATGCAAAGCATGAACTGCAGTGGAGTAAACACCTTAAAACCAAGGAAGTCACTCAGGCTCCCCCTGCTACCTCTTCTGCTGCTGCCGCCTCGGCCTATTCTGCTGCTGCCGCCTCGGCCTCTTCCTCCGCCTCTGGAGGAACGTTGGCACCTGCCGCCCAGCAAACAGGGGATGTACCACCAACACCACCACCACCACCTCCGTCACCAAGCGTCTCAACCATGTCACACGCCAGCGTTCAGCTCTCCATCTCACAAACATTTGATAGAAAGCGTAAATTCCCACCTAGCCACCCTCGATCCCTGGCCCTGAATGCCAGCATTTCTAAACTACTGGCCTATGAAATGCTGTCATTTAGGCTGGTGGACACAGACAGCTTCAAACAGCTCATGTCGCTTGCTGTCCCACAGTATGTTGTTCCCAGCCGGCACTACTTCTCCAAGAGAGCCGTGCCTTCCCTGCACAACCAAGTATCCGATAAAATCAAGTGTGCACTGCGCAACGCCATCTGTGGCAAGGTCCACCTAACCACAGATACGTGGACCAGTAAGCACGGCCAGGGACGCTATATCTCCCTAACTGCACACTGGGTAAATGTAGTGGCAGCTGGGCCCCAGGCGGAGAGCTGTTTGGCGCACGTCCTTCCGCCGCCAAGGATCGCAGGGCAACATTCTTTGCCTCCTGTTGCCACCTCCTCCTTCTCGGCTTCCTCCTCCTCTTCTTCCACCTGCTCATCCAGTCAGCCACACACCTTCACCACCAACTTCAGCACAGCCCGGGGTAAACGTCAGCAGGCCATTCTGAAACTCATATGTTTGGGGGACAGGCCCCACACCGCACAGGAGTTGTGGCGGGGTATAGAACAACAGACCGACGAGTGGTTGCTGCCGGTGAGCCTCAAGCCCGGCCTGGTGGTGTGTGATAATGGGCGAAATCTCGTTGCAGCTCTGGGACTAGCCAATTTGACGCACATCCCTTGCTTGGCGCATGTGCTGAATTTGGTGGTGCAGAAGTTCATTCACAACTACCCCGACATGTCAGAGCTGCTGCATAAAGTGCGGGCCGTCTGTTCGCGCTTCCGGCGTTCACATCCTGCCGCTGCTCGCCTGTCTGCGCTACAGCGTAACTTCGGCCTTCCCGCTCACCGCCTCATATGCGACGTGCCCACCAGGTGGAACTCCACCTTGCACATGCTGGACAGACTGTGCGAGCAGCAGCAGGCCATAGTGGAGTTTCAGCTGCAGCACGCACGGGTCAGTCGCACTACAGAACAGCACCACTTCACCACCAATGACTGGGCCTCCATGCGAGACCTGTGTGCCCTGTTGCGCTGTTTCGAGTACTCCACCAACATGGCCAGTGGCGATGACACCGTTATCAGCGTTACAATACCACTTCTATGTCTCCTTGAGAAAACACTTAGGGCGATGATGGAACAGGAGGTGGCCCAGGAGGAGGAGGAGGAGGATGAGGAAGAGGGGTCATTTTTAGCACTTTCAGGCCAGTCTCTTCGAAGTGACTCAGAGGGAGGTTTTTTGCAACAGCAGAGGCCAGGTACAAATGTGGCCAGCCAGGGCCCACTACTGGAGGACGAGGAGGACGAGGATGAGGAGGAGGTGGAGGAGGATGAGGATGAAGCATGGTCACAGCGGGGTGGCACCCAACGCAGCTCGGGTCCATCACTGGTGCGTGGCTGGGGGGAAAGGCAGGACGATGACGATACGCCTCCCACAGAGGACAGCTTGTCCTTACCCCTGGGCAGCCTGGCACACATGAGCGACTACATGCTGCAGTGCCTGCGCAACGACAGCAGAGTTGCCCACATTTTAACCTGTGCGGACTACTGGGTTGCCACCCTGCTGGATCCACGCTACAAAGACAATGTGCCCACCTTACTTCCTGCACTGGAGCGTGATAGGAAGATGCGCGAGTACAAGCGCACGTTGGTAGACGCGCTACTGAGAGCATTCCCAAATGTCACAGGGGAACAAGTGGAAGCCCAAGGCCAAGGCAGAGGAGGAGCAAGAGGTCGCCAAGGCAGCTGTGTCACGGCCAGCTCCTCTGAGGGCAGGGTTAGCATGGCAGAGATGTGGAAAACTTTTGTCAACACGCCACAGCTAACTGCACCACCACCTGATACGCAACGTGTTAGCAGGAGGCAACATTTCACTAACATGGTGGAACAGTACGTGTGCACACCCCTCCACGTACTGACTGATGGTTCGGCCCCATTCAACTTCTGGGTCTCTAAATTGTCCACGTGGCCAGAGCTAGCCTTTTATGCCTTGGAGGTGCTGGCCTGCCCGGCAGCCAGCGTTTTGTCTGAACGTGTATTCAGCACGGCAGGGGGCGTCATTACAGACAAACGCAGCCGCCTGTCTACAGCCAATGTGGACAAGCTGACGTTCATAAAAATGAACCAGGCATGGATCCCACAGGACCTGTCCGTCCCTTGTCCAGATTAGACATTAACTACCTCCCCATAACCATATATTATTGGACTCCAGGGCACTTCCTCATTCAATCCTATTTTTATTTTCATTTTACCATTATATTGCGATGCTACCCAAAGTTGAATGAACCTCTCCTCTGCCTGTGTGCTAGGCCTAAATATATGCCAATGGACTGTTGCAGTGGTGGCTGACATGAAGCCTGATTCTCTGCTATGACATGCAGACTAATTCTCTGCTGACATGAAGCCAGATTGTCTGTTACGGGACCTCTCTCCTCTGCCTGGGTGCTGGGCCTAAATTTATGACAATGGACTGTTGCAGTGGTGGCTGACGTGAAGCCTGATTCTCTGCTATGACATGCAGACTGATTCTCTGCTGACATGAAGCCAGATCCTCTGTTACGGGACCTCTCTCCTCTGCCTGGGTGCTGGGCCTAAATTTATGACAATGGACTGTTGCAGTGGTGGCTGACGTGAAGCCTGATTCTCTGCTATGACATGCAGACTGATTCTCTGCTGACATGAAGCCAGATTGTCTGTTACGGGACCTTTCTCCTCTGCCTGGGTTCTGGGCCTAAATTTATGAAAATTGACTCTTACAGTGGTGGGTGACGTGAAGCCTGATTCTCTGCTATGATATGAAGACTGATTCTCTGCTGACATGAAGCCAGATTGTCTGTTACGGGACCTTTCTCCTCTGCCTGGGTTCTGGGCCTAAATTTATGAAAATTGACTCTTACAGTGGTGGGTGACGTGAAGCCTGATTCTCTGCTATGATATGAAGACTGATTCTCTGCTGACATGAAGCCAGATTGTCTGTTACGGGACCTTTCTCCTCTGCCTGGGTTCTGGGCCTAAATTTATGAAAATTGACTCTTACAGTGGTGGGTGACGTGAAGCCTGATTCTCTGCTATGATATGAAGACTGATTCTCTGCTGACATGAAGCCAGATTGTCTGTTACGGGACCTTTCTCCTCTGCCTGGGTTCTGGGCCTAAATTTATGAAAATTGACTCTTACAGTGGTGGGTGACGTGAAGCCTGATTCTCTGCTATGATATGAAGACTGATTCTCTGCTGACATGAAGCCAGATTGTCTGTTACGGGACCTTTCTCCTCTGCCTGGGTTCTGGGCCTAAATTTATGAAAATTGACTCTTACAGTGGTGGGTGACGTGAAGCCTGATTCTCTGCTATGATATGAAGACTGATTCTCTGCTGACATGAAGCCAGATTGTCTGTTACGGGACCTTTCTCCTCTGCCTGGGTTCTGGGCCTAAATTTATGAAAATTGACTCTTACAGTGGTGGGTGACGTGAAGCCTGATTCTCTGCTATGATATGAAGACTGATTCTCTGCTGACATGAAGCCAGATTGTCTGTTACGGGACCTTTCTCCTCTGCCTGGGTTCTGGGCCTAAATTTATGAAAATTGACTCTTACAGTGGTGGGTGACGTGAAGCCTGATTCTCTGCTATGATATGAAGACTGATTCTCTGCTGACATGAAGCCAGATTGTCTGTTACGGGACCTTTCTCCTCTGCCTGGGTTCTGGGCCTAAATTTATGAAAATTGACTCTTACAGTGGTGGGTGACGTGAAGCCTGATTCTCTGCTATGATATGAAGACTGATTCTCTGCTGACATGAAGACAGATTCTCTGTTACGGGACCTCTCTCCTCTGCCTGTGTGTGTGCTGGGCCTAAATATATGCCAATGGACTGTTGCAGTGGTGGCTGACGTGAAGCCTCATTCTCTGCTATGACATGCAGACTGATTCTCTGCTGACATGAAGCCAGATCCTCTGTTACGGGACCTCTCTCCTCTGCCTGGGTGCTGGGCCTAAATTTATGACAATGGACTGTTGCAGTGGTGGCTGACGTGAAGCCTGATTCTCTGCTATGACATGCAGACTGATTCTCTGCTGTCATGAAGCCAGATTGTCTGTTACGGGACCTTTCTCCTCTACCTGGGTTCTGGGCCTAAATTTATGAAAATTGACTCTTACAGTGGTGGGTGACGTGAAGCCTGATTCTCTGCTATGATATGAAGACTGATTCTCTGCTGACATGAAGCCAGATTGTCTGTTACGGGACCTTTCTCCTCTGCCTGGGTTCTGGGCCTAAATTTATGAAAATTGACTCTTACAGTGGTGGGTGACGTGAAGCCTGATTCTCTGCTATGATATGAAGACTGATTCTCTGCTGACATGAAGCCAGATTGTCTGTTACGGGACCTTTCTCCTCTGCCTGGGTTCTGGGCCTAAATTTATGAAAATTGACTCTTACAGTGGTGGGTGACGTGAAGCCTGATTCTCTGCTATGATATGAAGACTGATTCTCTGCTGACATGAAGCCAGATTCTCTGTTACGGGACCTCTCTCCTCTGCCTGGGTGCTGGGCCTAAATTTATGACAATGGACTGTTGCAGTGGTGGCTGACGTGAAGCCTGATTCTCTGCTATGACATGCAGACTGATTCTCTGCTGACATGAAGCCAGATTCTCTGTTACGGGACCTCTCTCCTCTGCCTGTGTGTGTGCTGGGCCTAAATATATGCCAATGGACTGTTGCAGTGGTGGCTGACGTGAAGCCTCATTCTCTGCTATGACATGCAGACTAATTCTCTGCTGACATGAAGACAGATTCTCTGTTACGGGACCTCTCTCCTCTGCCTGGGTGCCGGGGCCTAAATATCTGAGAATGGACTGTTCCAGTGGTGGGTGACGGGAAGCCAGATTCTCTGCTATGGAACCTCTCTCCAATTGATTTTGGTTAATTTTTATTTATTTAATTTTTATTTTAATTCATTTCCCTATCCACATTTGTTTGCAGGGGATTTACCTACATGTTGCTGCCTTTTGCAGCCCTCTAGCTCTTTCCTGGGCTGTTTTACAGCCTTTTTAGTGCCGAAAAGTTCGGGTCCCCATTGACTTCAATGGGGTTCGGGTTCGGGACGAAGTTCGGATCGGGTTCGGATCCCGAACCCGAACATTTCCGGGATGTTCGGCCGAACTTCTCGAACCCGAACATCCAGGTGTTCGCTCAACTCTAGTTGTGTGTTACAAGACTGTTATCAGTCATCATATCAAAATAGTAACTTATCTCACAAAATTATATTGTCAGAGAATAGTATTTTGTGAGCAAAAAACATAAAGCATTTATGTAAAATGTTTATAAAAATTACATAAAGACAAATGCAGTGGCCGGGTTTGAGGTGGTTCCCAATTCTACGCTGGGTCTCGGACACCATTGATTTGTCACAATGTGTTGCTACTCCTAGAGAGGATGGTAAGATGTGGTGCATCCCAATGGGAATTGAGTCTATAGAGTCAGGGTCTGCAGTAAACCAGTGTTCTTCTTTACTGAAGGAACTCAGGTGCAAAACAATACAGGCAAGGAAGGCACTGAGCTGGCTTCTCCAATCTTCTTCCTGGTAGTGATGAGCAGCACAGGCAATATTAGTTTTCGCGATTTTTCGCTAATTTGTGACCTAATATTCGCCATAAATTCTCAAATTCTAGAATTCGTGATCTCCAGCCATTATTTTTCTTGATTGCGAAAATCGGCAATGTAATATGCACGTATTGTGCACGCAATACAGGCGTGGCTGAGACTGGAGAAAATGCACAGTACAGTAATTCCTATCACACTACCTGCACTGGAACCTATCAGCTACACTACAGTCGTGGCCAAAAGTTTTGAGAATTACATAAATATTGGAAAAGTTGCTGCTTTAAGTTTTTATAATAGCAATTTGCATATACTCCAGAATGTTATGAAGAGTGATCAGATGAATTGCATAGTCCTTCTTTGCCATTGAAATTAACATAATCCCCAAAAAAACTTTCCACTGCATTTCATTGCTGTCATTAAAGGACCTGGTGAGATCATTTCAGTAATCGTCTTGTTAACTCAGGTGAGAATGTTGACGAGCACAAGGCTGGAGATCATTATGTCAGGCTGATTGGGTTAAAATGGCAGACTTGACCTGTTAAAAGGAGGATGATGCTCCTGCTGAAATCATTGTTCTTCCATTGTTAACCATGGTGACCTGCAAAGAAACGCGTGCAGCCATCATTGCGTTGCATAAAAATGGCTTCACAGGCAAGGATATTGCACCTCAATCAACAATTTATAGGATCATCAAGAACTTAAAAAAAAAAAAAAAGAATACTTCAGGGCGTCCAAGAAAGTCCAGCAAGCGCCAGGATAGTCTCCTAAAGTGGATTCAGCTGCGGGACCGGAGTGCCACCAGTGTAGAGCTTGCTCAGGAATGCCAGCAGGCTGGTGTGAGTGCATCTGCACGCACAGTGAGGCGAAGACTTTTGGAAGATGGCCTGGCGTCAAGAAGGACAGCAAAGAAGCCACTTCTCTCCCAAAAAAAACCATCAGGGACAGATTGATCTTCTGCAGAAAATATGGTGAATGGACTGCTGAGGACTGGGGCAAAGTCATATTCTCCGATGAAGCCTCTTTCCGATTGTTTGGGGCATCAGGAAAAAGGCTTGTCCGGAGAAGAAAAGGTGAGCACTACCATCAGTCCTGTGTCATGCCAACAGTAAAGCATCCTGAGACCATTCATGTGTGGGGTTGCTTCTCGTCCAAGGGAGTGGGCACACTCACAATTTTGCCCAAAATCACAGCCATGAATAAAGAATGGTACCAAAACTTCTTCCAACAATCCAACAACAGTTTGGTGAAGAACAATGCATTTTCCAGCACGATGGAGCACCGTGCCATAAGGCAAAAGTGATAGCAAAGTGGCTCGGGGACCAAAACGTTGACATTTTCAGAGGTCCTGAAAAAGAAGGGCCAACACTGCAAATACTGACTCTTTGCATAAATGTCATGTAATTGGCGATAAAAGCCTTTGAAATGTATGAAGTGCGTGTAATTATATTTCACTACATCACAGAAACAACTGAAACAAAGATCTAAAAGCAGTTTAGCAGCAAAATTTGTGAAAACTAATATTTGTGTCATTCTCAAAACTTTTGGCCACGACTGTATATCACTATCTAACCTACACTGACTGTCTCCCACTAACTATCTGTATTATATATATGAGCTAACTAACTATCTAATGTCATTGGATAAGGAATAGGATCCAAATGAAAGCACAGCGCACAGCAATGCACTGCTTTCTCTCTCAGAACTGCAAAAAACAGCAGAAAATGGCTGCTGGGGAGGTTCTTATATAGTAAAGGGGTAGGTTTCTAGGGATGTTGCTAAGCTCAGAAAAAGATAATGCAGCCTTTTCTTTGGCCCACAAGCAAGAAGCAGTGAGGGTACTGATGAAAAAAGTCTAGAATATTCGCGATTATGAATAATTAGCACTATATTCTACAGCTTCGCGAATTCTCAAAGTGACGATATTCACGATAAAAATTTACGATTAGAATATTCGCAATCAACACTACTTCCTGGCAGAAGAAGGTTCTGTGCTGAAGAAAGGCCTGAGCTAGCTGTTCCTTTCTTTCTTAGAAGGATGGCACCCTAGCCAAAGGGACAGTGGCCCAGGCTTTGTGGCTCAGTCATCCAGTTGATTCCCTGGTGAAAGAACTGATGGTCCAGGGTCTGTGGAAGAAGTATCTTCATCTCAGCATTTTCTTTCACTCACTCATGCAGCCTGACAGAGTCTCTTCTACTAAACACAGGTCCCTATCTGCAGACAACTAGGAGCTCTGACTGCTCAACTTTTATACCGTTTGTAACTGATCTAAAACCTTCTAGTGGAAGGGGTGAAGCTGGAGAAGCACAGCCTAAGAGAAACAATGTTGCATTTCAAGGGTGCCATAGAATTGTATTGGGCCTCAATACAAGTCAATGGGAATGACCAAGCAGTTTTCAGTCATAAGCAACAGTCTGACAGAGCTAAACCTGAAGGTCAAAAGTTCACTGTCTGGGAAATTAATAGCTGGAATTTCCCAAAGTCTCTTAGTGTGACCTGGCTGAACATTAACTCTTTCAAACTTAGAGCAAATACAGTGCAATAGCGGTACAAGTAAACAGGATATATTATATTAAATGCAATTCAACAGTATAAAACACTCTAAGTACAAACAACGGCATAAATCACAGTTCAAGTTAACCTCTCAAAGTGTACTAAGGTAATGAGTTGATGACTTTACATAGCAGCAATAGGTGCAAATGTCCACAAACATCCAGACTCCAAAGTACCCCTGCTCCAGGGCAATACACAAATAGCACATGAATTCCATTAAATAGGAACACAGTATTGACTAGGCAAACTCAAGTGAAAAAAGCCTGCACCTATGAGCTTATAATCTATAAATGTAGTGACTCTTTGATATGCTCAGATTCACATGACAACCACACCTCAAAGGAATTTGGTGTAAGGCCGTAAGCTAAAACCAGGAGTGGAGGCGACACAGAGATAAGGCATAATGGGAAGATTTGCACATGTTCTGTGATTTTGAAATGCACCTGTTTTGGGCTCAAATCACTGATATAAATCACTGATCAAACACTGACCAAACACTGACTGTGTGAAAGTGGTCTAACAGTTGCCATAGGTTATGGCAATAAAGTCAAAATAATCAAGCAAAATTTAGGCAGTTCACATAGCAGGAACATAGTAGAGTTGGTACAAGATAAAAGGTCAGATTCTGATTACTGAAGAGTCCTAAAGGGTTCAGGTTCAGAAACAAAGTTAAGGCTTCAGGTTTTGATTTTTCAAGCATACCTTTCCTTCAGTCAGTAAGCCTCAAATGTTAAGGCACAGGAATAGAGTTTATATAAATGTAGCAGAGTGTCACCGCCAGTTCTGTAAGATAGTCTGGCAGACGTTCTTCTCTACCTCTTGTATGACGTTCTTTGTTTTGGTATCACTTTGTCATCTCCTTTCCTTCTGCCAGGTGTCACTTATTTAGACTAATCGTCTTCCTTTATATTCCCTCCCATACTGCCTCACTTTGCGGTTTATACTACTTCCTGGATGAAGTGTTCACTGCTGGAGGCTGCTGCTGCTGTTTGCTCAGATAAGTCTTTTCCTTTATTGTGTTTCCTTGCTGGCTTGATTCTAGGTGACCCTGACTCCGTCCGTATTAAGTGCAGGGAGCCGGTGGTCGTGTCCCCTCACTATTATAGGGTTTTCAGGTGTCACACAGTCTTGGGTACGTGGTCATGCAATCGTCTACCATTGAGACCCTTGCATGTGCATAGCAGTCAGGGAGAGCTCTTAGGGTTTTAAAGGGCTCGCCTATATGCTCCTTAGTTTGGGATCAAGCCAGTCGATCGTTTATTTATACGTTCCAGCTATCTGCAACTTCATCCGTGACACAGAGCTGAGTCACTGGCACTGGAATAGTTACCAGGAGAGCAACCAGTCATTCCAAGGTTTGACAACGGAGACATAGACGGGCCAAGTCCACTGCCACTGGAACAGCTAGCAGGAGACTCAGATTCAGAGTTCATAGAAGAAACCACTGGCTAATGTGAAGCCAGAAAAACGTATAATGGCATGGTTCAGACCTCCTGCACACGACCATGGAGCTGCCATGCCCATGTTGTGGACTGCAAACTGCAGGTCCGCAAAACATGGGCAACGACCACTCTGCACTGTGCATTGCTGTGTGGACCTCAATGGGTCGGCAATCCGCAAGATGCAGCGAAAGATAGGACACGTCATATTTATGGAGGTGCAGAGGCACGAACCCGGAAGCCGGCTCTGCAACACGGGCATGGTGGACCCATGGTTGTGTGCATGAGGCCTCATGGAGTAGAAGCTAGGCAGCAGAAATGCAGCTGCATTGTGGCTAAAAACCACACCAAAGTACAAATCTGGCACAGTTTCGGAAATGGTTGCAAAAAATGGAATCTTCATTGTTCATTTACTGTTAATGGTCACAAGTTTTTGCGGCTAACCATGAAACCATTGGCAGTCAACAATTAACAATCATTTTTTAGCAGTCAATTTGAAAACTACGCCAACTGCCTTGAGTTTTGACCTCCTGCCTTCTGCTCTGTGGTACGCTAACTGGCCAGTGTGCAGATGATTAAAATACCTACCCAACACTGATTGTTTTGCTTAAAGGGATTGTCCCATGAAAAATATTCTACAATTTTCAAACCAGCACCTTGATCTGAATACTTTTGTAATTGCATGTAATTAAAATATTTGTATAGCTACTGAATTATTTTATAAAATCTATCTGTATGGTTCCACTTCATTTCTCATTTATTTGTCCGTCTCATTTAGAGGCCTCCTGAGCTGTGACAGGGAGAGCATGGACACGCCCCTTTAGCTGCAGCAGAAAAGACACTCCCTTAAAGCTAAAACTAGCAGAGCAATCAATGGGGAGATCTCTGGATCCATGTGAGGTACAGGACTGGTTCTAGCTTTGTTAGAAAGGCATTGTCGTGTACTATATGATGTCTTATTTTCATTTTTTACATTATTCATGGGATAACCCCTTTAAGTTAGTCCCTCACACCCTTGCTTATAGCAGCAATGTCCTAGAAAGACACATTTTTAATATCACTGTTTTTTGTAAGTTTTTCTTCCATTTTCCATTTTTCTGTACAAACAATAAAAACACTGCTACGCCAGGCAGTGTGATATGAAGACACGCTGAAGACTTCTTTTTACAATTGTGTAGAGCAGCATGCATTTTACAGAAATAATTTCCAAGCTCATAGAAAATATCACGCGTGGTTCTTATCTTTTCAAATCTTTTCATAATATGTTCCAGGTCTGACTTGCTATGTGTGAAGGACAACCCAGTCAACCTATATTTCTATCAAAGGATTCATATACTGTTCCTTCTATCCGTTTTCATTTTCAATTTGTCTTTTCATTTAATGCTCCCATTTCCGTTGACCAAAGCTTGTTTTTCATCGTGACATGCCACTCAATGCATCCAATCTTCATCCTCATACTTCACCATCATTCTCCCTCTTAATCATTAATTTTGAGGGGGTCGTTGGGTTGTCACACAGACAGATAAAGAGTGGGTAGTGGACAGCCTAGATAGATGAGCTATAAGTGGATAAAACAGTAAATGGATAAACAGAGCTGACTCAAGGCAAACACTTTTAAGGGCGTTCAGTTCACACAAATAATGGATTAAAAGGAAAAGCAATCTAGGGTAAGACTCTGGTTTATAAATGTTCTGCTTCATTTGTCTGCATGGATAGTACATATGTTAACATAATAATTATAAATGTAGAAAAAATCTGTACCAAAGTAAAAAAGGAAATATAGAAAGGCAAAGAAATACTAAAGGAATGCTGTTAAAAAAACAGAACCAATGCCTACGGTCCCAAGACATGTAAGGCCTCATTTACTGAAAAATGATTGATCTTAGGGTTGACCTTGAGCTTGCAGTCTTTTCGATGGTGACTGGAATGCATAGTAATTTGCACTATGCTATAAGTGATGGCCTACAGTCCCACATGACACTATAATAAACAACACTTTACTGGACTGAGCACCCCCTGCAATTTATTTATTTATTTATTTATTTTATTGCATTACATTTCTAATCTATGTCATTTTTGGCGGATTATGAATTTGGGATTTGCCGCTCGAAAAATGAATGTTCTCTACTCATTTTTACCCAAAATTACCAATGTGTTTTTATTCTTGGTGCTAAACATTTTCATTTTTAAATTTCATGTTCTATTAAATATTAGCTTAAAAAG
The DNA here is from genome assembly GCF_014858855.1 of Bufo gargarizans. Lineage (NCBI taxonomy): Eukaryota > Metazoa > Chordata > Amphibia > Anura > Bufonidae > Bufo > Bufo gargarizans. The sequence goes on from NC_058081.1 coordinate 537,212,396, forward strand.
ATGGTCTCAGGATAGATATTACTGGCTTATCGGAAGGATACTAGATTAGTGTGGCAGTGGCACTAGGAAGGTTTTGTAGCATCCTTGATTTTCTTGGGAGACCATGGGGGTTATTTATTATGACTCCCAATTTCAGTTTCTGGTGTAAAAAAAAAAAAAGTCACACATCCCTGTTTGAGACTTTTTGAAACACCAGCATTTTTATGCCACCCTAAACACTGGGGAGTGGTGGGGGTGGTTTGCGGGTGTGACACAAGAGGCACCATCAGCCCTGGCAAATTCATTAATACTTATGCCAGTGTCCTGGCATTAATGATGTTGTAAATCTACTTTAGTGAAGCTTTGAGTAGATTTCAATCTAGGTGCATAGACTGGCCAGGTGGTGAGCTTAATTTATGATTAGGCCATCATAAATTAAGAGCATCCTTTGGCAGGGTTGCCAAAGACTGGCTTAAAATGCAAATATTTGATAAATTACTCTCTATCATTTTTGTCCCACTATATAGATGAAACTAGTGATACTACATTTTGTGTAGCCCTAGGGATAGGAATAAATCTGTATACACTAATCCGCCACTTAAAATGTAATATTGCCTAGTTTCTTTTTGGCCACCAAAACGCTCTGAAACATCAAAGAATAGACTCCTCAAAACCTCTGAAGATGTTCTGCTATATCTGGCACCATGATGTCAGAGGCAGATCCTTTAATTTGCCAGGTGGGGCCTACATGGATTGAACTTGTTTTTCCACCACAGTCCTCAGTTGCGATGAAGGGATGTAGTTGGTCTGCAGCAATGTTTAGGTAGGTGGTACATGTCAAAGTAACATCCACTTGAATAACAGGACCCAAGTTTTCCTGACCGAAAATTACCCAGAGCATCATAAATCTATTACTAGTTCACCAGTACTCCTTTTTGGACCACTTTTTATAGGCACTAAATACTGAATTCCTTGAACAGCCTAAAAGACCTGAGGTTTTGGTGATGCTTTGACCTAGTTGGCTAGCCATCACTATTTGGCTGTTTTCAGAGTGGCTTAGATCCTTTCACCTGAACATTTTTGCTGCCCCAAACACTTCAACTGACAGTTCACTTGCTGCCTAGTATATCTCACCCTGTATCAGGTGCTATTGTGACAAGATAATGGATGTTATTCATTTCACTTGTCAATAGTTTACATTTTATGGTTGATAAAAAGCAGGATTGGGTTAAAAAAAGAGCATTATCTAGTCTTAATACTTCACACCTGGCTTCAAAAACTATAATAAAAAACCTGAACATATCGTTATACCCCTAGAATGTGAGCAGAGCTATTTGTCACGACTTGCAGAGCTGCCTAGGGGGTGAGGGGACGCTGCTCTATAATAGAGGGTAATAATGTGATCCTGACTATGACATGCCATCATGGCTGAGCAGCCTGATGGGAAAATTCACCAATATGTAGTATATGCAAGTACAAACCGGATACCCAAAAAGTTGGGACACTATACAAATCGTGAATAAAAACTGAATGCAATGATGTGGAGGTGCCAACTTCTAATATTTTATTCAGAATAGAACATAAATCACAGAACAAAAGTTTAAACTGAGAAAATGTACCATTTTAAGGGAAAAATATGTTGAATCAGAATTTCATGGTGTCAACAAATCCCCAAAAAGTTGGGACAAGGCCATTTTCACCACTGTCTGGCATCTCCCCTTCTTCTTACAACACTCAACAGACGTCTGGGGACCGAGGAGACCAGTTTCTCAAGTTTAGAAATAGGAATGCTCTCCCATTCTTGTCTAATACAGGCCTCTAACTGTTCAATCGTCTTGGGCCTTCTTTGTTGAGTTATGATGCGCCAAATGTTCTCTATAGGTGAAAGATCTGGACTGCAGATTGGCCATTTCAGTACCCGGATCCTTCTCCTACGCAGCCATGATGTTGTGATTGATGCAGAATGTGGTCTGGCATTATCTTGTTGAAAAATGCAGGGTCTTCCCTGAAAGAGATGACGTCTGGATGGGAGCATATGTTGTTCTAGAACCTGAATATATTTTTCTGCATTGATGGTGCCTTTCCAGACATGCAAGCTGCCCATGCCACACACACTCATGCAACCTCATACCATCAGAGATGCAGGCTTCTGAACTGAGCGTTGATAACAACTTGGGTTGTCCTTGTCCTCTTTGGTCCGGATGACATGGCGTCCCAGATTTCCAAAAAGAACTTCAAATCGTGACTCGTCTGACCACATAACAGTCTTCCATTTTGCCACACTCCATTTTAAATGATCCCTGGCCCAGTGAAAATAGCCTGAGCTTGTGGCTCTTGCTTAGAAGGAGGTAACCAGTCCTACTCACATTCTAGGCAGGTTACCAGCAGCCATTTAAAATAATTCTTGGAGAACCCCTTTAAGCAGAACCTTAAAGTGGTTGTGCAAGAATGGGGGAAGGGGGAATGTTGGCACCCCTCCCTGTAAGGGGATAATTACTTATCTGCGTCAATGACTCTCAGCTTCTTCTCCTCCAGGCCTGCGATGCTCTGCTGGACAAACATCTGGTTTGACATCACTGCAGCCAATCACTGTCCGTGGTGGAAACCTGATCTCCTTGCGTCATGTGACCATTTGTCATTACCTCTTGTCCCATGCATAATATGTAAGTGCGTGCTCCACCAGGGTATTAAAGGGTCAGCACATGTGCACTCTAATTTTTACCAGCCAATGGTAAAAAATTGTGTGTGCTGATATATTTTTGCCTGCCTATGTACCAACCTCTATTAACCTACAAAAGGCCACCTGTCAACTAGACAGCTACGATTACCACTCATACCTTAGATGTTTTATATGTACCAACCTCTGTCTGTATTCTGGATGTGACCCTTCGCTGCCTGACCTCTGTCTGATCTTGTCCCTGAATACAGTTTAGCTGTTTCCTTGGTGCTCTGCACCAGTGTTTCTTGACCCATGTGGATCAGCTGTCTACCAGGGAACTGCCAGGATAATGTCCTTAGGATTTGCCCAATGTTAAGTGTGTTCAGTTGATACAGTGGTTCCACACCCTCTGCGTAAGAGTTGCTTACATCATATATATATGTTCCCCATGGTTTTCTTTTTAAATTTGGAATCTCCTTTCCTGTTTTCACCAGGTAAACAAACGCTAGGGAGGCTCCCCCCATCACCGCCTGCCATTGGCTGCTCCCCCCCTGACACCAGATGTTTTCATCTGTGCATGGTGAGAAGCAGCTGAAGCAGTGCGGGGACCAGAAATGGCGCAGGGAGCGGGGAGCCAGTTAAGTATATTTATTGTGAGGGGCCCGGCGTATGGGAGAGCATTTAATAGTCTTGGATAACCCCTTTAAATATTACTTTATTCCCGGCACTCCTAGTACGGGGCTCAGTACTGTCCCTGCCAGACCTCATAGAGAAATTTTCCCCGCCTGACCGGGAGCAATTTAACGTAGAGTCTTCTCTTTTCTTCACTTCTTAAAAGAAGGATCCCATAAGATTGATTATACATCTTTTGAAAGGCTAATGTCTTTTTCCCTATATAAACAGGGTCTATTGTCCCGGATTTATACTATTCTCAATGCGCCCCCAGAGGGCTCCAAGCTACGTTACATGTTGGAGTGGAAGGCTGATTTATTGGAGGAATCCAGTGTGTCTAGATGGCGCGAACGCTCCCAGACGCTCTCCAGGGGGTCGTGGGAAAACCACCCTGGCAGAGACCTCAATCAAAATCCTCCATCGGACATTACCTAGTGCCTGCCAAATTACACCACATATACCCTGAGGTCCCCTCTATCTGCTTCCGGGGGTGTGGAGGGGAGGGTACGATGCTACATACTTGGTGGACCTGTCCCAAAGCCTCCAGGTTTTGGAGTCGCATTAGCGATCTACTTTTATCCCTGCTGGGGCACACCCTCCCCCCTACGCCATCAGTCTTTCTTTTAGATGATAGGCCATCAAGGTTGATGCATGCCAGATTTAAATTGACCCAATATATTTTGCTAGCTGCCAGGATCCATATTGCCTCCCAATGGCGTTCCCTGTCACTAAATTATCAGGCAGTGCTCGATAGGATCAACAGGATTTACCAGTACGAACGGTTGACAGCGATCCGTACTGATACATTTGCCCTATTCGAGAGGGTCTGGGAGCCTTGGTCGTCCTTCCCCCATTCCACCAATCTTTCTCTCTGCTCCGAACTCTGATAGGTCTCAGTATGTAATGCACTCAGCTAGAGGATGGGTGGGTTTGTGGGTTACCTCACTAATGTACGTCACCCGAGAGGAAGCCAAGACGACACGTCATTGCTTGACTACCACCCCTGACATTGTTCTATATTTTTTATTTTTTTATTATTTGTTTAAATTGCTTATTCAACTGGATAATTTGTCTTTTCTATTGTGTGCACACGTTGCACTGTACCTCTTTGTTCTATAAAACTTTATTAAACACCTTTAAAACGTAAATATTGCTTTATTATAAATACATTCCCAAATACCTTGAATTAGTTATAATGGTTGGCTTTATCAACGGAGCAATCATTAGAAGAAATAAAATGGCCACAGTCCTATTAGTACACACACTGTCCTAATCACATAGCAGGAGAAGTTACTTCGCAACACTGAGCTAACGAGCTGCCTCATCCTTAATACATACATACATCTGATAAGAGCTTCAGCTGAATCTCTTAAAAATTGAGTTCATGAGGAGACATGAAGTACAGACAGAAATTACAAAGAAAAAACTAAGATAAAAACATCCTGCATGATATGATAAATAGATATGTGGATGTACATGGCTACATTTATGGAAAAAAAAATAATCACAGAAAACAGATAATAATGCAACAAGCATTGTATATGAACTAGGCCCTCACTCTGATATGAAAAATTCATAGACTTTCAGACAATATATTTTGATCAAAACACATCTGTGCCCACCTACCCACGCTGAGGTGGTCTCAGTCAGGCAGGTCCTACTCTAAACCTACCTATGCCATTGGGTATCTACTGTATGTTCAGGAAAGCATGCCCTGCACATATAGTGTGCTGATCCTAGTTACCTCTGTGTGCATCAAGCAACCAATGAGAGGAGGAGAAGGCGCAGCTATATGTACCACCTAATCAAGGCCGCATGTTTGATAGGAGGGGCAAAAGTGCACAAGAATGCTACTCCCAGGATAAAATAGAAGCACATTCACACTTGAAGGTGCCACTCCCTCAAGTGTATACTACAAACTTAGCAACAATCACAGAGAAAAAAGTAAGATAAAAACATCCTGCATGATATGATAAATAGTCCTCACTCTGATATGATAAAATCTGAGACTCTCAACCAATATACTTTGATCAAAACACGTGTGCCCACCTATCAGCGCCAAGGTGGTCTCAGTCAGGCAGATCCTACTCTAAACCTACCTATGCCATTGGACATCTATGTTCAGTACAAATCACAGCTAAAACTATAATCCATCAGAGGGTGCAGTTACTATAGGCAGTACAGTGTCTGTGAAGGTTCTCATTTATCCAGGTCATGGTATATCTGTAAAGAATAAATCAAGGCAACTAGACGTACTGTAGATTTCTTGAAAACGTTTCACTCGTTCTTCCAACGAGCTTTCTCAATTCTGAGTGACTGTACAAAAATTCTGGGAATAAATATGTACCTGAATCAACATCTGGTAATTATATCAAAGGTGTTGATTCAATTATCCTAATTGGAGTCAGTAGGTGATAAAGACTTCCCAGAAAAAGGTGTCAAGACAGCATTGTATGTGGCAGACAATAGATGTCTAACCCCCCCACCTCTATTCAAGCTTGGCTTCTCTATTTTTACGTAGATGGCCTCCTTCACGCCTCGTTTGTACCAAAACACGTACTTGACTGTCTTCAAAGGTGTGACCTGTTCCTTTTAGATGTAAGTACAGAATTTTTGTACAGTCACTCAGAATTGAGAAAGCTCGTTGGAAGAACGAGTGAAACGTTTTCAAGAAATCTACAGTACGTCCAGTTGCCTTGATTTATTCTTTACAGATATAGGCAGTACATATACTTGGGCAATTCACAGACTACCACCCAAATAAAATGTAGCCTTTAATAAATATGCATTAAAAGGTAACCCCCCCCATCAATGTAGAGAAGGTAATAAACAAATACAAAATAACAAATGGGTTGTGAAGATTAGAGCTATTATGTAGGTATAGATAGAATCCCTAAATGGAGACTAACCCTAATCCTGCCCCTATCCTGGGGGCCCTTCCTACAAACGGAATGGCCGCCCCGACAGGGGCAATCCCGTATTCAGGAACCTCCTGAATGACCCTGACAAAAAGAGATGGGGGCGGTCCACCGTGGTAGTACGGCCTAAAGCAAGTTATTAGATGAGCTAACTAAATGCTGAAAACAAAAACAATGGTAATGGGTGTACTCTTTCCACTCACAATGAAGCAAAATGTACTCAGTCGCCAATAATTAGTAACTCATTGCATATTAATCACATTCAATGTCCCGATATTATAATCCCATAGTCTAACGCGTTTCGCCCTGTATAGTTTAAGGGCTCATCAGGGGACCATGAAAAAATCACTGTCAATAGTGCTGCCCTCAAGCAGTGGTAACACAAATATAGTGATCCGACTTAATGCTGCTACCAGGAGCAACCAATACTGCAAGAAATCAATCACTAATTATAGTGGCCAGTAGGTCATCTGGCCCCCTCTTATATAACACACATAGATATAAAAATCAAAATCAAACTCCTGCTATCATAATAAACAGCCAGTAATGCACATCTCATGATTGAAGATAGGTACCCACACAGAGTACCGTTTCCGGGTATTGAGCTGACAAAATGAATGTGGAGGTGGCATTGCCATTACCTGGCCAAGTTGCTGGTGTGCTTGGGCATGAACCACATTTACCCAGTGGGCTGTAAAGGACATATATAGTTACAGCTCCATATGTCGGCGCTGCCATGAACTGTATCAGACACCAACAGGCTCAATGACTAGACCACCTTTTGCCGTACGTACAGTACAGACCAAAAGTTTGGACACACCTTCTCATTCAAAGAGTTTTCTTTATTTTCATGACTATGAAAATTGTAGATTCACACTGAAGGTATCAAAACTATGAATTAACACATGTGGAATTATATACATAACAAAAAAGTGTGAAACAACTGAAAATATGTAATATTCTAGGTTCTTCAAAGTAGCCACCTTTTGCTTTGATTACTGCTTTGCTGGCTCACATGCGGACCGCCCCAGGAAAGGAAGACCAAGAGTCACCTTTGCTGCGGAGGAAAAGTTCATCCGAGTCACCAGCCTCAGAAATCGCAGGTTAACAGCAGCTCAGTTTAGAGAGTTTATCTATGAAACAAGGTGGGCACCCCAATAACGTTGAAATGAGAAAGCTTATTCACCCCAATTGGAGAATCAAGGCACAATAGAATTGTTTATCTATTAAACAAAGTGGACACCCCAATAACAGTAACAAATTGCTTATTCACTCCAATTTGAGAATCAAGGCATAATGTAATTGCTTATCTGTGAAATAAGCTGGGGACCCCAATAACATTTAAATGAGAAAGCTTATTCATCCCAGTTTGAGAATTAAGTCCTAATAGAATTTCTTATCTATTGAATACAGTGGGCATCCCAATAACAGTTAAATGAGAAAGTTTATTTACCCCAATTTGAGAATCAAGCTCTAATGGAATTGCTTATCTATTCTATTAAACAAGGTGACACCCCAATAACAGTTAAATGAGAAAGCTGTGGGGGATTAGCTCTTCTCCCTGGGTCAGTCATACAAGTATCTTCGCCAGACACCAAGCTTAAGGTCCAAACATCGCTTTTATTTGGCACCTCAGCAAAACAATCAGAATACAAAACAAACACCTGCCTGGCTGGGCTCTAACTAAACATATGGTAGAATCCCTGACTCACCTATAGAGTGCTGTTCAGACACAATGTCAGGTCCGGCTTTCTCAGCCAAGCGTATACCAGCCCCCCAGGCTGTAACACGGTCAGTCCAGGCTATGTCCCAGCTTCATGGTTTCTCAGCCTAGCCTGGCTGGAATTGCACACCCAGAGCCTCACCCAGCCTCTGTATGCAACCACGCCCCCCCGACTTACAGTCTGGGATGGGCTTTTACTCCCCAGTAATTATCCCAGGTGATTACACCTGGGGATCCTTCATGCTAGGGAAAATCTGCCCTGGAATGTGAGGGGTGGATTGGAAGCTCCCTCTACCAACCTAGCTCCAAATCGAAGTAAACTCCAGTCCTTAAATACTAAACAGAATAGCTCCAATAACTATGCCTTGCTGAAGAGCCAGCACCACTCTGGAATTTTACTTATCTCACCTAGTTAAGGGAACCTGAGTGAGATATACCCCTCTTCCGGGATCCTTATTCACTTTAGCGTTCACATCACCACAAAGCTTATTTGCCCCAATTTAAGAATAAAGGCCTAACCAAATTGCTTATCTATTTAACAAGGTGGACACCCCAATAACTGTTAAATTACACAGCTTATTCACCCCGATTTGAGAATCAAGGCTTAATAGAATTGCTTATCTATTAAACAAGGTGGGCACCTCAAAAACTGTTAAATTACTATATTGTAAGGGTATTTTTTAAGTGCTAATTGGTTCTGTGCCTTTAATTCTGTTCCCTTTTATTATTACCATTCTGTGTAAAGATGTGCCTTGTAATGTAGGACCCATCCCCCATTGTGCTGATAAAACCATATTCCTGAGTGATCTCAGAGACTTGCATGCTGCACACTGGAGGGGGGGGGGGGGGGGGTGTAAAATGTTTAAACTCTGTGACACACATACATTCGGGGGACTCTGGCAAGAACTTCATCCTAGGTAGGATGCAAGTATTGATTTGCCCTATCTATTGTACACCTTGGGGTGTTGGTCAAGTGTTATAATGTGATAGACAGCTATGTGTTATAGCATGATCGACTGAGTCTCACCCCATATTGCATGTTGCATATTTAGGCTATTGATGTATTTAATTTTTATTATTCATGCGATTTGTCTATGTTATCTCTTATTTAATCACACTTAGTAAATATATTTATTCACATATCCTGCATATGCTTATTCATTCTTGTGAATTCACATTATTTTACAATAATGCCAACCCCTTTTCTTTGCAGGTTGTGATCGGGGATGAAACTCCCTCTATTGGTAAAAATGTATATTATTTAGAAATGCTAAATGATGATTTTGGTAGTGCACAACAGAGTGACCCCACTGTGATAACTGCACAGAAAAGTGTGACAGTGTTAGGTGGTGCACCACATGAACCAGATGCTTATAGGCAGTTTCCACAGTGTTCTATGAGTTGCGATCTCATGTTTAGTGTTATCAAAGGTGATGTGAGTACAAGGTGCACCAGGCAGATGAAGGAGAGCCTGAGCAGGTTCAGGACATGAACCTGAGTGAGCAGGGGTGTAAATATAAGGGAAGCACGGGAAGCGGCTGCTTTGGGGCCCTGACCTAGAAGGGGCCCATCCAGGAGGAGGAGGACTAAAAGAGTTTGTCAGGGCCCCCTCAACAGTATTACACAATGAAATGATATACAGTGGCAGTATAGACAGTGTAGTAAACGGATGGTACAGCTGCCGGGCCTGGTCTGAGAGAGCAATCTTTACTAGCCACAGGAATGGGGGCGGCATGAAAGGAAGGGGTTGTGAAAAAATTACTTGGGGAGGGGGGCCCCATTCAAAAATTAGCTGTGGGGCCCAGTCATTTCTAGCTACACCACTGTGAGTGAGTCTTACATTGAACGGGAAACATTGGTAGCCTCACATCATTGGGAGTTTGAAAATGTATTGCAACCAAATCCCGCTATAGGGATGAGGAGATATGTGGTAAAGTATACAGTAGAGGTGTGGAGGGGATGTATATCTTACCCAGTTTCCAGTTTAGTGAAATCCAGAGATGTGTTTTGCTTCCGCAAGGCATAGCTTGCTGTAAATCTTTTGTTTAAAGGGTTGTCTGGGATTTTACTAGTGATGACCTTTCATCAGGATAGGTCATCAATATCAGATCGACGGTGGTCCGTATGGGGATATATAGGAACTGCATGGCATCATGGACACTGTATGAAAATATATAGGAACTACATGGCATCATGGATACTGTAGGGGGGTATACAGGAACTGCATGGCATCATGGATACTGTGTGGGAAGATATAGTAGCTGCATGGTATCATGGATACTGTATGGGAATCTATTGGAACTGCATGGCATCATGGATACTGTATAGGAATATATAGGAACTACATGGCATCATGCAAACTGTGCAGTAATATATAGGAACTACATGGCATCATGAATACTGTATAGGAATATATAGGAACTGCATGACATCATGGATACTGTATGGGAATATATGAGAACTGCATGACATCATGGATACTGTATGGGAATATATGAGAACTGCATGGCATCATGAATACTGTATAGGAATATATAGGAACTGCATGGCATCATGAATACTGTATAGGAATATATAGGAACTGCATGACATCATGGATACTGTATGGGAATATATGAGAACTGCATGACAACATGGATACTATATGGGAATATATGAGAACTGCATGGCATCATGAATACTGTGTAGTAATATATAGGAACTAAATGGCATCATGAATATTGTATAGGAATATATAGGAACTACATGGCATCATGGATACTGTATGGGAATATACTGTATGAGAACTGCATGGCATGATAGATACTGTATGGGAATATATGAAAACTGTATGGCATCATGGATACTGTATGGGAATATATAGGAAACCTGCCTAGCATCATGGATCTGTATGGGACATATAGGAAATGCATGGCATTATGGATACTGTATGGAATATATATGAACTGTATGGCATCATGGATACTGTATGGAATATATAGGAACCGCATGGCATTATGGATATTGTATGGGAATATATAGGAACTGCATGGCATCATGGATACTGCGTATGGGAATGATACTAGGAACATGTAAACTGATGCATCATTATACTGTAATGTGGATAATGATAAGGAACTGGAATCATAGGCAATCATGATACTGTATGGGATAATAGGAACTGCATGGCATCATGGATACTGTATGGGAATACATAGGAACTGCATGGCATCATGGATACTGTATGGGAATATATGAGAACTGGATGGCATCATGGATACTGTATGGGAATACATAGGAACTGCATGGCATCATGGATACTGTATGGGAATATATGAGAACTGGATGGCATCATGGATACTGTATGGGAATATATGAGAACGGGATGGCATTATGGATACTGTATTCAAATATATGAAAACTGCATGGCATCATGGATACTTTATAGGAATATATGAGAACTGCATGACATTATGGAAACTTTATGGAAATATATAGGAACTCCATGGCATCATAGAAACTGTATGGGAATATATAGGAACTGCATGGCATTATAGATATTGTATGGGAATATATAGGAGCTTCATGGCATCATGGGAACTGTAAATACTTGTGCAATAAATGTATTTAAAGAGGACCTTTCACTGGTCCTGACGTTACAATATTAGTACCTGGAAGTGCAGGGCATTTTTAGTAGATATCGTGGCGCTTTTTTTTTTTTTTTTTTTTTTTTTAAGATGAGCTGCTCTGTTCCCCTGCTGTGCCCCATGTTCACTTTTCCTGCCCTGTATGCTAATTAGTAGCATCGGTACAGGGAGGAGGAGACGGCCGTCTCCTTCTCAGACGCTCTCTGCTGCGATTGGGCAACTCACAGCCATGGAGAAAAAAAAGCTCACCTTCAGAGATGGGGATCCCGTCACTTTCTGCCATAATCAGAGAGAACACAGCTTAAAGGGAGCAGTGGCCACTATGTAACTCATCTTAAAGGAGTTTGCCTATCTCACACATCTCTGAGACCCACACTTACCTGTAGAAAGGGGACTTCCAAGTGACAGAGCACCTCGCTCTTCTATTTCTGGAACTTCAATAGAAGTCAATGGAGAGCATGCTCAGCTATTTTCGTCACTCCAATAGAAGCGAATGAAGGACGTCCGAGCTTGTGCGTTGCGCCCTGGTGGCATGTCCTTGAGATATGCCACCAATGTGTGAGATGGCCCAACACCTTTAATGTTCCAGTCAATAAAACTGAAAGAGAAGCTTCAGAAAACAGAATATATCAGCTGACTGGGTGTGCTCTGACGGCTTAGAATAATTAATAAGTAGTATTTTAATATGGATAATCACATAAAAAATAAAAAGCTAAAGTCTATACTATGTTTATAATGGTTTTTAAAGAACATAACATTTTTCTGATACCACGTCTCCTTTAAAATTGTAGCCACTGATGAAAAAGCATTGGTTTTGTATATAAAGCATCCCTGGTATCACATACTTTAAATTTATTTAGATGAATTCTGCTGTAAACCTATGAAGTGAGCAGAGCATTGGACACAATATTACAGCTTCCTTGCTCTCTGCTAATTTGTCATGATGCACTGGTCTTATAGTGCTGGATACTGATGCATAGCGACATAATCCTGTCTGACAATTACTGTGTTTTCCTTACATGACCATTTTCCTAGCCAAAATGAGGATGGTACACTGAAGTATCAATGAGTAAACTTTATTTCATACACTTAAGATCTACAACACTATTTCACAGTAGAATTAACACAACAGAGCTGCACTCTCTTAAGATGTCTACAGCCAAGTTATCACTCCAGAACAAATGAGAGGGAACCCTATTAAACAAGACAGACAAAATGTAAACATAAGGACTTTCCTTTGAGATAGTTCAGGGAAAAACCAAGTTCAGATGAGATATAAATAAAACAGCATCTCTATGAGCATTATTTTTACCTTACTTCAGGGTCATACTGGGGTTCCTGGGGTCAACCAGAGGAAATTATTCTCAAGGCCCAAACACCATACCATCAATAAAGTATAGTAGGTTTCGGTTCAAAGCAATAGACCCTAGTGGAATTTTATTGTCTCCAAAGCAACCTCCAAATGTAATTTTTTTCTCTGGACCTTTGAGGCCAACTATGGTTTCATAGTCTGGGCTCACCAGAGAATCCTCTGATACTCTAGTGTAGCAGAACCACATCAGGCTGTTGTGATGTGTATTTAAATATTCACTAACCTTTCACACAACTTTGCATAAACCAATAGTGCAACAATAGTACTAGAAACTCTGTAATATATCTTAATATATATATATATATATATATATATATATATGTATACAGTACAGACCAAAAGTTTGGACACACCTTCTCATTCAAAGAGTTTTCTTTATTTTCATGACTATGAAAATTGTAGATTCACACTGAAGGCATCAAAACTATGAATTAACACATGTGGAATTATATACATGTAAAACAACTGAAAATATGTAATATTCTAGGTTCTTCAAAGTAGCCACCTTTTGCTTTGATTACTGCTTTGCACACTCTTGGCATTCTCTTGATGAGCTTCAAGAGGTAGTCACCTGAAATGGTCTTCCAACAGTCTTGAAGGAGTTCCCAGAGATGCTTAGCACTTGTTGGCCCTTTTGCCTTCACTCTGCGGTCCAGCTCACCCCAAACCGACACGGTGGTTGGAACCAAAGATCTCAAATTTGGACTCATCAGACCAAAGCACAGATTTCCACTGGTCTAATGTCCATTTCTTGTGTTCTTTAGCCCAAACAAGTCTCTTCTGCTTGTTGCCTGTCCTTAGCAGTGGTTTCCTAGCAGATATTCTACCATGAAGGCCTGATTCACACAGTCTCCTCTTAGCAGTTGTTCTAGAGATGTGTCTGCTGCTAGAACTCTGTGTGGCATTGACCTGGTCTCTAAACTGAGCTGCTGTTAACCTGCGATTTCTGAGGCTGGTGACTCGGATGAACTTTTCCTCCGCAGCAAAGGTGACTCTTGGTCTTCCTTTCCTGGGGCGGTCCGCATGTGAGCCAGTTTCTTTGTAGCGCTTGATGGTTTTTGTGACTGCACTTAGGGACACTTTCAAAGTTTTCCCAATTTTTCGGACTGACTGACCTTCATTTCTTAAAGTAATGATGGCCACTCGTTTTTCTTTACTTAGCTGCTTTTTTCTTGCCATAATACAAATTCTAACAGTCTGATCAGTAGGACTATCAGCTGTGTATCCACCTGACTTCTCCACAACGCAACTGATGGTCCCAACCCCATTTATAAGGCAAGAAATCCCACTTATTAAACCTGACAGGGCACACCTGTGAAGTGAAAACCATTTCAGGTGACTACCTCTTGAAACTCATCAAGAGAATGCCAAGAGTGTGCAAAGCAGTAATCAAAGCAAAAGGTGGCTACTTTGAAGAACCTAGAATATGACATATTTTCAGTTGTTTCACACTTTTTTGTTATGTATATAATTCCGCATTAATGGAATTAATGTGTTAATTCATAGTTTTGATGCCTTTAGTGTGAATCTACAATTTTCATAGTCATGAAAATAAGGAAAACTCTTTGAATGAGAAGGTGTGTTCAAACTTTTGGACTGTACTGTATATATATATATATATATTTTTTTTGTGACACAGTGAGAGGTTTGGTCTGGGAAAACAGGTATTTTCCTCCCAGCATGTGCTGCTGGGAGGTGAGGTCAAATACTGGACCAGATTTTAAGTGCCGGTCCGGGTCCGGGTTTTGGCAGCACCTGGCTGTCCTTAAATTGGCAGCTGGGCTCATAAGCCATGTATCTGTGTTGAGATCTGGGAGCCTTGTGTCTGGATGAAGGCTTGCTACCTGTGGTGTGAAAACAGGTTGGTGCTGCTATGGTAAAGGAATCTTTGAGGCAGAATTGCTGCATGGTGTGAATTACCACTAACACCACAAGGTGACTTTTTGCTTGATTATGACTGCTTGTTTTGTCACTTGTCTAAAGTGTGAATAAAACACTGAACTGTTTGATCCAAAGAACTTGTTGTTGCCTCTATACTGTGTTCGCTAATCCTGTCTACCAGAGCGAAACCCCACAATATATACATATATATATATATATATATATATATACAGTTGCAAGAAAAAGTATGTGAACCCTTTGGAATTATATGGATTTCTGCACAAATTGGTCATAAAATGTGTCAACAATAGACAATCACAGTCTGCTTAAAATAATAACACGCAAAGAAATAAATGATACTATATTTTTATTGAACACACCATGTAAACATTCACAGTGCAGGTGGAAAAAGTATGTGAACCCTTGGATTTAATAACTGGTTGAACCTCCTTTGGCAGCAATAACTTCAACCAAACGTTTCCTGTAGTTGCAGATCAGACGTGCACAACGGTCAGGAGTAATTGTTGACCTTTCCTCCTTACAGAACTGTTTCAGTTCAGAAATATTCTTGGGATGTCTGGTGTGAATCGCTTTCTTGCCACAGCATCTCAACCGGGTTAAGGTGAGGACTCTGACTGGTCCACTCCAGAAGGCGTATTTTCTTATGTTTAAGCCATTCTGTTGTTGATTTACTTCTATGCTTTGGGTTGTTGTCCTGTTGCAACACCCATCTTCTGTTGAGCTTCAGCTGGTGGACAGATGGCCTTAAGTTCTCCTGCAAAATGTCTTGATAAACTTGGGAATTCATTTTTCCTTCAATGATAGCAATCCGCATAGGCCCTGACGCAGCAAAGCAGCCCCAAACCATGATGCCCCCACCACTATACTTCACAGTTGGGATGAGGTTTTGATGTTGGTGTGCTGTGCATCTTTTTCTCCACACATAGTTTTGTGTGTTTCTTCCAAACAACTCAACTTTGGTTTCATCTGTCCGCAGAATATTTTGCCAGTACTGCTGTGGAACATCCAGGTGCTCTTGTGCAAACTGTAAACGTGCAGCAATGTTTTTTTTTGGACAGCAGTGGCTTCCTCTGTGGTATCCTCCCATGAAATCCATTCTTGTTTAGTGTTTTACGTATCGTAGATTCGCTAACAGGGATGTTAACATATGCCAGAGACTTTTGTAAGTCTTTAGCTGACACTCTAGGATTCTTCTTCACCTCATTGAGCAGTCTGCGCTGTGCTCTTGCAGTCATCATTACAGGACAGCCACTCCTAGGGAGAGTAGCAGCAGTTCTGAACTTTCTCCATTTATAGACAATTTGTCTTACCGTGGACTGATGAACAGCAAGACTTTTGGAGATACTTTTGTAACCCTTTCCAGCTTTATGCAAGTCAACAATTCTTAATAGTAGGTCTTCTGAGAGCTCTTTTGTGCGAGGCATCATTCACATCAGGCAATGCTTCTTGTGAAAAGCAAACCCAGAACTGGTGTGTGTTTTTTATAGGACAGGGCAGCTGTAACCAACACCTCCAATCTCTTCTCATTGATGGGAATCCAGTTGGCTGACACCTCACTCCAATTAGCTCTTGGAGATGTCATTAGTCTAGGGGTTCACATACTTTTTCCACCTGCACTGTGAATATTTACATGGTGTGTTCAATAAAAACATAGTAACATTTAATTCTTTGTGTGTAATTAGTTTAAGCAGACATAGATGACATTTTATGACCAATTTGTGCAGAAATCCATATCATTCCAAAGGGTTCACATACTTTTTCTTGCAACTGTATATGTATAATATATCGTATCAGAGATAAATGTCTAGTTCTCCTCTAGTTCTCTCTGTGAATATTTTTGTGAAATCATCCAGGATGGACCAGTTCACTGAAGTATTAGATTAAGCATGTCAATACAAGTCTATGGAGAGGGGAAGGAGGAGGAATTAGCAGAAACTCAAGAGAGATACAGCAAAATAGACTGCATAGACAGTCTCTGTGTCATCCCAAGTGCTGAATTCACACCCATTCAGGTCATAAACATTTCTGTAATATCCTCCATGATCTTCCTGCTTTTGAGTAAGTGAAAGAAGGTATGGAAGCAGATTATCCTCCACTTGTGTGCAGTGGATGACAACTAGTCTCTACCCATCATATCTAGTAGAACTTCAAAATAGAGAGAGCCTAAAGAGGAGAAAACTGGTAAAAATGCCAGATACAAGTCATACAGTGGCCAGAAATATGTTATTTTTCATGTACACACACTGTACTAATGAATCATGCAAAGTTTGTAGAAAGGCTAGGTACAGTTGAAATCTTATTTTTAGACATATTAATGAAAAATTTCAATTCACATGTGTGAATATATTGCATTTTTGTTTAAAGGAATTCTCTAAATAGACGATCAATATCTGATTGGTGGAGGTCCAACTCCCGACAGCCCTGCCCAGGCCATCATCTATTAGGGGCCACATGTCAAAATATTTTTCTAGAGGTTGAAAAGTAACTACACTAAAGACTAAATGTCCTTTATTGTGCTAGTTTTCACTCTCTTCCTAGTTTACCTGTCTAATTGGGTGACTTCATAAATGGCATGAGTTTTTCAGTAGTAGAACATTAATTTTGTTGGATCATCCCATCCATTATATGTGAGAATGGGAATCATTACCCTCTGGCTAGTTCCACCTTTCATAGTTTGCTAATTTTATCACTCTGCATTTGTTCTAAATTCCTATAACACTCATGTATGAGGACAATTTTCCTAGGGCGGCCCTCGTGGCATGATGTAGTTTTTATAAATGCCCCTTCTTTTGCTTGTTGATCACTAATATGGCCAGTAAGTGCCCTGACATCTTGAACTATAGCCAATGTATGTAACTGATTTAATTCCCTGCTGTAATAGTATACCTTTTAGAGTCTATATTGCGGTTTCCGTATCCAGACCTTACAAGATTTAACTACGTAAGATCATAAGATCAGCTTAAGATCAGTTCTTATTCAGAACTGCTGAAGGTTCAGTAATCATAGCTGTAATAAAGATGGTAAAAGGACCACCCCCCTCCCGCCGGCATTCTACCACCTGTAAGTGGGCTGGTTCTAAAAAGATTTTACATTGAGTGTACTAATACTTCACGCAAAATAAAACATAAATTTAAATAAATAATAGCATAAAAATAAAAATTGTATATATGATAACAATATTAAAGTATTGCTGGGATATTTTATACCTTAACCCCTTAAAGACCTTGCCATTTTTCACCTTAAGGAACAGGCCATTTTTTGCAAATCTGATATGTGTAAAATTTGTGGTGATAACTTTAAAACGCTTTTACTTATCCAAGCCATTCTGAGATTGTTTTCTCGTCACATATTGTACTTCATGACAGTGGTAAATTTGAGTCAAAATATATAAAAAAATGTACAAAAAAATTACAAAAAAATGTACAAAAAATGTACAAAAAAATTACAAAAAAATGTTCATTTTTTAAAAAAAATTAGCAATTTTCTAAATTTAAATTTCTCTGCTTTTAAAACAGATAGTTATACCTCCTAAAATAGTTATTACTTTACAGTTCCTATATGTCTACTTCATGTTTGGATCATTTTGTATATTACATTTTCTTTTTTTGGGACGTTAGAAGGCTTAGAAGTTTAGAAGCAAATTTTGAAAATTTTGCGAAAATTTCTAAAACCCAATTTTTAAGGACCAGTTCAGGTCTGAAATCACTTTGTGAGGCTTACATAATAGAACTCACCCATAAATGGCCCCATTTTAGAAAATACCCCCTCAAGGTATTCAAAACTGACTTTACAAACTTTGTTAACCCTTTAGGTGTTTCACAAGAATTAAAGGAAAATGGAGATGAAATTTCTGAATTTCACCTTTTTTGGCAGATTTTCAATTTTAATGCATTTTTTCCAGTAACCAAGCAAGGGTTAACAGCTAAACAAAACTCAATATTTATTACTCTGATTCTGTAGTTTACAGAATCAGGGTAGGGCGCAGAAGGAAAGGAATGCCATATGGTTTTTGGAAGGCAGATTTCACTGGGATAATTATAAGTTGCCATGTCACATATGAAGTCCCCCTGATGCACCCCATGAGTAGAAAATCCCCAAAAATGACCCAGGTGGCAGTTTTGTTGGTACTATTTTAGGGTACATATGATTTTTGGTTGCTCTATACCAGTGTTTCCCAACCAGTGTGCCTCCAGCTGTTGCAAAACTAGAACTCCCAGCATGCCTGGACAACCTTTGGCTGTGCGGGCATGCTGGGAGTTGTAGTTTTGCAACAGCTGGAGGCACACTGGTTGGGAAACACTGCAAGTCTATACTACACTTTTTGTGAGGCAGGGTAGCAAAAAATAGCTGTTTTGGCACAGTTTTTATTTTTTGTTATTTATAGTGTTCATCTGACAGTTTAAATCATGTGGTATTTTTTTAGAGCAGGTTTTTACGGATGTGACAATACTAAATATGACAACTTTTTTGGTTGTTTGTTTCAGTTTTACATAATAAAGCATTTAAAAAAATAAATTTTAGTGTCTCCATATTCTGAAAGCCATCTTTTTTTATTTTTTGGGCGATTGTCTTAGGTAGGGTCTTATTTTTGGCGGGATGAGATGACTGTTTGATTAGTATGATTTTTTGATCCCTTATTATTACATTTTTTGTGATGTAAGGTGACAAAAAATTGCTTTTTTGACACTTTTTTATTTTATTTTTCACCTGAGGGGTTAGATTGTCTTAGGTAGGGTCTCAGTAGATTTCGGGTGCGTATTACTTTTTGATCGCTTGGTTTTACACTTTTTGTGATGTAAGCTGACAAAAAATTGCATTTTTTAGCACAGTTTTTTTTATTAATTTATTTTACAGTGTTGACCAGACGGGGTGGATCATGTGATATTTTTATAGAGCAGGTTGTTACGCACGCGGTGATACCTAATATGTCTGTTTTTTATTTAATTTTTCTATTTTTTTAAATTTGATATGTCTCTTTTTATGGGAAAGGGGCTTTTTTTTATTGAAACATAAAAAAATATTGTTAAAAACACTTTTTTTTACTTTTATTATTTTTTATTTTTGTCCCAGTATTGTACTGCATTGACTATCAGTGTATTTCACACCCGATGGCTAAGGAGAGGGAACGCAAACCTCCCATATGCCGCGGTCAGCACTGACTGCGGCATATGAGTGGTTAATCCACCAGCACTGGCATTATCACCGATGCTGGTGGATGCAGCAGGGATCTGGCTGCCAGTAACAGCTGGATTCCTGGCACTGATCGCGGCACCCCACATGGGGGAACAGAAGGACCGCAGGATGAGAATGCTCATCCTGGCGCGCAAAGTACAGGCCCTTTAGGACGAGCATTCTCGTCCTGGTTCGTTAAGGCGTTAAATGCCTTTTATTTCAGGACTTATTCACAAAAGGAAGAATTTAGATCTCCACGTCTGAATGAACTTTTCTATTCTAGGGGAAACAGTTTAGATAACATTCTGGCTTTAGGCATTATGCATATTCATTTTAATAGCCATGAATTCTTTAAATTCAAAGACCATTGTCAAGTACTCTTTGGAAATTCTTATCAAATGGTTACTGACTCTTAATTCAAAAAAGGCTTTATAAATTCTGACATTTTGCAATGTATCAGAATTCAAGACAATGGATTGATGATTCAGATGACTGTGTTTTGAATGTTATTACTTTATCACCTGTCATCAGACATTCCGTCTGGCTTTAAGTCTGTTCTATTTCTGTAATACAGTACCAACAGTGCACTGCAGTAATGAATATTACAGTTAGAGATGAGCAAGTTTTAATAAAAAAAAATTAGGACGATTCACCAATTTTTTTTACAAAATTTGCTCTGTTCCGAATTACTTTGTCATGAAGCGCAATAAATCACCTATATCCTGGCATGCAGGGAGAATGTATCTTGTATATCCCTCTGCATTGCAGCAACATTCATAGCACATGCTTTGTGGTAGTGAAACTGTTACTGTGCGTCAGTATGACAGGCAGGTGACAGGTGTGTGACAGAGACCTTATGGATGCTCCAAAGACAGGATCCATTGTATTTTTCATTTCTTTTGACAGATCAGAAGGGTAAAATAAACGGTGATGTGAACAAGGCCAAACAGGGACATTAGTGGCCCTGTCACAGAATGGTGAGGGTGGCAACAGTATGATGAGTCAACATAGTGGCCCAGTCACAGAGTGATGTGGGTGGCAACAGCATGAGGCGTCAACATAGTGCCCAGTCACAAAGTCATTAGGGTGGCAACAGCATGATGAGTGAACATAGTGGCTCAGTCACAGAGTGTATGTGTGTGTGTGTGTGTGTGTGGGGGGGGGGGGGGGTTTGGCAACAACATGAGGAATCAACATAGTGGCCTATTCACAGAGTGGGGAGGGTGGCAACAGCATGAGGAGTCAACATAGGGACCCAATTATAGAGTGATGAGCATGGCAACAGCTTGAGGAGTCCACACAGTAGCCCAGTCACAGAGTGGGGAGGTTGGCAACAGCATGCAGCGTTAACATAGTGGCCCAGTCACTATTGGGAGGTGGGGTGCAACAGCAGTGGCAATAACAGGTGTATGGAATCAGGCGGGTGGCAGCATCAGAATAGCGACTGAAGCACGTGGCCAGAAGTAACAGGCCAATTTTTACAATGTTCTGGTGTGGCAGCACACTGCAGTCATAACATTACTGCCAAAATGATCTAGTCTGATGCATCAGGCACCGGTGTGTGGAAATCATGGCTGATCCACGCCTGGCTGATCATCTTTAGAAAGGTTAATCTCTCAACATTTCCTGTTGAAAGGTGAGTTCTGCTGCTGCTGGGTGGTTTCTTCAGTAGGTGGGTGAAGAAAAGCGCGTATTAGAGACTCCAGACTTAAGTTGATGCTGATGGAGCTGGTGCTGCTCCTGACCCCCCCCCCCCTCACCCCCCTCCAGCAGTCATGGCAGTGGAGCATGAGCCCAGAGGGTCCCCCTGGTCAGATATCGTGATGGCCCACATAGGCAGCGACCAACCCACTGCATAGGATGTCTCAATAGTAGTTGTGTTTTTCATCCTTCTCAGCAGGTGTAAAAATAGTCCAGTAGCGAGGGTCATGGAGAGACAGTAGTCATCCGTGTGCTGAATGGTGATTATGTGGTTGTCACTACGCAAGCAACTCAGCATGCATCTGGCCATTTGCACAAGGGAATCGGAGGGACTCTCTGCCTCAATCTCCACAGCATGCTGCCACAGTCTGTCTGGGATATCTGCCTGGTCTTCCTCATCACCCTCCAGCTCCTCATGCTCCTCCTGTTCCTCTCATGTTGCTTGGGTAGATAAACCATCTATTTCTGTATACAATTCCTGGTTTTTAATGTCCTTCTCCTCCACCAGTTCAGCCCACACAGGACTCAGGTGGCCGTGACATGTAGATACCGCATTTCCTGTTCCCTGGCCAGCCAGATTTATCACCATCTGGAAGTCTGTAGTTTCTGCTCTCTCCATCCAGCAATGCTGAAGGTGCTCAGACTGGGTATATGGCCAAGTCTCAGCCGATAGGTCTTTGCTGTCTTCCCTATGCAGGGGAACTCCACACACGCACACCCTACCCCTATCAGGGGGTGGGCTACACTCTGACTAACTTCCTTCTTCACCCATACTGCAGGATGTGTGACCAGCCCACCTCTCCACAGAGGGGAAGCTAAGCTGGAATAATCCATTCCAGCTCAGATACACTAAACTGTAGCTTGTACCTGCCAATGGGTTGCTGCCACCTGCTGGTAGTCAGGCAAATTACATGAACAATTGCATGAAACATAGATTTGTATGCACATCCCGTAGTCCTGGTGACTGACAAATAAAGTGGACTCCTCAGAGGGCCTGAGTAAATGGCAGGTGTCACGCATGAGCTGCCACTGGCTAATGTCGAAGTTACACAGAGGAGTACCCATGTCTGCTTGGATCGTAAGGAAATTGTTCATGGCCTTCCTCTGCTCATATAGTCAGTTTAACATGTGGATGGAGTTCCAATGTGTGCAAATATCGCCTATGGGGCAATGTTGGGGACCACCATTCTGCCTTTGCAGCTCAAGGAGGGCATGTTTTGCAGGGCAAGTGTGGCTTAAGTGCACGCACTGTTTCCTGCCCATTTTAAGGATGTTTTGCAGTTGAGTGGAATACTTGAGGAACTGGTCTGCAATCAGATTAAAAACGTGCTCCATGCAGGGGTTATCCCTCCTTGACACAGCCCTGACACAATGTTCTTACAATTATTGGTGAGCATGGTTCCAACCTTTAGTTGATTACTCTGAGCAGTTCTTCTGAGAAGTAGTGACAGCTTGGGGCTCTCCACCTTGGCTCGGCACAAGCAGTCAGTTCTCTGAAATGGGTAGAGTCAGCCACATCGAAGGAGAGGGACTGCAGTACTAGCAACTTGACCAGGAGCAGGTTCAGCTTATGCACTGTTGGATGAGTGCACGTATACTGTTGTCTCTTTGCAATTGCCTTGGTGATCGATTTCTGGTGAAATATGTGATGAGGAGTAGGTGGAGGTGGAGGAGGAGAATCAGGACAAGTAGATGATGGGAAGGAAACAAGGTAGGCAGCCAAATAACGGTTAGATTATACAGTTTATTCAACCCAATGTGAAAATACAGGCTTAGTAGAATTGCTTATCTATGAAACAAGGTGGGCATCCAAATAACGGTTAGATAACACAGTGTATTTACCCCTATTTGAGAATACAAGCATAGTAGAATTGCTTATCTATTAATCAATGAGGGCAACTAAATAACAGTTAGATTACACAGTTTATTCACCCCAATTTGAAAATAAAGATGTAATAGAATTGCTTATCTAATAAACAAGCTGGGCACCACAATAATGGTTAGATTACACAGGTTATTCACCCCATTTTGAGAATAAAGGCGTAATAGAATTGCTTATCTATTAAACAAGGTGGACACCACAATAATGGTTAGATTACACAGCTTATTCACCCCAATCATAATAGAATTGCTTATCTATTAAACCCGGTGTACCCTTATAAAGGATAGATTGCACAGTTTATTCTCCCCAATTTGAGAATAAATGTGGGCTCAATTCAATTACATAGCTCTGTGGCATACACAGGGGATTGATGCAAACCACACTGTTTCCTAAAGATGCCTTCAGCTTTCAGCATTCTCCCTATGCTCTCCCAGTGTCCTCGCTACATTGTCTGAAAACTCTCCCTATTATCTCCCTACACTGTCCCTTCACTGTCTCTGACCCAGATTAAACTTTTAAAAGGTCTGTAAAACACTTTCCCTAACACTTGTCATATCTGTCCCTATGTTCAGTTCATTGTAAAATGACGGAGACAGGGCTGGCTATCTGCTGGGCTGGCTGCATGGCGTTATGAGTGATCCCTCATTTACAGGCTTCTTACAAACACTTTGTAACATGTGCAGCAGCCATTTTAGAAAACAATCGTATTTGTTACCACTAGGTGCGAGGAAATTTGGATCTGTGGCAAATCAAATTTTTCAGAATTCCACTTTGTTAACTTCGATTCGCTCAACACTAATTACTGTCATAGAAGAAGGCAGTCTCATTCACAGACCCATAAGCTCGTGGTTACACAGTATATTAAGTTGTAGACTTAATTTACATAATGTTTTATTACTGAGGAAGCATAATAAGAAAGCAATGCATGCTGCATCCATAATGAACCAAAATATAGAATTATCATGGCATCAGTGAAAACTAAAAGTCAACTGAAAACAAGTAATGTTTGAATTAATGCACAAAACTAAATTAGTATGTAAAAAAAAGAATTTTATTGTAAAAAAAATAGAAAAACAAAAGAATATATAAATTTATGGCAGAGGTCTGAGGCCAGCATGGGACTGGACCACCAGAGTACCAGAGGATCTTGCGTGGGCCCAGACTGTAATGCCATAATGGGCCCCAAAGGTCCAGGAGCAAAAAAAAAGAGCATTTCAACTGCCTTTGGAGGAAATAACTTGTCACTAGGGTCATTTTCTTTGAATCAAAATCTATTAGACTTTATTGATGATATGGAGTTTGGGCCCTAAGAATTATTTTCTCTGGTGGGCCCAAGAAACCCCACTCTGTCCCTTTCCGTGGCTGTCACAGCCTCTCTCTTTGACAGTCCATGCCAGCCCTGCGTGCCTTCCTGCCTCTTTTTCCTGGCGGACAGGGCAGTGCTGCTCACACCTTGAAGGCTGAATTATGCACTGCCTCTCTCTGCCTGTAGGACAGATCTTGACCCTGACCCTGTGCTTCCTGCCTGATCTTGGACTGTTTAGCAGATTGCACATATTCTGAATGCCCTCTGCCTGCCCTTACTATGGTTTTTCCTGACCACTTGGTGGTTTGTATCGGTGTCCCTTGACCCCTGTGGGACAGTAGTCTACTGAACAGAGAACGGAGGAAGCAGCCTAGTAGTCACCCTGCAGCGAAGTCCAGATCCCTGTACAGGGGTAAAAAGGTAAAAACCATATGTCTGCCAGGAAAACACCCTCAGGAGTAGCGGTAAAGCAAATCAGTAGGCACAGTGGATCCACATCTGCTTTGCGACATTTAATATCTCCATAATCATAACCTGTAGAATAAAGCATATTTTTTTATACCGAATGATAAATAAATCTACTAAAAAATACTACTTGTTCTTCAAAAATAACCCTCCTACAGCTACCTTCAAGAACAAATAAAACTTTTATGACTGCTGGGACACAGAGGGACACATTTTTTACTGGTCCTCAAGGCTAAACTAAAGAAAAATTCTAACTAAATTCAAGATCTACAATAAAAGCATTTTTCCAATTTAAATGAGACTGCTAGGGGGTTAATTAAAATGTCACTTTCTGCTTCTTGTCATACTGTATCCAGCCATGATACACCTGTCATTTTATATTTCCAGTATATATCTGTCGCTGCAGATGTCCACCCAGCTGTGCCGTAACCCCGTCCATCAATCAATTTTATTTCTGCCAAAAGTCTTGTCACTTTATCCTTCAATTAATCATCCCCCATGTCTATAATCCATCATCTTTTCTTCTAATTACTTTCTGTCCTTAGTATAAAGGTTACACCTCCCTTTACTAACCCTTCTTTTTATCCATTGTTCATTTCTGACACAATATGTATATTGGAAATTACAGTACAAAGGGCATAGAAAATCATGCAGTAATTAAAAAAATGATCTGTCATCTACTCAATTGCTAAAAAATAGGTTTGAGCGAACCTGAACTGTAAAGTTTGGGATCGTACTGAACTTTGCGAGTTCAGGTACCCGGATCCGAACCCAGACTTTTTCCCTGAAGTCCGGGTTCGGTGTTCGGGTGATTTTATTATTTTTGTTATAACATGGTTATATTGGAAAATAATAGCATTCTTGAGACAAAATGCTAAACAATGTAGCCATTTAGGGGTTAAAAAAAACAAAAAACAACTCACCTAATCCACTTGATCTCGCTGCAGCAGCTTCTTCTATTTGAACTGAACAGGACCTGCCAAAGGACCTGCAATGTGCGTGATGACGTTAACTCCTAAATGGCCATATTGTTTTGCATTTTGTCTTAAGATTGCTATTATGTTGCGATATAACCATGTTATAATTGAACATTATAAAGTGAAGTTCGGGTCCCCATTAACTTCAAAGGGGTTCGGGGTCAAGTTCGGGTCCCGAACCCGAAATTTGACCTGAAGTTCGGCCGCACCCGGCAAACCCAAACTTCCACAGGTTCGTTCATCCCTACTAATAAACAAGTTTAATACAAATATGAGGGAAGTAAGTCTCCATTCAGGGGGTCCCACCATGGAGGTTGTATATATAAAGAGTGCAAGTAACGGTACAACAATTTGTTCATTGGAGTTGGTAGGCTACTTAAAGGGCATCTGTCAGCAGGTTTGTTTAATCCCTGTTATGTCCCCTATCAGGGCAGGGGCCGGTCTATGGAATAGATTTTAGGAACCGGGAGATGGAAAAAGATGCTTGGTCGGTCCTCCTACTTCCAATTTGGGGCACTGCGCGTGCGCCAAGCAATGTACTGTGCCACCAGATATGAGTGGTGCGTTAAGTAGTACTATTCCTATCAGTTTAATCCCTGTTATGTCCCCTATCAGGGCAGGGGCCGGTCTATGGAATAGATTTTAGGAACCGGGAGATGGAAAAAGATGCTTGGTCGGTCCTCCTACTTCCAATTTGGGGCACTGCGCGTGCGCCAAGCAATGTACTGTGCCACCAGATATGAGTGGTGCGTTAAGTAGTACTATTCCTATCAGTTTAATCCCTGTTATGTCCCCTATCAGGGCAGGGGCCGGTCTATGGAATAGATTTTAGGAACCGGGAGATGGAAAAAGATGCTTGGTCGGTCCTCCTACTTCCAATTTGGGGCACTGCGCATGCGCCATGCAATGTACTGTGCCACCAGATAGGAGTGGGAGCAGGCGATGGGGGTTTTTAAAAGCCTATGGTCGTGCTGAGGTAGTTCAGTGACAGTTAAGTGACCCAGAAAACAATGATTCTGCAGTGTGGGCCCATTGTTGGCCTAGTAGGTTTTAATGATCACCTTAGATGATCACAAAGAAAATTAATGTTTTTTCTATGCAAAGTTATCCAGCCGATCGCTTTTGGTCTGTTCACAATGAAGCAACGACCTTATCATCTGGGGTGTGCCAACATTGCCATTGCCAACACACTCATAGAGGTGGTCGCTTCATTGTGATACGCAAGCCCCTTCACCACAAACGATCACGAAGGGGAATTGACACATGTATGTGCCTTTTTTTTTGTTTTGTTTTTGCAGCCACAGTGCAGCACCAGAGGCCAGAAAAATTAGGCATGTACACATGCCTTAAGAAGTAGGTATTGTTGCGGCCGCTGCTATAGCAGTGGCCAGAAAATTGAAGTTTTCCAGGCAGAAAGTGCCCTAAAACATTGCGGCTTGAACCCTAGTTGGTGGCGGATAAGTCACGCAAGTCATCCGGCATGCAGAGATAAAACACAGCAGCGTGTGGACCATTTTTAGCCCAAGGCGGATCATCTCATCACCAGGCCTTTATTAGTCAACTGTCAGTCCCTTCGGGATCCATACTTCATTCATCTTAATAAAGGTGAGGTAATCTAGACTTTTTTTTATCTAGGTGACTTCTCTTCTCAGTGACAATACCTCCTGCTGCACTGAAGGTCCTTTCTGACAGGACACTTGAAGCGGGGCAGGCCAGAAGTTCTATCGCAAACTGGGATAGCTCAGGCCACAGGTCAAGCCTGCACACCCAGTAGTCAAGGGGTTCATCGCTCCTCAGAGTGTCGATATCTTCAGTTAAGGCGAGGTAGTCTGCTACCTGTCGGTCGAATCGTTCTCTGAGGGTGGACACCGAAGGGCTGTGGCGATGCGTAGGACTTAAAAAGCTCTGCATGTCCTCCATCAACAACACATCTGTAAAGCGTCCTGTCCTTGCCTCCGTGGTCGTGGTAGGAGGAGGATTACTTTCACCTCTTCCCCTGTTAGATTCCCGTTGTGCTGTGACATCCCCCTTATACGCTGTGTAAAGCATACTTTTTAATTTATTTTGGAACTGCTGCATCCTTTCCGACTTGCGGTAATTCGGTAACATTTCAGGCACTTTCTGTTTATACTGGGGGTCTAGTAGCGTGGCCACCCAGTACAAGTCGTTCTCCTTCAGCCTTTTTATACGAGGATCCCTTAACAGGCACGACAGCGTGAAAGACCCCATTTTGCACAAGGTTGGATGCCGAGCTACTCATGTCCCGTTCCTCGTCCTCAGTAATCTCACTGAAGATATGTTCTTCGCCCCAGCCACGTACAACACCACGGGTACCAGATAGGTGACAGTTGTTTTTCTTAAAATGTAATTTACTGTGACACAAGATATGAGTTGCGCTGGTGACACTGTGCACTTGCAGGGCCTGAAACACACACACACGTGCAGGCAACTGGCTGCTATTATTTGACAGTCAAAATATATATTTTATTTTTTTATGTAATCTACTGTGACACAAGATAGGAGTTGCACTGGTGACACTATGCACTTGCAGGGCCTGAAACACATACGTGTGCAGGCAACTGACTGCTATTATTTCACAGTCAAAATTGTTTTTTTTTTAAAAATGTAATCTACTGTGATGACCCCAGATATGAGTGGTGGCACCGGGCAAGTGGGCACAGTATACGCTGTGAGCCTGACACACACGCTGGCAGGCAACTGCAATTAGATTACACAGGCAAAAAAAAAAGCTGACTGATGTTCTAGCCCTAAAAAGGGCTTTTTGGGTGCTGTCCTTACAGCAGAGATCAGATGAGTCTTTCAGGACTGTAGTGGACACTGAATACACTAGCCTAGCTAACGCTTTCCCTATTGAATCAGCAGCAGCAGCACTCTCCCTCCTCTCACTAAGAATGCAGCTTCCGAATGAATCTAAAATGGAGCCTGTCCAGGAGGTGGGAGGGTCTGGGAGGGAGGGTCTGCTGCTGATTGGCTGGAATGTGTCTGCTGACTGTGAGGTACAGGGTCAAAGTTTACTCAATGATGATAAATAGGGGGCGGACCGAACATCGCATATGTTCGGGACATCACTAACCATGACTCCTCTTAGGTTGTCGTGACTCTTTTCCAGGCCCGGTCTGCAATGATTATGATGTTGGTTCTCGGCAACCACTTACTTTTAACTTATAAATGACAGACCGCTGAAATCAACTCACCTGTCTATACATTATAATGCCGTTAGTACGGGCAGCATAAAGTTGATGACAGGTTCCCTTTAATCCCCAGCATTTTAGCTAATAACTTAATTGCTTGACTGGAAAATGTCAATCCCTTGCCATACAAAATATGGTCTCGTACAGTATCACCCTAATAATTATATTGATATTCCTCATCCCTAGTAATGTTAAAACATGAGCAAAGTATTGAAAAATTCTAATCGGCTGCTTCGCCAAATGTTACAAAAAAATTTGCTTTGTCACGTTCCTTTGTAAGTAGTAAATGCAACAAGAGGGAGCCGTGATTGCACCTCTCCCCGTCATTGAACCCCTCTGATGCCGAGTTCATAGCTGATTGCGGCATCTGACAGTTATAACACAGTGTAAAATAAAAATAAAAAAATCATACCTCATCCATTTGCTCAATTAAAATAAAAAACTTACCTCATCCATTTGCTCATGACAGGCCAGCCGCCATCTTGATTGAAGATCTGCTGGGAAATCTGGCACGTGGTGATGTCATAAATCACCGCACACGGGATTTCATGCGAGATCTTCAATCAAAATGGCGGGCCGCCCGCAAATGGATGAGGTACGTTTATTTTGTATACTTTATACACCTTTTCAGGGAAAATTGAAGCATGACGAAATTCAGCTTCACGGTGAATCGAACTTTCCCTGAAATTCAGATCGAAGTCGAAAATCAAAATCTTTGTGGACTTCGAATCGCTTAACACTAGTTACATCATATCACTAGCATACTGTGCAAACCTATCTCCCAGTGCCACTGGGATGTTCACCAACTGTCACTGATCTGGTTTGCTCTGTGGCACTAGTGGGCAGTGGCATAACAAATAACCACAGTGCCCCATAGCAACACATGAAATGGGGGCCCCAATCCACCATGACCGCTTTTTGCAGGGAGTTCAGAAGAGTTTATATTTGGTTTTCCTAATGCACAGAGATAAAGCACACAGTGATGTAATAATAGTAGGCCAATATGCACATGGGTGTAACAATAGTAGGATAATGTACATACTGTAGTAATATTATTATATGGCATAATTCAGCTAGTGATGTAATAGTAGTGGGAAAGTGCACACTGTGATGTCACAGTCAGGAGCCTACACAGATCTCATGGGGCCCCATAGCAAAACTTTGTATAGGGCCCCTGCCCCGCCCAGTTTCCAAGTGTTTGTGCATCAATCACTTCCAGGTAACACAAAGTGCAACATTTCAGATTTAGGCTACTTTCACACTTGCGGCAGAGTGATCCGGCAAGCAGTTCCGTCGCCGGCAAAACATATGCCAACTGATGGCATTAGTAAGACTGATCGGCATCCTGATCAGTCTTAAAAATGCCTGATCAGTCAAAAAAAATGCAATGAAATGCCGGATCCGTCTTTCCAGTATCACCCGGCAAAACGGATCCGGCATTTATTTTTTTCCGGTCTGCGCAGGTCCCGCATTCCGTTGGTTTGAATGCCGGATCTGGCACTAATACTTTCCTATAGGAAAAAATGCCAAATAATCCAGGCAAGTCTTTGCCGGAGATAAAACCGTAGCATGCTGCGGTTTTATCTTTTGCCTGATCAGTCAAAACGACTGAACTGAAGACATCCTGATGCATCCTGAATGGATTACTCTCCATTCAGAATGCATGGGGATATACCTGATCAGTTCTTTTCCTTTATAGAACCCCTTGGACGGAACTCTATGCCGAAAAAGACAAACGCTAGTGTGAAAGTACCCTAAGATGAAGAATTTCCTTTTTTTTTATTAAGCAGAAGAAATTTTTATTACAAACTGCAATAAAAAAATAATAAAATTCGCCCTTCACCTTACCCATTTTATTCTACTTTTATGTAAAAAAAAAAAGTGACAGATACTTCATAAATATGACTTTCTTTCTGAACACCATATTTCTCCATGTATTTACACCATACAACTGGCATAAATATGCTGATAAATCTCCTGTTTCCCTTCTATTGCAAAACTGGCTGCTTGAAGCCACCACCAGGGGGAGCTCAGTGCATAGGAATTTATACAATTACCATGTAAGCTGTAATAATCTCTTTGCATTGAGTTCCTCCTAGTGGCGGCTGTATTAAAACGCAGTACTTTTATGTCATAGAGAAGAAGCCTTTCAGTGCCGGGCCCCCTTCCCCATGGGCTCTGTAGCAATTCTGTGGTCTTCCTCCATTGAAGTTACACCACTGGTCATACTATAGTGATAATAAACAGCAAAGTCAGAGTTCAGAGATAGTAAGCACATTGATTTCACAGTACAGGGGTGATGAACACTGTAATGTCACAGTACATGAAATAAAAACAGTGATATCACAGTATTGGGATAATACACACAGTGATGATATCATAGTACAAGGATAATAAATACAGGAATAATGTCACAGTACATGGATAATAAACACAGTTATACCATAATACGGGATATGAGCACAGTGATGATGTCATAGCATAGGGATAATAAACACAGTGGGGGTAATTTATCAAACTGGTGTAAAGTAGAACTGGCTTAGTTCCCCATAGCAACCAATCAGATTCCACCTTTCATTTTTCACAGCTCCTTTGGAAAATGAAAGGTGGGATCTGATTGGTTGCTATGGTCAACTTAGCCAGTTGTACTTTACACCAGTTTTGATAAATCTCCCCCAGTGGGTTTTACAGTACAGGAATAACACACAGGAATTATATAAAAAGAGATGCAGGTGAAATGCACACATTGATGTCACCCTGCACACAGCCAGCTAGCCATCTCACCAATCAGAATGTCCAGCTGTCCAGCCAATTAGGAGGCTCAGGCAGGAGACCACTAGGCGACCGATCAGAGCACTTGGTGATCTATTTCAACTTGCTCCATACTCCTTTGCCAGTTTTTGTGTCTTGCAACCTTGTTTTTTCTGATCTAGCTATTTGTCGTCTCAGGGTTAACCCTTCCTAATCTGTATTGGTATTGACTCTGAGCTGTTTGATTACCCATTTCCCTGCCATTCTATCCCTTCTGATTTTTGACACTGCTTTGCTCCAACAGTCAGCTGAAACATATGGATTCACAGCAGCAAAATCCAGATTCTTTATAGGGGTTCGAAACCTGCAGTGCTTCAGTCTGACTGTGACCGTGGAAGTCGATCTGAACCATGGTGAGCATGAGAACCAAGGGATCAAGGCTTTTTCTCGGAATAGAGATGCTTTTGGCCACCTGCTCTGCAAGAAAATGCAGTACAAGGAAATCCCATAGCAGTGAATGGAGGGTGGCTGCTCTTGTGTGGTGTGCTGTCCTTAACTTGGGGGAGGCATGTTCTGGAGATATGAAACACACAGAGAGAATGCACCAAACAGATATAACACTGACTATGCTGGCAAGACATGAATAAAGGTATTAAAAGCTGAGACTTTTGCCAATATATTCCAGTCATGGATATATCGGAGCCCATCATGCACCACGTCACGGCTCTCAGCATGGCAATGGGTCCTAACCGCTGCTCTAACTATGGTGTGAACACGGTCTGGCGGTGATATAATTCAACTCGCAGCCAAGCTTCCCACAAATGCCCAGCATGTATACTGCGGTAGTACTATGTGAATGAAGCCAGGCCGCGAGTCACACCCACACCAGACCATGTGATGGAGGTTACCAGGTGCAAAGGAGTGTTTGAATGCCAAGTAAAGGCAAACACACTCAAATCTAACAAGGCAGAAAGAGAAAAACAAAAAAATAAAATATATAGTGGCAATTCTGGAGGAGCTGCTAAACCCCTGACACTGTGGCGTGTCTTTTATTGGGGGAGCAGCCCAACCGCATGTGGACCGCAGTAATCGACTAACCCCAGCAAATTATGCATACAATGGAGGATGTCGGCGCGGTCCACATGCACCACAAGAGCAAACTACACAAAATGTAGCAATCATATGAAACACACAGAGAGAATGCACCAAACAGATATAAGTCTCAGCTTTTAATACCTTTATTCATGTCTTGCCAGCATAGTCAGTGTTATATCTGTTTGGTGCATTCTCTCTGTGTGTTTCATATGATTGCTACATTTTGTGTAGTTTGCTCTTGTGGTGCATGTGGACCGCGCCGACATCCTCCATTGTATGCATAATTTGCTGGGGTTAGTCGATTACTGCGGTCCACATGCGGTTGGGCTGCTCCCCCAATAAAAGACACGCCACAGTGTCAGGGGTTTAGCAGCTCCTCCAGAATTGCCACTATATATTTTATTTTTTTGTTTTTCTCTTTCTGCCATGTTCTGGAGATAGCAGAGGGTCCCAAATGTGGGACCTACACGTATCTAACATTGATGGCAAATCCTACAATATGCCATCAGTGTCTGAGGAGGGAATTCCCCTTTAATTTTTTGGAAATGCTCTTCAAACAGGTTACATAGTTACTTGGTTACATGGTTGAAAAAAGACATAAGTAAGGTTGTTTCGTTTAAGAAACCTATTTTCATATCCCTATTAGAAAATTCAAGCTTAATGGATGGGGTCCAGTGGGTCCACTGTTCAGGATCCTCATCTCTTGGTCAGAATGGAGGGTGGTTAAAAAGAAATTCTCTTTTTCTTTCAGGAGCAGGGGCGTAACTATAGGGGAAACAGAGAAAGTGGTTGCTTTGGGGACCGAAATCAGAATGAGCCGGCCTGGGAGGAGGACTAAAGGATTTTATTGTCAAAGCTCCCTCAACAGTACAATGATGTTATATACAGTGACAGTACCGTGTTTCCCCGAAAATAAGACACACCCATAAAATAAGCCATAGCAGCGTTTCGCCTTATATGCTCAATATAAGACATACCCCGAAAATAAGCCATAGTGATGGGCATGGCTATGTACCGGCACAGAGCAGTAAAGAAGACGCGGGCAGCCTTTCTCATCTGCCGCATCGTGACAGCCGCCGTAGGTGCTGTCTCACCTACTGTACCCCATCGTGATAGCTGTTGTAGGTGCTGTCTCACCTACTGTACCCCATTATGACAGCTGTTGTAGGTGCTGTCTCACCTACTGTACCCCATCGTGACAGCTGTTGTAGGTGCTGTCTCACCTACTGTACCCCATCGTGATAGCTGTTGTAGGTGCTGTCTCACCTACTGTACCCCATTATGACAGCTGTTGTAGGTGCTGTCTCACCTACTGTACCCCATCGTGATAGCTGTTGTAAGTGCTGTCTCACCTACTGTACCCCATTATGACAGCTGTTGTAGGTGCTGTCTCACCTACTGTACCCCATCGTGACAGCTGTTGTAAGTGCTGTCTCACCTACTGTACCCCATCGTGATAGCTGTTGTAGGTGCTGTCTCACCTACTGTACCCCATTATGACAGCTGTTGTAGGTGCTGTCTCACCTACTGTACCCCATCGTGATAGCTGTTGTAAGTGCTGTCTCACCTACTGTACCCCATCGTGACAGCTGTTGTAGGTGCTGTCTCACCTACTGTACCCCATTGTGACAGCTGCTGTAAGTTCTGTCTCATTTGCCCCACATATGTAGGTGACGGGAGAGTTGCGGGCAGCCCCATCCACTAGGTTGGCTCCCCCTTTCAGGTCCCGGTCGTTCTGTGCATAGCAAGCTGAGGGAGAAAGTAAAAGTCTCCTCAGCATCAGCGTGCAGATTGGACCCAGTTCTCACTGGATCCCTGATAAATAAGACATAAGACATCCCCTGAAAATAAGCCATAGTGTGTTTTTTTGAGGAAAAATAAATATAAGACAGTGTCTTATTTTTGGGGAAACATATACAATGACATGACAGAGTATATACATTTAGGAAGCGGTTGATGGGAGAGAGTGATTTTTACTAGTCACAAGAGTGAGGGTTGCACAGGAGTCGGGGGGGGGGGGGGGGGGCCTGTTCAAACATTTGCTGTGGGGCCTAGTTATTTCTAGTTACTCCACTACTGTGGAGGACATGTCCTATCCTGCATTCCACAGAGAACCCATTGATTTTATTGAGCGCAATGTACTACTTAAAGTCTCCAGTGGTGGCACTGCAGGAAATCTGAACACTTAGAGACAGGTTTCTCCAGAGTTTAAAGCTCATCGCTCCCAGCATCGGGACACTGTGTGGTCAGCTTATTGTTAAAGGACCCTTCTATGAAGTAGGGATTATTAAAGTGGAGAATACTTTAAGCTAACTACACTTAATATGACACTGATAGTAAGGGGTACCCTCACCATGATTTATTTAGCAAGGGTCTCTATGAATTTCAACATGATCCTGATTAGTGCTATTGTTGACATGGCAAAATAATGAACTGGCCTAATAGGTGTCTTTTAATGCTGAATGCTCTATTTCTCTAGAAAATGTAAAGAGCAATAAGTAGAGTTCTGCAAGATAATTATAAAGTGTCCCACCTAACACAACAGCCTTATAGAAATAAATGCAATTGATATGCTTTTCTAGCTCAGTCAAAGGGTTAACAGATGTCAGCACTGCAGATAACAATCTCCAGTGTACAATTTGCATTCACTAGTGCAGAGCAGAAAGACTAATAAGGCTGTGTCTCAAACTCTGAGCAATCAATGTCATAAGCCAGCGAAGGTCAATGCCCATGTGCTGCATACGCATAGGCAGACAGTTACGTACACTCATGGGGATCTGTAGATATATGTCATTCCTCCTGAGGTCATTGTTTCCACAATGAGAGATTGCGGATGGTATCTAATATACGGAACCACTTCTGTATAAATAGATTATTTACACAGAAGGTCATATGGTATAGTCCATGTTATCATTATTCAGGTACTGTATACACCTGATAGGAAAAGAATATAAAAGTACATAGTTACAGAGGTAAAAAAAACAAAACAAAGGTCTAACATTTCTCAATTACTCTGGGGCTCTCTGGGATATTTACATACTGATGGCCTGTCCGTAGCATAGGTCATCAATATGAGGTTGGCTGGGGTCTGACTCCTGGCACCCCTGCCGATCAGCTGTATGAAGAGGCAGCAGCGCTCCATGAGCACTAGGTACTTTTTTAGGCTATTTGACATCACATTCATTGGTCACGTGGCCTAAGCGCAGTTGATCTTATATTGATGACCTGTCCTGAGGATAGGCGATGCATACAAAAATCACTGACTCACTCACTCATTTCATTATAATCATCAATGTAATTTGCTATTATATAAGCATCTAGCCCTTTTTTTTTAAATGCTGACATAGTATCTGCCATTACTAACTCTGGAGGTGGGGCACTCCGTAGTCTGACTACGCTAACAGTAAAGAATCCTTTGTAAAAATGCCCTCTGGTCCTTTGTAAAGTTCATGGAATGAATAAAACATGTGACAGTTCTTTGAATTCGCTACATTTTGTATTCACCACACATTTATGTTTCATAAATGCATTTATGGATTTTATAGGGTAAAGAAACGAACAAAACAAAAAAACATAGCAACATCATCCCACACCGAAGGAACTATAAACAATAATACAATATACAGCAAAGCATCAGAAAAATTGAGAAAGAAAGGGAAGGGGAGGGGGGGGGGGATAAAATAAAACCAGAATGGAGAGTAGTTACTAGTGATTTCATAGGCCAAGTCCTTGTACTGCAAAAGGACGCTTCAAGAGACACGTTAACAATATGATGCAATGACCCAATGTCTTACTATCTCTGTATATTTCAGATTAGGGAACATACCCAATCCTGAATAGGCCCATGAAATGGAGATGTGAACTCTCCCTAAACCTGGTAGGAACATAGAATTGCCAAATATTCTAGAGCTTGTAAGAGGGGAATTTGAACATTGGCCTTAAAGCAGATGGCAAGTAATAGTTGAATAGGGATTGTGATTTCAAGAAAATGGGCAGCCAAATAAACGCTCACCAGGAATTGGAATTGGAGTTGAATCAGAAGTGGAGTGTGCTAAAAAAACAGAGCCAACCTGGTATCCTGATATTTTAAGAAAAGCGGGACTGACAGTCCTTCCACTGTTTTTGTGGTAAAACATGGTTCCTCTTGGGATATGAGGACTAGTGATAATCGAGCACCTTAGTGCTCGGGTGCTCTGGCCGAACACATCGGGATGCTCGGGTGCTCTACCGAGCACACGAGTATAATAGAAGTCAATGGGAGGACACGAGCATTAAACCAGGCACCCCCTGCTCTGAAGAGGGGAGGGTGCCTGGTTCATGTGAAAAGTTCAGAAATTGATGAAAACACCACCGAAATGGTTTGGGAACAGCATGGGGAGGATGTCTGCATGCATCTTGGACTCCCATGTTGCTGCTGGGAGCGATGTTGTTTTACTGACTGACAATAATACGCACAAAACCAAAGATCAAATCGATTGTAGCGTAAAAATGGTTAGGAAACATTCTTTCCTGTATATTTACTTGTATATAAAGTGCAAGTTCCACCAAAAATGTTGTTGATTTTTGAAACTGGGGCCATGATTAAGAGGGACGGCCAGTGGAATCTGTATTGTACCGCTAGAGGTGGAATTCTTAGACCGGCGCAAGACGGCCACAGCCAAAGCATTTATTGCCACAAATGTTTTCATTAATCAACAATGAAAGTTGAAGGTTCTAAGACGATCCTACAGGAGATCCGGCGGCATTATTCCCATTACCCGCTGAGCATTTTCTGGGAAAACAAACTCTTTGGGTTCCGGCCGGAGTATGGTTGCAAAGCTGAAACTTAAAATAATTGACGGAAGGGCACCACCAGGAGTGGAGCCTGAGGCTTAATTTTACTACGCAGGTCAAACCTCACCCGACCCGGACACAGAAAAGGATTGACAGATTGATACCTCTTTCTCGATTCTGTGGGTGGTGGTGCATGGCCGTTGTGAATGGGTGGATCGAGGCGATTTGTGTGGTTCATTCCGATAACCAACGATACTCCTCCTTGTTAAGTAGTTACATGACCCCCGGAGGTGAGGATTGTGTTGACCAGACTCTTGGATAGTGAGACTGGACTTGTAGATGAGGGCCTGCTGGTGAGCTGACCCTGTTAAAGATTGTAGGTGAGGGCTTGCTGGTGAGCTGACCCTCTCAAACATTATGTACAATGGCCTGCTGCCGCTTTGTAGATTCTAGATAATTTCAGGGTGATCGCACGTCCCAGTGATGTCTACAATCCATTTGGATGTCTGCCCCCATCAACTTTCGATGTTCTTTTATGCGCCTACCATGGTGACCACGAGTAACGGGGAATCAGGGTTCGCTTCCAGAGAGGGAGCCTGAGTAACGGCTATGGCTACCACTTCCTAGAAAGGCAGGCAGGGGCGTGCAAATTACCCACTCCCAACTCAAGGAGGTAGTGATGATAAATAACAATACAGGACTCTTAAGAGGCTCTGTCATTGGAATCAGTACAAAAAAATTACAGGGAATGTCATAGGTATTTAGGATGAGGAAACGTTATACAGGAGAGGTACCACAGGTAATGACACTTTTCGCAGCGTCTATGGCGAGAAGGCCAAATCAAGTAATGGTGATGAAAAGAGGTCCTCGGAATATTCGAGTGTGGGATCACTTGTTTGGCCAGACTGTACATGATGGGAGGAAGGAGGATCAGGGTGAGGATTGTGTTGACCAGACTCCTGGCTACTGAGACTGGATTTGGTGGAAGACAGGGTGGTGCTTAACCGACTGGAACAATTATCTGCTGCAATCCAACCGACCACCTACTCGCGCTGGGCTGACTTTGCCAGCGTTGTCCTGCGCCGCCCTGTAAACATTAAGCTAGGTATCATGGATGATTGTTTTTCTTGTGCTCTGGCAGCAAGCACAGTTTCAACGCGCCCAGGGCCATGGCCTCTGCGTTAACCATCAGCATCACAGACCACTACCCTGTCCCTTAATGCTCGCCTTCTTCATATTAAATGTTATATGCACCCTTGACACACAAGATGTGGCACAGATGTCACAGTTTACAGCAAGCACACTTAATGTAAAAAATACGTAAAAATATTATAAAAATGAAAATAAATTTCACTTATATTTTTTCTATCTCTGGCCCTGACACACACAAGGTATTGCACAGATGTCAGAAGTCACTGCAGACACCCTTCTATAGGAAAAGTACGTAAAAGTATGGAAAAAATATACTAGATTTCACTTATACTTTTTCTGTCTCTGGCCCTGACACACAGAAGGTATTGCACAGATGTCAGAAGTCACTGCAGACACCCTCTATAGAAAAGTATGGAATAAATATACTAGATTTCACTTATGTTTTTTTCTATTTCTGGTCCTGACACACACAAGGTATTGCACAGATGTCAGAAGTCACTGCAGACACCCTTCTATAGGAAAAGTACGTAAAAGTATGTAAAAAATATACTAGATTTCACTTATATGTTTTCTATCTCTCGCCCTGACACACAGAAGGTATTGCACAGATGTCAGAAGTCACTGCAGACACCCTTCTGTAGGAAAGTAAGTAAAAGTATGGAAAACATATACTAGTTTTCACTTATATATTTTCTATCTCTAGCCCTGACACACACAAGGTATTGCACAGATGTCAGAAGTCACTGCAGACACCCTTCTATAGGAAAAGTATGGAAAAAATATACTAGGTTTCACGCCAGCCGATCACTGAAATGCCAATAACCAACAAGGCTACGGCATTACAGTCATGGCAGCACTTACCTGCACGTTTATTGGCTGCATAGCAGTCAAGAAACGTGCAGGGAGGAGACTCGAGTACCGCCATGTGCCAAGCATAGCGATGCTCAAGCAGAACAGCATTTCGGCCGAGAATGCTCGCTCAACACTAATGAGGACGTTGGCATACCCATATGAATCTAAAAATATTGGGGATCATTTATTAATACTGGCGGGGAAAAATGGACTAAGGAGTAAGGTTTGGTCATGTTGCTTTAAATTTCCCCTGCCTTTATCCCCCCACAACCCCCTTCCTTCCGTTTTGTTACAGAGCTAATAGAGACACATTGCAAAGGGAGTGAAAATAAGAGGAAAGTGGGGAGGAGGTTAGGTAATGGTTGAAAAAGGAGGGAAAATAAATAATAATGAAGTAATTACATTTCATTTTTTTCTTTCTTTTCTTTTGGTTAACACGAATGCACTTTATTGGTGATTAAATAAATTATGAAATATATTATATAGTGCGTTTTTTAATGACTTATCATGTGTGTAAAATAATTCCTCAAGCCGATGTTAAAAGCTGAGAACTTTGCCAATATCTTCCAGTCAGGAACATATCGGAGCCCCTCATGCACCACGTCACGGTGTCTCAGCACGCATGGGGTCCTACCACTCAACTGCCCGTGCTGTGTGAACAGGGTCTGAATCAATGCTAGAAACCAACTCACAGCCAGGCTCTCACAGGCCTCCATAGTGGCATCACCAATGCACTGTGAGGTAGAATAAAGCTGTGAGCTGCACCCACAACAGACCATGTGACACAGAAGCTACCAGGTGCAAAAGAAGGTTACCAACAGAATGCAGTGGCACGTTCTATAAACATAAGGAAAAAAACTCCCATCCCCTTTAAGTTGCATCTTTTTCTGCCTTCAAATAAATCACCAATTGGGTCGAATTTTGTAACAATGCCTGTTACTGGGCTACTCAAAAATATAGATTTCAACCACGCTAAATGAGTAAATACAAGTCCCATAAATTTAAAAATGTATAATCTTTATTAAATATGATCATGGTATAAACATGATTCAAAAATTATTACATATTACATATTAATAAAAGTCCATATAAATAAGCATATTGTGGATATATCCAATAACAGCACCTATATTCAATATTAATATGACTCTAACATGGGATGGAACATCAATGGTGAACACCTTTACAGGGGAGTGGGAGCCACTGAAGACCTGTCATATGCTAAGCTTAATGGGAGCTGAACGCTCTCTATATATTGCTCAGCACTAAGTCGGCAGCTCCGCTTTTCCCTGATGGCTGTGAAATACATTAAAGTTACATACAAAAACTTCTGAAACATGAACCAGAGAATGAATGGAAAATCATACCAGTGGGAGTCAGAATAGGTGTGTGTTATCTACTTGACGTACGTTTCGCCGTTCTTCAGCTATGTTGGTTGGTTTGTAACAAACTCCAATTAATAGTTTATCATTGTTGCTTGCTGCATGGATATTAACTAGTGTTGAGCGCGAATATTCAAATAGCAAATTTTTCTCGCGAATATCGGCACTTCGATAATTTACGAACATTTAGAATATATTGATATATATTCGTTAAAACAAATATTATTATTTTTTTTTTTCATATGAACCCATTAGTGATAGTAAATGTAATGGGTTCAGATAAAAAATAAAAAAATAAAATGTGTATTACAAATATAGCGCTAAATGCTACATATTCGACAATTCAACCAATCCAACCCAATAGGAAAGTTGCTTAATGCCATTACGCGATTTGATTAATGCACATATTTAATTGCCGATTTTTCGCATAAGATAAACTATATTAAAGAATATTTTAATTCAGTACTGACTAAGATATTTTAGCCTTCTCACATTGGCCCACAAGCAAAAAGCAGGCCGGTAATGGATCATTACTTGTGGGCCAATGTGAGAAGGCTAAAATATCATAGTCAGGACTGAATTAGAATATTCTTCATTATTTAATATAGTTTATCTTATGCGAAAAATGTGCATGTGCACACGAATATTTCAATGATGATTTTTCGCAAAAGAATAGCAATGTACGAATATAACAAAGTCTCGAATTAGCAAAATATTCGTGAAATATTGCAAATTCGAATATGGCACCTGCCGCTCATCACTAATTCCAAGTGCTGGTCCTGGTCTTCAGCAATGACTCCTTTTTTTCTCTTTGCTCCTGCCTTGTAGTTTGAAAAGGGCAGGCTCCAATCCTGGCCTGCCATTTTATGTGGGCTGATCCAGAGGAGTGAAGTTGGTGGGTACTGACAGTCTGGAGGTGTGCTCACAAGATTTCTTTGGGGCCTAAGGCATATGGTGGGTTGGGCCTGGGGACCGGGGTGGACCTTTGGTGGACAAGCCTGATTAAGCTAACTGCCCACATGATGCTTGCAGGTGGCTGCCTAAGCCCTAACTAACTGAAGTCTACACTGCTGGCAGCTGGGCCTGAGGAGGTGGGAATGTTCATCTAGGGGGGCTGGAAGCCATCATACAGATACAGTTACTCATCCTCTGCTGCATTGACTCTGGGCCCTGCGTGCTGGGCCCCGGATGGATTGTCACCTTCAGCAGGTCCATCAAGTCTATTCAGCTGTTCAGGCCCCATCTTCCCTCCCTGGCGCCAGTTCTATGGTCTAGCAGTGTTCACTAATGGAATGAGCATTGTCCTTAGTCTGCCTGACGCTTCATTAATAAATACTGCTATACTAGTAAGATAGCTCCTTGGCTGGGGACTGAATGGCTGAATTGTCTTGCCGGACTTGCCCAACATGATGCTCCAACTGGGGCCCGGCATGAAGTACAATGACTGAGCAGGGCCTCGGCACTAATGTAGCAGCAAAGGATAAGTGACTTTAAGGTGGCATCCCTGAAAATGAGAATTGGTGTACTATAGGACTGAATATTAAACAGCTCTTTAACCTCTTGCAGATCAGAATGCTCGCCATTCAAACAATTATTTAAAGATGAGTGAGCAAATTCTTTGGATACGAGATGCACAATGAAACCACCATGTTTTTGAGGTTTGATGAGCATAGAACCTTTTCACATTCATCCACAGAGTTCTGCAAATTCATATAGGGTTCTCTTTTCCATTATGTGAGTGAACCAGCAGCAGGACAGGGGTACCACAAGATTTTTTTTTTACATTTTGTTATTC
Organism: Bufo gargarizans; assembly: GCF_014858855.1. Taxonomy (NCBI): domain Eukaryota; kingdom Metazoa; phylum Chordata; class Amphibia; order Anura; family Bufonidae; genus Bufo; species Bufo gargarizans. Next base: position 537,255,762 of record NC_058081.1, read on the forward strand.
TTATTATTATAGCATCTCTACTTTTCTTTCACATAGATTTGCCCTTTGGACAGTTTGATGCTCTGTAAAAGCGATTATTATTATTTTTTTACCAGTGTATTAACAGTTATCATTTGTCTTTTTATTTCTCCTTTAGGCTGGGACTACAAAACTACATGAAATGAGATCAAGCTGTTTCACTGCATCGCATCTAATGATTGTTGGTGGGATTTTGTGGCGACACTCAAAGTGCTGCAAGGCGAAAGTCACAAAAAAATACAATACTGTTGAATTTTCTGTGTGGTTTGGAAGTTGCACGGGAGTTTGGCATCACAGACTGCCAATAAAAGTTGCCTGAGATGCTGTGTGTGTTGTTCTAGAGATGTTCTAGAGTTGTTCTAGAGATGTGTCTGCTGCTAGAACTCTGTGTGGCATTGACCTAGTCTCTAATCTGAGCTGCTGTTAACCTGCGATTTCTGAGGCTGGTGACTCGGATGAACTTATCCTCCGCAGCAGAGCTGACTCTTGGTCTTCCTTTCCTGGGGCGGTCCGCATGTGAGCCAGTTTCTTTGTACCGCTTGATGGTTTTTGTGACTGCACTTGGGGACACTTTCAAAGTTTTCCCAATTTTTCGGACTGACTGACTGACCTTCATTTCTTAAAGTAATGATGGCCACTCGTTTTTCTTTACTTAGCTGCTTTTTTCTTGCCATAATGCAAATTCTAACAGTCTATTCAGTGGGACTATCAGCTGTGTATCCACCTGACTTCTCCACAACGCAACTGATGGTCCCAACCTCATTTATAAGGCAAGAAATCCCACTTATTAAACCTGACAGGGCACACCTGTGAAGTGAAAACCATTTCAGGTGACTACCTCTTGAAGCTCATAAAGAGAATGCCAAGAGTGTGCAAAGCAGTAATCAAAGCAAAAGGTGGCTACTTTGAAGAACCTAGAATATGACATATTTTCAGTTGTTTCACACTTTTTTTGTTATGTATATAATTCCACATGTGTTAATTCATAGTTTTGATGCCTTCAGTGTGAATCTACAATTTTCATCATCATGAAAATAAAGAAAACTCTTTGAATGAGAAGATGTGTCCAAACTTTTGGTCTGTACTGTATAAACCCCGGAGTGGATCATGGGGAGTAAGCACCCACCCAGCTATTTGCTTACTCCCAATCCAGGCCCGGATTAGCTGAAACCAGCTATGCTAGTTAACAAGAGCGTCCACTGTCTATTCTAGTGAACGCACAAGCTAACGGCATTTACTCCACCAAGGCCGGGTACCTTGGTGTCACGTCTCAGGTGCACCCCAGCAAAACCTCGATATGCATCTCCTTAATAGGCTTCTTGCACCATTCTCGAATAAACATACTGTCCTTTATATATGAAGCCTGTCACTTCCTCACAGTTTATATTATTTGCTGGTTATGGCTAGAGATGAGCGAATTGAAGCTGACGAAGTAGAATTCGATCCACTTCGTGGTAACAAATCGTATTTTTCCTAAAATGGCGACTACATTTGTTAGGACTGAGGACAGTGGCAAGGAACTCTGTGAAGGCGGGATCACCCAGATTGACATGCCTGCATGCAGCCAATCAGCAGCCAGCCAGCCCTGTGATATCACAGACCTATAAATACGGCAGCCATTTTAGATTCTGCCCTTTTCCAACGTTCAGAGTGCAGGGACAGACGTGTGAAGGCACTAAGGACAGCAATTCGAAAAACCTAATTGTAGAAAAAAAAAGACAGAAAAAAACGATTTATAAGTGCAGGGAAAGGACAGGGTGGAATCATTTCATAGCATCTTAGTGCAGGGAGAGACGTCAGAAGCCGCTAGGAACATTGATAGGAAAGTGATTTAAAAGTGCAGGGAAAGATTATTTGGGGATCTAAATAGTCATTAGACAGCTCAGTCATTCCAGCTTTTTGTTATTGGGCTGCAAGTGTTATGTTGAATAGCCTTTAGTGGCTTATATTTTAGTATCTTTAGTATCTTATATCAGTACTACAAGAAAAATATATACGCATTTCACTTTTGCAGTTATTTCTGGTGAAAGCGTATAGGGGCGTATTACAGTAAAAAAAAGAAAAAATATACACACTGCACATTTCTGGTGAAAGCGTATAGGGGCGTATTTCAGTACTACAAGAAAAATATATTCTCAGTGCATTTCTGCAGTTAGATCTGGTGAAAGCGTATAGTGGTCTATTTAAGTCCAACAAGAAAACTATATTCTCAGTTCACTTCTGCAGTTATTTTTGTTGAAAGCGTATAGGGGCGTATTACAGTAAAAAAATAAAAATATATGCGCACTTCACTGGTGCACTTATTTGTGTCAAAAGCGTTCAGTGGCCTATTTCATTAGAGAAAAAATATATATACGCACTTCACTGGTGCAGTATTTTGTGGCAAAAGGGCTCAGTGGCCTACAGGTATTTCAGTACAGAAAGAAAAATATATACACACATTTATTTCTGCTGAAAGCGTATAATGGCCTATTTCAGTATGAAAAGAAAAATATATTCTCAGTTCACGTAGGCGGTTATATGTGTTGAAAGCATGGCTGGGAGTCAACAGGGTGGCAGCAGTGCATGGTCGGGAGCCAAACGTGCCTGGGGTAGAGCACCTGCTTCGCAGCAGCCTACCTACCCGGGAAGTAGTGGTGCAGGGGTTTACGGTAGCAGTCAGTCTGTGCAGCATTTATATGTTATTTTGTATTTCAGTACAAAAAGAAAAAATACATTCTCAGCTCACGTCGGCGGCGGTTATATGTCTTGAAAGTAATTAGTGGCCTATTTCAGTAAAAACAGAAAAATAGATTCTCAGTTCATGTCGGCGGCAGTTAAATGTCTTGAAAGTAATTAGTGGCCTATTTCAGTACAAAAAGAAAAATATATTCTCAGTTCATGTCGGTGGTTATATGTGTTGAAAGCATGGCTGGGAGTCAGCCGGGTGGCAGCAGTGGGAGGTCGGGAGCCAAACATGCCCGGGGTAGAGCACCTGCTTCGCAGCAGCCTATCTACCTTCCCGGGAGTCAGTCAGTGCGGCGGTTATATGTGGTAAAATCTTTATTGATGTATTTCGGTCGAAATACAAAATTTATTCAGAGGTCAGCGCTGTGGTTATATGTGGTAAAATCTCCATGATGTCTCCAAATCTGCGGCGTGGGGGCCCAGTGTGGCTTCTACACACTTTCAAAATGATCCTTCAGCGGAGCGAATAGATCCTGGATGACCGGGACGCTCAGCAGCGGTTCATTTCTGAGACGTCCATATAGTGCGGGGGGAATCTGAACACCCTCTCCATCTCCGTTATATGTGGTAAAATCCTGTTTTTTATGGCATTAGCAATACTGATGGATTACTGACCAAATGCTGACTGAGTGAAGGCAAATGCTCAACAGACAGGATCCGTTTTTTGAGGGGTTATTGTGACGGATCAGAGGAAGGGCAAAATAATCAGTGACGTCAACACAAACTTACTGCTGACACCCTCTCCATTCTGTCCAAGGGGGGCTCTCCTTTTATAAGCTTTTAATAGAACAGGTTCTGTGGACATCTATGTGGAGTCAGCTGACGACGGTGTAAAAGGAGTGCACTGCTTCTTGACGCTAACATCTACCTGTAAGGCTGAGTTGATACTTGAGTTATTTGGTCAGTTTTGGCCCCGTGACTGCCAGAAATAAGTGAAGTGTGCAGTGATTATAAGAGCGACACCTGTCATGCACATGTCATACTGACTCACAGTATTGTTTCACTACCACAGAAGACTCCCTATGTGTGTTACTACAAGGCACAGTGTTCTACACCTCTATAAAGGCTCTCTGTAGCCCGGAAATAGCAATTTTTTTACTTTTTGCTTATTTTGGGGTTTCTTTGTGCTTTATCTTGTGTGCTGGCTTGAATTATTTTATAACTTTTGTTTTAAATAATACCATTATTATTTTTAAGAAAACATATTTATTCTTTGCTTGCCCTAAGACTCTTTTTTTTTCTAACATAAAGGCTTATTTTAAGTATGTCAGTCAAAGTGAAGGCGGCAGATGAAGTGATTTGCTCCAAATTTATGTATACTACTTCTGCTATGAGCAAGTGTAGATGCTCTACAAACTGGGACTGGTTTCTGCTAACTTATTGTCACCAACACACCTGTCCGAGCTCCAGCGCTGCCAGACCATGCCCCCCTGGTGATGTGCCACCTAGACCACGCCCCTTGGTGAGATGGCACTTAGGTCATGCTCCTCATGCTGTCCTGCTTTAGCAACACCCCTGGTGATGAGTCACATAAACCACACCCCCTGGGTGATGCTTCATGTAAGCCACGCCCCCTGGTGATGTGAGTACACATGCTGGCCAGTGGAGATTAGTAGTTATTTGCATCACCCATGTATGTTTGTGATGGAGGCTGAGTAACTTCTCAGCCTGCCTATCTCAGGACTGCTTGTTTCTAGTCCACTGGGGCACTGAGTTCCTGGACCTATCAAGGACTGGGCTCTATTTTAAACCACCTGCTAGCAATACACCCTTGCCAATTATAGTTTTTCCTTGCTGTGCTCCTGTTGCTACTGTGCATTTTTGGATTTTTGCTATTTGGATTTGACTTCAGCTTGACTTGGACCTCTCTCTGCTCTCCGATTTTGTACCCTTTTTCCCATCCGGTTTTGACGCTTGGCCTGGATATTTGTGATCACCCTCCTCTCTATGATTTGGTACTGTATTGACCTCCCAGCTTTGACCTATTTCTGTACGACCCTTCCCTGTGTGTTTGGGCTCATTCACACGACTGTGCCATGTTTTGCAGTCCGCAAATTGCGGATCCGCAAAACACGGATGCCGCCGGCCCATTATAGAAATGCCTATTCTTGTCTGCAAAATGGACAAGAATAGGACCTGATCTATAATTTTTGCAGGGCCAAGGAACGGAGCAACGGATGCGGACAGCACACGGAGTGCTGTCCGCATCTTTTGCGGCCCCATTGAAGTGAGTAGGTCAGCACCTAAGCCACAAAAAAATTGGCTCGGATGCAGAGCCAAACCACAGTCGTGTGAATCAGCCCGTTGTCTGTTTCTGGGTTCCTGTTGTGTGAACAGGTCTCTGCAGTTTTTACCGCAGGTGCTTGGTTTGAATCCCTGCACATACCATCATAGGGACGGTCGACAAGTTGTGGACTTGCCACTCAGGGCTTGCTCTGCAAGTAGGCAGGGACAGTGGGTTGGGTGCAAGTTAGGGCTCACGTGTATGTGTGTTTTTCTGCCTACTGTGCTGACACTTACTTAATACATTTGAATGAAACTAGTTATTGTTGGAGAATGCCCACTGCCTCTTGTTACTTTTAACATTTCAGAAAAGACACAAGAAACATTTTTGTGCAAATTTGTAGCCCATCATGTTCACAAAAACTGGCTTTATCTCATTAGTAATGTGGGACAAAATGTTCAATAAATGTCTGTTTTGGCCTTCTTTTTACAGCACATCATCTGTCATTAGGTATATAAGGGAAGATTTCTGCCAGTCTTTTGGTCTCCGACACTATCAACACTTTTCTAAAAAGTGTCCGGCCATGGGTGGGAGGAGGGGAACCATGGGAAGGACCTCTATATCCTGGCTCAATTAACAACATATGGGACAGAAAACTGGCGCACATTACAACAATAGTCTACCCAAGTCCTGGCACATGGATGACCTTATATATGCCTAACTTATTAAGAGCCCCTCTTAATAATTGTGGCGCATCTCACACTAGCGCATGATAAATTAAAGCCAGTGTACAAAATACTGCTTTTAATATGTGTAAAGGGGGAATATTAATCACCAATATTATGCGAATATCGATAATTAATATTCCTAAATAGGAGGAGCCGTCTAGTGAAGACTCCGCCTATTTATACCTTTATATAACAATAACACAATACTTTCGCTATGCTTACACTGATCGCTACTTTAGCTGCATGCGCCTTACTGTACTAACTATCGCCAATAACTACACGTTACACAGATAGGTACAAGTAACACAGTATTTATTACTACAATACACTACGCACACAATACACTAACAATACAGCACTAAATATACAATAACTACACTACACGTTCCCAAATTCCACCCACAAACTAACTATACAATACACACATACAAGTATATTAACCACTTCAGCCCCGCTAGCTAAAACCCCCTTTATGACCAGGCCACTTTTTCCACTTCTGCACTACACTACTTTCACCGTTTATCGCTCGGTCATGCAACTTACCACCCAAATGAATTTTACCTCCTTTTCTTCTCACTAATAGAGCTTTCATTTGGTGGTATTTCATTGCTGCTGACATTTTTACTTTTTTTGTTATTAATCGAAATTTAACGATTTTTTTTGCAAAAAAATGACATTTTTCACTTTCAGCTGTAAAATTTTGCAAAAAAAACGACATCCATATATAAATTTTTTGCTAAATTTATTGTTCTACATGTCGTTGATAAAAAAAATGTTTGGGCAAAAAAAAAATGGTTTGGGTAAAAGTTATAGCGTTTACAAACTATGGTACAAAAATGTGAATTTCCGCTTTTTGAAACAGCTCTGACTTTCTGAGCACCTGTCATGTTTCCTGAGGTTCTACAATGCCCAGACAGTAGAAAAACCCCACAAATGACCCCATTTCGGAAAGTAGACACCCTAAGGTATTCGCTGATGGGCATAGTGAGTTCATAGAACTTTTTATTTTTTGTCACAAGTTAGCGGAAAATGATGATTTTATTTAAAAAAAAATTTTTCTTACAAAGTCTCATATTCCACTAACTTGCGACAAAAAATAAAAAATTCTAGGAACTCGCCATGCCCCTCACGGAATACCTTGGGGTGCCTTCTTTCCAAAATGGGGTCACTTGTGGCGTAGTTATACTGCCCTGGCAATTTAGGGGCCCATATGTGTGAGAAGTACCTTGCAATCAAAATCTGTAAAAAATGCCCTGTGAAATCCGAAAGGTGCTCTTTGGAATATGTGCCCCTTTGCCCACCTTGGCTGCAAAAAAGTGTCACACATGTGGTATCGCCGTACTCAGGAGAAGTTGGGGAATGTGTTTTGGGGTGTCATTTTACATATACCCATGCTGGGTGAGAAAAATATCTTGGTCAAATGCCAACTTTGTATAAAAAAATTGGAAAAGTTGTCTTTTGCCAAGATATTTCTCTCACCCAGCATGGGTATATGTAAAATGACACCCCAAAACACATTCCCCAACTTCTCCTGAGTACGGCGATAGCAGATGTGTGCCACTTTTTTGCAGCCAAGGTGGGCAAAGGGGCACATATTCCAAAGTGCACCTTTCAGATTTCGCAGGCCATTTTTTACACATTTTGATTGCAAAGTTCTTCTCACACATTTGGGCCCCTAAATTGCCAGGGCAGTATAACTACGCCACAAGTGACCCCATTTTGGAAAGAAGACACCCCAAGGTATTCCGTGAGGGGCATGGCGAGTTCCTAGAATTTTTTATTTTTTGTCACAAGTTAGCGGAAAATGATGATTTTTCTTTTTTTTTCTTTTTTCCTTACAAAGTCTCATATTCCACTAACTTGCGACAAAAAATAAAAAATTCTAGGAACTCGCCATGCCCCTCACGGAATACCTTGGGGTGCCTTCTTTCCAAAATGGGGTCACTTGTGGCGTAGTTATACTGCCCTGGCAATTTAGGGGCCCATATGTGTGAGAAGTACCTTGCAATCAAAATCTGTAAAAAATGCCCTGTGAAATCCGAAAGGTGCTCTTTGGAATATGTGCCCCTTTGCCCACCTTGGCTGCAAAAAAGTGTCACACATCTGGTATCGCCGTACTCAGGAGAAGTTGGGGAATGTGTTTTGGGGTGTCATTTTACATATACCCATGCTGGGTGAGAGAAATATCTTGGCAAAAGACAACTTTTCCAATTTTTTTATACAAAGTTGGCATTTGACCAAGATATTTTTCTCACCCAGCATGGGTATATGTAAAATGACACCCCAAAACACATTCCCCAACTTCTCCTGAGTACGGCGATAGCAGATGTGTGCCACTTTTTTGCAGCCAAGGTGGGCAAAGGGGCACATATTCCAAAGTGCACCTTTCAGATTTCGCAGGCCATTTTTTACACATTTTGATTGCAAAGTTCTTCTCACACATTTGGGCCCCTAAATTGCCAGGGCAGTATAACTACGCCACAAGTGACCCCATTTTGGAAAGAAGACACCCCAAGGTATTCCGTGAGGGGCATGGCGAGTTCCTAGAATTTTTTATTTTTTGTCGCAAGTTAGTGGAATATGAGACTTTGTAAGGAAAAAAGAAAAAAAAAGAAAAATCATCATTTTCCGCTAACTTGTGACAAAAAATAAAAAATTCTAGGAACTCGCCATGCCCCTCACGGAATACCTTGGGGTGCCTTCTTTCCAAAATGGGGTCACTTGTGGCGTAGTTATACTGCCCTGGCAATTTAGGGGCCCATATGTGTGAGAAGTACCTTGCAATCAAAATCTGTAAAAAATGCCCTGTGAAATCCGAAAGGTGCTCTTTGGAATATGTGCCCCTTTGCCCACCTTGGCTGCAAAAAAGTGTCACACATGTGGTATCGCCGTACTCAGGAGAAGTTGGGGAATGTGTTTTGGGGTGTCATTTCACATATAATCATGCTGGGTGAGAGAAATATCTTGGCAAAAGATAACTTTTCCCATTTTTTTATACAAAGTTGGCATTTGACCAAGATATTTTTCTCACCCAGCATGGGTATATGTAAAATGACACCCCAAAACTACGGCATACATATTAGGACATCGTCAGACATCATCCACAACTCCATCCTCCGTCAGGCAAAACTCCATCAGCCCTCAGACATCAGACAAAACTCCGTCCTCCGTCAGGCAAAACTCCATCAGACGTCAGACAAAACTCCATCAGCCCTCAGACATCATCCACAACTCCGTCCTCCGTCACCCAAAACTCCATCAGACATCAGACAAAACTCTGTCCTCCATCAGGCAAAACTCCATCAGACCTCAGACATCAGACAAAACTCCGTCCTCCGTCACCCAAAACTCCATCCGACCTCAGACATCAGACAAAACTCCGTCCTCCGTCACCCAAAACTCCATCAGACCTCAGACATCAGACAAAACGCCGTCCTCCGTCAGGCAAAACTCCATCAGACCTCAGACATCAGACAAAACTCCGTCCTCCGTCAGGCAAAACTCCATCAGACCTCAGACACCAGACAAAACTCCGTCCTCCGTCACCCAAAACTCCATCAGACCTCAGACATCAGACATCAGACAAAACTCCGTCCTCCGTCAGGCAAAACTCCATCAGACCTCAGACATCAGCTAAAACTCTGTCCTCCCTCAGACATCAGCCAAAACTCCGTCCTCCCTAACTCAAAATACGCCCTACTACACACACTCTTCACCTGACGGAGCTGCTAGCTGCTGGAGAAGCAAAGGACCTGTGATGACGTCATGACCATGTGACGAGTCACGTGTGTGGGAGGGGTCAGATGTGCACAGCAGCTGGTAGAGTGTACAGAACAGTAGCCATCAAATAGAGCTCTGTACTAGAGATGTGTGTGTAACCTGCAAGCAGCAGAGCTGTGTACTGTGTTACAGAGATGTATGTGTAACCTGCAGGTAGCAGATCTGTATGTGTAACCTGCAGGTAGCAGAGCTGTGTACTGTGTAGCAGATCTGTATGTGTAACCTGCAGGTAGCAGAGCTGTGTACTGTGTTACAGAGATGTACGTGTAACCTGCAGGTAGCAGAGCTGTGTACTGTGTAGCAGATCTGTATGTGTAACCTGTATGTAGCAGAGCTGTGTACTGTGTAGCAGAGCTGTATGTGTAACCTGCATGTAGCAGAGCTGTGAACTGTGTAGCAGAGCTGTATGTGTAACCTGCATGTAGCAGAGCTGTGTACTGTGTTACAGGGATGTATATGCAACCTGCAGGTAGCAGTGCTGTGTAGCAGAGATGTGTACTGTGTTACAGAGATGTGTGTGTAACCTGCATGTAGCAGAGCTGTGTACTGTGTATATAGAGCAGTGTGTGTAACAGCATGTAGCAGAGCTGTGTACTGTGTTACAGAGATGTGTGTGTAACCTGCATGTAGAAGTGCTGTGTACTGTGTAGCAGAGCTGTATGTGTAACCTGCATGTAGCAGAGCTGTGTACTGTGTTACAGGGATGTATGTGCAACCTGCAGGTAGCAGAGCTGAGTACTGTGTTACAGAGATGTGTGTGTAACCTGGGAACTATAAAAAAGTGTAAAAAAAAACATAAATATTCAGATCACCCCCCTTTTCCCAAAATTAAAATAAAAGACACATCATGGGTTTCGCAATGTGTAAAAACACCCATTGTATAAAAATATATTCCCCATACAGCAAACAGCAAAACAGAAAAAGAAAAGAGTCCAAATGTCCGAATCGCCGTTTTTGGTCACTTCATTTGCTACAGAAATGTGATCAAAAAGTCTTAAACACCCCAGAATGGTATCAGTAAAAAGTTTAGATTGCCCCGCAAAAAATGAGCCCCCACCCAGCTCCGGACACATAATTACAAAAAAGTTATGGGGCTCAAAAAATGGCGACAAAAATAAAAATCGGATATTTTAAATTTTTTATCACTATTAAAACGCAAGAAAAACTATACATATAAGGTATTGCCGGATTCGATCTGACCTGTAGAATAAAAGTAACTAGTCAGTTTTATCGCACATCGAATGTCGTAAATAAAAATCACGTAAAACTGTGGTGGAATTGCTTTTTTTTTTCAACAGGAAGAATGGGCAGTTTTACCATCTGAGAAAATAAAGACCCTCATCCATAACTACCACAAAAGACTTCAAGCTGTCATTGATGTTAAAGGGGGCAATACATGGTATTAATAACTGGGGTGTGTAAACTTCTGATCAGGGTCATTTGGGGAGTTTGTGTTGTGATTATGATTTATAAAGAGTAAACACCATTGTTTGACATAAATGGCTTCAGCCGACCACTAACCGTGAGCGAGAGAAAAGTGTCCGTGTTATCATTCATATTCTCTGAACAATGGTTAAAGGGGTATTCTCATCTTAATGATCACTGTTACATCTGTTAATGATTTGACAGTGATAATTTTTCTAAATACATTTTATTACCCAATTCCCATCCTTTTTTAGAAAATAAGTCCCCTCTTACCTGATGTTGTCTTTGGTCTCCCCTGGTCACGGCCACCTCTCCTGTCGAATCCAGCCGGGCCACGCTTGCGCAGAAGACGGAAAATTCTCTCCCGGCTGGGCCGCGCAATGTCCTGAACGCGCATGCAGCCGCGCATGCGCCATGATGACTTGTTCCTGGCCAGTATAGTACAGAGCCGCAAATGCGCACGCCGACTCTTTACTATACAGGCCAGGAATAAGTCACCATGGCACATGCGCGGCGCTGTGCGCGTTCAGGACATTGCCCGGCCGGGAGAGAATCTTCAGTCTTCTGCGCAAGCGCGGCCCGGCCGGGAGAAGAATACAGGAAGTGAACGTCACGCTCAAGGAAGGTAAGTATGAAAAAGGGAAGATGAGAATACCCCTTTAAGAAATCATAAATTCTGCAAGGGTATGTAAACTTATCAGCACAACTGTAAGTAGCTGTGTGATATAAATCTGTGGAATATGGGAAGCACAAGAGGATGTGCACCATAAATCCCATCTTTGTAAGGCCTCTTGCACATGGCCGCTGTGTGACTGTGGTCGTATTGTGGACCACATACTGCGGTTCCGCAATACACAGGGCACCAGCCGTGTGCATCCCGCATCCGTGATGTCGACCCATTCACTTGAACGGAACAGAAACACGGATCGGATCCCCACAGAAGCACTTCAGAGTGCTTCCGTGGTGTTTCTGGCCATGCCTCCGCACAGCAAAAAAGTAGAACATATTCACGGACCTATTCAAGTTGAATGGGTCTGGATCTGTCCCGGCCGCTGCACGCACGTTGCCCGTGCATTGGGGACTGCAAATTGCTGTCCCCAATGCACGGAATGGACCAACAACGTTCATGTGCAAGAGGCCTAACACTTGTGATCTGTGTGAAGCGGCATATATGCATTCATGTTGCATGTATTTATTAATTAGGGTTACCAATTCTGAGTAATTCGGAGTGACAGGAGATTTACAGAATCAGATTTTTTTTTTTTGTCGTCATATTTTTATGTCGTCTCTATAACTTTTTGGGAATTATGTGTACGGAGCTGGATGGGGGCTCATTTTTTGCGGGGCAATCTGAACTTTTCACTGATACCATTCTGGGGTGTTTAAGACTTTTTGATCACTTTTTATTTACATTTTTGTAGCAAATGAAGCGACCAAAAACGGCGAATCGGACATTTGGACTCTTTTTTTTTTCTGTTTTGCCGTTTGCCGTATGGGGAATAAATTTTTATACAATGGGTGTTTTTACACATTGCGACACCCATGATGTGTATTTTTTTAGTTCTTTTATTTTCATTTTGGGAAAAGGGGGGTGATCTGAATTTTGTATGTTTTATTTTACACTTTTTTATAGTTCCCAGGTTACACACACATCTCTGTTACACAGTAAAAAGCTCTGCTACATGCGGTTACACACACATCTCTGTAACACAGTACACAGCACTGCTACATGCAGGTTGCACATACATCCCTGTAACACAGTACACAGCCTGCTACATGCAGGTTACACATACAGCTCCGCTACACAGCACACAGCTCTGATACATGCAGATTACACATACAGCTCTGCTACACAGTACACAGCTCTGCTACATTCAGGTTACAAATACAGCTCTGCTACACAGTACACAGCACTGCTACATGCAGGTTACACATACAGCACTGCTACACAGTACACAGCTCTGCTACATGCAGGTTACACATACAGCTTTGCTACACAGTACACAGCTCTGCTACATGCAGGTTACACATACAGCACTGCTACACAGTACACAGCTCTGCTACATGCAGGTTACACATACAGCTCTGCTACACAGTACACAGCACTGCTACATGCAGGTTACACATACAGGTCTGCTACACAGTACACAGCTCTGCTACCTGCAGGTTACACATACATCTCTGTAACACAGTACACAGCTCTGCTACATGCAGGTTACACATACAGCTCTGCTACACAGTACACAGCACTGCTACATGCAGGTTACACATACAGCTCTGCTACACAGTACACAGCACTGCTACATGCAGGTTACACATACAGCACTGCTACACAGTACACAGCTCTGCTACATGCAGGTTACACATACAGCTCTGCTACACAGTACACAGCTCTGCTACATGCAGGTTACACATACAGATCTACTACACAGTACACAGCTCTGCTACCTGCAGGTTACACATACAGATCTGCTACACAGTACACAGCTCTGCTACCTGCAGGTTACACATACAGATCTGCTACCTGCAGGTTACACATACATCTCTGTAACACAGTACACAGCACTGCTACATGCAGGTTACACATACATCTCTGTAACACAGTACACAGCTCTGCTACCTGCAGGTTACACATACAGATCTGCTACGCAGTACACAGCTCTGCTACCTGCAGGTTACACATACAGATCTGCTACCTGCAGGTTACACATACATCTCTGTAACACAGTACACAGCTCTGCCACCTGCAGGTTACACATACATCTCTGTAACACAGTACACAGCTCTGCTACCTGCAGGTTACACACACAGATCTGCTACACAGTACACAGCTCTGCTGCCTGCAGGTTACACATACAGTTCTGCTACCTGCAGGTTACACATACATCTCTGTTACACAGTACACAGCTCTGCTACATGCAGGTTACACATACATCTCTGTAACACAGTACACAGCTCTGCTACATGCAGGGTACACATACAGATCTGCTACCTGCAGGTTACACATACATCTCTGTAACACAGTACACAGCTCTGCTACATGCAGGTTACACATACATCTCTGTAACACAGTACACAGCTCTGCTACATGCAGGATACACATACATCTCTGTAACACAGTACACAGCTCTGCTACCTGCAGGTTACACATACATCTCTGTAACACAGTACACAGCTCTGCTACATGCAGGTTACACATACATCTCTGAAACACGGTACACAGCTCTTCTACATGCAGGTTACACACACATCTCTAGTACAGAGCTCTATTTGATGGCTACTGTTCTGTACACTCTACCAGCTGCTGTGCACATCTGACCCCTCCCACACACGTGACTCGTCACATGGTCATGACATCATCACAGGTCCTTTGCCTCCCCAGCAGCTAGCAGCTCCGTCAGGTGAAGAGTGTGTGTAGTAGGGCGTATTTTGAGTTAGGGAGGACGGAGTTTTGGCTGATGTCTGATGGAGGACGGAGTTTTGTCTGATGTCTGAGGTCTGATGGAGTTTTGCCTGACGGAGGACGGAGTTTTGTCTGATGTCTGAGGTCTGATGGAGTTTTGCCTGATGGAGGACGGAGTTTTGTGTGATGTCTGAGGTCTGATGGAGTTTTGGGTGACGGAGGACGGAGTTTTGTCTGATGTCTGAGGTCTGATGGAGTTTTGGGTGACGGAGGACGGAGTTTTGTCTGATGTCTGAGGTCTGATGGAGTTTTGGGTGACGGAGGACGGAGTTTTGTCTGATGTCTGAGGTCTGATGGAGTTTTGCCTGATGGAGGACGGAGTTTTGTGTGATGTCTGAGGTCTGATGGAGTTTTGGGTGACGGAGGACGGAGTTTTGTCTTATGTCTGATGGAGTTTTGCCTGACGGAGGACGGAGTTTTGTCTGATGTCTGAGGGATGATTGAGTTTTGCCTGACGGAGGATGGAGTTGTGGATGATGTCTGACGATGTCCTAATATGTATGCCGTACAAAACACATTGCCCAACTTCTCCTGAGTACGGCGATACCAGATGTGTGACACTTTTTTGCAGCCTAGATGTGCAAAGGTGCCCAAACTCCTTTTAGGAGGGCATTTTTAGACATTTGGATCCCAGACTTCTTCTCACACTTTCGGGCCCCTAAAAAGCCAGGGCAGTATAAATACCCCACATGTGACCCCACTTTGGAAAGAAGACACCCCAAGGTATTCAATGAGGGGCATGGCGAGTTCATAGAATTTTTTTTTTTTTTTGCATAAGTTAGCGGAAATTGGATTTTTTTTGTTTTTTTCTCACAAAGTCTCACTTTCCGCTAACTTAGGACAAAAATTTCAATCTTTCATGGACTCAATATGCCCCTCACGGAATACCTTGGGGTGTCTTCTTTCCGAAATGGGGTCACATGTGGGGTATTTATACTGCCCTGGCTTTTTAGGGTATGGTGAGTTCATATGAGATTTTATTTTTTGACACAAGTTAGTGGAATATGAGACTTTGTAAGAAAAAACAAACAAAAAAAATATATATATTTCCGCTAACTTGGGCCAAAAAAATGTCTGAATGGAGCCTTACAGGGGGGGTGATCAATGACAGGGGGGTGATCAATGACAGGGGGGTGATCACCCATATAGACTCCCTGATCACCCCCCTGTCATTGATCACCCCCCTGGTAAGGCTCCATTCAGACGTCCGTATGATTTTTACGGATCCATGGATCGGATCCGCAAAACACATGCGGACGTCTGAATGGAGCCTTACAGGGGGGTGATCAATGACAGGGGGTGATCAGGGAGTGTATATGGGTGATCACCCCCCTGTCATTGATCACCCCCCTGTAAGGCTCCATTCAGACGTCCGTATGATTTTTACGGATCCATGGATACATGGATCGGATCCGCAAAACACATGCGGACGTCTGAATGGAGCCTTACAGGGGGGTGATCAATGACAGGGGGTGATCAGGGTGATCACCCCCCTGTCATTGATCACCCCCCCTGTAAGGCTCCATTCAGACGTCCGTATGATTTTTACGGATACATGGATCGGATCCGCAAAACACATGCGGACGTCTGAATGGAGCCTTACAGGGGGGTGATAAATGACAGGGGGGTGATCAATGACAGGGGGTGATCAGGGAGTGTATATGCGTGATCACCCGCCTGTCATTGATCACCCCCCTGTAAGGCTCCATTCAGACGTCCGCATGTGTTTTGCGGATCTGATCCATGTATCCATGTATCCGTAAAAATCATACGGACGTCTGAATGGAGCCTTACAGGGGGGTGATCAATGACAGGGGGTGATCAGGGAGTGTATATGGGTGATCACCCCCCTGTAAGGCTCCATTCAGACGTCCGTATGATTTTTACGGATCCATGGATACATGGATCGGATCCGCAAAACACATGCGGACGTCTGAATGGAGCCTTACAGGGGGGTGATCAATGACAGGGGGGTGATCAATGACAGGGGGGTGATCAGGGAGTGTATATGGGTGATCACCCGCCTGTCATTGATCACCCCCCTGTAAGGCTCCATTCAGACGTCCGCATGTGTTTTGCGGATCCGATCCATGTATCCGTGGATCCGTAAAAATCATACGGACGTCTGAACGGAGCCTGACAGGGGGGTGATCAATGACATGGGGGTGATCAGGGAGTTTATATGGGGTGATCATGGGTGTCTACTCACTGTCCCTACGGGGTTACAAGAGGGTTAAATACAACAATGGCTCTGCAGGGGTTAATACCTGCAGGCCATGAAATACAGATTGTTTGCAGAACAGCTGCATGCTCAACAGAGCAGCAGAGCAGGGGTTAACAATGGGATGCAGGAAGGGGGCGATTCAGGGGTTAACCAGAGGTATCAGTGACCCAGCAGGGGAACCAGGGGTTATCAGAGGGTTAATCAGGGGATCAGGGGTGTATGAGAAGGGTTGTGTGGTGGAGGGTCAGGGGTTAACCAGGGGATGCAGGAAGGGGGCGTTTCAGGGGTTAACCAGGGGTAATCAGGGGTGTAGGAGAAGGGTTGTGTGGTGGAGGGTCAGGGGTTAACCAGGGGATGCAGATTCAGGGGTTAACCAGGGGACTTAGGGGTTTTGTGCAGAGGGCAGCAGGACAGGGGTTAACCAGGAAGTGATACTTAGCCAGCCTGCATTCCAGAGGGGGGGGGGCCGATTGCTCCGTACAGCCTGTGTGTCAGAGCGCAGTACAGCTCCTTTCTGCCTCTTCCTTCCTGGAGGTGCCGCTTCTGAGAGTAGGTGTCGGGGCTCCTATTCCTGCCTGAGGGGGGGTCCCGATCCTCCTTGAGCGCAGGATGCGCTCCTTCTAGGTGGGGGGGGGGTCCGGTCCTCTCTGCTCTGAGCGCAGGACGCGCTCTTCTCTCTCTGGGGGGGGGGGGCTGCAGGGGTCCTCTGTATTAGCGCAGCGCAGCCCGGGTGGCTGCCTGCGCTCTCTTCTCTGTAGGGTCGGGGATCTTCTCCAGAGCGCAGGAGGCGCTCTGCTCAAGGTGGGGGGGTCCCGATCCTAACTGCTTTGAGTGCCAGACCGCCGGATATTTAAACCCCGCGCGCCCCCATCATCCACGTGGGCCGGCGCAGTGACGTCACTGCGCCAGCCCGCACATCGAGGACGCGCTGCAGACAGGCAGGAGATCCTTTGATCTCCTGCCTGTAGCTCTCAGCATTCCGGACATCGCAATGGTAATTGCGAAGCCGGAATGCACATAATAGAGGGAGCGGAGGTGTCTCCTCTCTCTCTATTATGTTTAATTATCTCCAGCAGGGCTGCAGATAATTAGAACAAAAGGATTCAAATTCATTAGAATTTGAATCCTTTTGAGGTCACCAGAATGACCGGACCTTATCCGGTCATCCTGGCGCCTTTACTCAGAATACATCAATGTGAATGCTTGGGCCACATTCACATTGATGCATCTGGGTCCATGTAGGGGGGGGGGTTTATATGTATATATATATTATACATGTGAATGGATGCTTGGGGCACATCCATACACATGTATACATTAATCATACATCAGGGGGCACATAGGTTATGAAGGGGGCACAGCCCCCATACTATAAGAGGGCACAGATATGAAGGGGGCACAAGCCCCTACATACTATAAGGGGGCACAAACCCCTACATATATCTCACAGGGGCCACTTGTATCCCACAGGGGCCACCATGAGCCCCTGGGGATCACCATGGGCAGACGTGCGCAGATGCTGGGCACATCTGCGCACATCATCCCATGGTGCATTGGTTAATGTATGCATATATACCATACATGCCCGCACGTGTTTGCGGGCATGCATGGATATACATGCATACGTCTCAACCCTTCCTCAACAATATGCCTCCTCCTATGAGTTTATTTAGGACAGAGGTTAAACAAGTAGACAGTGGGGCATATTGATTAATTCAGTAAACAACAATTGTCTGAAAAGAATTTTACTTATGCTTAAGTGACAATTATTTCAAGTCTCGGTTACTTTTTCTAACAAAAAATTTCTGTGTGAGAATAAAATAAATGTAGCTTCATACCAATTCAGCATAGAAGGTGAGTTTTGCAACATGGTGTACACTAAACTATAATACCATCCCCCAGTGTACACTGTTACAGGTGAATGTTAGTGGTGGAATTTTTTTCTCCTTTATCTGATGGTTTCACATTAAGAAGCTATTAAATGGCAACTATTTTCTTTTTGCTGTTTTTGACTTTCTCTTAGTTTAGTTTTCTCTTCGTCTATTCCCAGAGAAGCCCTTTCTCTTACCTATAAGTTTCTGTTTTCTTCCATTGTACAATTTTCTAGTCAGAAAAAGGTCAGTTCTCTTATGTTTCTGTTAAAATGCACCAGGGCAATGTACTAGCTCCGTAGCCGTGAAGCCTAATCATTTCCACTTTACTTTTAAAATGACTCCCTTGGCTGGTTGAGATTAAATATATTACCGGGTGTACAGTAAGTTGACTCAAGAGAGTTCTAATATTTCTCAGCTTTCTCTAATCCTTCAGGTAAAAAATCATCTAGAAATACTCTCTGGAAGTATGAGCCCTGAGTTTTGGATACTGATATGAAATGAAATGATATATACAGGTGTGAAATCAATGGGTTAAAGAGAATATATGATGGTAAACAGGGAGGACTATTACACAATCATGCCAGTAGATAATGCAGCTACAAAGATTCAGACACAGGTGCAGATTTACTAAGAATGATCTTTCAAACAAGCACGCCTCTTTGCATTTTGGGCTGTCTGGGCGCCACCACCTGAAATCTATTCAAGCTATGAGCAGCCATAGACTTTAGTTCTAGTTTATTGGTGTAAATTATTATAAATGTGTCAGGTAGATGAGGCCTTTCCCGTCTTCTAAGTCATTCCCACTTCTTAAAATTCCATTTGTGCAAAAATTTTAGACTTTGTACATACAGTTTCGACAAATTATCCCCATATCCTTGAACTCCCAAAATTACTGTATGGAGTAAAACACTTGGTGAAGCCTACAAACTTGGGAAATACTCAGAAATATCTCATATTGTGTTTTTAATACCTTGACATTTATTCAATAAGGCCTATTGCACACGACCGTATGGCTTTTTCAGTGTTTTGCGGTCCGCATAAAAAGGATCCGCAAAAAATACGGATGACATCAGTGTGCATTGCATTTTTTGTGGAACAGAACAGCAGGACCCTGATAGAACAGTACTATCCTTGTCTGTTATGCGGACAATAATAGGACATGTTCTATCTTTAAATGGAAAAACGGAAATACGGAAATTGAATGCATACGGAGTACATTCCATATTTTTTTGCGGACCCATTGAAATAAATGGTTCTGTATACAGAACGCAAAAAACGTAACGGAAACGGAAAAAAAAAAAACGGTCGTGTGCATGAGGCCTAAGGAGTTAAATATATCACTCAGGCTCATCTACTTAGCTACTTAGTCATTTTGCGCTGTACTTTATTACAAGTTTTACATCTATCTGTTATATCTAATGAGTACATGAATCACAGCAATACTGTGAAGTTCAATATTATTATAATCTGCATAGAAATATGTTCAAGGGTATACATAGAACAGATACTGCATGTGACAATAATATTACCATACCATTACTGAATTAAAACCCCTATACAAAGACCTATATTACCGCAATAAAGTGGCGGATACCGATTCTATACTGGCTCTTTGCAGACAGTATAAGTTAATCCATAAATAAAAGTCCATCACACTCACTTGTATGAGTAATCCAAATCACAGCCGGGATCCACAGGTTCCTCAAGCCCAGGTAATCCGTAAATAGAAGAAATGGAATTCAGCATGTAAATAAAATCACAAAACTTATTGAAGTAAATTCATAAAAAAAACATCCTCGTCATAGTTGTAGCATACTAGAGTATGTAGTACTACCTACGACTAAGAACGCTACAGTTGGTCGAAACATGTCAGTGATGTACAGCAGGTGATGTGTTTTTTAATGGATTTACGTCAATACATTTTTTGGATTTTGATTACATGGTGGATCCTATTTCTTCTTTTTCCGTATAAGTCAATGCTGCACAGTTAAACCCAATGACCTATAGATGATTTCTTCGCTAATTGTAGCTGTTCACTTCTCCTATCTTTTTTATGTGACCTAAAACAAAATGAAGAGTTCATCCAGTTACAACTTATACTGTGTACTACACAGTAAAACAGGCCCGCTTTTCGCCCCATGGAAAATCATAAATAGGACATTTCTATTGTGTGGGGGCTCAAAGGGGACTGTTATTATGGGGCAGAGTGGTATTAATAATAATAAAGTGCACTTCAATGAGCACCTACGCTTTTCATAAGTCAAAGCCCCAACCATAGAAAAATAATCAGACCCCTGACCAGACAAGTGTTTAAATATTAACCTTCCTGGCTGCTCTTCAGATCTGTGCACCAGTGTTACTGGGTCCTGACACCATCCAGTGTGGAAATTGTTTGGACGCTGTGGACTACATCATTAATTGGAGATGAGAAAAAAAATCTAAAATTTGATTAGCCGGTTCGCCAATTTTTTGGGGAAAAATGTGGTTAGATGCGAATTTATTTGCGACAAATTGCGTTAACAAAACGGCTATTTCCTGGCTGCAGAGAGCCTTTATAGTGGTGTAGAACACTGTGCCTTGCAGTAACAGACATAGTGAGCCTGCTTTGGTAGTAAAATAATACTGTGAGTCCATATGACAAGCAGATGACAGGCGTCGCTCTTAGAATCACTGCACACTTCACTTATTTGGGCAGTCACGGGGCCAAAACTGACCAAATAAATCAAGTATGACCTTAGCCATAAAGGTCGATGTTAGCGCCAAGAAGAAGCTCACCCCTTTTACACCGTTGACAGCTGATTCCACATAGATGTCTACAGAACCTGTTCTATTAAACGTTTATACAACTAGAGAGGATGTCAGCAGTAAGTTTGCTTTGACGTCACTGATTATTTTGCCCTTCCTCTGATCGGTCAGAACAATAACCTCTCAAAAAATGTATCCTGTCTGTGGAGCATCTGCCTTCACTCGGTCAGCATTTGGTCAGTAATCCATCAGTATTGTTAATGCCAAAAAAAGCAGGAGTTAATCCAAAACAAAGATGACACGTGAATGGAATATTTGCATGTCCTCTGTGTTTTGTACCCACTCCTACTTTTGGTTACCAAATCACAAGCCAATTCTGATTGGACCATAAAGGCCTTACAGCTGCTACACAGACAAAATCTGTTGTGCATCTCATTTTACCTTCTTTCTGACAGATCAGAGGAAGAGTTAAATAAATGATGATGTCAGCCAAGCCAAAAAGGCTAAATAGTGGCCCAGTCATGAAGTAAGGAGGGTGGGAACAGCATGAGAAGTCCACAAAGTGGCCCTATGACATAGTGGTGAGGTGAAAGCAGCATGAGGAGACCACAGAGTGGCCCAATGACAGAGTCTGTAGGTGGTTGCAGCATCAGGAGGCCACAGAGTGTCAAGGTGACATAGTGTAGAGGTGGCAGTCTCATGAGGGGGCCACATAATGGTACGGTGACATAGTTGTGAGGTGTCAGCAGCATGAGGAGACCACAGAGTTTCGCAATCAGTGTGTAGGTGATGGCAGCATCAGGAGGCCGCAGAGTGGCACAATGACAGAGTGTGGAATTGGCCGCAGCATCAAGAGGCCACAGAGTCGCACAATGGAAAAGTGTGGAGGTGGCGGCAGCATAAGAACACCACAGAGTGGCAAGGTGGCATAGTGTGGAGGTGGCAGCAGCATGAGGAGGCCATAGAGTGGCCCAATGACAGAATCTGTAAGTGGTGGCAGCATCAGGAGGCCACAGAGTGGCAAGGTGACATAGTGTGGAGGTGGCAGCAGCATCAGGAGGCTGCAGAGTGGCACAATGACATAGTGTGGAATTGGCGGCAGCATCAAGAGGCCACAGAGTCGCACAATGGCAAAGTGTGGAGGTGGCGGAAGCATCAGAACACCACAGAGTGGCAAGGTGGCATAGTGTGGAGGTGGCAGCAGCATGAGGAGGCCACAGAGTCTGTAGGTGGTGGCAGCATCAGGAGGCCACAGTGTGGCACAATGACAGAGTGTGGAAGTGGCGGCAGCATCAGGAGGCCACAGAGTGGCAAGGTGACATAGGTTGGAGGTGTCAGCAGCATCAGGAGGCCACAGAGTGGCAAGGCGACATAGTGTGGAGGTGGCAGCAGCATGAGTAGACCACAGAGTGGCCCAATCACAGAGTTTGTAGGTGGTGGCAGTATCAGGAGGCAGCAGAGTGGCACAATGACAGTGTGGAGGTGGCAGCAGCATCAGGAGGCCGCAGAGTGGCACAATGACAGAGTGTGGAATTAGCGGCAGCATCAAGAGGCCACAGAGTCGCACAATGGCAAAGTGTGGAGGAGGTGGCGGCAGCATCAGAACACCACAGAGTGGTAAGGTGGCATAGTGTGGAGGTGGCAGCAGCATGAGGAGGGCACAGATTGGCCCAATCACAGAGTCTGTAGGTGGTGGCAGCATCAGGAGGCCACAGTGTGGCACAATGACAGGGCGTGGAGGTGGCGACAGCATCAGGAGGCCACAGAGTGGCAAGGTGACATAGTGTGGAGGTGGCAGCAGCATGAAGAGGCCACAAAGTGGCCCAATCACATGGTATGTAGGTGGTGGCAGCATCAGGAGGCCACAGAGTGGCAAGGTTACATAGTGTGGAGGTGGCAGAAGCATCAGGAGGCCACAGAGTGGCAAGGTGACATAGTGTGGAGGTGGCAGCAGCAGCATCAGGAGGCCACAGAGTGGCAAGGTGACATTGTGTGGAGGTGGCAGCAGCATGAGTAGACCACAGAGTGGCCCAATCACAGAGTCAGTAGGTGGTGGCAGTATCAGGAGGCAGCAAAGTGGCACAATGACAGTGTGGAGGTAGCTGCAGCATCAGGAGGCCACAGAGTGGCAAAATGACAGAGTGTGGAGGTGGCAGCAGCATCAGAAGACCACAGAGTGGCAAGGCGACATAGTGTGGAGGTGGGTGGCAATACCAGTACCCGATGAAGATGGTGGGTGAAAGAAGGAGCACTTGGAATCAGATTTGTGGCATCAGGAGGGTGACATCATCAGAATAGTAGTTGAGGCAGGTAGCCAGAAGAAACCAGTCTCTTTTGTCAAAGTGTTGGTGTGGCAACATGGATGATCTAGTCTAATACATCAGGATTACTGGCCAGTTGCGGCCACAAATCCAGTGTGGCTGCCCAGTAGTCCAGAGGATCTTCAATATCGGCTGGCAGGGTGTACTCTAAGTATGCCACCACCTGCTGGTTCAGGTTCTGCTCTACGTCTAGCTGCTGGTGAGTAGTTTATTCACTATGCGGGTGAAGAAAGCTACTCATCAGCGACTGTAGACTCAGGCTGCTGCTGATGGAGCTGGTACTGCTCCTGCCACTCCACCCCTTCCCAGCAGCCATAGCAGTGGAACGTGAGCTCAGAGGGCTCCCCCGGTCAGACCGCCGAGAGGGTGGATGAAGGAGCAGATAGGCAGCAGCCAACTGACTACATAGGATGTCTCTATAGTAGTACAGTTTGTCCTCTCTCTCAGCGGGTGTAAAAAAGGCCCCCATTTTGGACCAGTAGCGAGGGTCCAACAAGGTGGAGAGCCAGAAGTCATCCCTCTGTCGAATGGTGACATTTGCGCAAGTGACTCGGAGGGACTGATGGAATTACAGAGCTGTATAATGGCAATTTGGATCCCTAGTCAGTGCAGCAAGGTGTAATATGAATGTTCCTATTATCCAGGCTGTCACCTCCCCGAATAAACCCTGTTCAACAGAAATGTTGTGAAATGATTACTCCCTATCCTTTCCCAACACCTTGAATATTCTATACTAATACACGCAAAAAAGGGCTTTAAAACAGATAACTGCACCTCCGAGCGGCAAATATATTTTTGCATTTTCCACTAATACATGCAAAAAAGGGCTTTAAAACAGATAACTGCACCGCTGAGTGGCAACAATATTTTTCCATTTTCCACTAATACACGCAAAAAAGGGCTTTAAAATAGATAACTGCACCACTGAGCAGTTCACCGCATAACGGCTAATAAGCCCTTTTTTCCCACTAATACAAGTTAAAAATGCTTTAGAACATATACAGTAACTGCACCGCACTAGGGCAAATAAAACATGTTTCCTTGTAATAACCCCTGTTAATGCCTGTATCAAACAACACTTGCACCCTAATAAGAACGGTTTGATGAAATTACATAGCTGTATAATGGCAATTTGGATCCCTAGTCTGTGCTGCAAGGTGAGTAGTAAGAGGGTATATGTTTCGTCAAACTAAAAGTGACAGGTACCACGCCCCCTTTTATACAGATAACCCCACCCCTTTTATATTGATTGATATAAATTTTATATAAAATGTATAGTGTTTGATATAAAGTTTATATCACTTGATATTGTTTGATATAAAGTTTATAGTTTGATATAAAATGTATAGTGTTTGATATAAAGTTTATATCGCTTGATATTGTTTGATATAAAGAGTATTCGTCCCTTTTAAAATTTATAGGGCTAGCTATTAAAATTTATAGTGTTGGCTTTTAAAATTTATAGGGCTAGCTATTAAAATTTATAGTGCGAGCTATTAAAATTTATAGTGCTTGCTTTTAAAATTTATAGGTCTAGCTATTAAAATGTATAAGTCTAGCTATTAAAATTTATAGTGTGAGCTATTAAAATTTATAGTGTTTGCTTTTAAAATTTATAGGTCTAGCTATTAAAATGTATAGGTCTAGCTATTAAAATTTATAGTGTTTGCTATTAAAATTTATAGTGTTTGCTTTTAAAATTTATAGGTCTAGCAATTAAAATTTATAGGTCTAGCTATTAAAATTTATAGTGCGAGCTATTAAAATTTATAGTGTTTGATATTAAATTTATAGTGTTTGATATTAAAATGTATAGTGCCTGATATTTTAATATAATAGTATTAAAATCAAACGATGACAAATATAATTCGGTTAAAAAGCTTTATTCATTTTGTTATTTGCAACATTCACGTAGGGACAGGCACATTTGCTTGTAATTACAGCATCGTATACATAAGCGTTTAATGCGCTTTGTTACAAATGATCGCACAATATGGTCATTTTTTCTAAAATCGGTAGTGAACATTTTTAAAACATTTTCAAAAGATATTCCTTTAGCGAGACATTGTAAGATATAGATATAGTAATGGCCGCAGACGGAGCTAACGGCGTCTTGTATTTGTCTGTTTTGATATCTTATAGTCTTAGAATTCTTATATAAAAACTGCATAAAGTTGCCCGGAAATATTTCATTTGCGGGGGATAAACCATAACTATCAAAAAAAATAGATATATCATTCGGGTATAATATAATTAAAATCCAATGCTTCCCCCGCTGATACAAATTATCCGTATTTACAATGTAGGTCGATGATTTTACCCCCTGGTAATAAATCACACGGGAATACACCTTTAAATATGCGCCTGGTGTTAATATCAGCTTTAATAACACATGCAATTTCATAATTATTCATGTCTATTGAAAATCATATAATACCTCCCGACGATTATTTATTTCAATAATATTTTCATGAACTGAATATACAATCATATTAATTGTGTTCGCAATCGGTTCGGCAAATCTAATTTCAGCTTGCAGATTGCCAGTTTTTACTAGAGAGAAATGACCGCCTGGCTCTCGATCCGGCGATAAATCAAAAGCGAAAAAAGTGTAACCGTTCAAAAACTCGTGTCGATCGACGGATAAAACGTTGTCGGCCTTGTGTTTCCCCGAAATATGTACTAGTGACATATATTCACGAACAGCTGATTCGTCTTGGAAGTTAGGTTGAAAAGGTTTTGCCGGTATCTGTTGACCATCCAAATATAAGGCTGCATAATTCACATTATAGTGGTTGAAGCACAAAGGGTTTCTTTGGTAACTCCCGGAAAATGATTCGTTATCCACAAACGCTAGTATTACTGTTTTTGGTAGGTTGCCGAGGAAAAGATTCTCGTGGTTACATATGCGAGTGCCGGCGGGTACGCTATACACTTTAAGCGACGCCCGATCGATTGAGTACTTTGCGTTAGCGGTTAACAGAGCGCGACTGTGACCGATTCTTACAGCGGGCGATACTTGTACTCTTTTGACAAACAGGGAAGCGTGCTGTATTTGTACTTTAAAATGGGCCGCCTCGGCCGACATAAGGCAGAAAGTGTCTTTGTTTCTTGTCAATTTTATCTTTAGATCTAAACCGTTCAGTATTAACTTCGATTGATTAAATATATCGGCATAAATGGGGCCCATTAATTCAACACTCCTAGAACGGGCTGAATACTTTGCTCGCTTGCTGAAGCAGTCATTACACCCATCGAGAACCCGGTCATCATGATGTCCTGCTGTGTCTTTATAGAATAAACCGGCTGTAAATTGGGACGCTAAAGTTTGTGAATTATAATTTATTAGGGACTCTATATACGCTCTATACGTATAAAGGTTGTCGCTTCTTGAAATCAGCGTGTCGCCGAGAGTTCTATCCAGTTGATTAAAAAGACTTGCTATAGGGTAGTTAATAAGTGCAACGCGGGATCCTTCTGGTATGGGTGTGTTATCAGGACTAACGATTTTGCAAACGACGTGCAACAATGTGTTAAGGTCATAATAATATTCACCGCTGCCCGTGATGTAGAATTCCAAAGGGGCATTGTTAGTGATTGCGGCGATTGGCTGCACCTCTACATAAAGCGATTTTTCAATGCTTGTTTGGGTAGGAGGTATTTGAAAGATATCCAAATCTGATTTGGCGTACTCAGCGGATGCGTCATGCACGAAAGCCATAGCGGCGGCCTAGAAGATGTCACTCGGTGAGCGACTTCTTGTTTTCTGGCGGCGACATCTCTTAGGTTGTGCTACTTTATTCATAAAAGTTGGTAAGGCAATGGCAGCGCGTTCACATTTTCTTTTACGCGTTTTTTTACGTATTTGTACGACACCAGAGCCCTCCTGGTTCTGAGTCGACCTTTTTATACGATCCATAAAGGCTGTCGAAGCCGTAGTGACAACGTCTTTAGCGATGTTACGGGCGGCTGTTTTCACGTGCGGTTTTGCAAGCTCCACACCTTTCTTAAATAGGGGAACGACACGGCGAAACAGACCCCGAAATAACCCGTCGAGTCCAGAACCATGCATGAATTCAGTACCGTGAAAGCCGTCCAAGCCATGACCAGCTTGCGTTATGTAATAATGCGTATACACGTCCGGGTCACCGTACACTCTCTGGGACAACATTTTAGTGCGTCGTCACCGCGCGCGGTCTAAAGTGTAATCGCACAATAGTCTTATCGTATTTGAATTTAACAGGTTTAGCCTGATCCGTCAGTATCGATATTGTAACCGTGTCAAAATGATGTTTACAAACAGGTATATAGTCCGGACGGTGATACTTTTGCGTGACTATATCACCATTTTTGCCGCCTAACTCGACAGTTCTTAAAAGTTGTACGTAACTATCGCCAACAAGTTGATGTTGGACGATATCGGTACATACAAACAATGTATAAAAACCGGCTTTAATATCGGAATTAATTTTTTTCTCTTTTGATGAAACTAGAGCAATTCCCTTTATACCACTAACATGATGTTCTAAAACAGGTAAGCGGGGTCCTTTGTAGCGGAGAGTGATGTGCTCGGTGTCGACATTCTTGAGCAGCGGAGCTTTCGAATACCCCGTCAGCCCCAAAATATTCCCCAACTTCACACAAGGCATGAACTTGTATGCTGGTGAATTCAGTACATAAACGGTTCTGTCAATATCGTCGTATCTTAGACGCAATTGATCGGAAGTAGAGTTGAGCGAACACCTGGATGTTCGGGTTCGAGAAGTTCGGCCGAACTTCCCGAAAATGTTCGGGTTCGGGATCCGAACCCGATCCGAACTTCGTCCCGAACCCGAACCCCATTGAAGTCAATGGGGACCCGAACTTTTCGGCACTAAAAAGGCTGTAAAACAGCCCAGGAAAGGGCTAGAGGGCTGCAAAAGGCAGCAACATGTAGGTAAATCCCCTGCAAACAAATGTGGATAGGGAAATTAATTAAAATTAAATAAATAAAAATTAACCAAAACCAATTGGAGAGCGGTCCCATAGCAGAGAATCTGGCTTCCCGTCACCCACCACTGGAACAGTCCATTCTCAGATATTTAGGCCCCGGAACCCAGGCAGAGGAGAGAGGTCCCGTAACAGAGAATCTCGCTTCATGTCAGCAGAGAATTAGTCTGCATGTCATAGCAGAGAATGAGGCTTCACGTCAGCCACCACTGCAACAGTCCATTGGCATATATTTAGGCCCAGCACCCAGGCAGAGGAGAGAGGTCCCGTAACAGACAATCTGGCTTCATGTCAGCAGAGAATCAGTCTTCATGTCATAGCAGAGAATCAGGCTTCACGTCACCCACCACTGTAAGAGTCCATTTTCATAAATTTAGGCCCAGCACCCAGGCAGAGGAGAGAGGTCCTGTAACAGAGGATCTGGCTTCATGTCAGCAGAGAATAAGTCTGCATGTCATAGCAGAGAATGAGGCTTCACGTCAGCCACCACTGCAACAGTCCATTGGCATATATTTAGGCCCAGCACACAGGCAGAGGAGAGAGGTCCCGTAACAGACAATCTGGCTTCATGTCAGCAGAGAATCAGTCTGCATGTCATAGCAGAGAATCAGGCTTCACGTCATCCACCACTGCAACAGTCCATTGTCATAAATTTAGGCCCAGCACCCAGGCAGAGGAGAGAGGTCCCGTAACAGACAATCTAGCTTCATGTCAGCAGAGAATTAGTCTGCATGTCATAGCAGAGAATGAGGCTTCACGTCACCCACCACTGTAAGAGTCCATTTTCATAAGTTTAGGCCCAGCACCCAGGCAGAGGAGAGAGGTCCCGTAACAGAGGATCTGGCTTCATGTCAGCAGAGAATCAGTCTTCATGTCATAGCAGAGAATCAGGCTTCACGTCAGCCACCACTGTAAGAGTCCATTTTCATAAGTTTAGACCCAGCACCCAGGCAGAGGAGAGAGGTCCCGTAACAGACAATCTGGCTTCATGTCAGCAGAGAATTAGTCTGCATGTCATAGCAGAGAATGAGGCTTCACGTCAGCCACCACTGCAACAGTCCATTGGCATATATTTAGGCCCAGCACCCAGGCAGAGGAGAGAGGTCCCGTAACAGACAATCTGGCTTCATGTCAGCAGAGAATCAGTCTGCATGTCATAGCAGAGAATGAGGCTTCACGTCAGCCACCATTGCAACAGTCCATTGGCATATATTTAGGCCCAGCACACAGGCAGAGGAGAGAGGTCCCGTAACAGACAATCTGGCTTCATGTCAGCAGAGAATTAGTCTGCATGTCATAGCAGAGAATGAGGCTTCACGTCACCCACCACTGCAACAGTCCATTGGCATATATTTAGGCCCAGCACCCAGGCAGAGGAGAGAGGTCCCGTAACAGACAATCTGGCTTCATGTCAGCAGAGAATCAGTCTGCATGTCATAGCAGAGAATGAGGCTTCACGTCAGCCACCACTGCAACAGTCCATTGGCATATATTTAGGCCCAGCACACAGGCAGAGGAGAGAGGTCCCGTAACAGACAATCTGGCTTCATGTCAGCAGAGAATTAGTCTGCATGTCATAGCAGAGAATGAGGCTTCACGTCAGCCACCACTGCAACAGTCCATTGGCATATATTTAGGCCCAGCACACAGGCAGAGGAGAGAGGTCCCGTAACAGACAATCTGGCTTCATGTCAGTAGAGAATCAGTCTGCATGTCATAGCAGAGAATCAGGCTTCACGTCACCCACCACTGCAACAGTCCATTTTCATAAGTTTAGGCCAAGCACCCAGGCAGAGGAGAGAGGTCCCGTAACAGACAATCTGGCTTCATGTCAGCAGAGAATTAGTCTGCATGTCATAGCAGAGAATGAGGCTTCACGTCACCCACCACTGCAACAGTCCATTGGCATATATTTAGGCCCAGCACCCAGGCAGAGGAGAGAGGTCCCGTAACAGACAATCTGGCTTCATGTCAGCAGAGAATCAGTCTGCATGTCATAGCAGAGAATGAGGCTTCACGTCAGCCACCATTGCAACAGTCCATTGGCATATATTTAGGCCCAGCACACAGGCAGAGGAGAGAGGTCCCGTAACAGACAATCTGGCTTCATGTCAGCAGAGAATTAGTCTGCATGTCATAGCAGAGAATGAGGCTTCACGTCAGCCACCACTGCAACAGTCCATTGGCATATATTTAGGCCCAGCACACAGGCAGAGGAGAGAGGTCCCGTAACAGACAATCTGGCTTCATGTCAGTAGAGAATCAGTCTGCATGTCATAGCAGAGAATCAGGCTTCACGTCACCCACCACTGCAACAGTCCATTGTCATAAATTTAGGCCCAGCACCCAGGCAGAGGAGAGAGGTCCCGTAACAGACAATCTGGCTTCATGTCAGCAGAGAATTAGTCTGCATGTCATAGCAGAGAATGAGGCTTCACGTCACCCACCACTGTAAGAGTCCATTTTCATAAGTTTAGGTACAGCACCCAGGCAGAGGAGAGAGGTCCCGTAACAGAGGATCTGACTTCATGTCAGCAGAGAATTAGTCTGCATGTCATAGCAGAGAATGAGGCTTCACGTCAGCCACCACTGCAACAGTCCATTGGCATATATTTAGGCCCAGCACCCAGGCAGAGGAGAGAGGTCCCGTAACAGACAATCTGGCTTCATGTCAGCAGAGAATCAGTCTTCATATCATAGCAGAGAATCAGGCTTCACGTCACCCACCACTGTAAGAGTCCATTTTCATAAATTTAGGCCCAGCACCCAGGCAGAGGAGAGAGGTCCCGTAACAGAGGATCTGGCTTCATGTCAGCAGAGAATCATTCTGCATGTCATAGCAGAGAATCAGGCTTCACGTCACCCAACATTGGAACAGTCCATTGGCATATATTTAGGCCCCGGCACCCAGACAGAGGAGAGGTTCATTCAACTTTGGGTAGTCTCGCAATATAATGGTAAAATGAAAATAAAAATAGGATTGAATGAGGAAGTGCCCTGGAGTACAATAATATATGGTTAAGGGGAGGTAGTTAATGTCTAATCTGGACAAGGGACGGACAGATCCTGTGGGATCCATGCCTGGTTCATTTTTATGAACGTCAGCTTGTCCACATTGGCTGTAGACAGGCGGCTGCGTTTGTCTGTAATGACGCCCCCTGCCGTGCTGAATACA
This sequence comes from Bufo gargarizans, assembly GCF_014858855.1. Classification (NCBI taxonomy): domain Eukaryota; kingdom Metazoa; phylum Chordata; class Amphibia; order Anura; family Bufonidae; genus Bufo; species Bufo gargarizans. Next base: position 537,287,455 of record NC_058081.1, read on the forward strand.
CGTTCAGACAAAACGCTGGCCGCCGGGCAGGCCAGCACCTCCAAGGCATAAAAGGCTAGCTCTGGCCACGTGGACAATTTAGAGACCCAGAAGTTGAATGGGGCCGAACCATCAGTCAGTACGTGGAGGGGTGTGCACATGTACTGTTCCACCATGTTAGTGAAATGTTGCCTCCTGCTAACACGTTGCTTATCAGGTGGTGGTGCAGTTAGCTGTGGCGTGTTGACAAAAGTTTTCCACATCTCTGCCATGCTAACCCTGCCCTCAAAGGAGCTGGCATTGACACAGCTGCCTTGGCGACCTCTTGCTCCTCCTCTGCCTTGGCCTTGGGCTTCCACTTGTTCCCCTGTGACATTTGGGAATGCTCTCAGTAGCGCGTCTACCAACGTGCGCTTGTACTCGCGCATCTTCCTATCACGCTCCAGTGCAGGAAGTAAGGTGGGCACATTGTATTTGTAGCGTGGATCCAGCAGGGTGGCAACCCAGTAGTCCGCACAGGTTAAAATGTGGGCAACTCTGCTGTCGTTGCGCAGGCACTGCAGCATGTAGTCGCTCATGTGTGCCAGGCTGCCCAGGGGTAAGGACAAGCTGTCCTCTGTGGGAGGCGTATCGTCATCGTCCTGCCTTTCCCCCCAGCCACGCACCAGTGATGGACCCGAGCTGCGTTGGGTGCCACCCCGCTGTGACCATGCTTCATCCTCATCCTCCTCCACCTCCTCCTCATCCTCGTCCTCCTCGTCCTCCAGTAGTGGGCCCTGGCTGGCCACATTTGTACCTGGCCTCTGCTGTTGCCAAAAACCTCCCTCTGAGTCACTTCGAAGAGACTGGCCTGAAAGTGCTAAAAATGACCCCTCTTCCTCCTCCTCCTCCTCCTGGGCCACCTCCTCTTCCATCATCGCCCTAAGTGTTTTCTCAAGGAGACATAGAAGTGGTATTGTAACGCTGATAACGGCGTCATCGCCACTGGCCATGTTGGTGGAGTACTCGAAACAGCGCAACAGGGCACACAGGTCTCGCATGGAGGCCCAGTCATTGGTGGTGAAGTGGTGCTGTTCTGTAGTGCGACTGACCCGTGCGTGCTGCAGCTGAAACTCCACTATGGCCTGCTGCTGCTCGCACAGTCTGTCCAGCATGTGCAAGGTGGAGTTCCACCTGGTGGGCACGTCGCATATGAGGCGGTGAGCGGGAAGGCCGAAGTTACGCTGTAGCGCAGACAGGCGAGCAGCAGCAGGATGTGAACGCCGGAAGCGCGAACAGACGGCCCGCACTTTATGCAGCAGCTCTGACATGTCGGGGTAGTTGTGTATGAACTTCTGCACCACCAAATTCAGCACATGCGCCAAGCAAGGGAAGTGCGTCAAATTGGCTAGTCCCAGAGCTGCAACGAGATTTCGCCCATTATCACACACCACCAGGCCGGGCTTGAGGCTCACCGGCAGCAACCACTCGTCGGTCTGTTATTCTATACCCCGCCACAACTCCTGTGCGGTGTGGGGCCTGTCCCCCAAACATATGAGTTTCAGAATGGCCTGCTGACGTTTACCCCGGGCTGTGCTGAAGTTGGTGGTGAAGGTGTGTGGCTGACTGGATGAGCAGGTGGAAGAAGAGGAGGAGGAAGCCGAGAAGGAGGAGGTGGCAACAGGAGGCAAAGAATGTTGCCCTGCGATCCTTGGCGGCGGAAGGACGTGCGCCAAACAGCTCTCCGCCTGGGGCCCAGCTGCCACTACATTTACCCAGTGTGCAGTTAGGGAGATATAGCGTCCCTGGCCGTGCTTACTGGTCCACGTATCTGTGGTTAGGTGGACCTTGCTACAGATGGCGTTGCGCAGTGCACACTTGATTTTATCGGATACTTGGTTGTGCAGGGAAGGCACGGCTCTCTTGGAGAAGTAGTGGCGGCTGGGAACAACATACTGTGGGACAGCAAGCGACATGAGCTGTTTGAAGCTGTCTGTGTCCACCAGCCTAAATGACAGCATTTCATAGGCCAGTAGTTTAGAAATGCTGGCATTCAGGGCCAGGGATCGAGGTTGGCTAGGTGGGAATTTACGCTTTCTCTCAAATGTTTGTGAGATGGAGAGCTGAACGGTGCCGTGTGACATGGTTGAGACGCTTGGTGACGGAGGTGGTGGTGGTGGTGTTGGTGGTACATCCCCTGTTTGCTGGGCAGCAGGTGCCAACGTTCCTCCAGAGGCGGAGGAAGAGGCCGAGGCGGCAGCAGCAGAAGAGGCCGAGGCGGCAGCAGCAGAAGAGGTAGCAGGGGGAGCCTGAGTGACTTCCTTGGTTTTAAGGTGTTTACTCCACTGCAGTTCATGCTTTGCATGCAGGTGCCTGGTCATGCAGGTTGTGCTCAGGTTCAGAACGTTAATGCCTCGCTTCAGGCTCTAATGGCACAGCGTGCAAACCACTCGGGTCTTGTCGTCAGCACATTGTTTGAAGAAGTGCCATGCCAGGGAACTCCTTGAAGCTGCCTTTGGGGTGCTCGGTCCCAGATGGCGGCGGTCAGTAGCAGGCGGAGTCTCTTGGCGGCGGGTGTTCTGCTTTTGCCCACTGCTCCCTCTTTTGCTACGCTGTTGGCTCGGTCTCACCACTGCCTCTTCCTCCGAACTGTGAAAGTCAGTGGCACGACCTTCATTCCATGTGGGGTCTAGGACCTCATCGTCCCCTGCATCGTCTTCCACCCAGTCTTGATCCCTGACCTCCTGTTCGGTCTGCACACTGCAGAAAGACGCAGCAGTTGGCACCTGTGTTTCGTCATCATCAGAGACATGCTGAGGTGGTATTGCCATGTCCTCATCATCAGGAAACATAAGTGGTTGTGCGTCAGTGCAGTCTATGTCTTCCACCGCTGGGGAAGGGCTAGGTGGATGCCCTTGGGAAACCCTGCCAGCAGAGTCTTCAAACAGCATAAGAGACTGCTGCATAACTTGAGGCTCAGACAGTTTCCCTGATATGCATGGGGGTGATGTGACAGACTGATGGGGTTGGTTTTCAGGCGCCATCTGTGCGCTTTCTGCAGAAGACTGGGTGGGAGATAATGTGAACGTGCTGGATCCACTGTCGGCCACCCAATTGACTAATGCCTGCACCTGCTCAGGCCTTACCATCCTTAGAACGGCATTGGGCCCCACCATATATCGCTGTAAATTCTGGCGGCTACTGGGACCTGAGGTAGTTGGTACACTAGGACGTGTGGATGTGGCAGAATGGCCACGTCCTCTCCCAGCACCAGAGGGTCCACTACCACCACCACGACCATGTCCACGTCCGCGTCCCTTACTAGATGTTTTCCTCATTGTTATGGTTCACCACAACAACAAAAATATTATTTGGCCCAATGTATTGTATTCAAATTCAGCTGAAAATAAATTTGAGGCCTAGTATTTAGGCGCTGGGTGACCGGTATGGATTTAGTGACAGAATTAGACTTGGAAATGCACAGTAGCGTGTGTGTGAAGTTATTCTGAATGACCCTATGTGCACCTTGAATATTATATACCCTTTTAGGGATAGATTTCAAATAGCTCTGATATAGCAGAAACCACTAAATTATGAAATTGCTAAATTTGGAATTGTATTTCAACCCAGAACAAAAAATGTGCTTTGACGAACACTAAATAACTTGCCCAGCCACAACAGTACAGCGGTAACGACAGATTTAGTGGGATATAAATTTGAGGCCTAGTATTTAGGCGCTGGGTGACCGGTATGGATTTAGTGACAGAATTAGACTTGGAAATGCACAGTAGCGTGTGTGTGAAGTTATTCTGAATGACCCTATGTGCACCTTGAATATTATATACCCTTTTAGGGATAGATTTCAAATAGCTCTGATATAGCAGAAACCACTAAATTATGAAATTGCTAAATTGGGAATTGTATTTCAACCCAGAACAAAAAATGTGCTTTGACGGACACTAAATAACTTGCCCAGCCACAACAGTACAGCGGTAACGACAGATTTAGCGGGATATAAATTTGAGGCCTAGTATTTAGGCGCTGGGTGACCGGTATGGATTTACTAACAGAATTAGACTTGGAAATGCACAGTAGCGTGTGTGTGAAGTTATTCTGAATGACCCTATGTGCACCTTGAATATTATATACCCTTTTAGGGATAGATTTCAAATAGCTCTGATATAGCAGAAACCACTAAATTATGAAATTGCTAAATTGGGAATTGTATTTCAACCCAGAACAAAAAATGTGCTTTGACGGACACTAAATAACTTGCCCAGCCACAACAGTACAGCGGTAACGACAGATTTAGCGGGATATAAATTTGAGGCCTAGTATTTAGGCGCTGGGTGACCGGTATGGATTTAGTGACAGAATTAGACTTGGAAATGCACAGTAGCGTGTGTGTGAAGTTATTCTGAATGACCCTATGTGCACCTTGAATATTATATACCCTTTTAGGGATAGATTTCAAATAGCTCTGATATAGCAGAAACCACTAAATTATGAAATTGCTAAATTGGGAATTGTATTTCAACCCAGAACAAAAAAATGTGCTTTGACGGACACTAAATAACTTGCCCAGCCACAACAGTACAGCGGTAACGACAGATTTAGCGGGATATAAATTTGAGGCCTAGTATTTAGGCGCTGGGTGACCGGTATGGATTTACTAACAGAATTAGACTGGGATATGGCCAAAAAATTACCACACTATTGCTGGTTAAATGCACTTGGTGTGACAGCTTGACCAACCACACTACTGAGGGTTAAATGCACTTGGTGACGGGCGCAGCTTGCCCCTGATGTAGTATATGGCCAAAAAATGAACAGACTATTGCTGGTTAAATGCACTTTGTGTGACAGCTTGACCAACCACACTACTGAGGGTTAAATGCACTTGGTGACGGGCGCAGCTTGCCCCTGATGTAGTATATGGCCAAAAAATGAACAGACTATTGCTGGTTAAATGCACTTGGTGTGACAGCTTCACCCTGATGTAGGCTTTAGCCAAAAAACAACCACACCATTGAGGGTTAAATGCACTTGGTGACAGGCGCAGCTTGCCCCTGATGTAGTATATGGCCAAAAAATGAACAGACTATTGCTGGTTAAATGCACTTGGTGTGACAGCTTCACCCTGATGTAGGCTTTAGCCAAAAAACAACCACACCATTGAGGGTTAAATGCACTTGGTGACAGGCGCAGCTTGCCCCTGATGTAGTATATGGCCAAAAAATGAACAGACTATTGCTGTTTAAATGCACTTGGTGTTACAGCTTGACCAACCACACTACTGAGGGTTAAATGCACTTGGTGACGGGCGCAGCTTGCCCCTGATGTAGTATATGGCCAAAAAATGAACAGACTATTGCTGGTTAAATGCACTTGGTGTCACAGCTTGACCAACCACACTACTGAGGGTTAAATGCACTTGGTGACGAGCGCAGCTTGCCCCTGATGTAGTATATGGCCAAAAAATTTACAGACTATTGCTGGTTAAATGCACTTGGTGTGACAGCTTCACCCTGATGTAGGCTTTAGCCAAAAAACAACCACACCATTGAGGGTTAAATGCACTTGGTGACAGCTTGCCCCTGATGTAGTATATGGCCAAGAAATAAACAGACTATTGCTGGTTAAATGCACTTGGTGTGACAGCTTCACCCTGATGTAGGCTTTAGCTAAAAAACAACCACACCATTGAGGGTTAAATGCACTTGGTCGCAGCTTGTGCTGGCGCACCACAAGACACAAAATTGCCGCCGATCACCCCAGAAAAAAGTGACTGACAAACGGTCTGGGCAGCCTAAAAACAGTGAGCAATTGAATTTCAGCAGCTCAATGATCCACAGCTGCAGATCGATCAATAATCAAGTCCTTTGGAGGAGTTAATCTGCCTAATCTCGCCCTACTGTCGCAGCCGCAACCTCTCCCTACGCTAATCAGAGCAGAGTGACGGGCGGCGCTATGTGACTCCAGCTTAAATAGAGGCTGGGTCACATGGTGCTCTGGCCAATCACAGCCATGCCAATAGTAGGCATGGCTGTGACGGCCTCTTGGGGCAAGTAGTATGACGCTTGTTGATTGGCTGCCTTGCAGCCTTTCAAAAAGCGCCAAGAAAGCGTCACAAAAGCGCCAAGAAAGCGACGAACACCGAACCCGAACCCGGACTTTTACGAAAATGTCCGGGTTCGGGTCCGTGTCACGGACACCCCAAAATTCGGTACGAACCCGAACTATACAGTTCGAGTTCGCTCATCCCTACTCATAAATGAATACGTGATAAATCTGCTGAATATTATCAATGAAGAGAACGTCCGAGATAGGAAGGAGATGAAAAATGATGTGCGGGATGACTCCTGCAGTAGAGTACCTCAATAGACTTCAGAGCTTTAAGTCTAGCTAAGGATGACTGTAGAAGGATTGGAGAGATAGCAGTGGTGTGAACGAGGTAGTTTCATAGTTTCAGGATGTTTCTAATAGATTCTGTGAGAACCCAACATAAAAGATATTGGGACATGTTCCTGTGAACTCCATATGTATTCAGAAAATATCTCTGTATATATAGCACTGACAGAGCCTGTACAATAGTATGTGGAGTCCATGTAGCTCTGTACTGGGCACTGCCGTACAGGATTTGTGTTGATGTACATAAAGATTGGATGAGAAGATTTGGAAATGTGTTGTTGAACACAAAACCAGTAATAGCTTATTGGGCCAAGAGAAACAAATTATATTTTCCCTGCTTTTTTGCATTTTCATTGCTGTTCATAGATCTGTGAAATACTTTACTATGCCGTTTTAGAAAATACTTTTAGTAGTATCCATTATTCAACCAGCACCAGAGAAAATTATGTTAGGATATTCACCGTACTCCAGTGCAGAGATGGAAATGTAGCAATACTAAATAAAGACTTATTTAATGAGCTTGTTAGTACCAGAGTTTAACTTATTACAGCAGAACAAGAGGCTACAGTCAGGGTAAAGAAATGTGTCAAAGCCACGTGAACAACAGCAAATCATAATTTAGGGGAAGAAACTCTGTAAAATATATTGAAGCTCTTAACCAGATTGTGTGTGATAACAACATGGCAATTTCTACAAATCAAAGGTTCCAAAAGTATTCCATACAGCAGATATTCATTTATTGAATTGTATTCAATCTTGCTCCTGGTGTCATGGCAATAGGCGAAGCATAGGCTCTGGTAGTACATAATATGAAAGGTACACTAGAACTATAAACAGCAAATAAATTGGGGAATCTCAGTACAGATTTTCAAGTTTTGCCACTCTGTGTCTACAGGCTTGTTCTTTAATTGGGAATACTTCTGTACTTTAGTCACTAATATTAAGTCAAAGGATTCTTTTCAAAAACCTTGGAAATTTTTTCTGCATTCAACTCTTGCTCAACACCACCACACAACCACCAAAGTGTCACTTTCCTAAGTGAAACAACATCTAAAATCTGAGATTTCTTCTCCCTTCTGGCTCTGACTAGTTAGTTTGAATGGCAGGTAGATAGGGGTTAGAATTGCCTTTTGAAACAATTTGATGTCACTATGTTACGTCATGGTGGAAGCAACCAATGAGATATTACAAGTGAGGACAAATAGTGCTGTTGTAGCAGTAGAGATTAAAGTTAGCAACTAGTATGATATGGGAAAGAGGAAAGCAAATTATTAAAGATGAGCAAATCGATTCTAAACTAATCAAATTGGACCCAAATTTTCCAAAAGTATGTCTGTTTGTTGCTGCCCTGCTACTTCTATTAGGAACGTTATTCATTGAACTACCACTCCAATTTTTTACTTCATCACCACTCCCTTCCTCTCCTTGTCTCTATGTAGGGCATGGGTGCTTCTAATTGTTAATCAGCTTCTATAAATGCTGGCCTTCCCTCTCATTACTTGCCCGAGCTTAGGTTCCTACAGTAGTTTACTAGTATACCAGTAAAAGTGTGCTATTCTGATTGTCTGCCCAAGTACCAAACTTCTACCTGTTTACTGATTCTGATACTCCTCCCCTGACCTTAGCCGTTCTAATGTACTGACACTTTGCTGCTTGCCTTAAACTCTGATAGTTCCACAGAAATGTTTACTGTCACTTTGACATTACTAATGCTGGCTTTTGGAATAAGTTGCAAACACTCCTAGGAGACCCCAGACCATCATTCATAAGCTTTCAGAGCAATAGGAGCACTTTTTATTTGAGTCACATTTATTTGGACCCTAGAAAATTTCCCCCTTCCATTGGTGTTACCAACACTTAGCACAATAGACATGTGCCCTCAGTCCTTTCCCGGTTACCCTGATGTCTTGGCATCGACTTATCCTGTTAGTGATGTAGACAACATAAACTTATAGATCTGTGAAATTTATCACAGTGGCCGATACGATATGAAAAAAATTGGTGCACAGCTAGACACCGGTGTCTAACTTTACAGCAACGATTGGTTGGTCTATTGCTATTTGGAGCAATTTTAGCACATTATTTCATATTAAACCACACACCCTTGTTGAGCAGGAACAGAAGCAGATGAGTTGGGTGCAGTGGGTTAGTATATTTGGTGTGTCTGCTTTATAAATTGGTCTAACACTTGATATGGTCATGAACCAGAAATGCAGCAATTTTTTTGTGTGTATTTTAGGACTAGACTGAAATCATATAGTAAATGTGTTGTCATTTCTGAAGCAGTGCAAGGCTAATGCCTGTCTGTGGAGTGCACAGAAATGGTCTTGCAAAAAATTAAAAAAATCAAAAAAATCTTGTATTCTTTTCAATACAAGGTCAAAGAATTCAGGTATTCAACATTCACTGGATAGTTAGATACTGTTATATTGGTGACCTGTGCCCACCTGTCACTTCATTATTCCTGGAGTGCACAGGCACTTCTCCACTCATCATCCTGCTCCTTCTCTGGTGGCCCGGATCTTCCAGTCTTCCACAGCTTCTTTATGGTGGGCCCAGCTACTACAGTCATTTGATTTGTCTTCCCCAGTAGGCTGTGGCAAGTTGTTGCTGACAAGGCTTCTTACCTCTACTCATAGGGCGCATGCTCCCTCCAGCTCTAAAAGAGCCAGTGTGCATGCCCCTTATTAGAGATGAGCTAATCGAATACCACAAAATGGAATTCAATCCTAATTTCAGGATAAATTTGATTCGCCTAGAAGTCGATTTAACCTGAAATAGCATAAAAAACTAAAAAATTCAAACTTGCCTCCTCCATTTGCTTGCGACGTCATACATCACCACGCCAGCCGGTCTGATAACTTAACCTGGCGCCGCACAGGATTTCAGCCGAGGTCTTCAAACACAATGGCGGTGGCCGGCCTGTCGTGAGCAAATGGAGGGGGGTAAGTTTGATTAAAAAAAAAATTATTGTTAATTTTACATTCCGCGATGATGGTGGTGGCGCTATCGCAGCATCACTTCGTGATGAAGTAATTCGTCACCAACCAAATTTTTGGGTGAAATTCAGCAAATCAGCCGAATCGAACTTTTAAGAGATTCACTCATCTCTACCCCTAATCTTTACCAGTAAATGGCTGTCAACCTTGAGGTACCTCAGGCTACTTCCCCAGTGGGAGGATACCTGACAAATAGGTTGTTGAGCTTACTAATTTACTGTGAAGATGTGCTTCATTCATATGTTTGCGTACCAACCTCTGCGCGTTTACTGAATTCTGACCCTCTGCTGCCTGACCTGTGCCTGGCCTCCATATTGACCATTTGCTGCCTGCCCTGACCTCGGACAATCTACAATATTGCATGTACTCTGCCTGCCCTGATCTTAGCCTGTCCCTAATTACGATTTTGCCTGACCCTTCGGTGATCCGCACCAGTGACAGTGACCCTGTGGGTTAGCATGCAGCATACTGTATGTTCAACCATACAGAGACTACTCCAGGAAGTAGCCCCCTGGTGGCTCCCTGTAGTGAAGTCCAGATCCCTGCATAGGGGTTAAAGAGTGAATACAAGGGGACAGCCAGGATGATGCACTTAAAATTAGCCCAAAGTCAAATCTGTTGGTTGACATAGTGCTTTCACATACAAAAGCCCACCATCTAATAAGGCTATAAGTTGATCCTGTGGAAGGCAAAAAAACCTTTTGAGGTAGAAGCCAATTTTCCTCACTTTAGGGGATTTTTCTTTTAATCCCAACTCCAATCAGGCAACCAGAATAACTCCCTGGATCAACAACCCATTTCTAGTAACTATAACTGCAATATTATTAGACTTTAAAAATACATCCAGGCCCCTCTTGGAGTCTTTTAGTGAATTCACCATCACCACCTCCTCAGGCAGAGAGTTCCATAGTCTCACTGCTCTTACAATAAAGAACCCTCTTCTATGATTGTGTACAAACCTTCTTTTCTCTAGACATAGAGGATTTCCCCTTGTCACAGTCACATTCCTGGGAAAAAATTGATGATGGGCGAAATCTCTGTACTGACCCCCGATATATTTTTACATAGTTATTAGATCTCCCCTTAGTAGTCTTTTTTCTAAACTGAATAACCCTAATTTTGATAATATTTCTGGGTGCTGTAGTCCACCCATTCCAGTTATCACTTTAGTTGCTCTTCTCTGAACCCGCTCCAGCTCTGCTATGTCTGTCTGCCTTGTTCACAGGAGCTCAGAACTTTACAGTACTCCATGTGTGGTCTGGCTAGTGATTTGTAAAGTGGCAGGACTATGTTCTCATCACAGTCATCTATGCGACTTGTTATGCAACCCATTATCTTATTGGCCTTGGAAGTAGCAGCTGCCTGACACTGGTTTCTACAGCTGTCCACTAAGATTCCTAAGTCCTTTTCCTTTACACAGTGTATGTGCATAACATTTGTCACAGTTAAATTTCATCTGCCATTTTTATGCCCAAGCCTCCAATCTATCCAGATCCATCTGAAGTAGTATACTGTCATGTTCCATGTTAATTACTTTACACAGTTTAGTGTCATCTGCAAAAACGTATATTTTACTGTGCAAGCCTTCCACAATAATATATTGAATTGAATAGGGCCCAATACTGACCCCTGTGGTACCCACTAGTGACAGTGACCAAATCTGAGTATGTACCATTAATAACCACCCTTTGTTTTCTATCACTAAGCCAGTTACTTACCCACATACAGACATTTTCTCCCAGTCCAAACCATGATCATATGGCAACCGATCCCTCATGAAGCCATGCCAATATGGCATTATTTGCTTATTTTCATTAAGGTACACCAAGATAGCAACTCTTAGAAAACCTTCACACAGTTTACCCATGACAGATGATTACGCTTAATGGCCTATATTTCCCAAACTCTGTTTTTGAACCCTTTTTGAATATTGGCACCACATTTGCTATGCGCCAATCCTGTGGAACACTCCCTGTCAATATAGAGTCCCCAATATCATAAATAAGGGTATGGCTATGACATTACTTAATTCTCTTAGGATATGGGGGTTTATGCCATCTGGTATCGGTGATTTATCTATTTTAATGTTTATAAGACTACTTTTGCATCTGCCCTTTCCCTTTCCACTATTGAGATGCATCATAGGATCTCAATAGTGGGGGAAAGCGCTTCAGTTTTGTCCCCATTCATTGTCAATAGGGTCAAAACTGAACTTAAGGGAACGGAGTGCACCAGAATGCATTCCGTTTCATTGCATTCCCATGACGCACACAAAAGTGCTGCAAGCTGCGTTTTTGAGTGCATCCTGGGATGCAGAGCAAGATGGATCCGTCATGGCTCACAATGTAATTCAATTGTGACAGATCAGTTTTCTCTGACACAAAACAGATCCGTTCCCCATTGACTTGCAACGATTGCAGATACGGATCTGTCGGATGGCTATTTTATCATGACCGAAGCATTTTTTGCTGATCCATGACAGATCCCGCAAAAGCGCAACCCGTGACGAAGCTCGACTGAGCAAAACCCGGGTCGGGTGATTGATCCATTGTATACTGCCTGTATATACTTGTACATTGTGAGTATAATAAAACCATTTTTTACTCCAATTTGCATGATGGTACTTCACTATTGGATGCAATTTTGGTGTTCCATAGAAGCTTGGAAAGGAGAGGAGGAGAGGCTTTGACTGGCCTGTTTGCTTCCCCATTCCGTGATTATCTTGCTGGCTTCGATTGTGGATTTCCTGTGACTTCTGAGGCAGCGCGGTCCAATCAAAAGAAACGCTTTCACCTGTGTGAACTGTACCCACTTCACCATTGGGACCTGCGACGCCACTAAGCAACGTATTTTTTTTAGGCTTATTTATTATTTATAAGCAGATGTGAAAATAGCCTAAGATTCCGCTGTACTTCCTGGGTCTGACAGAACACGTTTAATGTGAAATTGACTTTTACATTCTGCATTTCATCTGACAGTTTATGTTCCTCAGTAAATACAGAAAAAAATATGGAATACCGTGGCTTTGCTATCTCCTCATAGCTGTCTGCAACTTCTCCCTCATCACTTTGTAAAGGGCCGACAGATTTATACTTTTTGCCATTTATATAATTGAAGAACATTTTAGGATTAGTTTGGCTCTCTTTGGCAATTAATCTCTCGGTCTCTAATTTGGTTGCTTTTTTACATATTCAATTTTTTTCCTTATAGTTTTTCAATGCTTCCTCACTACCCTCCTGTTTTAATGATTTAAATGCTTTCTTTTTGTCATTTATTGCTTTCTAAACATTTCTATTTATCCACATTGGTTTTTTCTTGTTTCTTACCCTTCTATTCCCAAAAGGTATGTACCTCCCACAATTAGAGTTTAGGATGCTTTTAAAAACATTTTGTGGCTTTATTTTATTTTTTGAGGGCTTTGTCCTAATGACCTCTCTTAGTTAAATAAATTTAACTTTTTTTAAAGTTTGGTATTTTTGTGCCTCACTGATGAAACACTCTTTTGAATGATAATTGGAAGGTCATTACTTTATGGTCACTATTTCCCAGGTGTCCCCCAACCTGTACATCTGGTCTATTAATTAGTTCTAAGTCCAGTGTGGCCGTCCCTCTAGTCGGGTCCTGAACCAGTTGGGAAAGGTAATTGTCTTTGGTTATTGCCAAGAACCTGTTTCCTTTATGAGATCTACAGGTTTTAGTTTCCCAGTCTATATCTGGGTAGTTTAAGTCCCCTATAATAATGACCTCATAATTTGCCGCCTCATCTCATCTCAATTAGTAGTAGACTTTATAACCAATAAATCATCCCTAAACCCCACAAACTTTTTTCAGTACTTTTGAAAACAGCAAGTATTGAGAAAAGTCACAAATGTCTGAGCAAATACCACATGCATCCTGATTTATGGCTTCTTTAAGCAAAAAATAGGAACACAAATATTGACAAAGTTCCCTCAGTTTCTTCCATGTCTTATATCTGCCTTCTTCTGTCTTATGTCTATGGTCAGAATGATGTAGACTGCAGAATCACTACAGTTTCTTTTTCTGTTCTGTTTAATTATTATTTTCATCAATTTACCATTGTCAATCTGCCATCTGGTATAATGACTATGTAAATTAAAGTTTTTTTCTATTCTAACTCATTCAGTTCTTCAGATCTTTTGTCATTACAAGCAACCAAGTGATTTAATCTACAATCATATTTAAATAATACCATAATTCAATGCTTAAAAATGTAACAAAACTGACAAAGCTGCATACAAAAAAATCAATCACGGTAGAACTCTGGAACTGGCCAAAATGGATGCAGTTTCTTTTTCTTTTTTAGTTGTTAGGAGATCCCAATGGGAATAACCATATCAAGTTTAAGACAAAGCTGACAGAATTTTAAAATAACTGACAAGTGGAGACTGAAAAGCAATTCGAAAAGTTCAGCAATTTTTAGGGTGGTTTCATATACTGCATTTTTTTTAAAACTACACAGTTGTGCACTTTTTCATGACAAATCTTCGAATATCAAATTTTTATTGCGAATATAGGCACTTTGAGAATTTGCGAATATTTAGAAGATAATTATATATTTGCAATTTTGAATATTGGAGATTTAAAAAAAAATCAGTACACATGATCCCTCCCTGCTTCTAGCTTGTGGGCCAATGAGAAGGCTGCAGTATCTTTGACTTCAGGAGTAGTGTTGATTGCGAATTTTCGTAATGCTAATTTTTATCGCACATTTTTCAATTGCCGAGTAAAAGCATGATTCCTCCCTGCTTCTTGCTTGTGGGCCAATGAGTCATTGGGCCACAAGCAACTTAAGCAGGGAAGAATCATGATTTTAGATGGGAAAATGACAAATATTCTAAAAAACGAATTTATAGCACTATAATCGAATATATTAGTTTTTTTTGAATATTCATAATATTCTAAAACAAGAATATATAGCAATATAGCAAATATTCGGAAAAAAAAACAAACTGAATATAGAGCAATTTAGCTAATATATTGCTATAATCTTCTTCATCTAATAGTTGTAATTTTTTTCTAATCTAAAGTTCAGATTGGAAAAAAATTACAACTATAAAAAAAAAAGATTATAGCACTATATTGGCTAAATTACTCTACATTAGTTTTTTTTTCAGAATATTCGCTATATTGCTATATATTCTTGTTTTAGAATATTACGAATATTCGAAAAAACAAATATATTCGATATAGTGCTATATATTCGTTTTTTAGAATATTCGTCATTTTTCCCATCTAATGTCATGATTCTTCCCTGCTTAAGTTGCTTGTGGGCCAATGACTGATTGGCCCACAAGCAAGAAGCAGGGAGGAATCAGGTTTTTACTCTGCAATAAATGTTTTTACTCTGGAATATAACGAATATTTGAATTTGCAAATATTCGACGAATAGTCTACAAAATATTCGCGAAATATCACCAAAAAATGAAGCTGACTTTCGTGTACATGAAAATCCAAAAAGCTTTATTGTAAATATAAATGAACAGTACATACATCTATTATAAAACAGGCAGCACAAGGCGGGACACACAAATGAGGAGCAGGACCCAAGGAGAGGACGTGAGATCAGTGCACGAAAATACAGGGAAAAAGAATACTAGCTGAAAGAGCATACCTCAGATCCTTATGCAGCAACACCCCAAACACAATGCAAAAGAGGCAATTGTAGAGACTGAGGTTAAGAGGGAAGGAACACAATTAAACATACCCTGAATGGTGCAAAGATCTCTCGGCCAACTCCTGACCCAACGCCGTTTCGCCAGTAAATCTGGCTTCTTCCCGGAAGAAGGCTGGCACTGCGACCCCAATCTTTTTTTAAGAACTTAGATTCTTAGCTTTAAAACAAGACCACACATCTCTAGCACCTGTACAGCCTGAGACAGAGTAGGTTTTAGTAGCCAGATATTATCTAAGCAAGCATGAATGAGGAGAAGGGGGCAGGGGTGCATGGTAACAGACTTCAGAGAGAGGAGGGGAGGGGAGGCACGTGTAACTGTAATTTACCTCAGGGGGAGTGAAAACATGGACGTCTGTGCATGTTATCAACATGTCATACTTGCTCTCTGATCATCATATGTGGGGGCATATTTTCTTCCAGAAAAGTACTGAAAACATTTGCTCTAAACATGTTTGATCTAAACATCCATGTGTGCTAATTAGCCATTTATTGATGACCCAGATGTTTACCAGCTTACTGATCATGAAAATAAATTAAGTCTAAACCAAATATTCACGCCACAAACAGAAAAATAGTTTATATTTTAAACTGCCCCTATCCTGCCCATTCCTCATCTTTAGTTGTATGTACCCCAAATAGAACCAATTAAAATGTCAATTCATCCCACAAAAACAAGCCCTCAAACTGCTCCACTAATTTGGTCTCGGAATGAGAGAAGACTTTCTATTGTGCAAAAGTACTACAACATGAATATTTGGTATAGCCTTTACTTATAGAATAAAAGTAATATATGTTATCTACTTCTGGCGAGATACCCAAATTAAAAGAAGATCTTTCGTGGATGTGAAAAAAAGATTGATCGCAGCCAAGATTAAGTATTCAATGTTATATCCTGCCAAATTGAGGGTGGTTCACAACGCTCCTGTCCGTTTTTTTCCACACAGGCGGATGTGGCGCAATGGCTGGATTCGATGGGCCTATGAAATAGGATGGAAAGGTGGCGAGGGGGGAAGCTAATAAGGGGAGATGGCGGGGGAAGTTTGGAGGAAGGAAAGAGGTTGATGAGCATTGTGAAATGCCTTGTCAACCAAGTAGGGAGTTTTTTGGGGGTGGGCATAAGGGAGAGATTGGCTGTCGTCATTTGCTTTGTAGCTATGCATGTCTCTCTTCTAGATAGGCTGGGAGACAGAGTGAAGAGGATGGTGGTGTTTGATCTTGTGGTTTGTCATTTGCTGGCTATTGTGGTCCTGTTAGAAACCCATGCAACAGTAGATAGGCTCCATAAACTGAAAAGGAAATGCTTCTTTTGAGTATCACGCTTGCTACTCTTCGTATGCAAGAGGTGTCAGCGTATATATTCATCGTGGGATGGAGTTTTAACCTATAGATAATATGACTGATGAAGAAGGGAGATATGTATTCCTTCATGGGTTTTGGAAAGGGCAGGAGATGATATTGGCGTTCATTTATATTCCTCCACCATTCAAATCAACGGTCTTCTCTCAATTAGCTAAATATATAGCCACAAAAAAAATCAATGTGCATTACTAGTGCCAGGAGATTTCAACGCAGTTCCTGACCCCGAGTTGGATCGGTTCCCCGGATCTTCAGGGCACGGTCAGACTGGATTGCCATTAAGTATTATTTGCCAGGAGCTGGCGCTGGTTGATATCTGGCGCCACCTCTATGGCAATAAGAAAATCTTCTCCTATTTTAGCCAGTCATATGGGTCAATGTCCCGTATTGACCTGGCTTTTGCAAGCCACGATTTGAGTCATCAGGTTCTGAAAATGAAGTATGAACCTCATGGAATCTCAGATCACTCCCTAGCCCTGATCTTGTTTAGAGAAGCGGAGGCTCCAGCTTCAGGTAGAACCTTTAAACTGAACTCGCACTGGTTTGATGTGATAGGGGAGCAATGCCGAATAGACCAGGATATACAGGAATTTTGGGGCTTTAACGTAGGCTCAACACATATATATTATGTGTGGGATACTCTGAAGGTCCATATAAGGGGCCTATACTTAATAGGTTTAGATTTGAATTGCGGCGAAGGGAACAACAACTGACAGAGTCAATAAGGAGTCTACACGCCGCATTAAGTTCCGGTCATAAGGAGCAATATATTAATCAGTTAAAGGAGGCTAGTTTACAGCTTAGGACACTCTTGTATAGTAAAGCACAACATAAGCTCTTTTTCCAAGGTCAAAAACGCTTTACTGAATTGGGTAAAACGGGCAAGTTCCTTTCACGACTGGTGGCGAATCAGAGAGAGGCTACCAGTATAAGGGAAATTAGGAATGCTCAAGGAAATAGGGTGAGGTCCGCAGAGGAGATTAGGGAGGAATTTGTGAAATATTACTCCACCCTCTATAAGTCTGACTCTACAGGGAGTGCAGAATTATTAGGCAAATTAGTATTTTGACCACATCATCCTCTTTATGCATGTTGTCTTACTCCAAGCTGTATAGGCTCGAAAGCCTACTACCAATTAAGCAATTGGTAATGAGAAGGGATGAGAAGGGGTGTGGTCTAATGACATCAACACCCTATATCAGGTGTGCATAATTATTATCCTTTCCTTTGGCAAAATGGGTCAAAAGAAGGACTTGACAGGCTCAGAAAAGTCAAAAATAGTGAGATATCTTGCAGAGGGATGCAGCACTCTTAAAATTGCAAAGCTTCTGAAGCGTGATCATCGAACAATCAAGCGTTTCATTTCAAATAGTCAACAGGGTCGCAAGAAGCGTGTGGAAAAACCAAGGCGCAAAATAACTGCCCATGAACTGAGAAAAGTCAAGCGTGCAGCTGCCAAGATGCCACTTGCCACCAGTTTGGCCATATTTCAGAGCTGCAACATCACTGGAGTGCCCAAAAGCACAAGGTGTGCAATACTCAGAGACATAGCCAAGGTAAGAAAGGCTGAAAGACGACCACCACTGAACAAGACACACAAGCTGAAACGTCAAGACTGGGCCAAGAAATATCTCAAGGTTTTATGGACTGATGAAATGAGAGTGAGTCTTGATGGGCCAGATGGATGGGCCCGTGGCTGGATTGGTAAAGGGCAGAGAGCTCCAGTCCGACTCAGATGCCAGCAAGGTGGAGGTGGAGTACTGGTTTGGGCTGGTATCATCAAAGATGAGCTTGTGGGGCCTTTTCGGGTTGAGGATAGAGTCAAGCTCAACTCCCAGTCCTACTGCCAGTTTCTGGAAGACACCTTCTTCAAGCAGTGGTACAGAAAGAAGTCTGCATCCTTCAAGAAAAACATGATTTTCATGCAGGACAATGCTCCATCACACGCGTCCAAGTACTCCACAGCGTGGCTGGCAAGAAAGGGTATAAAAGAAGAAAATCTAATGACATGGCCTCTTTGTTCACCTGATCTGAACCCCATTGAGAACCTGTGGTCCATCATCAAATGTGAGATTTACAAGGAGGGAAAACAGTACACCTCTCTGAACAGTGTCTGGGAGGCTGTGGTTGCTGCTGCACGCAATGTTGATGGTGAACAGATCAAAACACTGACAGAATCCATGGATGGCAGGCTTTTGAGTGTCCTTGCAAAGAAAGGTGGCTATATTGGTCACTGATTAGTTTTTGTTTTGTTTTTGAATGTCAGAAATGTATATTTGTGAATGTTGAGATGTTATATTGGTTTCACTGGTAAAAATAAATAATTGAAATGGGTATATATTTGTTTTTTGTTAAGTTGCCTAATAATTATGCACAGTAATAGTCACCTGCACACACAGATATCCCTCTAAAATAGCTAAAACTAAAAACAAACTAAAAACTACTTCCAAAAATATTCAGCTTTGATATTAATGAGTTTTTTGGGTTCATTGAGAACATGGTTGTTGTTCAATAATAAAATTAATCCTCAAAAATACAACTTGCCTAATAATTCTGCACTCCCTGTATGTTTAGTCGTAGTGATATGGATCAATATCTTCAACAATTGGATCTTCCCCAGTTATATGTACAGGATAGAGAGATGTTGGATCGCCCTATTCTTTTGGAGGAATTGCAAGCGATACTTCCATCCCTAAAGTATAATTCATCCCCTGGCCCAGACGGATTGCCGTTTGAATTGTATAGGTACCATGCTAAATAGTGATGTCCCGAACTATTCGCCGGCGAATAGTTCCCAGCGAACGTAGCTTGTTCGCGTTCGCCGCTGCGGGCGAACATATGCGATGTTCGGTCCGCCCCCTATACATAAACTTTGACCCTCTACCTCACAGTCAGCAGACACATTCCAGCCAATCAGCAGCAGACCCTCCCTCCCAGACCCTCCCACCTCCAGGACAGCATCCATTTTAGATTCATTCGGAATCTGCATTCACAGAGAGAGGAGGGAGAGTGTAGCTGCTGCTGATTCAATAGGGAAAGCGTTAGCTAGGGCATTGTTCTGTGTCCAGGCGCCCACACATACATTCACCCAAATACCTTTCAGAAAAAAAAGACCGTAATTAGACTTACCGGTAATTCTGTTTTCTTGAGTCCACCATGACGGCTTACTATGAGATTGACCCTTGACCTCTGTAGGGGCAGGAACACACAGAGTTTAAAAGGCCACCACCCACACACACACTCAGTGCTTTCCAAATTGCCAAGTGGGTGTAGCCTTAACCTAGGGAATATATGAATATACACACATTTATTTTTTTATTTAATTTTTTATATATTATTTTTTTTTTTGAGTATTAATTCATACTCAACCCCTCCTTAAATCTCAGGGGGGGAATCTGGGCCGTCATAGTGAACTCAAGGAAACAGAATTACCGGGAAGTCTAATTATGGTCTTTCCATTTCGTCCACCATGACGGCTTACTATGAGAACTACCAGATTATTAGACAGGGTGGGTAACTGCTTGTAGAACCTTCTGACCGAAGGTTAAATCCGCAGAAGCTGACACGTTAATTCGGTAATGTTTGATGAAAGTACTTATATTCGACCAGGTGGCTGCTTTACAAATCTTGTCTAGGGAGACACCCCCTTTTTCTGCCCAAGAAGACGCCATAGCTCTGGTAGAGTGGGCTTTTATATTCGTGGGGCTATCTAGACTCGACTTCTGATAGCAGCAGATAATAGTAGATTTGATCCATCTGCCGATCGTGGCTTTGGATGCCTTTTTTCCTCTATTTGGACCTGCATACTGGATGAAAAGGTTATCATCTTTCCTAAATTCCTTTTGTTGACTCTAGGTATTGTATGATAGTATCTCTAACGTCCAGGAGTTGGAACTGATCTTGTGATGAGCAGTCCTTGGGAAAGGATGGAAGGATGATCTCTTGGTCCCTGTGAAAGTTCAACACCACTTTTGGGAGAAAACCTGGGTATAAACGTAGAACTATTCTGTCCTGGAAGATAGTGAGGTATGGTTCCCTACAGGACAGCGCCTGGATTTCACCCAGGCATCGGGCTGAAGTAATTGCCACTAGGAAGGCTGCTTTTAAAGATAGGTGCTTGAGGGATATATCCTGTATAGGAGAAAAAGGTGAAATCGTAAGATTTCTTAGTACTAAGTTTAGATCCCATTGAGGCGTCCTAGGAGTTAGGGAAGGTCTCAATCTTGAGGCAGCTTTTATAAACCTCCTTATCCACCTATGACTGGCCAAGTCTGTATCATAACAAGCCCCTAAGGCCGAGATCTGTACTTTGAGAGTACTTGGTCTAAGGCCCAGGTCTAACCCTTGTTGGAGGAAATCCAGCACTTTTTTAATATTTGGAGAAGAGTTCACGGGAGGAGTCTGGCCTAGCCAACTACAATATTTTTTCCATATCTTAAGATATATTGCAGAAGTAACTTCTTTCCTGCTGGACTTAAGGGTGTTAATGACCTTTTCTGATAGCCCTCTGCTTTTTAGGATTTCGCGTTCAGGATCCAGGCTGATAGTCTGAAAAGACCCGGGTTCTGGTGGAGAATCGGACCCTGAGAAATAATGTCCTCCTGTGGGGGGATTATCCAGGGTTCTTCCAGAGCTAGTTCTTTTAACACTGGGAACCAATTCCTTTTTGTCCAGAACGGGACAACCAGTATTACAGTTACCGGATCCGATCTTATTTTCTGCAGCACTCTGGGTATTAATGGCCAAGGGGGGAAAGCATAGGCTAGATCCCAAGACCACCTGACTGAAAATGCGTCTGTCGCCCAAGGGTTGTCTCTTGGGTTTAGGGAGCAAAAGGGATGGACCTTTGCGTTCTTTTTTTGATGCAAACAGGTCTATCTTGGGGGTCCCCCACCTCCTGGTAATCTGCTCGAATACGATTGAGTTTAGGGCCCATTCCCCGGGATCTATGGTTACTCTGCTGAGAAAATCCGCCTGTATGTTTTCTGTACCCTTTAGGTGGATAGCTGTGATGGATAGAACGTTCTTTTCCGCCCAGGAAAAAATTCTTCCCGCCAATTCCTTTAGGCTTTACAATCGTGTGCCCCCCTGATGTTTCAGGTATGCCACGGCTGTTACGTTGACCGAGAGGATTTTTAGGTGTTTTCTGGAGACCTTGTCCTGTACTACCTTCAGCACCTCCCAGATTGCCCCCAGTTCTCTGTGGTTTGAGGAACATTTTTTCATGGCGTCTGACCAAGTGCCCTGGTAATTTAGCGAGCCTATTTTTGCTCCCCATCCTGTACCACTTGCGTCTGTGTATATTAGAATCTCCGGATCTTTTACCCAGGGTACACCCTTTTGCAGGTTTTCCTCTTTCGTCCACCATTTTAAATCTGACTTTACCTGATTCGGGATGGGGATTTTTTTCTCTAGAGAGCATTGTCTCTTGTCCCAGATTCTCAGGATCCAAGATTGGAGAATCCTGGCGTGGGCCTGAGACCAAAACACCGCTGTTATGCAGGAGGTCATTGTGCCTAGGAGGCTCATGGCATTGCGAATGGAGCACTGGGATTGACTTCAGAATTTTTGTGTTTTTTCCGTAAACTACATAATTTTTTCCCGAGGGAGGGATGTCATCTGGGAGACCGAGTCCAGGATTACCCCCAGAAATTTCATTTTGGTAGAGGGGATTAAATTTAATTTTTTCAGGTTTATCACCCACCCTAGGTCTGAAAACCTGCGCATCAGGTCTCTGGTAATGCTGGTTGTCTCCAGCTCTGAGGATCCTAGGACCAGAAAGTCGTCCAAGTATGGGAAAATTTTTATCCCCTCTGCTCTCAGGGGGGATATCATTTCTACTACAAGTTTTGTGAATATCCTTGGTGCAGATGAGATTCCAAAGGGTAACACGATGAACTGGAAGTGTCTTACAACTCCTGAGCTGTCCGCTAGGGCAAACCTGAGGAATTTTTGCGATGATCTGTTTATGGGGACGTGATAGTACGCGTCCTTTAAGTCTATGGACGTCATGAAGTCTCCTGTTTTGATCAGAGGAATGATGGATGTTATGGATTCCATTTTGAATTTCCTGTATGCCACTGCTTTGTTCAATTCTTTTAGATTTATAATAGTGCGGAAGGTACCATCTGGTTTTTGTACTAGAAATAGACTGGAATAATAACCCCTTCCTCTTTCTGAACTTGGGACTTCTGCCACAACGCCTGAGTCTATAAGTTGCAGGATACCCTGCCAGATTTTCTCTATAATTTTTGGGCTGTGGGAGGTTATTTTGAATCTTTTTGGAGGGGCTGGATTTGTTGTAATGGACTCCCACTGGGACAGAAAATTCTGCAGTCTTCCCCCTACTCTGGCGTCATTGTTTATCTGCTTGTTTGTTTTGGGGGTTAAGAAGGAACCCTCTGCCTTTTTCCCCCTTCTGGTAACTCCATCTACCCCCCTTTCCTTTGCCCTTATAGGGTCTAGTTTGAGGGTTGGAGGAACGAAAGGGCTTCTTTTTGGTCTCTTCCGGGAACCCCTTCTTTTTATCTGCCGCCTTTTCCAGGATGGAGTCTAATACAGGCCCAAAAACATATTCGCCAGAAAACGCTATGGAGCATAATTTGGCTTTTGATGCTCTATCCCCTCCCCAGGCCTTCATCCACAAAGCTCTTCTTGCAGAATTGGTGAGGGGCGCATCCTTAGCGGCAAACCACTGATTCCG
This sequence comes from Bufo gargarizans, assembly GCF_014858855.1. Taxonomy (NCBI): domain Eukaryota; kingdom Metazoa; phylum Chordata; class Amphibia; order Anura; family Bufonidae; genus Bufo; species Bufo gargarizans. Next base: position 537,310,577 of record NC_058081.1, read on the forward strand.
CCGAGGTATCCGCCAAGAATGCCGTGGCAGACCTGAGGAGTGGGATAGAGCTCAATATTTCCTCTCTAGGTGTCTTGTTCTTGATATGTTCTTCAAGTTCGTTGAGCCAAAAACACATAGATCTCACGACAGATGTTGCGGCTATGTTGGTTTTGACCCCAAACATAGCAGTCTCCCAGGATTTTTTTAGGAGAGAGTCGGCTTTCCTTTCCATTGGGTCCTGTAGTTGAGAGGAGTCCTCAAATGGGAGGGAAGTCTTCTTAACTACTTTTGCTACTTGGATGTCTATTTTGGGGGTCTCATTAAATAATTTGACATCCGCTGGATCAAACAACAACCTGTTCCTAAATTCACGAGATACACCCAGTCTCCTCTCAGGGTCAGTCCACTCATCTAAAATCATGTCCTTTAAAGTTTTTTTTAACCATCTCCCCATTCGAAAAATCAATTCAATTCACCTTTCCGGGACCCTTGGTGTTGTACGTGGCTGGGTGGAGGAAGAAACCTTCAATGACATCAACGGGACATGGCTAGCTTGGTATCCAACCTTGGGAAGTTTGCGGTTGGGCAAATGGACTGTTTGCGGTTGTTTGCGGTGCATTAAAAGGGGAGTTTGGTCTGTCAATGTCTGTGAAGCGGGCTTAACCCTTACGCTACCTGATCGATACATCATACCTGATCGTATACACACACTGGATGTTTTAAACCACTTTGTTAAAAAAAAAATTGGGATTGTTAGGTGATTTATGCCCTTTATGGATTAAAATCCAACTCTGCATCAACTATGTAATTTTCCATGGGAGTTTTGCCATGGATCCCCCTCCGGCATGCCACAGTCCAGGTGTTAGTCCCCTTGAAACAACTTTTCCATCACTATTGTGGCCAGAAAGAGTCCCTGTGGGTTTTAAAATTCGCCTGCCCATTGAAGTCAATGGCGGTTCACCCGGTTCGCCCGTTCACGAAAATTTGCGTTCGCTGTTCGCGAACGGAACATTTTGTGTTTGCGCCAGCTCTACTCGCTGCGCCACTTGTAGTGGTCAGAGGAGGGAGAGACCGCAAAGCAGGATTCAAGTACAGTATAGCGGACAAGGAGACTGAAGCAAAAGCCGGTTTTATTAAGGAGCAAAATAAAACTGCCGGAAAACCTGAGTAACAATACAGTACCACCGCACCAGCGGCACAATGGGTCAATGACAGGGATGGTATTAACCACTTCAGCCCCGCTAGCTGAAACCCCCTTCATGACCAGAGCACTTTTTACACTTCGGCACTACACTCCTTTCACCGTTTATCGCTCGGTCATGCAACTTACCACCCAAATGAATTTTACCTCCTTTTCTTCTCACTAATGGAGCTTTCATTTGGTGGTATTTTATTGCTGCTGACATTTTTACTTTTTTTGTTATTAATCGAAATGTAACGATTTTTGGGCAAAAAAATGACATTTTTCACTTTCAGCTGTAAAATTTTGCAAAAAAAATGACATCCATATATACATTTTTCGCTAAATTTATAGTTCTACATGTCTTTGATAAAAAAAAATGTTTGGGCAAAAAAAAAAAAATGGTTTGGGTAAAAGTTATAGCGTTTACAAACTATGGTACAAAAATGTGAATTTCCGCTTTTTGAAGCAGCTCTGACTTTCTGAGCACCTGTCATGTTTCCTGAGGTTCTACAATGCCCAAACAGTAGAAAACCCCCACAAATGACCCCATTTCGGAAAGTAGACACCCTAAGGTATTCGCTGATGGGCATAGTGAGTTCATAGAACTTTTTATTTTTTGTCACAAGTTAGCGGAAAATGATGATGATTTTTTATTTTTATTTTTTTCTTACAAAGTCTCATATTCCACTAACTTGTGACAAAAAATAAAAAATTCTAGGAACTCGCCATGCCCCTCACGGCATACCTTGGGGTGTCTTCTTTCCAAAATGGGGTCACTTGTGGGGTAGTTATACTGCCCTGGCAATTTAGGGGCCCAAATGTGTGAGAAGAACTTTGCAATCGAAATGTGTAAAAAATGACCGGTGAAATCCGAAAGGTGCACTTTGGAATATGTGCCCCTTTGCCCACCTTGGCTGCAAAAAAGTGTCACACATCTGGTATCGCCGTACTCAGGAAAAGTTGGGGAATGTGTTTTGGGGTGTCATTTTACATATACCCATGCTGGGTGAGAGAAATATCTTGGCAAAAGACAACTTTTCCAATTTTTTTGTACAAAGTTGGCATTTGACCAAGATATTTTTCTCACCCAGCATGGGTATATGTAAAATGACACCCCAAAACACATTCCCCAACTTCTCCTGAGTACGGCGATACCACATGTGTGACACTTTTTTGCAGCCAAGGTGGGCAAAGGGGCACATATTCCAAAGTGCACCTTTCGGATTTCACCGGTCATTTTTTACACATTTCGATTGCAAAGTTCTTCTCACACATTTGGGCCCCTAAATTGCCAGGGCAGTATAACTACCCCACAAGTGACCCCATTTTGGAAAGAAGACACCCCAAGGTATTCCGTGAGGGGCACGGCGAGTTCCTAGAATTTTTTATTTTTTGTCGCAAGTTAGTGGAATATGAGACTTTGTAAGGAAAAAAGAAAAAAAAAGAAAAATCATCATTTTCCGCTAACTTGTGACAAAAAATACAAAATTCTAGGAACTCGCCGTGCCCCTCACGGAATACCTTGGGGTGTCTTCTTTCCAAAATGGGGTCACTTGTGGGGTAGTTATACTGCCCTGGCAATTTAGGGGCCCAAATGTGTAAGAAGTACCTTGCAATCAAAATCTGTAAAAAATGGCCTGTGAAATCCAAAAGGTGCACTTTGGAATGTGTGCCCCTTTGCCCACCTTGGCTGCAAAAAAGTGTCACATATGTGGTATCGCCGTACTCAGGAGAAGTTGGGGAATGTGTTTTGGGGTGTCATTTTACATATAACCATGCTGGGTGAGAGAAATATCTTGGCAAAAGACAACTTTTCCAATTTTTTTATACAAAGTTGGCATTTGACCAAGATATTTTTCTCACCCAGCATGGGTATATGTAAAATGACACCCCAAAACACATTCCCCAACTTCTCCTGAGTACGGCGATACCACATGTGTGACACTTTTTTGCAGCCAAGGTGGGCAAAGGGGCACATATTCCAAAGTGCACCTTTCGGATTTCACCGGTCATTTTTTACACATTTCGATTGCAAAGTTCTTCTCACACATTTGGGCCCCTAAATTGCCAGGGCAGTATAACTACCCCACAAGTGACCCCATTTTGGAAAGAAGACACCCCAAGGTATTCCGTGAGGGGCACAGCGAGTTCCTAGAATTTTTTATTTTTTGTCGCAAGTTAGTGGAATATGAGACTTTGTAAGGAAAAAAGAAAAAAAAAGAAAAATCATCATTTTCCGCTAACTTGTGACAAAAAATACAAAATTCTAGGAACTCGCCGTGCCCCTCACGGAATACCTTGGGGTGTCTTCTTTCCAAAATGGGGTCACTTGTGGGGTAGTTATACTGCCCTGGCAATTTAGGGGCCCAAATGTGTAAGAAGTACCTTGCAATCAAAATCTGTAAAAAATGGCCTGTGAAATCCAAAAGGTGCACTTTGGAATGTGTGCCCCTTTGCCCACCTTGGCTGCAAAAAAGTGTCACATATGTGGTATCGCCGTACTCAGGAGAAGTTGGGGAATGTGTTTTGGGGTGTCATTTTACATATAACCATGCTGGGTGAGAGAAATATCTTGGCAAAAGACAACTTTTCCAATTTTTTTATACAAAGTTGGCATTTGACCAAGATATTTTTCTCACCCAGCATGGGTATATGTAAAATGACACCCCAAAACACATTGCCCAACTTCTCCTGAGTACCGCGATACCAGATGTGTGACACTTTTTTGCAGCCTAGATGCGCAAAGGGGCCCAAATTCCTTTTAGGAGGGCATTTTTAGACATTTGGATCCCAGACTTCTTCTCACACTTTCGGGCCCCTAAAAAGCCAGGGCAGTATAAATACCCCACATGTGACCCCACTTTTTTTTTTTTTTTTTATATATTTTATTAGTTTATAATGCAGAAATTCGTATCCATATTACAATTATAATATTATAAAATCCTACAGTCCGTGAAATTAGTAATTTGCAACATGATTAAGAACAATTTCATACAAGTTTCCATGCTTATGGAGACAACAAGAATACAAATGGAGATCTCACTTGCTGGGGGAAATGCGGGATACGTCCGTCATCCACAGCCTAATAAGGCAAAACAAACACACAAAACATCCCACTTGACATATTATTGTCTATACAGGGGAAAAAAGGTCAGGGGCCCGCAGCCCGGGCGGCCTCCGGGGAGCGAGCACGTGCCCCGCGCTCTCTCCCCCGATCATGGGCAAGAAATTGACAGGATTGACAGCCATATCACCATTCATCCGAACCTCTCATTAACCATACGTAGCGGGCCTACTGCAATCTTTGATCGCAAGCATTTCATAAAACAAGTTTGGGGGTCCAGCAGTCTTCTATCACAGTGGAAAAGAAAACTCTTACATATTTTGCTGCCTCATCCCCATGTAGTTAATTTAGAAGTTTAATGCCCGACTTAACCGTACCACACATATATCCACCTTAGTGTCTCACATATAAAGGGACTCAACTTGAGTATCACTCGGTGATCACCGGCATTTAGGGAAGATGTAAACATCAGCACTACTTAAAACCGGCTCTGTCCCGCTGAGAAAACACCTCTTGGTGCCCATACAACGTGTGTCATATCACTGCCTGAAGTCGAGCCGCATGTCTGACAGAGAGAGCCGCGTCCCAGGGCACACCCAGTCGCCGGGCTGCCCAATATCCCGGGCTCCGGGTCCCCACCCATAACCGGCACGGTAGTGTGGTTCAATAAAAAATTTTAATCATAGTTTAATGCCGGAAGGTACCGCCATCCCCCAGCATTCCTAGAGATACTCCAGTACCCAAATGCAGCTACACCTCCTTAACTATTTATGATTCATATAGAAGGGGCCGGACTAATAGGATCATCCCCAGCCCACCCCGCCAGACCCCCCCCCCCACCTTGCAGGAAAAAAAAAAAAAAAATAAATAAATAAATAAATAAAAATAACCCAAATTAATTATTTAGGCTTGTCCCAGTCTGCCCACAATTTGCCCCACTTTAGATAGGATCCTCTTTGTTTATACAAAATCCTCTCATAACTTTTCACTTTCTCAACCAAGCTTAACCAGTGGTTGCAGTCTGGAGCATAAGAGCAAAACCATAATCTGGAAATGAGAAGCCTGGCCAAAAACATTACCTTGATCAATAGTTGGCGTTTTATAGGCTGGTAATTAACCTCTGATAAATCTCCCAGGACCCATATCCTGGGGGACAAAGGAACAACAATATTGAGTTTACGAGCCAAATTAATTTGGACCGATCTCCAATAGCTGCTCACCATTGGGCAGTCCCAAAACAAATGTAAATGATCTGCCTCGGAATCGCCACAGCGTGGGCAGTCAGAGGAGGCTCTAAGTCCTCTCCTATATAACCACCTAGGTGTCACATATATTTTGTGCAAAATATTAAATTGTACAACAGTGTGATTAAAGTTGTGTGAAACGGATTTTAAACTTTCCCCTATATTCTCCCAATCTGGGGGACCCATCTCTAAAAGTACAGAAGACCAGGATCTTTGTCCTGGAGAAAGAACACCCAAAAAAAATTATTTCATTAAGTGTCTATAACAATGTGATATTTTAATTCTCGTGACAGTTTTTTTACAGAATAAATCATGTAAGAATTGCGGAGTATCTATAGAAAAAAGGTGACTATTCAAAGTAGTAGAAAGTGCTGACCTCAATTGAAAGTATGCATACCAAGCCACCTCACCCAGGTTTGATCTTTGCCTTAGCTCCGTCAGAGACAGGATTTGTCCGCCGCTGACCACCTGATATAAGTACTGAACATTCTTAGTCCTCCAATACTGGCAACAACGCAAGTCCCCTAACTCCAGGAGCTTTGAGTTATGCCACAGTGGAGTACAAATAAGTGATGCCTTGACTCCACACCAGCTCCTTATAACTAACCACGTCTTTATAGCCATTCTGCAAAAAAGTGTATACCCAGTCTGTGGATTTGCTAAATAATCGGACTCCAATACAGTAAAAAAATCCGAAAAACCTGAGTCTTTCACCACTCTGTTGCAGAAATGGCTACTTTCCCAATCATTAAAAAAACAAAGTTGAGAGGCCACAAAATAGCCCTTAAAATAAGGGAGGTTAAGACCTCCCTGATTATAGGGCATAGAAAAATAGAGTGCCTTCAGTCTCACGCGCTTCCTCCCCCATAATAGATCATTAATCATCCGCTCTATCAATCTAAAATACTTGTCCGTGATCCATACAGGCGAGTTGCGCAGGACGTAAAGAACCTGGGGCAGCACTACCATTTTTATTAGAGAGATTCTATCCGCTCTTGCGGGCAGGATTTTTTGCCATATCTTAATTTTGAGCCTCAGCTTTTTCAAAAGGGGAATCAAATTGAGTTGTAAGAATTCCTGAGGTTCGGCAGAGACTGAAATCCCAAGGTATTTTATTGAATCGGAAATTGTTAGCTGGTTGTCCCAGTCGCCTCGCAGCTCATCTATAGGGAGGAGAACAGTCTTCTCCCAATTAATCTGCAAACCAGACGGAGCAGAAAAAGAACCCACCAAATCCATTATTCGAGGGAGAGTGGTTTCTGTTTGATGGACAAAAACCAAGATGTCGTCTGCATAGAGGGATACACGATCATGCTTTCCCATTACACCAAAGCTGGACACCTGCAAGTCTTGCCTAATGCTAACTGCTAAGGGTTCAATATAAATATTAAACAAGAGGGGGGAAAGAGGACATCCTTGACGGGTACCTCTTCCTAGGGAAAAGCTCTCAGTGATCGTATCATTGATCCTAATCCTGGCAACTGGAGAGCCATATAGTAACTGCACCATTGACATAAATCTCGGACCGAATCCCATTTTTTTCATCACCTCCCAGAGAAAAATCCACTCCACCCTGTCGAAGGCTTTAGTAGCATCCAACGACAGGATGGAGCGGGAGCCGTACCCCGGTGATTGAATATTCATAAATAACCTATGCAAATTATGATGGGTGCCTCTCTTTGGCATAAAGCCGTTTTGATCTGGGTGGATAATGGTAGACATAACCCGCAAAAGCCTCCTAGCCAAAACTTTTGATAGTAGCTTAGCGTCAGTATTTAGTAAAGAAATTGGTCTATAGGAACTCATTTCTATAGGGTCTTTATCCTTTTTGGGAATTAGAACAATAAGAGCTTCCATCATAGAGCAGGGTAAACCCCCTCCCTGTATTGCTTGGGGAAAAACCTCTAGTAGCTGGGGGAGAATCACATCGCTGTATTTGCGGTAAACCTCGTATGGAAGGCCATCCATCCCTGGCGACGAGTTCCCCGAGATAGACCCCAGGGCCTCCTGGAGCTCCGAAAGAGACAACTCCTCTTCCAGATACTCCATTTGGGCTTCACTTAAAGTAGGAAGTGGAATCTTCTTCAAGAACTGCGTCGCCAGATCAGATGACAAGCCAGGAGAGGAGCTATATATATGAGAGAAATATTTTAAAAAGGCATCCCTAATTCCTTCTGGGTCTGTTATAATTTCCCCCACTGTGTTACGAATCGAGACAATAGATTGATTTTTCTTATCTTGTTGTGTAATTATCCTGGCTAGAAGCTTACCAGGGCGTCCGGACTCCGAAAAATATTTTAAACCCTTAAAGAATACTCTATGGTTTGCTTTCTCTATTATATATTTCTCCAAAAAACAACTGGCCTTCTGCATCTCTTCCCTGTTATACTCGGAAGGTTGGCTGGTAAATCGTTCAGTTGTGTCTGCAGCAACCTTGACCAGTTCCTCCTCTTTTTTCTTAAATGTTCTCTTTGCTGCAGCAATCTCACTTATAAACACCCCCCTCAGATATGCTTTCAGGGCGTCCCATACTATATTGATGTCAGCAGAGGGGAAGTTCACCTCCCAAAAGGAGGATATCAATAGTTTAATAGGCTGAGGGTTATCCATAATAGTAAGCCAGTATGGATTCAGCTTAAATCCTAGCCCCCTATTATCCTTATTCTCCCCAATGCAGACCTCAACCAGTACGGGCGAGTGGTCCGAGACTGTTCTTACCCCATATCGTATCTTCCGGATATTACACAGGTTGCTCTCATTAGTAAATGCTAAATCAATCCTAGACATTGCTCTACCACCCCGGCTAACAAAAGTTATCTTTTGCCAAGATATTTCTCTCACCCAGCATGGTTATATGTGAAATGACACCGCAAAACACATTCCCCAACTTCTCCTGAGTACGGCGATACCACATGTGTGACACTTTTTTGCAGCCAAGGTGGGCAAAGGGGCACATATTCCAAAGAGCACCTTTCGGATTTCACAGGGCATTTTTTACAGATTTTGATTGCAAGGTACTTTTCACACATATGGGCCCCTAAATTGCCAGGGCAGTATAACTACGCCACAAGTGACCCCACTTTGGAAAGAAGACACCCCAAGGTATTCAATGAGGGGCCTGGCGAGTTCCTAGAATTTTTTTTCTTTTTTTTCATAAGTTAGCGGATATTGATTTTTTTTGTTTTTTTCTCACAAAGTCTCACTTTCCGCTAACTTAGGACAAAAATTTCAATCTTTCATGGACTCAATATGCCCCTCACGGAATACCTTGGGGTGTCTTCTTTCCGAAATGGGTTCACATGTGGGGTATTTATACTGCCCTGGCTTTTTAGGGGCCCTAAAGCGTGAGAAGAAGTCTGGAATATAAATGTCTAAAAATGTTTACGCATTTGGATTCCGTGAGGGGTATGGTGAGATCATGTGAGATTTGATTTTTTGACACAAGTTAGTGGAATATGAGACTTAGTAAGAAAAAACAAACACAAAAACAAACAAAAAATTTCCGCTAACTTGTGCCAAAAAAAATGTCTCAATGGAGCCTTACAGGGGGGTGATCAATGACAGGGAGGTGATCAATGACAGGGGGGTGATCAATGACAGGGGGGTGATCACCCATATAGACTCCCTGATCACCCCCCTGTCATTGATCACCCCCCTGGTAAGGCTCCATTCAGACGTCCGTATAATTTTTACGGATCCATGGATCGGATCCGCAAAACACATGCGGATGTCTGAATGGAGCCTTACAGGGGGGTGATCAATGACAGGGGGGTGATCAATGACAGGGGGGTGATCACCCATATAGACTCCCTGATCACCCCCCTGTCAATGATCACCCCCCTGTAAGGCTCCATTCAGACGTCCGTATGATTTTTACGGATACATGGATCGGATCCGCAAAACACATGCGGACGTCTGAATGGAGGCTTACAGGGGGGTTATCAATGACAGGGGGTGATCAGGGTGATCACCCCCCTGTCACTGATCACCCCCCCTGTAAGGCTCCATTCAGACGTCCGCATGATTTTTACGGATCCATGGATACATGGATCGGATCCGCAAAACATATGCGGACGTCTGAATGGAGCCTTACAGGGGGGTTATCAATGACAGGGGGTGATCAGGGTGATCACCCCCCTGTCACTGATCACCCCCCCTGTAAGGCTCCATTCAGACGTCCGCATGATTTTTACGGATCCATGGATACATGGATCGGATCCGCAAAACACATGCGGACGTCTGAATGGAGCCTTACAGGGGGGTGATCAATGACAGGGGGTGATCAGGGTGATCACCCCCCTGTCACTGATCACCCCCCCTGTAAGGCTCCATTCAGACGTCCGCATGATTTTTACGGATCCATGGATACATGGATCGGATCCGCAAAACACATGCGGACGTCTGAATGGAGCCTTACAGGGGGGTGATCAATGACAGGGGGTGATCATGGTGATCACCCCCCTGTCACTGATCACCCCCCCTGTAAGGCTCCATTCAGACGTCCGCATGATTTTTACGGATCCATGGATACATGGATCGGATCCACAAAACACATGCGGACGTCTGAATGGAGCCTTACAGGGGGGTGATCAATGACAGGGGGGTGATCAGGGAGTGTATATGGGTGATCACCCCCTGTAAGGCTCCATTCAGACGTCCGCATGTGTTTTGCGGATCCGATCCATGTATCCATGGATCCGTAAAAATCATGCGGACGTCTGAATGGAGCCTTACAGGGGGGTGATCAATGACAGGGGGTGATCAGGGAGTGTATATGCGTGATCACCCGCCTGTCATTGATCACCCCCCTGTAAGGCTCCATTCAGACGTCCGCATGTGTTTCCCGATCCGATCCATGTATCCATGGATCCGTAAAAATCATGCGGACGTCTGAATGGAGCCTTACAGGGGGGTGATTAATGACAGGGGGTGATCAGGGAGTGTATATGGGTGATCACTCCCCTGTCATTGATCACCCCCCTGTAAGGCTCCATTCAGACGTCCGTATGATTTTTACGGATCCATGGATACATGGATCGGATCCGCAAAACACATGCGGACGTCTGAATGGAGCCTTACAGGGGGGTGATCAATGACAGGGGGGTGATCAATGACAGGGGGTGATCAGGGAGTGTATATGCGTGATCACCCGCCTGTCATTGATCACCCCCCTGTAAGGCTCCATTCAGACGTCCGCATGTGTTTTGCGGATCCAATCCATGTATCCGTGGATCCGTAAAAATCATACGGACGTCTGAACGGAGCCTGACAGGGGGGTGATCAATGACAGGGGGGTGATCAATGACAGGGGGGTGATCAGGGAGTTTATATGGGGTGATCATGGGTGATCAGGGGTTCATAAAGGGTTAATAAGTGACGGGGGGGTGTAGTGTAGTGTAGTGTTTGGTGCGACTTTACTGACCTACCTGTGTCCTCTGGTGGTCGATCCTAACAAAAGGGACCACCAGAGGACCAGGTAGGAGGTATATTAGACGCTGTTATCAAAACAGCGTCTAATATACCTGTTAGGGGTTAAAAAATTCGGATCTCCAGCCTGCCAGCGAGCGATCGCTGCTGGCATGCTGGAGATCCACTCGCTTACCTTCCGTTCCTGTGAGCGCGCGCGCCTGTGTGCGCGCGTTCACAGGAAATCTCGGCTCTCGCGGGAGGACGCGTATATACGTCCACCCGGAAGAGCAGGGCCGCCGGCAGGACGCAATCCTGCGTACGGCGGTCCTGGAGTGGTTAACACAACCACAGTGGTAATGAGATTTTGCATAGACACAGAATAAGCTAAACAGCAGTCAGCTTGCAGGCTACTCTCACTACCAATTTCCTATCTAGCCCTGCTACCCAGGGGACGCTTCTACAGCACACTGACTAAGTCCCTGACTCTATAACCTATCACAGATAATCACCGGTGCCACTCACAGTTCTGCAGATTCTCTTGGATCCAATAAGATGCAGTCTGGATCCAGGTCTGGTCGCTTGCTTGTCTGTCTTTCTCTCTCTGGTCACAACAGATGCAGCTCTCCACCTCTGGCAGGCAGGATCTGTCTGGTCTCTACACACGGTCTCACTTCTCTGGAACACACAGTGAAATCCTCTGTGTGCAGCTCCACAGCTGTCAGGAAAACCTCAGCTAATATAGCCTCCTGCTGCTACAGTCTTTCTCTGTTGTCTCTCAGCAGTCCATCTCTCCTTGTTATCTCAGCCAGGTCCCAGCAACTTCTGGAACAGCCCGGGAAAATCTTCTTAACTCTTTCTCTGCCTCTGGCCAGCACAACTCAGGTTCCTGTTTAGTCACAGTGGCCCCTGGTGGCCGGAGGGAAACATGACAGTCTGCATAGATATAAGTGCTGGAAATGCTGCTGGTTGATTCAGGGCTGCCTCTTACATGTGCAGCATACACTGTTTCCCTATTCCTTTTTTGGATTCATTTACCCAGAGTCATGCGGCTGAGCTGCTTATTGCAACGTTTGTCTGCACTGCTGCTACTCATTTTTATCATTGTCTATGATCTGTTGTTATATTTATTATTTAATAAAATATTTGTGTTATAATTGTACATGTGTGTCTTTTGTTTCAATTGGTTGTGTTATATGTATTTGGCGTTTGTTCGGCCACGTACAGCTATAATAGCGTCGGAGCCCGAGCACACAACAGTGCGGTGCACTTGTCTTTATACTGGATTCTTTGATTTAGCTCCTGAGAATACGTGGCGAATACATGTCACGTGGAAAAGCGTAGGGCCGATGTCAATGTCCTTAGGACACGGTTCTTAAGGCAGGGTGTGAATGAGTACCAATTGTTTACCTCTGAGTTAGTTATTACTGACAACAAGATATCTGAGAGAATAGCCTGTAAGCACTGACGTGTATGTGGGTTATGAGTGTATCTACATGAAAGGAACACACTATTACGGTGTATGTGTTTTGGATGATCGGCGAGATATATAGACCTTTCCAAACATAGTCGAGTGGATAGTGTGTGTGTGTGGTCTACAAACACAAGGACTACTGAGGCACATTCATAGTGTGGATGATTGGTTGAATTATAGACCAGACTATACTAGCCTAGTACAGTCAGTGTAGCTCACAGAATATAGCTCTCTCAGACAATTGCCAACAATTGCATCCGCAGCTGTCAGAAAGGATCACGGAGGTTACTTATGTCACACCCTAGTCCATAATTACATTGGACCGTGTCCGTTTTTCTTTGCGTGCATACCATTAGCAGCACCTTGCTAGCAAGTAAATAATTATTCCATATTTAAATAAGTGTAGTGGGTTATACATTATCCCCGTCTGCACTCTTTAAATCTGGTTGCCTGATGGTCACAATTTGTGACATATAGGGTTTGCCCTATTTTAAATAGATGACAATAAAGTTTTTAGTTTTTTTCTTTTAATACGTTCATCAGGCTGTGATAATATATACTCCTAATACTGCTGCCAACTCCACAATCTCCACAAACTCATTGTGCCACTCGATAACCCTCTCATACTGCTGCCAACTCCAGACTTAGTCATTGTGCCACTCGGTGGCCTCCTCATACTGCTGCCAACTCCAGACACTGTCATTGTGCCACTCTGTGGCCTCCTGATGCTGTTGCCACCTTCAGACTCTGTCATTGTGCTACTCTGTGGGCTCCTCATGCTGCTACCACCTCCACAATCTCTCGTGATCGTGCTACTCTGGCCTCCTCATGCTGCAGACACCTCCACACTTTGTCTTCGTGCCACTCTGTGGCCTCCTCATTCTGCTGCCACCTCCACAATCTTTTGTTGTCGTGCCACTCTGTGGCCTCCTGATGCTGCCGCCACCTCCAGACTCTGTCATTGGGCCACTCTATGATCTCCTCATGCTGCTTCCATGTCACCACTATGTCATAGGTCCACTCTGTGGACTTCTGATGCTGTTTTCACCATCCCCACTTCATGACTGGGCCACTATTTTGCCTTTCAGCTGACATCATGATTTATTTGACCTTTCTTCTTGTCTGTCAGAAGGAAGTAAAAATGATACACACAACAGATCCTGTCTGTGAAGCAGCTGTAAGGCCTGTATGGTCCCATCCGAATTGGCTTATGATTTGGTAGCCAAAAGTAGGAGTGGGTACAAAACCAAGAAGTCATGCAAATATTCCATTCACATGTCATCTCTGTTTTAGATCCACTCCAGTTTTTTTGGGGGCATTAGCAATAATGATGGATTATTGAGCAAATGCTGACCAAGTGAAGGAGTATGCTCCACGGACAGGATACGTTTTTTGTGGGTTATTGTTCTGACGGATTAGAGGAAGGGCAAGTTAATTAGTGACGTCAACACAAACTTACTGCTGACACCCTCTCCACTCTGTCCGGGGGCTCTACTTGTATAGGCGTTTAATAGAACAGGTTCTATAAACATCTACACTAAGGTCCTTATGTGCCTCCCACTTGTTAATGGACCAAAAGTAATGGGACAATTGGCTTCTAGGCTGTTGGTGTGTGTTATTCCCTCATTATCCCAATTACAATGAGCAGATAAAAGGTCCAGAGTTAATTTCAATTGTGCTACTTGCATTTGGAATCTGTTGCTGTCAACTCTCAAGATGAGATCCAAAGAGCTGTCACTATCAGTAAAGCAAGCCATCATTAGGCTGAAAAAAATAAAATAAAAACATCAGAGAGATATAACATTAGGCGTAGCCAAAACAACTGACAATGACCCAAAGCATACTGCAAAAGCATCCAAAGAGTTTTTTATAGGAAAGAAGTGGAATGTTATGCAATGGCCAAGTCAATCACCGGACCTGAATCCGATTGAGCATGCATTTCACTTGAAGACAAAACTGATGGGGAAAATGCCCCAAGAACAAGCAGGAACTGAAGACAGTTGCAGTAGAGGCCTGGCAGAGCATCACCAGGGATGAAACCCAGCGTCTGGTGATGTCTATGCGTTCCAGACTTCAGGCTGTAATTGACTGCAAAGGATTTGCAACCAAGTATTCAAAAGTGGAAGTTTGATTTATGATTATTATTCTGTCCCATTACTTTTGGTTCCTTAACAAGTGGGAAGCACATATGCAAACTGTTGTAATTCCTACACCGTTCACCTGATTTGGATGTAAATACCCTCAAAATAAAGCTGACAGTCTGCCGTTAAAGCACATCTTTTTTTATTTCATTTCAAATCCATTGTGGTGGTGTATAGAACCAAAAATTTTACAATTGTGTCGATGTCCCAATATTTATGGACCTGGCTGTATGTGGAATCAGCTGGCGACGGTGTAAAAGGAGTGCGCTTCTTCTTGATCTACAAGACTGAGTTTATACTTGAGTTATTTGGTCTGTTTTGGCCCGTGACTGCCCTAATAAGTGAAGTGTGCAGTGATTCTAAGAGCGACGCTTGTCATCTGCATGTCATACGGACTCAGAGTATTATTTCACTACCAAAGCAGACTCCCTATGCGTGTTACTACGAGGCACAGTGTTCTACACCACTATAAATGCTCTCAGCAGTCAGAAAATAGCCATTTTAACGCAATTCACCATGAATAAATTCGGATCGAATCAAATTTTTCGAAAAGATTTGGCGAAGCGGGCGAATCAAATTCTTTTAAAATTTGCTCATCTCTAGCAGTGGTACCTCGTACAGGTGTTACTGTGAATGGTGATCAGTACATGGACATCCCTTTTGTCCTTAGACTTAACCACCAACATGTTCTTATTGAGGAGAGCACAGCTGTCTCCTTTTCTTAGTGGTTGCCCTACCAGGGATCTAGGGAGGCCTCTCTGATTTTTGCATACTGTGCCGCATGCCACAGTACCCGTGGAAGTCAGGGACTGAAACAGTGGTAGACTCATGTAGTAATTATCCACGTATAGATGGTAACCCTTATCCAGCAGTGGGTGCGGTAAGTCCAATACTATCATCCCACTAACTCCTAAGATGGGGGCATTCTGGGGGTTCAATCCAGGAGTCCCTCCCTTCATAAATCCAGGACTTGTGAGTGTACCCAGAGCTACTCTTACAGATTTTAAATTTTTTTATACCATACCTTGCCCGCTTGCTGGGCAGTTACTGGCAGAATCTTACCCTTCCTTTGAAAAGTAATAGGGTTTCATCTATGCAAACACTGACGGGCATAATTTTGAGCAGACTGTCAAATGCGGGGTAATTCTGGGGTGGGCACTATGCATTATCGTTGTAATGCAAAAACAAATATTGTTTGGAATCAATTACGGGCCATGGCATTACTGCAAATTGTAGTGTGGTACAAGACATCCGCACTCCAATACTGAGTTATCTATGTTTTTTTTAACAAGGCCCATATGTAACAAAGGGTCCTCAAAAGGTCATAATCTCTGCTGCTTTTACTAGGGACAGTGATGGAGGGTTGTTTAGGGATCTGGAACAGCTGCAAATGAAAAAAATAAATCAGTGCAGCAATTCCAGATGTTCTTCTTTTCTTCTTCTTTCAGCAGGAAAAGGTTATATCGCAGTGGTGATGCACCACAAGTACCAGCAAGCCAACAAGCAGCACAGAACCTCTCTGCATGCAGTCACCAGCTAGAATGGCTGCCTGCAAACAGGTTCAGCCCTTTCCTGTGCTGCCATTTGCTGGAGCGTTGTTCCCGCCAATCGCAGCGCTGGCAGGGGACGCCAAACACTGGTGTCCCCTTCCTGACCACGGGGGAGACTGGTACTAACTAGTTTAGCCCCCGTCACCCCTGTAAAACCCCCCTGCAGCTCCATGAATGGTTAAAAAACCATCCGGAGCTGCGATTGGCCGGTCTGCAGAAACCGGCCAATCGCAGCGATCGGGGCTGCAGGGGGGGGGGGCGGAAAAACCTCCCAGTACCTATAGAAAAGATGGCTGCCTGCCGTGCACAGCAGCCATCGTACCCCGGTCACTGAGCAATTTCGCTCAGGGGGACTGGGTGTACACAGCGCTGTTCCTGTACGGCGCTGGTATCCTAGGGGTTAATATGAAATGGCATTATAAGGTGAAAAAAGTAAAAAGTGCAAAAAACTATTAAAGAAAATCTGTCAGTCTTGACCTTTTCTAGACAATTAATAAAGGTTGAAACCTTTTTAATGATAAATTATGATTTTACAATAGAAATATTTGCACTGACTGAATGTATGAAGTGTTCTCATGCAGTTAAAAGGCAATTAGATAAGAAGGAGAATGATGTACTTGTCAGATAGTTGATCTAACCTAGGACCAGCTTGGATGTGAATGTGTTCTGTAGCCAGTATGTGCTTTCCATCTATTTGGCCTATTTGGTTTATTCCACTCCTCTTGCTCTCTCACATCTCCTCCCTAACCTTCCATGCATAATTTTCCTGCCTCCCCGGAGAAAGTGATTGTGATGGATTCCTCAGAACCATCTGCTCTGCTTGTTAGGCTCTTAATTAACAAGTAATTACTCGCTTAATATTCACAGTGCTGGCTGCAACAGCTCTGTCCTGAAACACGCCTCGTTGAAGGAATGGGTTAACTTCAAATCATTCCCCTCCACCTCATTGTACATGTTTGCTGTGTCATGGGGTATCAGTGGGGTCATGGAAGGATACACAGAGCAGTGAGTTTTTGAAGACTTCTAGGAACAGGTGAGCAGAGTCTCAGTGGGGCTTAATGGAAGGAAGCTGAGCCAATTCTCAACTCTGCACTAAATGGCAGACACACTCCGGTTGTTAATGGACCCTGGCAGGGATTCCACAGCTTGGTGAAATACAAGTGTCTAATTAGATTGCCTTAGAGAGGCTTCTGTGAGCTAAAACTTCAGCGAGAACTGCAGATTTGTTTGTTTACATGGTAGTTTTTGGCTGTTTTTCTGCAGGGCATATCCTTAAAACGGCAACGTATTGATGAAATAAGGGAGCCTGGCAAAGGATCAAACTAACTGAACTAGCAGCTGTCCCATGCCCACCCTGTATAGATTTGTAATAGTTCTTTCCAGCTTATATTAGCATTCATTTGTAATTATATTATGTTTGGTTTTTGGCAGCAAGGAATCATACAGTCATGTGAAAAAATTAGGACACCCTTTGAAAGCATGTGGTTTTTTGTAACATTTTTAATAAAAGGTTATTTCTTCTCCGTTTCAACAATACAGAGAGATTAAAGTAATCCAACTAAACAAAGAAAACTGAAGAAAAGTCTTTTCAAGATCTTCTGTAAATGTCATTCTACAAAAATGCCTATTCTAACTGAGGAAAAAGATAGGACACCCTCACATGTATTCCCTCTTAAATTGGCTCAGATCTCACACAGGTATATCACACCAGGTGCACATAATTAGTAGATCGTTACTCTGCATGTTGAATGAGGCTTGCCCTATTTAAACCTCAGACATTTAGTTTGGTGTGCTCCTGACTGTTGAAGTGAGAGTGAGCACCATGGTGAGAGCAAAAGAGCTGTCAGAGGACTTCAGAAAAAAGATTGTAGCAGCCTATGAGTCTGGGAAGGGATTTAAAAAGATCTCAAAAGATTTTGAAATCAGCCATTCCACTGTCCGGAAGATAGTCTACAAGTGGAGGGCTTTCAAAACAACTGCCAACATGCCCAGGACTGGTCGCCCCAGCAAGTTCACCCCAAGAGCAGACCGCAAGATGCTAAAAGAGGTCTCCAAAAACCCTAAAGTGTCATCTCGAGAACTACAGCAGGCTCTGGCTACTGTTGATGTAGAAGTACATGCCTCTACAATCAGAAAGAGACTGTACAAGTTTAACTTGCATGGGAGGTGTGCAAGGAGGAAACCTTTGCTTTCCAAGAGAAACATCGAGGCCAGACTGACATTTGCCAGAGATAAAGTTGACAAAGACCAGGACTTCTGGAATAATGTTCTTTGGACAGATGAGTCCAAAATTGAATTATTTGGACACAACAGCAGAGGACATGTTTGGCGTAAACCAAACACAGCATTCCAAGAAAAGAACCTCATACCAACTGTGAAGCATGGAGGTGGAAGTGTCATGGTTTGGGGCTGCTTTGCTGCAGCAGGACCTGGTCAGCTCACCATCATAGAATCCACGATGAATTCTACTGTGTATCAGAAGGTGCTTGAAGAACATGTGAGACCATCAGTTAGAAAATTAAAGCTGAAGCGGAACTGGACCATGCAACATGACAATGACCCAAAACATACTAGTAAATCAACCAAAGATTGGCTGAAAAAGAAGAAATGGAGAGTCCTGGAATGGCCAAGTCAAAGTCCAGATTTGAATCCCATTGAGATGCTGTGGGGTGACTTGAAAAGGGCTGTACGTGCAAGAAACCCCTCAAACATCTCACAGCTGAAAAAGTTCTGCATTGAGGAGTGGGGTAAAATTTCCTCAGACCGATGTCGAAGACTGGTAGATGGCTACAAGAACCGTCTCACTGCAGTTATTTCAGCCAAAGGAGGTAACACTCGCTATTAGGGGCAAGGGTGTCCTATCTTTTTCCTCAGTTAGAATAGGCATTTTTGTAGAATGACATTTACAGAAGATCTTGAAAAGACTTTTCTTCAGTTTTCTTTGTTTAGTTGGATTACTTTAATCTCTCTGTATTGTTGAAACGGAGATGAAATAACCTTTTATTAAAAATGTTACAAAAAACCACATGCTTTCAAAGGGTGTCCTAATTTTTTCACATGACTGTATGCCTAGGTACATTTTGTATGGTAATATTATTATATCTATTGATGTTTAGTTATTAAATGCTTAGACTAATCCTCCCAAATATGATAATAATAATCTAATAATGATTACAGAGAAATTATATTTGACGTTGAATAACTCAATTAAGGGGCTATCTGGTAGATTATTTATCAAATTAAAAAAATCTCAGAATGGTGTAATATAATAAAATACCAGTAAGTCATACTCTCCTTACCAACCACCTGTACCTCCTGTATTCTGATGTTTCCTGGGACCCTCCTGGTGTCTCTTGACACACAAGAAGTGACCATTCAGTCAATCATTGGACACACCAGTGACCTGCCTCAACCAGTGATTAGCTGAGTGGTAATTTCATTTTGGTTGAGAGAGGGACCTGGAAGCAGAGACTAGTAATGTGAGTATGACCTATTAAATTATTTAACATAAATTTTAGGCTTTAAAAAAAATCTACCTGACAACCTCTTTAAAAAGCTGTTGCTGTGTATTTAATATGACTAATTCCTTTAATTTAAAGAGAATCATTTCGTTTAAATCAAATTTTTAATATAAAACTATCTTTAAAGCTTTTTTTTTTATATTACTATCTATATATAACTAGAATTTTTTAACTATGCCAGTTTTCAGACTGGTGACTGAAGTTTACATAATTGGCTGATATTTCCTGTTTCTAGCAATTCATCTTTCAGCTTTGCTGTAAATATTTGAACAGCATTAGCAGAGTCATCTGCTCTTAGGAATCCAAGAGTTCTGGGAATTTGTATTTTAACCTAGACTTTTATCACATGACAACATTTGTGATCTACATTCTGTGTATACACCATATTTTTACCCCATAAGATGCACTTTTTTCCCCCAAAGTGGGGGAAAAAATTTCACTGCGTCTTATGGAGCAAATACTAATGAGCACTTCCATAATGGAAGCGCTCATTAGTACCAGAGGATCGGGAAGCAGTAAATGCACTGTTCCCCAGGATTTGTACTCACTGCTTTCTTGCCCTCTGCTGTCGGCTGTGCTCTGGCTGCACACAGCGTGAAAGCACTCTCACTTCACGTTGTGCGCATCGGGTCACAGCGCATCCGACGGTAGGAAGAAGAGAGAGTGCTGGAGGGTAGAAACGGTGGCGTCCGGAGCTGGATAGGTAAGTGGATTTTTTATGTGATATCTGAGGCAAAGAGGCTGAGCTGTGGCCAGAGGCATTGAGGGGGGGGGGGGCTGATCTATGGTTGGAGGGATGGGGGGATGATATATGGCTGGAGACAGAGGGGCTGATCTATTGCTGTAGGCATGGGGGTCGAATCTGAGGTCTGAATGGGGGCTCTTATTTATATTGGGGCTCTTATCTGATTGTTAATTGTTATTACATGGGAAATGTAAGTAGTTACTAACATAGACATGTCAGGAGAGCTTACAGGTCTTCTTTAAAGGTAAGTAAACTTTACTGTTGACTGGCTGAGATGGCTTCCTTGTGGTCTTTGTATATATTGTGAACTTTTTTTTCGAGCCGCTGAGGTCTGATTGGGGGTAATTCACGTTGGGATCTGAGTTGAGGTCTGATCTGAGGTCTTATTGGGGTCTTATTAACATTTAGGGCCTGATCCGAGGTCTGATTGAGGGTCTTATTAACAGTGATGGCCAGTTTGCCGTTGTGGCGAAACTAACCTCGCCACTGGGTTTTGGAAGGGGCTGGCTACTAGCCTCTTGCCCCAGGATTATGGGCCCTCTCATCAGCCAGGCCTCCGTTGTTCACAAAGGACTTGGACTAACTTGAACCCCTGGTCTAATTCGTCTGAGAGATAATTGAATTACTTCTCGGTTGTCTCCCGGACAGAGGATATTGTGTATTCGCCTGCCTGTGATGATTCCATCAACCCAGTGTGAGGTAATTCTCTCACGGGCAGAGGGGAGGATTTTGTGTGGGAGTGTCTGAGTGTATTGTACGTGGTTATTGGCTGTTTTTACAAAACCCTGTGGGTGGTAACCTTGTTGGAAGATGTGTATAAAATGCTTGTGTGTTAAAATAAAGAGGCTGCTTTATACCTTCATGAAGTTTTGGCTCATGTTTGTGGAATGCGATAACTATACTCTTGGGGATTGGTATATCACAATACTCTTGTAAGAGCTTGTTCATGGTTCCTGCTCTCTGGATGTAGGAGATGTTCACCCACTGGAAGCTGAAGCCTGGTCTTGGGTCCAGCGTGGGTGGAGAACAGTGAGACCCCAACCAAGCTGCGGCGGTTCGTGGAGTCTGCAGTGCATACGGTGTCAAGTGGAGTGCTTGGAGTCCTCGGAAAGCACTAGGAGCATCTATCGACAGAGGTACCCGGTCGTGGTGCCAGGAGATCCGTTACAGCCGTGTTTGCCCGCAAACACATGCGGGCTGCCATCTTAACTCACAAGTCTGGTGATGCACAGGTAAGCCCTTACATGTGTCTGCGCCGCGAGCCAGTCTGAAACAAATGCGGTCACCGGGAGCAGGCAGTTCCGAGAACAGCCGCCGGGGGCCTTCATCGGGCTGTTCTCGGAACTGCCTGCTCCCGGTGACCGCATTTGCTTCAGACCGGCTCGCGGCGCAGGCACAGGTAAGGACTTACCTGTGCATCGCCGGACTTGTGATTTAAGATGGCAGCCCGCATGTGTTCGCGGGCGAACATGGTGAACTGGCCATCACTGCTTATTAACATTGGGGGTCTGATTGCTAGTCTGATTTGAGGTCTAATGAAAAATATTTTTTTCTTATTGTCCTCCTGTAAAATCTAGGTGCGTCTTATGGGCCAAGGCGTCTTATAGGATGAAAAATATGGTACTGGAAAAATCTGACATATACAGTATGTCTACCATACCTGTATCCTTTTGGCATGTGTTTGGTGGTTTACATCATGATCTCATGGTGTCAAATGTGCTGAAATGTAGTAGGAAAATACATTTGACTTTAAAATATTTAATGCCATTTGCTTTGCAAATTGTTATTACATGGGAAATTTAAGTAGTTACTAATATAGAAATGTCAGGAGAGCTTACAGGTCTCCTTTAAAGGTAAGTAAACCTTACTGTTGACTGGCTGAGATGGCTTCCTTGTGGTCGTTGTATATATTGTGCGATTTAAGTTGTTGAAATCAGGACGCCCATCAGCTGATGTGCGGGTCTCTTGAAACCAAGGTTGGTTTCAAGAGACCCGCACATCAGCTGATGGACGTCCTGATTTCAACAACTTAAATCAACCTCATTACCCTGATGAACTTTTCTGGCACATAGCGAAGATTTTGACCCTTGAACTGATAGAGTTATAATTAAAATCTTCTCATCAAAGAATCTCTACACGGAGGGCCACTTCGCTCACACTGCTCCTGCTGAACTGCTACTAACAGGCACCGTTGAATCTGACTCCATTAGCCATGTGGGATGCCACTGTGTGCTATAGTCAGACGGCATCTTTACAAGAGTGTGTGTTTTGCCATAC
The DNA here is from genome assembly GCF_014858855.1 of Bufo gargarizans. Lineage (NCBI taxonomy): Eukaryota > Metazoa > Chordata > Amphibia > Anura > Bufonidae > Bufo > Bufo gargarizans. The sequence continues at coordinate 537,333,164 of NC_058081.1, forward strand.
AGGGAATATTGACTGAATATAACACAATCGATAAAAGAATCGAAAGCAAATATCGAATTTCAGTCTGGACAATTATTCGAAAATTTATCTTCATAAAACTCACTTTTACATTGCTGAAAATTTTCCTTAACATTGTTGAAGATTTAAATATCGAAGCGTTATCGATTTTCTTCTCTTCTAATCAGGACATCATTTTTATGAAAGTCAGCTTGTCCACATTGGCTGTAGACAGGCGACTGCGTTTCTCTGTAATGATGCCCCCTGCTGTGCTGAATACACGTTCAGACAAAACGCTGGCCGTCGGGCAGGCCAGCACCTCCAAGGCATAAAAGGCTAGCTCTGGCCACGTGGACAATTTGGAGACCCAGAAGTTGAATGGGGCCGAACCATCAGTCAGTACGTGGAAGGGTGTGCACACGTACTGTTCCACCATGTTAGTGAAATGTTGCCTCCTGCTAACACGTTCCGTATCAGGTGGGGGTGCAGTTAGCTGTGGCGTGTTGACAAAACTTTTCCACATCTCTGCCATGCTAACCCTGCCCTCAGAGGAGCTGTCCGTGACACAGCTGCGTTGGCGACCTCTTGCTCCTCCTCTGTCTTCGCCTTGGGCTTCCACTTGTTCCCCTGTGACATTTGGGAATGCTCTCAATAGCGCGTCTACCAATGTGCGCTTGTACTCGCCTATCTTCCTATCACGCTCCAGTGCAGGAAGTATGGTGGGCACATTGTCTTTGTACCGTGGATCCAGCAGGGTGGCAACCCAGTAGTCCACACATGTTAAAATGTGGGCAACTCTGCTGTCGTTGCGCAGCCACTGCAGCATGTAGTCGCTCATGTGTGCCAGGCTGCCCAGAGGTAAGGACAAGCTGTCCTCTGTGGGAGGCGTATCGTCATCGTCCTGCGTTTCCCCATAGTCACGCACCAGTGATGGGCCCGAGCTGCGTTGGGTGCCACCCCGCTGTGAACATGCTTCATCCTCATCCTCCTCCACCTCATCCTCATCCTCGTCCTCCAGTAGTGGGCCCTGGCTGGCCACATTTGACTGGCCTGAAAGTGCTAAAAATGACCCCTCTTCCTCCTCCTCCTGGGCCACCTCCTCTTCCATCATCGCCCTAAGTGTTTTCTCAAGGAGACATAGAAGTGGTATTGTAACGCTGATAGCGGCGTCATCTCCACTGGCCATGTTGGTGGAGTACTCGAAACAGCGCAACAGGGCACACATGTCTCGCATGGAGGCCCAGTCATTGGTGGTGAAGTGGTGCTGTTCCGCAGTGTGACTGACCCGTGCGTGCTGCATCTGAAACTCCACTATGGCCTGTTGCTGCTTGCACAGTCTGTCCAGCATGTGCAAGGTGGAGTTCCACCTGGTGGGTACGTCGCATATGAGGCGGTGAGCGGGAAGGCCGAAGTTACGCTGTAGTGCAGACAGGCGAGCAGCGGCAGGATGTGAACGCCGGAAGCCCGAACAGACGGCCCGCACTTTATGCAGCAGCTCTGACATGTCGGGGTAGTTGTGAATGAACTTCTGCACCACCAAATTCAGCACATGCGCCAGGCAAGGGATGTGCGTCAAAACGGCTAGTCCCAGAGCTGCAACGAGATTTCGCCCATTATCGCACACCACCAGGCCGGGTTTGAGGCTCACCGGCAGCAACCACTCGTCGGTCTGTTATTCTATACCCCGCCACAACTCGTGTGCGGTGTGGGGCCTGTAACCCAAACATATGAGTTTCAGAATGGCCTGCTGACGTTTATCCCGGGCTGTGCTGAAATTGGTGGTGAAGGTGTGTGGCTGACTGGATGAGCAGGTGGAAGAAGAGGAGGAGGAAGCCGAGTAGGAGGAGGAGGCAACAGGAGGCAAAGAATGTTGCCCTACGATCCTTGGCGGCAGAAGGACGTGCGCCAAACAGCTCTCCGCCTGGGGCCCAGCCGCCACTACATTTACCCAGTGTGCAGTTAGGGAGATATAGCATCCTTGGCCGTGCTTACTGGTCCACGTATCTGTGGTTAGGTGGACCTTGCCACAGATGGCGTTGCGCAGTGCACACTTGATTTTATTGGATACTTGGTTGTGCAGGGAAGGCACGGCTCTCTTGGAGAAGTAGTGGCGGCTGGGAACAACATACTGTGGAACAGCAAGCGACATGAGCTGTTTGAAGCTGTCTGTGTCCACCAGCCTGAATGACAGCATTTCATAGGCCAGTAGTTTAGAAATGCTGGCATTCAGGGCCAGGGATCGAGGGTGGCTAGGTGGGAATTTACGCTTTCTCTCAAATGTTTGTGAGATGGAGAGCTGAACGCTGCCGTGTGACATGGTTGAGATGCTTGGTGACGGAGGTGGTGGTGTTGGTGGCACATCCCCTGTTTGCTGGGCGGCAGGTGCCAACGTTCCTCCAGAGGCAGAGGAAGAGGCTAAGGCGGCAGCAGCAGAAGAGGTAGCAGGGGGAGCCTGAGTGAGTTCCTTGTTTTTAAGGTGTTTACTCCACTGCAGTTCATGCTTTGCATGCAGGTGCCTGGTCATGCAGGTGCTTTAGGCTCTGATGGCACAGCGTGCAAACCACTCGGGTCTTGTCGTCAGCACATTGTTTGAAGAAGTGCCATGCAAGGGAACTCCTTGAAGCTGCCTTTGGGGTGCTCGGTCCCAGATGGCGGCGGTCAGTAGCAGACGGAGTCTCTTGGCGGCGGGTGCTCTGCTTTTGCCCACTGCTCCCTCTTTTGCTACGCTGTTGGCTCGGTCTCACCACTGCCTCTTGCTCCGAACTGTGAAAGTCAGTGGCACGACCTTCATTCCATGTGGGGTCTAGGGCCTCATCGTCCCCTGCATTGTCTTCCACCCAGTCTTCCTCCCTGACCTCCTGTTCAGTCTGCACACTGCAGAAAGACGCAGCAGTTGGCACCTGTGTTTCATCATCATCAGAGACGTGCTGAGGTGGTATTCCCATGTCTTCATCATCAGGAAACATAAGTGGTTGTGCATTCTATGTCTTCCACCGCTGGGGAAGTGCTAGGTGGATGCCCTTGGGAAAGCCTGCCAGCAGAGTCTTCAAACAGCAAAAGAGACTGCTGCATAACTTGAGGCTCAGACATTTTCCCTGATATGCATGGGGGTGATGTGACAGACTGATGGGCTTGGTTTTCAGGCGCCATCTGTGCGCTTTCTGCAGAAGACTGGGTGGAAGATAATGTGAACGTGCTGGATCCACTGTCGGCCACCAAATTGACTAATGCCTGTACCTGCTCAGGCCTTACCATCCTTAGAACGGCATTGGGCCCCACCAAATATCGCTGTAAATTCTGGCGGCTACTGGGAACTGAGGCAGTTGGTTCACTACGACATGTGGCTGTGGCAGAACGGCCACGTCCTCTCCCAGCACCAGAGGGTCCACTAACACCACCACGACCATGTCCGCGTCCCTTACTAGATGTTTTCCTCATTGTTACTGTTCACCACAAAAAAAATGTATTTGGTCCAATGTAGTGAATTCAAATTCAGGCCTTTTTTTACAGACACCTAACACTATCTGGCTATCTATTTAGGTACCGTATTACACTAATACAGGCACAGCAGTAACGACAGATTTAGCTGAATATAAATTGTAGGCCTAGTATTTAGGCGCTGGATGACAGGCATACGTTTACGGACAGAATTAGACTTGGAAATGCACGGTAGCGTGTGAAGTTATTGAGGATGACCCTATCCGCACCTTCAATCCAATATACCCTTTTATGGATAGATTTAAAGTTGGCCTGATACAGCAGAAACCACTGATTTAGGGAATTGCTAAGTTGGGAATTGTATTTCAACCCAGAACAAAAATATATCCTTTGCCAGACAGCAGACAGTATTACAATTGGCTAGCCACAGCTGAAACACCAGATTTAGGGTACTGCTATTTTGGCAATTGTATTTCACCCCTCAATAAAATAGCAAGCACAGCCAAGCCCCTGATGTAGGATATAGCAAAAAAAATAACCACACTATTGATGGTTAAATGGACTTGGTGGCAGCTTGTGCTGGTGCACCACAAGACACAAAATGGCCGCCGATCACCCAAGAAAAATTGACATAAAAAGGCTCTGGGCAGCCTAAAAACAGTGAGCAATTAAATAGCAGCAGTTCAATGATCCACAGCTGTAGATCGATCACTAAATTAAGTGTTTTTGCTGAGTTAATCACTGCATAATCTCGCCCTAACAGCAGCTGCAACCTCTCCCTACACTGATCAGAGCAGAGTGACGTGCGGCGCTTAAATAGAGGCTGGGTCACATAGTGCACTGGCCAATCACAGCCATGCCAATAGTAGGCATGGCTGTGATGGCCTCTTGGGGCAAGTAGTATGACGCTTGTTGATTGGCTGCTTTGCAGCCTTTCAAAAAGCGCCAAGAAAGCGACGAACACCGAACCCGAACCCGGACTTTTCCGAAAATGTTCGGGTTCGGGTCCGTGTCACGGACACGCCAAAATTCGGTACGAACCCGAACTATACAGTTCGGGTTCGCTCATCCCTACTATAGACATAATGTCAGCAATGATACTGTGTCTTAGTAGAAGGCTTTCTCAGCAGGGATTCAAGCAGGTTTGGATTTGTTTGATATTCAGTCTGGGAGGGGAAGAAGAGGCAAAGACCTGATACTATAGACACTCCCTGTGAGTCTTATGTTGGAATGTAAACACAGGGTGCAGGTCAAAGATCACAATTATTCTGGGTAAGTCAAAATGCACTCAAAACTTGACATAAAATGCAGTATGGTTCAATTCTGGGGATTTTTTTTTTTTTTGTAACCGGAAAAAACCCCAAGAGTCCTTATCTGCTAACAGACAGAGATATCTGATCAGTGAGGCTCTGACACCCGTTTGAGAAAGTCCCAGAGCTCCTGCGAGTGTTGCAGCCTTCATGCAGTTTACTATAGGCCAGAGACATCATGACTAGAGTTGAGCGAACATCTGGATGTTCGGGTTCGAGAAGTTCGGCCGAACATCCCGGAAATGTTCGGGTTCGGGATCCGAACCCGATCCGAACTTCGTCCCGAACCCGAACCCCATTGAAGTCAGTGGGGACCCGAACTTTTCGGCACTAAAAAGGCTGTAAAACAGCCCAGGAAAGAGCTAGAGGGCTGCAAAAGGCAGCAACATGTAGGTAAATCCCCTGCAAACAAATGTGGATAGGGAAATGAATTAAAATAAAAATTAAATAAATAAAAATTAACCAAAATCAATTGGAGAGAGGTCCCATAGCAGAGAATCTGGCTTCACGTCACCCACCACTGTAAGAGTCCATTTTCATAAATTTAGGCCCAGCACCCAGGCAGAGGAGAGAGGTCCCATAACAGAGAATCTGGCTTCATGTCAGCAGAGAATTAGTCTGCATGTCATAGCAGAGAATGAGGCTTCACGTCAGCCACCACTGCAACAGTCCATTGGCATATATTTAGGCCCAGCACCCAGGCAGAGGAGGGAGGTCCCGTAACAGAGAATCTGTCTTCATGTCAGCAGAGAATCAGTCTGCATGTCATAGCAGAGAATGAGGCTTCACGTCAGCCACCACTGCAACAGTCCATTGGCATATATTTAGGCCCAGCACACACACAGGCAGAGGAGAGAGGTCCCGTAACAGAGAATCTGTCTTCATGTCAGCAGAGAATCAGTCTGCATGTCATAGCAGAGAATGAGGCTTCACGTCAGCCACCACTGCAACAGTCCATTGGCATATATTTAGGCCCAGCACACACACAGGCAGAGGAGAGAGGTCCCGTAACAGACAATCTGGCTTCATGTCAGCAGAGAATCAGTCTGCATGTCATAGCAGAGAATGAGGCTTCACGTCAGCCACCACTGCAACAGTCCATTGGCATATATTTAGGCCCAGCACCCAGGCAGAGGAGGGAGGTCTCGTAACAGAGAATCTGTCTTCATGTCAGCAGAGAATCAGTCTGCATGTCATAGCAGAGAATGAGGCTTCACGTCAGCCACCACTGCAACAGTCCATTGGCATATATTTAGGCCCAGCACACACACAGGCAGAGGAGAGAGGTCCCGTAACAGAGAATCTGTCTTCATGTCAGCAGAGAATCAGTCTGCATGTCATAGCAGAGAATGAGGCTTCACGTCAGCCACCACTGCAACAGTCCATTGGCATATATTTAGGCCCAGCACACACACACAGGCAGAGGAGAGAGGTCCCGTAACAGAGAATCTGGCTTCATGTCAGCAGAGAATCAGTCTGCATGTCATAGCAGAGAATGAGGCTTCACGTCAGCCACCACTGCAACAGTCCATTGGCATATATTTAGGCCCAGCACCCAGGCAGAGGAGGGAGGTCTCGTAACAGAGAATCTGGCTTCATGTCAGCAGAGAATCAGTCTGCATGTCATAGCAGAGAATGAGGCTTCACGTCAGCCACCACTGCAACAGTCCATTGGCATATATTTAGGCCCAGCACACACACAGGCAGAGGAGAGAGGTCCCGTAACAGAGAATCTGTCTTCATGTCAGCAGAGAATCAGTCTGCATGTCATAGCAGAGAATGAGGCTTCACGTCAGCCACCACTGCAACAGTCCATTGGCATATATTTAGGCCCAGCACACACACACAGGCAGAGGAGAGAGGTCCCGTAACAGAGAATCTGGCTTCATGTCAGCAGAGAATCAGTCTGCATGTCATAGCAGAGAATGAGGCTTCACGTCAGCCACCACTGCAACTGTCCATTGGCATATATTTAGGCCCAGCACACACACAGGCAGAGGAGATAGGTCCCGTAACAGAGAATCTGGCTTCATGTCAGCAGAGAATCAGTCTGCATGTCATAGCAGAGAATGAGGCTTCACGTCAGCCACCACTGCAACAGTCCATTGGCATATATTTAGGCCCAGCACCCAGGCAGAGGAGGGAGGTCTCGTAACAGAGAATCTGGCTTCATGTCAGCAGAGAATCAGTCTGCATGTCATAGCAGAGAATGAGGCTTCACGTCAGCTACCACTGCAACAGTCCATTGGCATATATTTAGGCCCAGCACCCAGGCAGAGGAGGGAGGTCTCGTAACAGAGAATCTGGCTTCATGTCAGCAGAGAATCAGTCTGCATGTCATAGCAGAGAATGAGGCTTCACGTCAGCCACCACTGCAACAGTCCATTGGCATATATTTAGGCCCAGCACCCAGGCAGAGGAGGGAGGTCTCGTAACAGAGAATCTGTCTTCATGTCAGCAGAGAATTAGTCTGCATGTCATAGCAGAGAATGAGGCTTCACGTCAGCCACCACTGCAACAGTCCATTGGCATATATTTAGGCCCAGCACACAGGCAGAGGAGAGAGGTCCCGTAACAGACAATCTGGCTTCATGTCAGCAGAGAATCATTCTGCATGTCATAGCAGAGAATCAGGCTTCACGTCACCCAACATTGGAACAGTCCATTGGCATATATTTAGGCCCCGGCACCCAGACACAGGAGAGGTTCATTCAACTTTGGGTAGCCTCGCAATATAATGGTAAAATGAAAATAAAAATAGGATTGAATGAGGAAGTGCCCTGGAGTCCAATAATATATGGTTAAGGGGAGGTAGTTAATGTCTAATCTGGACAAGGGACGGACAGATCCTGTGGGATCCATGCCTGGTTCATTTTTATGAACGTCAGCTTGTCCACATTGGCTGTAGACAGGCGGCTGCGTTTGTCTGTAATGACGCCCCCTGCCGTGCTGAATACACGTTCAGACAAAACGCTGGCCGCCGGGCAGGCCAGCACCTCCAAGGCATAAAAGGCTAGCTCTGGCCACGTGGACAATTTAGAGACCCAGAAGTTGAATGGGGCCGAACCATCAGTCAGTACGTGGAGGGGTGTGCACACGTACTGTTCCACCATGTTAGTGAAATGTTGCCTCCTGCTAACACGTTGCGTATCAGGTGGTGGTGCAGTTAGCTGTGGCGTGTTGACAAAAGTTTTCCACATCTCTGCCATGCTAACCCTGCCCTCAAAGGAGCTGGCATTGACACAGCTGCCTTGGCGACCTCTTGCTCCTCCTCTGCCTTGGCCTTGGGCTTCCACTTGTTCCCCTGTGACATTTGGGAATGCTCTCAGTAGCGCGTCTACCAACGTGCGCTTGTACTCGCGCATCTTCCTATCACGCTCCAGTGCAGGAAGTAAGGTGGGCACATTGTCTTTGTAGCGTGGATCCAGCAGGGTGGCAACCCAGTAGTCCGCACAGGTTAAAATGTGGGCAACTCTGCTGTCGTTGCGCAGGCACTGCAGCATGTAGTCGCTCATGTGTGCCAGGCTGCCCAGGGGTAAGGACAAGCTGTCCTCTGTGGGAGGCGTATCGTCATCGTCCTGCCTTTCCCCCCAGCCACGCACCAGTGATGGACCCGAGCTGCGTTGGGTGCCACCCCGCTGTGACCATGCTTCATCCTCATCCTCCTCCACCTCCTCCTCATCCTCGTCCTCCTCGTCCTCCAGTAGTGGGCCCTGTCTGGCCACATTTGTACCTGGCCTCTGCTGTTGCCAAAAACCTCCCTCTGAGTCACTTCGAAGAGACTGGCCTGAAAGTGCTAAAAATGACCCCTCTTCCTCCTCCTCCTCCTCCTCCTCCTGGGCCACCTCCTCTTGCATCATCGCCCTAAGTGTTTTCTCAAGGAGACATAGAAGTGGTATTGTAACGCTGATAACGGCGTCATCGCCACTGGCCATGTTGGTGGAGTACTCGAAACAGCGCAACAGGGCACACAGGTCTCGCATGGAGGCCCAGTCATTGGTGGTGAAGTGGTGCTGTTCTGTAGTGCGACTGACCCGTGCGTGCTGCAGCTGAAACTCCACTATGGCCTGCTGCTGCTCGCACAGTCTGTCCAGCATGTGCAAGGTGGAGTTCCACCTGGTGGGCACGTCGCATATGAGGCGGTGAGCGGGAAGGCCGAAGTTACGCTGTAGCGCAGACAGGCGAGCAGCAGCAGGATGTGAACGCCGGAAGCGCGAACAGACGGCCCGCACTTTATGCAGCAGCTCTGACATGTCGGGGTAGTTGTGAATGAACTTCTGCACCACCAAATTCAGCACATGCGCCAAGCAAGGGATGTGCGTCAAATTGGCTAGTCCCAGAGCTGCAACGAGATTTCGCCCATTATCGCACACCACCAGGCCGGGCTTGAGGCTCACCGGCAGCAACCACTCGTCGGTCTGTTGTTCTATACCCCGCCACAACTCCTGTGCGGTGTGGGGCCTGTCCCCCAAACATATGAGTTTCAGAATGGCCTGCTGACGTTTACCCCGGGCTGTGCTGAAGTTGGTGGTGAAGGTGTGTGGCTGACTGGATGAGCAGGTGGAAGAAGAGGAGGAGGAAGCCGAGAAGGAGGAGGTGGCAACAGGAGGCAAAGAATGTTGCCCTGCGATCCTTGGCGGCGGAAGGACGTGCGCCAAACAGCTCTCCGCCTGGGGCCCAGCTGCCACTACATTTACCCAGTGTGCAGTTAGGGAGATATAGCGTCCCTGGCCGTGCTTACTGGTCCACGTATCTGTGGTTAGGTGGACCTTGCCACAGATGGCGTTGCGCAGTGCACACTTGATTTTATCGGATACTTGGTTGTGCAGGGAAGGCACGGCTCTCTTGGAGAAGTAGTGGCGGCTGGGAACAACATACTGTGGGACAGCAAGCGACATGAGCTGTTTGAAGCTGTCTGTGTCCACCAGCCTAAATGACAGCATTTCATAGGCCAGTAGTTTAGAAATGCTGGCATTCAGGGCCAGGGATCGAGGGTGGCTAGGTGGGAATTTACGCTTTCTCTCAAATGTTTGTGAGATGGAGAGCTGAACGCTGCCGTGTGACATGGTTGAGACGCTTGGTGACGGAGGTGGTGGTGGTGGTGTTGGTGGTACATCCCCTGTTTGCTGGGCGGCAGGTGCCAACGTTCCTCCAGAGGCGGAGGAAGAGGCCGAGGCGGCAGCAGCAGAAGAGGCCGAGGCGGCAGCAGCAGAAGAGGTAGCAGGGGGAGCCTGAGTGACTTCCTTGGTTTTAAGGTGTTTACTCCACTGCAGTTCATGCTTTGCATGCAGGTGCCTGGTCATGCAGGTTGTGCTCAGGTTCAGAACGTTAATGCCTCGCTTAAGGCTCTGATGGCACAGCGTGCAAACCACTCGGGTCTTGTCGTCAGCACATTGTTTGAAGAAGTGCCATGCCAGGGAACTCCTTGAAGCTGCCTTTGGGGTGCTCGGTCCCAGATGGCGGCGGGCAGTAGCAGGCGGAGTCTCTTGGCGGCGGGTGTTCTGCTTTTGCCCACTGCTCCCTCTTTTGCTACGCTGTTGGCTCGGTCTCACCACTGCCTCTTCCTCCGAACTGTGAAAGTCAGTGGCACGACCTTCATTCCATGTGGGGTCTAGGACCTCATCATCCCCTGCATCGTCTTCCACCCAGTCTTGATCCCTGACCTCCTGTTCAGTCTGCACACTGCAGAAAGACGCAGCAGTTGGCACCTGTGTTTCGTCATCATCAGAGACATGCTGAGGTGGTATTCCCATGTCCTCATCATCAGGAAACATAAGTGGTTGTGCGTCAGTGCATTCTATATCTTTCACCGCTGGGGAAGGGCTAGGTGGATGCCCTTGGGAAACCCTGCCAGCGGAGTCTTCAAACAGCATAAGAGACTGCTGCATAACTTGAGGCTGAGACAGTTTCCCTGGTATGCATGGGGGTGATGTGACAGACTGATGGGGTTGGTTTTCAGGCGCCATCTGTGCGCTTTCTGCAGAAGACTGGGTGGGAGATAATGTGAACGTGCTGGATCCACTGTCGGCCACCCAATTGACTAATGCCTGTACCTGCTCAGGCCTTACCATCCTTAGAACGGCATTGGGCCCCACCATATATCGCTGTAAATTCTGGCGGCTACTGGGACCTGAGGTAGTTGGTACACTAGGACGTGTGGATGTGGCAGAACGGCCACGTCCTCTCCCAGCACCAGAGGGTCCACTAACACCACCACGACCATGTCCACGTCCGCGTCCCTTACTAGATGTTTTTCTCATTGTTATGGTTCACCACAACAACAAAAATATTATTTGGCCCAATGTATTGTATTCAAATTCAGCGGGATATAAATTTGAGGCCTAGTATTTAGGCGCTGGGTGACCGGTATGGATTTACTAACAGAATTAGACTTGGAAATGCACAGTAGCGTGTGTGTGAAGTTATTCTGAATGACCCTATGTGCACCTTGAATATTATATACCCTTTTAGGGATAGATTTCAAATAGCTCTGATACAGCAGAAACCACTAAATTTTAAATTGCTAAATTGGGAATTGTATTTCAACCCAGAACAAAAAATGTGCTTTGACGGACACTAAATAACTTTCCCAGCCACAACAGGACAGCGGTAACGAGAGATTTAGCGGGATATAAATTTGAGGCCTAGTATTTAGGCGCTGGGTGACAGGTATGGGTTTAGTGACAGAATTAGACTTGGAAATGCACAGTAGCGGGTGTGTGTGAAGTTATTCTGAATGACCCTATGTGCACCTTCAATATGATATACCCTTTTAGGGATAGATTTCAAATAGCTCTGATATAGCAGAAACCACTAAATTATGAAATTGCTAAATTGGGAATTGTATTTCAACCCAGAACAAAAAATGTGCTTTGACGGACACTAAATAACTTTCCCAGCCACAACAGGACAGCGGTAACGAGAGATTTAGCAGGATATAAATTTGAGGCCTAGTATTTAGGCGCTGGGTGACAGGTATGGGTTTAGTGACAGAATTAGACTTGGAAATACACAGTAGCGGGTGTGTGTGAAGTTATTCTGAATGACCCAATGTGCACCTTGAATATTATATACCCTTTTAGGGATAGATTTCAAATAGCTCTGATATAGCAGGAACCACTAAATTATGAAATTGCTAAATTGGGAATTGTACTTCAACCCAGAACAAAAAATGTGCTTTGACGGACACTAAATAACTTTCCCAGCCACAACAGGACAGCGGTAACGAGAGATTTAGCAGGATATAAATTTGAGGCCTAGTATTTAGGCGCTGGGTGACAGGTATGGGTTTAGTGACAGAATTAGACTTGGAAATACACAGTAGAGGGTGTGTGTGAAGTTATTCTGAATGACCCAATGTGCACCTTGAATATTATATACCCTTTTAGGGATAGATTTCAAATAGCTCTGATATAGCAGGAAACCACTAAATTATGAAATTGCTAAATTGGGAATTGTATTTCAACCCAGAACAAAAAATGTGCTTTGACGGACACTAAATAACTTTCCCAGCCACAACAGGACAGCGGTAACGAGAGATTTAGCGGGATATAAATTTGAGGCCTAGTATTTAGGCGCTGGGTGACAGGTATGGATTTAGTGACAGAATTAGACTGGGATATGCACAGTAGCGTGTGTGTGTGAAGTTATTCTGAATGACCCTATGTGCACCTTGAATATTATATACCCTTTTAGGGATAGATTTCAAATAGCTCTGATATAGCAGAAACCACTAAATTATGAAATTGCTAAATTGGGAATTGTATTTCAACCCAGAACAAAAAATGTGCTTTGACGGACACTAAATAACTTTCCCAGCCCCACAGGACAGCGGTAACGAGAGATTTAGCAGGATATAAATTTGAGGCCTAGTATTTAGGCGCTGGGTGACAGGTATGGGTTTAGTGACAGAATTAGACTTGGAAATACACAGTAGCGGGTGTGTGTGAAGTTATTCTGAATGACCCAATGTGCACCTTGAATATTATATACCCTTTTAGGGATAGATTTCAAATAGCTCTGATATAGCAGGAACCACTAAATTATGAAATTGCTAAATTGGGAATTGTATTTCAACCCAGAACAAAAAATGTGCTTTGACGGACACTAAATAACTTGCCCAGCAACAACAGTACAGCGGTAACGAGAGATTTAGCGGGATATAAATTTGAGGCCTAGTATTTAGGCGCTGGGTGACAGATATGGATTTAGTGACAGAATTAGACTGGGATATGCACAGTAGCGTGTGTGTGTGAAGTTATTCTGAATGACCCTATGTGCACCTTGAATATTATATACCCTTTTAGGGATAGATTTCAAATAGCTCTGATATAGCAGAAACCACTAAATTATGAAATTGCTAAATTGGGAATTGTATTTCAACCCAGAACAAAAAATGTGCTTTGACGGACACTAAATAACTTTCCCAGCCACAACAGGACAGCGGTAACGAGAGATTTAGCAGGATATAAATTTGAGGCCTAGTATTTAGGCGCTGGGTGACAGGTATGGGTTTAGTGACAGAATTAGACTTGGAAATACACAGTAGCGGGTGTGTGTGAAGTTATTCTGAATGACCCAATGTGCACCTTGAATATTATATACCCTTTTAGGGATAGATTTCAAATAGCTCTGATATAGCAGAAACCACTAAATTATGAAATTGCTAAATTGGGAATTGTATTTCAACCCAGAACAAAAAATGTGCTTTGACGGACACTAAATAACTTTCCCAGCCACAACAGGACAGCGGTAACGAGAGATTTAGTGGGATATAAATTTGAGGCCTAGTATTTAGGCGCTGGGTGACAGGTATGGGTTTAGTGACAGAATTAGACTTGGAAATGCACAGTAGCGGGTGTGTGTGAAGTTATTCTGAATGACCCTATGTGCACCTTGAATATTATATACCCTTTTAGGGATAGATTTCAAATAGCTCTGATATAGCAGGAACCACTAAATTATGAAATTGCTAAATTGGGAATTGTACTTCAACCCAGAACAAAAAATGTGCTTTAACGGACACTAAATAACTTTCCGAGCCACAACAGGACAGCGGTAACGAGAGATTTAGCGGGATATAAATTTGAGGCCTAGTATTTAGGCGCTGGGTGACCGGTATGGATTTAGTGACAGAATTAGACTGGGATATGGCCAAAAAATAACCACACTATTGCTGGTTAAATGCACTTGGTGACGGGCGCAGCTTGCCCCTGATGTAGTATATGGCCAAAAAATGAACAGACTATTGCTGGTTAAATGCACTTGGTGTCACAGCTTGACCAACCACACAACTGAGGGTTAAATGCACTTGGTGACGGGCGCAGCTTGCCCCTGATGTAGTATATGGCCAAAAAATAAACAGACTATTGCTGGTTAAATGCACTTGGTGTGACAGCTTCACCCTGATGTAGGCTTTAGCCAAAAAACAACCACACCATTGAGGGTTAAATGCACTTGGTGACAGGCGCAGCTTGCCCCTGATTTAGTATATGGCCAAAAAATGAACAGACTATTGCTGGTTAAATGCACTTGGTGTGACAGCTTCACCCTGATGTAGGCTTTAGCCAAAAAACAACCACACCATTGAGGGTTAAATGCACTTGGTGACAGGCGCAGCTTGCCCCTGATTTAGTATATGGCCAAAAAATGAACAGACTATTGCTGGTTAAATGCACTTGGTGTGACAGCTTCACCCTGATGTAGGCTTTAGCCAAAAAACAACCACACCATTGAGGGTTAAATGCACTTGGTGACAGGCGCAGCTTGCCCCTGATTTAGTATATGGCCAAAAAATGAACAGACTATTGCTGGTTAAATGCACTTGGTGTGACAGCTTCACCCTGATGTAGGCTTTAGCCAAAAAACAACCACACCATTGAGGGTTAAATGCACTTGGTCGCAGCTTGGATGCACTTGGTCGCAGCACCGCACAAGACACAAAATGGCCGCCGATCACCCCAGAAAAAAGTGACTGACAAACGGTCTGGGCAGCCTAAAAACAGTGAGTGAGCATTTGAATTTCAGCAGCTCAATGATGCACAGCTGCAGATCGATCGATTAATCAAGTGAAGTCCTTTGGAGGAGTTAATCTGCCTAATCTCGCCCTACTGTCGCAGCCGCAACCTCTCCCTACGCTAATCAGAGCAGAGTGACGGGCGGCGCTATGTGACTCCAGCTTAAATAGAGGCTGGGTCACATGGTGCTCTGGCCAATCACAGCCATGCCAATAGTAGGCATGGCTGTGACGGCCTCTTGGGGCAAGTAGTATGACGCTTGTTGATTGGCTGCTTTGCAGCCTTTCAAAAAGCGCCAAGAAAGCGTCACAAAAGCGCCAAGAAAGCGACGAACACCGAACCCGAACCCGGACTTTTACGAAAATGTCCGGGTTCGGGTCCGTGTCACGGACACCCCAAAATTCGGTACGAACCTGAACTATACAGTTCGAGTTCGCTCATCCCTAATCATGACCATTGGTGATGTGGCCTAGGTGCAGCTCAGCTCCGTTGAACTCTGCCTGCCCTGACCTCTGCCTGTTTCCTAACCAAGAGTATTGCCCGATCTCTTCGCACTGGTGTCTCAACCTACACTGGGGCTATTTCAAGAGGTAGTGGAACCCACTGATCAGATGCTGATGTGGCCCCCGGGCATAGACATGCATGTTTTTTACCAGATGGTTTGGGGCCACACAGAATGGTATCAAGGGCCACATGTGGCCACCGGGCCACAGGCTGTGCGCCTCTGATGTAAAGAGCCCATTGCTATTGACAGACTACATTTGAAATTATATGGTAAATGGTAAAGTACATAAAAATAGAATAGCAGTAAAATATTGTATAAAGTCTATGGATAATATGGAAGGCGATTATTTTGTTTTGACATTTTCTCATATAAGAGTAACTTCTACAATTGGGTATATAAAAAAATCCTGGAGTGTTAACTTTAACCCAAGGATTTTTCCTAATGGGAAGACAAAAACATACTGCTGGGCTGTGTGCAGAAAGATAAGGAATGCTTGTTAAAAAAGACATCTCTTCCATAGCTGCGTCAGGAATGCTTCATGTCTGAAGCCCGCCAGTAGGGAGTTTTCATATCCACACAGTTTTGTTGCATACAGTAGATGGTATAATTTAGTTCTTAGAATGTATGAGATATCATACCCACAAGATTTGAGCCCTGTAAGCATGAATCCCTTTGGGAGTTTACTAAAAACAAATCCTCTATGCCTTACATAGATCTTATGACAAACCACATATCCCATAAGGAAATAAATAATTCATTTCATGAACTCCAGGATACATTCTCAGGTTCCTTATGCTATGTATTTTTAAGCTGAATAGTGCAAGGCTAGTGGTGCAATACCGTCTGTAGACAGGTAGCATGTAGATAT